>NC_092872.1:322905298-324105298 GCF_028372415.1 Notamacropus eugenii
GTTTAGAGTAATTTTTACAGATATTTTGAGGGGTTTGGGGGGGGACAGTTCAAGGAGTTCCCTGCATTTACTGAACCACCTTGGCTCTACTCCTTTCTTATTTGATTTTTAAAGTTGTTTTTTTAATATTTTCCAGGAATATTTCATGGCCCTGATACCAATTTATATTTTTCTTTGAGATTTTGCAAGTAGTTATTTTCATACCATTGTCCTCTTCTAAGTTTGTGCTTCCTATCAACATAGTAACTTCCTATAGTCAAGTTTTTTTTTTAATTTTTGCTCATATTTTGGCCTGTTTTGTGCCTTTGTATTTTTATGAAAGAGTCAGGCTTTTTACATCCCAATGTACTTGTATCAAAGCTTGGGACCTTGATGTTGGGTTGCACTGAAGGGGAACCTTCTTGCATGCTTGCTGTGGTTGCAAGGTCTCCTGGTTGATTTGCGTTGGAGGAGGGCCTTGCTTCTGGCTTGTAAGTAGGGCAGGGTCTGCCTGTTGGCCTGCCTTGGGACAAGGTTTCTCCTCTAGTTGGCCGCAGGACAAAGTCTTGCTAATGAATGGCCCAAAGTGTGGGGTCTCACTGCTTGTCAGCAATAGGTTTGGAATCACACTTGCTGGTGGTTTGGCCATGCTGGCTTGCCTTGGAACTGCTGGCTGGCACAGGGGTGTGGCCTCCACTGGTGGATCATCCTGGGATTCACTGCCTTGTTGCAGGCTCCCTGTGATTTGACTGCTGGCTCCTCTCCCCCACCTGGAGACAGACCTTTCCTGTTGTGTTGGTAAGTTGCTTCCTCAAACATAAATTAGTTCTGAGAGCTCTTTCAAGGTTGTTTACAGGGGAATTTTGGAAAGCTGCTGGAAATTTCTCCCTTACTCTCCCATCTTCGCACAGGAATCAACTTGCATTTCATTCATTGATAGTGATTTGGAATATTTCCTTCTTCTGCCTAAAGACAGTTTTTCTTTCTTCCTCTGAAAATTGATTGTTCATGCCCTTTGACCATTTTTCAGTTGGAAAATTCCTGGTATTCTTATAAATTTGACTCACTTCTCTATATGTTTGAGAAATGAGACTTTGTCAGATGTAAGTGTTGTAAAAAATTGTTTCCCAGCTTTCTCTGTTTTTTCTAACCTTGTTTGCATGTTTTCTTTGTGCAAAATCTTTTTAATTTTATATAATCAAAATTATTCATTTTATATCTCATAATGTTCTCTATCTCTTGGTTGGTCGTATATCCATAGATTTCACAGGTTAGCTACTTCAGGCTCCCCTATTTGCTTATGGAATCACTATTTATGTCCAAATCATGTGTCCATTTTGACTTTATCATGGTATGCAATATAAGATGGTGGTCCACACCTGGTTTCTACCATACTGTTTCATCAGCAGTTTTTGGAAAACAGTATGTTTTTATACACTCTCTTTCCCCTACCCCCTAAAAACTTTAAATTCTTGGGTATGTCAAATACTACATTAATATGGTCATTCACTATTAATTACTGCATACCTAACCTATGCCTGATCCACCATTTTATTTCTGACCCAGTATAAGAATGTTGTCTTGATCACTGCTCCATAATAGAGTTTGAACTTCAGTACCACCAGGAATCCTTTCTTCACATTCTTTTTCCTCACCTTTAGTCCTTCCAGATGAATTTTATTATTTTTCCTACCTCTATAAAATATCTTTTACTACTTCAGTTGGTATGACACTAAACAAATAAATAACTTAGGTAGAAATTTCATATTAATTGCATTGATTTATCCCACCCATAAAGAACTCAATTTTTTTCCATTACTCACATCTCACTTAATTTTTTTGTCAAAAAGTTTTTTGTAAATTTGTTTATATAGTTTCTTGGTTTGTCTTGGCAGGTAGACTCCCAAATATTTATATTACCTGTAATTATCTTAAATGTAACTTCTCTTTTTATCTTTTCTCTTGGTCTTTGTTGGCAATATATAGAAATGCTAATGATTTTTATGGGTTTATTTCATATCCTTCAACTTTGCTAATCTTATTAATCATTTAAACTAATTTTTAATTGATTATCGAAGGTTCTCTAAGCATACCATCATATCATTTATAAAGAGTGATAGTTTTGTTTCCTCTTTGTCTTTCCTAATTCCTTCAACTTTTATTTCTTTTCTTAATGCAATAGCTAGCATTTCTAATGCAGTATTAAATAATAGTGGTGATGATAGGCAGGCTTGCTTCACCCCAATTGTATTGGGAAGGTTTCTGGATTACCCTTGTTACAGATGCCATTGATGGCTTTAGACAAATGCTACTTATCATTTTAAGTAAAGCTTAATGTTTTCCTACGTTCACTACTGTTTTATTACAGATGGGAGTGTATTTTGTCATGTGCTTTTCTGTATCCATTGAGGTAATAATTTCTGTTGGATTTTTTTATTAATATGGTCAATTATGCTAATAGTTTTCCTACTATTGAACCACACTTTTATTCCAATTATAAACCACTTGGTGGTATTGCATCATCCTTGTGATTTGCTGCTTTGCAAATCTGGGGGATGCAGACAAAGCAGTAATCAAGTTAATTATTTTTCCTGTATCTTTCAATGCCTGAAGAGAGAGAGAGAGAGAGAGAGAGAGAGAGAGAGAGAGAGAGAGAGAGAGAGAGAGAGAGAGAGAGAGAATCAATGAATTGAATATCTAATTTTTAAAACTGGAAAAAACATATCTTAAAATTCCAATTAAACACTAAAGTAGAAATCCTATAAAGCAAAGATTAATAAAATCTAAAATAAAAATTGATATATTAATAAAATTTAGAAATTAAAACCCTTTAAATTAATCATAAGTAAAATTAGCAGTTGGTTTCATGAACATGGTAGCAAAAACAATCAGATAAATCAGTAGTTAATATGAAATAAAAAAACAAATTAACAGCACAAAAATTAAAATTATGAATTCATCACCAATGAAGATATAAGGAAAGGAATTATTTGAAATTATTTTACCCAATTAAACAAACGATCTAAGGAAAACCAATCAATACTTGAAAATATAAATTTCCTAGATTCACAGATGAGGAAATAGAATGCAAAAAATAAATATCTTAGAAAAAGAAAGTAACCAAGCAATTAATGAGTTCCCTTAGAAAACAAATCACCAGAATCAAAACGTTAAAGGAAAAGTGAATCTTGACACTTTTTAAAGTATCTGGAAAAAAGTAAAGGAGTTCTACAAAATTCATTTTATTAGAAATTATGATTTTGATACTTCAAGTAGGAAAAACAAAAACAAAGAAAGAAAACTATGTATTGATATCTCTAATGAATATTAATGAAAAGGTCTTAAATAAAATACTAGCAGTGGGATTACAGTAATATATCACAAAGATCATATGAAAGTGGGCCTTACACCAAAGACGTATACACTTAAGATTCAATATTATGAAAAACATAAATATAGCAAAAATGATAAATATGATTATGTCGACGAATTCACAATTTTTAATGAAATACAAAATGAATTACTATTTGAAACACTGGAAAGCATAGGAATAAATGGAAATTGTTTTTTTTTTAAATTAATTAATGAATTTCTAGTTTTATAAGATTTTGAGTTCTAAATTTCCCCCCTCCCTATTCTCACTCCAGTCCAAGAAAGCATGCAAAATGACACAGATTGTAGATGCACAATCATATCAAACCCATATCCACATTAGTAATATTGTGAAAGAAGCATCAGAACAAAAGGGAAAAACCAAGAGAAAGGAAAAAAAGAGAGAAAGTGAAGTATGATTCAATCTTTATTCACACTCTATAGTTCTTTCTGTGAACGTGGATAGAATTTTCCATCATAAGTCTTTTAGAATAGTTTTAGATCATTGCGTTGCTCACAAGAGTTACGGCTACTGAAGTTGGTCATTGCACAATATTGATGCTATTATGTACAATATTTTCCTTGTTCTGTTCACTTCATTCAGCATGAGTTCATGTAAGATTTTCTAGTTTTTTCTGAAATCAACCTGCTCATCATTTCTTATGGAACAATAGTATTCGGTTACATTCAAATATCACCACAAGTTCAGCAATTCCCCAATTGATGGGTATTTCCTCAGTTTTTTCCATTCTTTGTCACCACAACAAGGGTTTCTATAAACATTTTTGTAGGTGTTGGTTCTTTTTCCCCTTTTATGAAATCTTTCTGATACAGATCTAGAAGTGCTATTGCTGGTTCAAAGGGTATATGTACAGTTGTTTAGGCCATTAGATATGGTTCCAAATTGCTCTCTAGAATGGTTGGATCAGTTCACAACTCCACCATCAAAGGTATATTATTTCCTACTTCCATTCAGTTTTCTCCATAGGTTCATCATATCTAACTTTTCTAAAATTCTATCAAATTCTTTCTTCTTTATTTTGTGGTTAGATTTATCTAGTTCTGAGAGCAAAAAGTTGCAGTTACCCACAAATGTAGTTTTACTATCTATAATCTCCTCTAATTTGTTTATCTTCTCCTTTAAAAATTTGTGCATATGTAATGTTTATGTTTAACATTGATATAACTTTATTCTCCATGGAACTTTCAGTAAAATGCAATTTCTTTCCTTATCACTTTTCTGGTTTTGTTTTTTTCTTCTTTATGAGGCAACTGGGAATTAGTGACTTGCCCAAGGTCAAGTGTCTGAAGCCAGATATGAACTTAGGTCCTCCTGACTCCAAGGTGGTGCTGTAGGCACTACACCACCTAGCTACTCTCATTATCCCTTTTCATTAGGTCTAATTATGCTTTTGTTTCCTCTGATATCATGATTTTTTCCCCTGCTTTTTTCTACTTCAGCAAAAGCAAAACAGTTTCTCTTCCTGCCTTGTCCTTTAGTCTCTGTGTGTGAGTGTCTGCTTCATATGTTGCTATTGCAAAGAAAATATTGTGGAATTCTGTTTATTAATCCACTCTGCTTATTGTTCTTATTGTTTGTCCTCCTTTCTTCAAGAGGACCCAGGTATCAAGAAAGTCATGCTGTTAGTTAAAAGTGAATTGGATTTAAGTGAGAGAG
Organism: Notamacropus eugenii; assembly: GCF_028372415.1. Lineage (NCBI taxonomy): Eukaryota > Metazoa > Chordata > Mammalia > Diprotodontia > Macropodidae > Notamacropus > Notamacropus eugenii. Next base: position 322,910,328 of record NC_092872.1, read on the forward strand.
TGAAAATTCATTATCCTCACTCACTCTTCCAGAGCCAGTGGGTCCACTAGCAAGATATAGATCAGGATAACTGGAGATGGCCCCAGATGCAGTGGGAGAATTTCACCTTTTTAAGTTAAGGTCTTTCCCAGGTCTCACTTTCATTGAGGCAACATTCATTCAGTGATTAAGACTAGGTAAAGAATGAGTCAAAGAATAGTCTGTTTTGCCGAGTCCAAAAAACAAAACACAAAATTAAAGCAAAATCAATCTGGAAGGGGTTTCTGGCCACAGTAGAAGCAATTGCTATGTACACTCACTCTGAGCCATCACAGGCCAAACAATGCCCAAGTGAGGCTTAAGCTAGGACTTATTACTGGTTACTCAATGACCTCTAGAATGTTTTGGGTTTAGGGCACAGTCATCAGAAAAGAAAACTAGCCTGTAATCAATAGCACCAGGAAGTATGGAGTGCCAGAGAAGGGTAGAAAAGGCAGGATTTAAATACACTTCAAGAAGCAGGAGTGCTTGGGAGGGGCAGCAGCAGGGAAAACTAAGTTTTATAACAAAATATCCTGAATCCTTGGGCACCTGGGGGTGGTGGAAGGAGTGGTGACATCTAGTCAGAACCATGGGCTCCAGGTGTAGCCATAGCGAGCTTCCAGAGAGACCACAAGATAACCTCCAACTGGGAGCCAATATGGGAGAGTAGCAGGATGGAACTACTGTACCTTTCACTCCAAAGCTCGTAAATACCTGTAAAAATGGCTCTAAACAAATGATAGAACAGCAGAAGCCACAAAACGACAGAGTGAAAGATATTTCCATTCCAAAGCAGCCTGGAAGGCGAACAGGAAAGGTCTATCACACCAGGCTCACAGTAGAGCCCATCTATGGCCACACAGCATAGCAGGGACAGGACTGAAGCAGACTCCAGGACTTGGAATGCTAGGTAGCAGCTGGAATTCCCAGAATCCGCAAGCCACAAATGCCACATACAGCTTCAAAGGTGAGTGAGAAAGCTCATTCACTTGGGTGACAAGGGAGCAGGTTCCTGCCCTAGCCCAGGTCGCAGGTGGCTGCAGTGACCACTTTTGGAGCCCTTGGCCTAAAGATCCTGGAAGAATCAAGCAGCTGATCTGAATCTCAGTCCTAAATGGTGATCCTGAGGTGAGTAGGAACACTGGCATGGTGGAGCTGGAGGCAGGAATGGAGAGGGAACCCCACTCACAGATCCAGGACAGAGAAGTTTGTGGTTGCTCCCATATTAGCATGTGGGCTAGGAGAGGAGTAAAATCCTCTCCCTTGATTGTGCCACCTTGAAGGAACTGAGACCTTACAGGTCCCTCGAGTATACCTTCCACTTGAGAAAAGAGTCAAAATCAAGTAACTGGCTGGCAAAATGCAAGAAATGAGGGGTGAGGCAATGAGACTATGGAAGATTACTTTCTTGGTGAACTGGTATTTTCCTCTATTCTTTCAGATGAGGAAGAGCAGACCATAGTATGAGAGGAAGACATGACAGTCAAGACTTCTGCATCCAAAACCTTCAAAATAAACTTGCAATTGCCTCAGGCCGTGGAAGAGCTCAAAGGAGATTTTGAAAATCAAATAAGAGAGGTGAAGGAAAACTGGGAAGAGAAATGAGAGCAATGAAAGAAAAACATGAAAACTGAATCAAGAGTCTGCTAAAGGGGATCAAAAAAAAATGCTGAAGAAAATAATGCCTTTAAAAATAGATTAATCCAAATGGCCAAAGATGTCCAAAAAGCCAATGAGGATAAAAATGCATTAAAAAGCAGAATTAGGCAAATGGAAAAGAATGGTTAAAAGCTCACTGAATAAAATAGTTTTTTAAAAATTAGAATGGAGCAGATGGAAGCTAATGATTTTATAAGAAACCAAGAAATTACAAAACAAAACCAAAAGAATGAAAAAATGAAAGATAATGTAAACTATCTCATTGGAAAAGCAACTGACCTGGAAAATAGACCCAGGAGAGAAAAGTAAAAAGTTATGGGACTATCTGAAAGCCATGATCTAAAAAAAAGAGCTTAGACATCATCTTTCATGAAATTATCAAGGAAAACTGCCCTCATATTCCAGAACCAGGGGGTAAAATCAATAATGAAAGAACCCACTAATCACCTCCTGAAAGAGATCTGAAAATAAAAGCTCCTAAGAATATTGTACCCAGCTTTCAAAGTTCCCAGGTCAAGGAGAAAATATTGCAAGCAGCCAGAAAGAAACAATTCGAGTACTGTGGAACTATAATGAGGATAACAAAAGATCTAGCAGCTTGTACATTAAGAGATAAAAGGGCTTGGAATATGATATTCCAGAAATCAAAGGAACCAGGATTAAAATGAAAATCACCTACCCAGCAAAACTAAGTACAATATTTTAGAGGAAAGTAGTCATTCAATGAAATAGAGGACTTTAAAGAATTTTTGATTAAAAGACCAGAGCTGAATAGAAATTTTGAATTTCAAACGTGAAAAGAGAAACAGGAAAGAGAAAATACAAGGGACTTATTAAAGTTGAACTGTTCACATTCCTACATGAAAATATAATATTTGTAACTTTTAATACTTTTCTCAGTGTTTAGGTAATGGGAGAGATTATGTACATATAGACAGAGTAAGGGATGATATCTTAAAAAAAATTAAGGAGAGAGATTGGGATATATTGGAAGGATAAAGGAAGAAATAAAGTGGGACAAATTATCTCTCATACAAAAGGAAAGACGTCCAGTTCAGGAAGCCAAGATGGTAGAATGATTGGCAATTGCTTTCTTCTTCAACTTGTTAACCTTGATGATTACAGAGCATATCTCCCATGGAAAGACCCTGGAACAGTGAAAGCAGTAGATGGTATACACAGACTTATTCCATGAAGCTAGAAAGATCAATAAGAAGGGTTACCACCTGGGTTGCTCCAGCACCCCAGGGAAATTGAGAAGACACTAGTGCAGATGGGATCACCAACTGGTGAGCATGCCTATGCTCTAGCTCAGCAGAGGAGACTTCTAGTGTCCAGAGCACCCCTTTTCCACACTTAACGTGGCTAGATCCAGAGTAACTTAGGGGAAACCCCCAAATACCTCACTTGGCCTCTGCTTTCCAACACCAGTCAGTTCAGGACCAGGTAAGCAGTACCATTGTAGCTTTTAGCTGAAAGAACCATAGGCCACAACACACAACGTATTAAGTTTTAGGCACAAGACCTGTGGGACAGAGATCCCTGCACCAAAGACACAGATATCTACTTTAAAAGTCAGGAAAAGGGTGATTATCATGAGTAACAAGCAAAGCAGACAAGAAAAGATCATAGAACTTTTCTATGGGGACAAAGGCCAAAACAAAAATACCAAGAGGTCAACATTGAGACTGTACTCTCATCTGAAACTTCAGAAGGGAATATGAACTGGTCCGAAGCACAAAGAGCCTTCTTGGAAAGGCTAACCATAACCCAAATATGAGAAATAGAAGAAAAATTGACCAATGACTTAAAAAATATGAAAAAAGAAATCACAGAAGAATTTAAAAGGAAAATTGTGAAAATGGAATAGGAAGTAGAAAACATAACTGGAGAAAATAACTCCTTAAAAGGAAAAATTGGACAGGTGGAAAAGGAGATGCAAAAGATAACTGAAGGAAACAATTTGATAAAAAAAAAATAGATCAGGCAAGTAGAAATTAATGAATCTATGAAACATCAAGAATCATTCAAACAAAATCTAAAGAATGAAAAATAGAAGAAAATATAAAATATCTAATTGGAAAAACAACTGACCTGGCAAATAGATTCAGGAGAGAAATGTAAGAATTATGCGTCAACCAGAAAGTCATAATGGAAAAAAAAGAGCCTTCATAATATCATCCAAGAAATCATCAAGGGAAATTGCACAGAAATCCTAGATGCAGAGGAGAGAACAATAATCGAAACAATCCACAGTTCACCTCAAGAAAGGGATCCCAAACTAAAAACGCCAAAGAATATGGCTGTGAAATTTCAGAATTACAAACTGAAGTAGAAAATACTTCAGGCAACCAGAAAGAAACAATTCGAATATGAAGGAGCTATAGTCAGGATCACACAGGACCTTGCAGCTTCTGCATTGAAAGACTGAAGGAATTGAATAAGGATATTCTGTAAGGCAAAGGAAGTGTGACTATAACCAAGGATTAATTATCCTGCAAAGTTGAGCATAATATTTCAGGCAAGGAGATGGACATACAATGAAATATGGGATTTCCAGATCTTCCTGATGAAAAGGACAGAACTCAATAGAAAATTCAATCTTGAAGCACAGGTCTCAAAAGAAGCATCAAAAGGTAAACAAGAGGGAAAACTTGCTACATAATATGACAAACTGTTTTACATTCCTATAAGGGGAGATGATACTTGTTAATCTTGAGAACTGTGTCTTTATTATGAAATGCAAAGTGGATATACATAGATAGAGGTAGAGGGTATAAATTAAAAGATGTGATGATAACAAATGTGATATCAGGGTGTGAAGGGATTGTCACGGAAGATGTGAAAAGGAGGAGGAAGAAAAAAATAAATTCCATCACAGGAAGAGGCACAAAAATATATTGCAATAAAGGGAAAGAGGGGAGGGAGATGAGCATTGCATGAGAAGTACTCTCATCTGGTTGAATTCAAGGAGGGTACAACAGAGTCAGTTAAGTATAGAAATACAATTAGCTCTATAGGCAGTAGGAGGGGAAGGGGGAAAGAAAAGGGAAGGGAAGCTTAAAGGGATGGAAGAATTAATAACGGAAAAGAGGATTAAAAGGGAGGGGGATTGAACAAGTTGTGGTATATCAATGTAAGGGAATATTATTTTGCTATGAGAAACGATGAACAGGAAGACTTTAGAAAATCCTAGAAAGATTTACATGAACTTATGCTGAGTGAAAGGAGCAGAACCAGGAGAACTTTGTACACAGCAACAACCACAGAGGACGAGGAATTTTTCTGATAGACATAGTACTTCATTGAAATGCGTAGACTTAAAAAATTTCCAGTGGATTCTTGTGGCAAGTCACCTTTCACATCCAGAGAAAGAACTAGAGAATTGGAGCTCAGACAGAAACAGACCATTTTCTCCTGTACTATGTTATGTTTTGTTGTATAGTTTTACCCACTCATTTTAATTCTTCTATGCAACATTCATTTAATAGGAATGTATGTGTAGAACCTATATAGGATTGTATGCCATCTCAGAGAGGGAAGGGGGAGGGAGTGGGAAAAAAATCTAATATATATGGAAGCGATTGTGAAACAGAGAAAACAAATAAAATAATCCAATTTTTAAAAAAAGAGGCAAGAAAAAGCTTTTTCAATGGAGGGGAAAAGTGGGGAAGTGAGAGGGAAAAATTGAAACTTACACTCATCACATTTGGCTTAAGGAGGGAATAACATGCACACTGAATTTGGTCCAAAAATCTATCTTACACTACAGGAAAGTAGGGAAGAAAGAGATAAGTGGGCTCTGGGGGAAATGATAGAAGGGAGAGCAAATGGAAGGTGTTAATATTTAGAAGTAAACACTTTTGGGGACAGACGAGAACAGAATGAGTGGGGGAAAGGATAGAATGGAGGGAAATATAGTTAGTCTTTCACAACATGGCTATTATGAAAGTCTTTTCCATAACAACACATATATAGCCTATATTGAATTGCTAGCCTTCACAGTGTGGAAGTGTGTGGAGGGAGGAAAGGAGAGAAGTTAGAACTCAAAGATTTAGGAACGAATGTTGAGAATTGTTTTTGCATGCAACTAGGAAATACGAAACACAGGTAATGGAGTACAGAAATTTATCTCGCCCTACAAGAAAACAGAGAAGATGGGGATAAGTGAAAGGAGGGGTGTGATAGAAAAGAGGGCAGATTGTGGGAAGGGATAATCAGAATGCGCAATTTCTTGGGGTGATAAGAGGGGAAAGATGAGCTGAAAATCTTGTGGAAATGAATGCTGAAAGTAAAAACAAATCAGGTATAAAAAATATAAGCTCCAACTGGTTGAAACCTGTTTTGGCAATGATGCCAGGCTCAACCATCGCCTCTAATATCTGCATTCATTATTCTCTCCTTTTGGTTAAGAGGAGTTACATAACTGACCAAGAGAGACATTGAGTAGTAGTATGCTCAGTTGACCCATTATAGTACTGATCACCTTGGTCCCAAAGGCAGGGTTTGGAATGGATATGACAAAATCACCAGAACAGTTAAAAAAACCTATGATGAGGTGTCACCCACTCAGATAGATCAATTGGATGGCAAAGAAATTTTGAGTCCAGGCCAGAAATTTTACAGGCACAGATCCAGCAGGAATTAAGTTTTTTAGAGGACACAACCTATGGAAAGTAAATGGTTAAGGCATGGCTCAAATGGCAGATAACAGAAAGGGAAAAAAAAGAAGGTGGCTAGTGCCAGAAACCCAAGCAACTTAGCAAGATTGCAACAACAACAAGAAGATGACAAATGGGAAGCAAAACACGACAGAGCCAGGACAGATGCTCCAGAAGATCTAGTGGACAAGGTAACAAATGAATAAGGAAAAACGTACTGGAAAAGTGGAGTCATGTAACACAGGCTATTCAGTCCACATCAGGCATCTTGGGGGAGTGGTCTACTGTTGCTGTCATCTGCTTCTTTTTCTGAGTCAGACAGAACTTGAGATTACCATGAATGATTCATTCAGTGACTCGTGTTTTTTTTAGATACGACTGGTGTTTCAAGCTTTCAGCTCCCTTCAGCTTCATGGTGGACAATGGAGCAAGAAGACTTGGTAGAATCCTTTCCACCTGAGTTACGGAGAACCCATATGCAGATATCTTAACCAATAAGTTCATTCTCCAGGTGCCAGCTATAAGGTAGAAATGGTCCAAGGCTTGGTTCTTAGAAAATGACTGAGATGACAGAGTGAGAGCAACGACTCACCTAAGCTCTTGGACAAACTCCTTCAGATGCCTCTGAAAGGAGAATCTGACCAAACTTTAGAGGTGCAGAATCCAGTAGGAGACAGACTGTGAGGGATTAGGAGCCCAGGACAGACTGGAAGTTCCATGGGAAGGATCTGTTCCACAGGGATGAGCCCACAGCACACAGTGCAGTTCGTCCACAGCAGCAGAGCAGAAGGGCCCCCCACCCCGGGAAACCTGAGAGCAGCAGGAGGAACCGACAGAGCGGCAGCCAAGGTTGGAAGACTAGCAGAGAGAAGCCAGTGAGAGCCGCTGAGCACCAGATATCAGAACAGCAGCTCCTGAGACTTTCAACCCACAGATTAAACATCAATAAGTCACCTGCTTGAACTTCCAGGAGCCAAGATGGCAGAGTGATCAGTAAATGCTCTCTCCTTCCCCCTTGAAAGAATCATAAAATATTTCCCCAGAAAAAATCCTGGATCAGCGGGAACAGCAGAGGGGGCAAATAGTCTCATAACACCTGAGGCTAGGAAAATAGCTACGGGGGATTCCTCTTACTGTGGTGGAGGCAAACCAAAAGTACAGAGGACCCAGGGTGGAGAAAACTCGGACTAACACCCAGGCAAGCCTCAGCGCCAGGAGAGGAGCCCCAGGAGGGGTGGGAACACACACTAGCATCTAGGCATGCCTCAGCACTCCAGGAGAAACATGAAGACAATAGGGCAGCTGGGATCACTATCCCCTGAGCTTGACTTTGCCTTAGCTCAGCTGAGGAGATCTCCTGTGACCAGATCACTCCTCCCCCACACTTAACAAGCTAATCCCACGGCTGATCAGGGAAACACCAAACAAAAACTTGCTCTTAGCTTTTTCACACAAGTCAGCTCAACACCAATTTCTGCAGCTTCTAATTGAAAGAACTAGAAGACACAACACACAATCAACACCATGAAAAAGTAAGAGCTAAAGAGGGGCAAAAAAACCGTAGAATCTTTCTATAGGGATAAGGACCAAAACACAAGCACCAAAGAGGTCAGTACTGAGACTGTACTTCCATCTGAAATTCAGAAGGGACTATGAACTGCTTGCACACACAAACAGCTCTCCTGGAACAGCTGAAGAAGGAAATAGAGGAAAAATTGGCCAATGATTTTAAAATTATACAAAAAGAATTCACTGATGAGAACATCTCTTTGAAAAGGAAAATTGAATAAATGGAAAAGGAAGTACAAAAATAAACTAGAGAAAATAACTCCTTAAAAGAAAAAATTGGACAGATGGAAAAGGAGATACAAAATTTATCTGAAGAAAACAATTTGATAAAGTTTAGAATTGGGCAAGCAGAAACTAATGACTCAATGAGACAGCAAGAATCAGTCAAGCAAAATCTAAAGAATGAAAAGACAGAAGAAAACGTAAAATATCTAATTGGAAAAACAACTGGCCTGGAAAATAGATCCAGGAGAGAAAATTTAAGAACTATTGGCCTTCCAGAAGGCCATGATGAAAAAAGAGTCTGGACAATATCTTCCAGGAAATCATCAAAGAAAACTGCCCAAAAGTGCTAAATTCATAAGGCAAAATAGTCATCAAGGGAATTCACTGTTCACCTCCCGAAAAGGGATCCCAAACTCAAAACCCCAAGAACTACTGTTGCCAAATTCCAGAACTGACAAGTGAAGGAGAAAATACTACAGGCAGCCAGAAATAAACAATTCAAATATCAAGGAGTAACAGTCAGGATCACACAGGACCTAGCAGCTTCTACATAAAAGATTGAAAGAATCAGAATGCAATATTCCATAAGGCAAAGGAGCTGGGATGACAACAAAGGATCAACTACCCAGCAAAGTTCAGCATAATATTTCAGGCAAGGAGACTGACATTCAACGAGGTAAAGGATTTCCAGTCCTTCCTGACAAAAACACCAGAACTTAATAGACAATTCAATCTTCAAATGCAGGTCTCAGGAGAAACACAAAAAGGTAAACAGGGAGGAAAAAAAAAAAACTTGTTACTCAATTTGGACAAATTGTTTACCTCCCTATAAGGGAAGATGATAACTGTTAATCTTGAAAATTGTGCATCTATTATGAAATACAGAAGGGATGTACACAGAGGGAACTGGTATAAAGTAAATGAAGTCATGTTAAAAATATGATTTAACTATGCTGAAAGGAATGTAACAGGAGGTGTGAAAAGGAATAAGCAGAAAATGATAAATTACATCACAGGAAGAAGTGCAAAATTATAGTAGAGGGAAAGAGGGGAGGGTGATGAGCACGGTTGGAGAGGTACTGATATCTGATATGTTTCCAGAAGGGAACAATAAACTTAAGCAGATAATCCTAACTATCTCTATAGGCAGTAGGAGAGGAAGGGGGAAGAAAATGGAGGGAAGCTAAAAGTGGGGGAAGAAGCAGTAAGGGTAAAGGGGAGTAAAAGGGAAGGGGGCTAAAAGAAAGAAGGGAAGGGTGCAGGAGGAGGTGGTGAAAAGTGAAAACTGTTGAGGAGGGGAGGAGAGATGGGAGAATTAAAAGCACAAAAGGTGGGGAAAATGATGGAGGGAAATGCACAAACTGTAATCATAACTGTGAATGTGAATGGAATGAACTCTCCCATAAAACGGAGATGGATAGCAGAATGGATTAAAAGCCGTAATCCAACAACATGTTGCTTACAAGAAACACATTTGAAACAGGGGGATACACCCAGGATAAAGATCAAAGGTTGGAACAGAATATAATTTGCTTCAGCTGATGTAAGAAAAGTAGGAGTAGCAATCCTCAACTCAGACAAAGCAAAAGCAGAGATAGATCTAATCAAAAGAGATAAGGATGGAAACTATATCCTGCTAAAAGGCACCATAGACAACGAAGCAATATCATTACTAAACATGTATGCTCCAAGTGGTATAGCATCCAGATTCTTAGAGGAGAGACTGGGGGAGTTGAAGGAAGAAATTGACAGCAAAACTATACTAGTGGGGGACCTCAACCTCCCCTTCTCTGAACTTGATACATATAACTTCAAAATAAATAAGAAAGAGGTTAAGGAGGTAAATAAAACTCTGGATGAGGTAGATATGATAGATCTGTGAAGAAAATTGAATGGGAATAGAAAGGAGTATACCTTTTTCTCAGCGGTACATGGCATATTTACAAAAACTGACCATGTACTAGGACATAAAAACATCACAATCCAGTGCAGAAAGGCAGGAATAATCAATGCATCCTTCTCAGATCATAATTCAATAAAAATTATATGTGTAAAAAATCCCTGGAATGATGAACCAAAAATCAATTAGAAAGTAAATAATCTAATCCTAAAGAAGGATTGGGTTAAAGAAGAAATCAGAGAAACAATCAACAACTTTATTCAAAAGAATGACAGTAATGAGCCAACCTACCGAATCTTATGGGATACTGCAAAAGGAGTTCTTAGCGGAAGTTTTATATTTTTGAATGCTTACATAAATAAAATAGAGAAAGAGAAGATCAATGAGTTGGGCATGCAGCTGAAAAAGCTAGAAAAAGAACAAATTGAAAATCCCCAAGTAAATACTGAAATAGAAATACTGAAAACCAAAGGAGAGATTAGTAAAATTGAAATTAAGAAAACTATTGAATTGACAAATAAAACCAATAGTTGGTTTTATGAAAAAAAACTAATAAAATTGATAAACCTTTTTTCAATTTGATTTTAAAAAAGATAGAAGAAAATCAAATTACTAATATTAAAAAAGAAAGGGGTGAACTCACCTCCAATGAGGAAGAAATTAAAATAATAATTAGAAATTACTTTACCCAACTTTATGCCCATAAATTCGATAATCTAAATGAGATGAATGAGTATTTTAAAAAATACAAATTGCCCAGATTAACAGAAGTTGAGTACTTAAACAAATCCATCTCAGAAAAAGAAATTGAACAAGTCATCAATGAACTCATTAGGAAAACATCTCCAGGGCCAGATGGATTTACAAGTGAATTCTATCAAACATTTAAAGGACAGCCAATTCCAATACTATATAGAGTATTTTTGAAAACTGGGGAAGAAGGAGTCCTTCCAAATTCTTTCTATGATACAAATATGGTTTTGATACCTAACCAGGAAGAGACAAAACAGAGAAAGAAAATTATAGACCAATTTCTCTAGTGAATATAGATGCAAAAATTTTAAATAAGATTTTAGCAAAACGAATACAGCATCTTATCATGAGAATAATACATTGTGATCAGGTAGGATTCATACCAGGAATGCAGGGCTGGGTCAGTATTAGGAAAACTATTAGCATTATCGATCATATCAACAATAAAACTAACAAAAACCACATGATTATCTCAATAGACACAGAAAAAGCTTGCAACAAAATACAACACTCATTCCTATTAAAAGCAATGGAGAACATATGAGTAAAGGGAACTTTCCATAAAATAATAACCATTATCTACCTAAAACCTTCAGCAAGCATTATATGCAATGGGCATAAGCTAGATGCAATTCCAATAAGATCAGGGGTGAAACAAGGATGTCCATTATCACCACTATTATTCAATATGGTACTAGAATTGTTAGCTGTAGCAATTAGAGAAGATAAAGAAACTGAAGGAATAAGAACAGGCAAAGAAAAAACTAAGTTATGACTCTTTGCAGATGAGGTGATGATCTACTTAGAGCGTCCCAGAGATTCAAGTAAAAAAGTAATTGAAAAAATAAACAATTTTGGCAAAGTTGCAGGTTACAAAATAAACCCACACAAATCTTCTGCATTCCTATATATTAGCAACAAACCTCAATAGCAAGAGATAGAAAGAGAAATCTCATTTAAAGCTAGGGTAAACACTATAAAATACTTGGGAGTTTACCTGCCAAAGCAAACTCAGGGACTATATGAACACAATTACGAGACACTTTTTGTACAAATAAAGTCAGATTTAAGTAAGTGGAAAAACATCAGTTGCTCATGGGTAGGCCAAGCTAATATAATAAAAATAACAATTGTACTTAAATTAATTTACTTATTTAGTGCCATACCAATTAAACTATCAGATAATTATTTTCTAGAGCTGGATAAAATAATACCAAAATTCATCTGGAAGAACAAAAGGTCCAGAATATCAAAGGGACTAATGAAAATAAATGCTAGGGAAGGTGACCTAGTGCTACCAGATCTCAGATTGTACTATAAAGCAGAAATTATCAAAACCACTTAGTACTGGCTAAGAAACAGAAGGGTAGACAAGTGGAATAGACTTGACTCAAGACACAGTAGGCAAGGAATATAACAACTTCCTGTTTGATAAACTCAAGGACCCCAGCTTCTGGGATAAGAACTCACTGTCCGACAAAAATTGCTGGGAAAACTGGGTAACAACATGGCGCAAACTAGGCATACACCCATACCTGACACCATACACAAGAATAAAGTCCAAATGGGTACACGAACTAGGTAAAAAGACTGATACCATGGACAAACTGGAGGGGCAAGTAATAGTGCATTTATAAGATTTATGGAGAAGAGAAGAATGTTTTGTTAAGGAAGAGACAGAAAGCATTATGAGATGCAAGATGGATAACTTTGATTACATTAAACTGAAAAGTTTTTGCACAACCAAATCCAATGCAACCAAAATTTGGAGGGATGTAGTAAATTGGGAAAGAATTTTTACAGCTAATCTATGGAATAAAGCCCTCATTTCTAGAATATATAGAGAACTCAGTCAAATGTATAACAATACAAGTCATTCCCCAATGGATAAATGGTCAAAGGATATGAATAGGCAATTTTCAGAGGAAGAGATTAAAGATATATATACTCATATGAAAAAATGCTCTAACACTTTTAATTAGAGAGATGCAAATCAAAACAACTCGAGATACAATATCACGCCTATAAGACTAGCAAACATGACAGAACAGGAAAATCATAAATGTTGGAGAGGATGTGGGATGACCTGAAACGTCTGTTGCACCAGATGCAGAACAGAGCCCACCCAGCCTTGGATGTGTTACGGTGCACGACTCTGGGAGGAAGACACTATGGGGGCAGAATTTCCACTCAGAGTAACAGCGATTCCCCAGTCCCAGCAGCAGTGGTCCACAGAGCCCTCAACCCACAGGTGCCAAAGGTCAGTAATGGGGTTTTGTCAGTTGTCTAGGAAGGGAGAAGGGCCTTCCCATAGCTCTGGGCTCAGGCAGCAGATGCAGAGGCCACATTAGGCTGGCAGCAGCAGTTCCCACAGCAGCCCATACAGCCGCCCGAATCCATTGTTGAAGCATAAAAATCTTGGGGGCATTGAGGGCTGAATATGACCTCAGCCATGTGTAGAGGCCCTGAGGCAGCTGGTCTTTGTCTCACACTGAATGGCAGCCCTGCCCATCCAACTTATCTGAAAATCAGCCCCCAGTTCTGACTTGGTGGAACTGGACACCAGGTGACTGTGGAGAGGTAACTGCTAAGATTCTGGGCACAAAAACTCTCTCTGCTCCCAGACCAGTGAACATGCTTGATTGTGACACCTTGCAGGAAGTGAGATCTCACAGATTCTAAGAGTATACCCTATTCTTGACAAAGGACCCAAAAGTCAATAACTGGTTGGGAAAATGCCCAAAAAAGGGGAAAAAATAAGACCATAGAAGGTTACCTTCTTAGTGAACAGATATCTTCTCCCATCCTTTCAGATGAGGAAGAACAATGCTTACCATCAGGGAAAAACATAAAAGTCAAGGCTTCCGTATCCCCAACATCCGAAATAAATATTCAGTGGTCTTAGGCCATGGAAGAGCTTAAAAAGGATTTTGAAAATCAAGAGAGGTGGAGGAAAAACTGGGAAGAGAAATGAGAGAGATGCAAGAAAAGCATGAAAATCAGGTCAATACCTTGGTAAAGGAAACCCAAAAAAATGCTGAAGAAAATAACACCTTTAAAAGTAGGGTAACTCAATTGGCAAAAGAGGCTCAAAAAGCCAATGAGGAAAAGAATGCTTTAATAATGGAAAAGGAGGTTCAAAAACTCACTGAAGAAAATAGTTCTTTAAAAATTAGAATGGAACAGATGGAGGCTAATGACTTTATGAGAAACCAAGAAATCACAAAACAAAACCAAAAGAATGAAAAAATGGAAGAAAATGTGAAATATTTCATTGGAAAAACAACTGACTTGGAAAATAGATCCAGGAGAGACAATTTAAAAATTATGGGACTACCTGAAAGCCATGACCAAGAAAAGAGACTAGACATCATCTTTCAAGAAATTATCAAGGAAAACTCCCCTGATATTCTAGAACCAGAGGGCAAAATAAGTATTCAAGGAATCCACCCATCACCTTCTGGAAGAGATCCAAAAAGAGAAACTCCTAGGAACAATGTGGCCAAATTTCAGAGTTCCCTGGTCAAGGAGAAAATATTGCAAGCAGCTAGAAAGAAACAATTCAAGTATTGTGGAAATACAATCAGGATCACACAAGATCTAGCAGCTTCTACATTAAGGGATTGAAGGGAGTGGAATATTATATTCCAGACGTCAAAAGAACTGGGACTAAAACCAAGAATCACCTATCCAGCAAACCTGAGTATAATGCTTCAGGGAAAAACAAGGTCTTTCAATAAAATAGAGGACTTTGAAGCATTGTTGATGAAAAGACCAGAGCGGAAAAGAAAATTTGACTTTCAAACACAGGAATCAAGAGAAGCATGAAAAGGTAAACAGCAAAGAGAAGTCATAAGGGACTTTCTAAAGTTAAACTATGTATATTCCTACATGGAAAGACAATATTTGTAACTCTTGAAACTTTTTGCAGTATCTGGGTAGTTGGTGGGATTGCACACACACACACACACACACACACACACACACACATACACACACACAGAGAGACAGAGCACAAGATAAATTGAATAGGATAGGATCATATCATTAAAAAAAAGAAATTAAGTGGTGAGAGTGAAATATATTGGGAGAAGAAAGGGAGAAATGGAATGGGGCAAAATGACTTTTCAGTGGAGGTAAAAAGTGGGGAGGTGAGAGAAAAAACATGAAGCTTACTCTCATCACATTCGACTAAAGGAAGGAATAAAATGCACACTCATTTTGGTATGAAAACCTATCTTACAATACAGGAAATTGTGGGAGAAGGGGATAAGCAGGGTGGCGTGGATGATGGAAGGGAGGGAATTGGGAGGAGGGAGCAATTAGAAGTCAACACTCTTATGGAGGGACAGGATCAAAAGAAAGAATAGAAGCAATGGGGTCAGTATAGGATGGAGGGGAATATAGTTAGTCTTACACAACATGACTATTATGGAAGTCATTTGCAAAACTTCACAGATATGGCCTATATTGAACTGCTTGCCTTCCCAAAGGGAATGGGTAGGGAGGGAGGGATGAAGAGAAGTTGAAACTCAAAGTTTTAGAAACAGCTGTTGGGTATTGTTCTTGCAACTAGGAAATAAGTAATACAAGTTATGGGGTATATAGAAAGTTATCTTGCCTTACAGGAGAAAAGAGAAGATGGGGATAAGGGAAGGGAGGGATGTTAGAAGGGAGGGCAGATTGGTGATAAGAGTAATTAGAATGCTTGGCGTTTGGGGGGAGGGGGAGGGGAGAAATGGAGAGAAAATTTGGAACCCAAAATTATGTGGAAATGAATGCTGAAAACTTAAATAAATTAACTTTTAAAAAAAAGAAAGATAAATTAGGGGCAGTGCTCTTGGCCCAGACAAACTCAAATCATCTATAAATTTTCACAAGTTGAATCTTAATAATCCCATTCATGTGTTCTACCACAGGGCTTCTTAAACTGTGACTCGTGATGTCCTAGTATCATGAAAAATTTGGTAACAAGTGAAAGGTTTCTGAAAGTTCAATAAACAAAAATTGATTAAAAATCAAACACACAGTGATTCCGAGGTGTTTCCGGTAGTTCCTGCCTGTGTTGCATCAAGCAAGTTCACTATAGCCTTGGCTGTGAACACATATTATGCTCACTTTGGACTGTGCATGGTCTCAGGCTACACAATGCCAAGGAATGCTGCTTAAAAGGGGAAAGGGTTCTCTAGTGGAAAAAGTTTATGAAGCCCTGCTCCACCAGAACCTGGGATTAAGGTGATAAGTTCAATCAGTGTAGTTGCTGAAGAACTGGCCAAAAGACCATCAGCTAGGAGACAAATGAAACGGTGAAATGTGTTCCTTTGTGACAATGGATTTCTTTGAAAAATCACCCCGGTGGGAAAAAAAATCCTTTCTGTCAAACACTTGGCTACAGCTATTGCAGTAGCTCACTTACAAGAAAAAACTTCTGCCCACTGGGAAAACATGTAGACAGTGACTTATAAAATTTACGCCAAGACAATGGCAGGACATTATCTGCAGACTTGAAAGTGGGTCTCAGGGAGAGGGAATTTCCCAGAGGAAAACTGTAGGGACATGCTAACATAATGCTTGCAACAAACTTCACATTGCAGATAAACATCACGCTCAGTTTCACTCACCAATATTGGCAGGTTAAACTAAGCATTTTGTCAGGTCCTTAGAGTAAATTAAGGAGTGCAAATATTCTATCATAGGATGACACAGAGAGTAAGGAAGGACTAAGTGGCTATTTGGTCCGTGCCAGAGCTCAAAGTTTTGTTCCTCGTGTACCTGTTCCTTTCAAACCTGTACCAGATGGACCAAGACATGACCTCTTGGTCCACCACAACTTCTGTCAGGATCAGAGTCAATATAGGGACAGAGCCTGAAGCAGTGGAGGAGTACAGGCTTATTGCGACTGGGAGTGGCAAGGAGCATGGCTATACAGGTCAGCAAGGATATTGCCCCAACCATGGCAAGCATTCTTATGAGAGTGTCTCAGAATCTTAACAATGGGCACTACTGCTGGCCACAAGGGGATATTGAGCAGTCTCTGTATTTGTGCCCCATTCTTATTGGAGGTGCCAGAGAAAGTCGAGAACTCTTAATATATCCACTCATTAAGTCATGAGCCACCCTAAAGACGTGTCTGCTGTCTATGTAAATGTTCACCTGTTTTCCTTTTGTTAATTCATAGTTTTGAGATCAATACTTCAAGTTCAGTCTGTTGGACTAAAGAGAACAATGGGAGGAGTTCTGTCTTGATGACTGGTGATGGTGTGTATCTGTCTATAAGGTCACTGGAATCATTTCAGAGGTAAGAAACATCACTGAATCAGGAACAATGTGAATTTTCTAATACTTTCATGGGGTAAAAATAGAGTTAACAATTTAACATAATCATGATCTTTGTTGTTTGGAAACCAGAGGCTCCTATCTTCTGTCATGGGATAATGTGACTAGGTTAAGAGTCTTATGCCAGGATATGGTGATATTTAGTTTAGGTAGAACGGAGTTTTCTATTCCAAAATGCTAGGTGTAATAAGAGATTAGAAGAGTCTCAAATGCATAGTGAACATGCAATGTTAAAGAAATGTCTCCGGTTACCACTTCCACTCAGACCAAAATGTCAGAGGGCACAACAGCAACTTAAAGGCATAGTGGGAGACCTTAGCTGTAGTATTCAAATTGTCAAAAATTGTGCCCATATTTCTGACAGAAAAATGCCAAAGCTATTCACGAGTTTTTCCACTAGGAACAGGTGTAAAGGGACAAAGTGTTTAGAAAAGACAATTGTCCCTGAGGAGTAGCTCAAGAGGTGTCTTTAAGGAAGTCATAAAGGGGCCAATCTAATAGGGAAAAGCAGAGGATCCTTAATCTGTGGTAGAAGCTGTCACATATTTGAAAGATGGTACTATTCCCAAAGGGCTAGAAAACCATAAATACCCTTTTACCTAGCAGTTACCACTACCAGGTCTGCATCCCAAAAGATGATAAAACTTGAACAATTACCTAAAAATGAATATATCATGGTAATTGTACCCATTACTCAATACAACACTGGAATAGATATATTGAGAGGTATGATTGTAAAGTTACCTGAGGGAAGATACCAATTTGCAGTTAGGAAAACAGGAATTAATGCAGTTCAAGTGTGTAAAATAAAAATGGACACAATCCCTTTACCTGAACCTTCTAAAGTGTTTAAAAATCACTTTAAAAATACTTTAAAGCAGTATTATATACCAGGTGGGCGATATGAAATTATCAATGCTGTAAAGGATATGTTGAGGCAGAACTGTTACTACCTAACCATTCAAAGGAATAATCTTGTCTGACCAGTATGAATGTCAGGATGAGAGTGAATTATAGACAATGGAATAAAGTGACTCCTCTTTTGTATGTTGCTGTTCCAGATACTGTTACCTTAATAGAAAAGATCCATAAATAAGATGGGAGTTGGTAGACAGTTATTGATTTAGCCAATGCTTTCTTTACTAACCCAATAGATTCTAAACAATGGGACCAATTTGCTTTCACTTGGCAGGGCCAAAAATATCCTTTTAAACACTTATCACAAAGATATCTTTATAGCCCCACTATTTGTCATAGGATTGTGCCTGAACGTTTGGATAAATTAGAGTTACCTGATGTACAGCTTACTCACTACATAGACGATATTGATACAGAGAAAAAATGTAAAAGAAGTGGAGAAGAGGTTGACGCTTTTAATTGATCATAGGAAAGGCAAAAGGTGGTAAATTAACCCTGCAAAGATTCAAGGGCCAGCTCAAACCATAAAATTTGGGGGTGTACAATGGAATAAGTGCCTATAAGAGATTTTCCTACAAGCCTAACAAAAGGTTCAAGATTTTCCTATACTTATCAATAAGAAAGAGGCCCAAAAGTTTATGGGATTGTTTGGATGTTGGTGACATCACATATTGCATGAAGGACAAATTTTGAAACACATATAAAATTGCTAGGAAAAAACATGAATTTGATTGGGGACTTTAGCAGGGTAAAGCTATTGAGGAAGCAAACATTGCCATATAATAGGTCCTAGATTTATGGCTTTTGCAAGGTGGCTCAGTGGAGTTACGAATGATTGCACATGATGAATATGCAAACTGGAGTTTATGGCAAAAATAACAAAGTCAAAATGTAATCTTAGGATTTTTGTCTAGGAAACTCCCTTCAACTGGAACTCAACATAACTCTTTGAAGAAGCAATTGTTAGCTGCATATTAGGCTTTAGTAGAGCCTGAACAACTGACTTTGGGCCATGAGGCAATATTAAGGCCTGGAGTCCTAATTATAACCTGGGTAATATGTACTCTAGCTTCTCAAAGAGTTGGAAATGTGCAAGAGGTGAGCATAATTCAATGGAAATGGTATATTCAAAATAGATCTAAAACAGGAAAAGTGGAGTTTCTACTTTACATGAATCGATAGCAACACAGATATTAAGGAAAATGATATACCCCCTGAGCCACAGCAAAAATTGGTAGAGTCCTTGATAAAATGGAATGAGGTATATTGTGGATTAACTGAAGAACAAAAGAGACATGCATGGTTTACTGTTAGGAGAGCAAAACATTTGAGACACAAAATACAATGGAAAGAAGCAGCCTATACCTCATGTAGTAGGCACACTTTGGAAAGCATTGGAATAGGTGAAAGTAGTTGATATGCTGAACTTATGGTAATACATCAAGTTATCAAAATAGAACAAGTGGGACAGTGTCATATATTCACTGATTCATGAGTGGTAGCTAATGGGTCAACTACGTAAATGCCTATGTGGAAAAATCAAAATTGGAACATTCATGGCAAGCAAGTCTGGGGCATACAATTATGGGAAGATATATGGGACATGTCTTTGGTTACTAATTTGTCAGGTTTCCATGTAGATGCTCACATGGCCCTTATTATGCAAGAACATGAGTGTAATATGCATGCTGATAGACTAGCAAAGATTTCTACTCAGAATATTGTCCCTACTCTGATACCAACATTTGACCCATTGCTAGCAAAATGTGTCCATCAAAAAGTCGGTCATTTAGGGGTCCAAGAGACATACCAGTGGGCACAAGAGCAAGATATTAGTATCTCTCATTTGTTGTTTAAACAAGTAGCAGAGGAATGTTATATATGTCAACTGGAAAACCAATGAACTATTCCTAGGGTAATTACTAGAGAGACAGAAATGGGAAAAGTACCAGTCCACATTTGGCAAATAGATTATATTTCACCCCTACCCCCAAACGAAGGATCAAATTTATATGTACTTGTGTTGATAGGTATTCCTGTATATTTGTGGCTTGTCCCTATAAGAATGTGACCCAGAAAAACATCTGTAAAATTCTATATACCATAAGTCTATAATATGGAAACTCAATGCTCATTCAAAGTGACAATGGGTTACATTTCAAAGGTAATGAAATGAAGAGAATTTGCATATTAAAAATGTAGAATGGACATATTCCATATTACTTACAAGCATCTGGGTTATTGAAAGAATGAATGGATCGTTGAAAGAACAGCTAAGGAAGTTAAGTTCTAACAAGTTCTTAACATTGGAAAGATAATTTTTTCACTGCTTTACATAATTTGAATAATATACCATTAGGAGGAAGTACACCCCTAGCCAGAATGATGACCTCAAATCTGCAAATTATAAAATGACAAATACATAAGATCCCAAATATTGAGTATTGAACTGTGAGACCAAATGACCCAGCACCATATCCAGGGACACCTGGTTCAGCAGGGTATGATTGACAAAGCTTAGAACACTTTTGTTTGGTTAGAAAAGAAATAAGTAAAACCTCTACTGTAATATGTATGAGAATCCT
The DNA here is from genome assembly GCF_028372415.1 of Notamacropus eugenii. NCBI lineage: Eukaryota > Metazoa > Chordata > Mammalia > Diprotodontia > Macropodidae > Notamacropus > Notamacropus eugenii. The sequence goes on from NC_092872.1 coordinate 322,930,955, forward strand.
TAAAAATCATTTTGGATGGATATTACCAAAATGAGGATTAGCACCTTGAGGAATACATGTATTAGCTGGAGTGATAGAATCTAATTATCAAGGAGAAATTGTTATGACATTCCAAAATTCAGGTGAAGAACCCGTACAGTTTTGTAAAAAGATAGAATACTTCAAGTGATTATGATGCCTTGTGAAACAATACCCCTTGTGGAAACTGACCCTCCTTTCAAAATAACTAGCAGAGGAACTGAAGGGTTGAGTTCTACTCACATCATATAATTGGGAACTAAAGCATGGGTAAAACAAAAGTCAGATGATGTTCCAAAGGCTAAGGAAATTATAGCACATGGGAAAAATAATACCATAACTCTTGTTTATTCAGGAGAAGATGACTATCAAATAGTACCCTTAACTAATATATTCTACGATGAATTATGCTTTTATAGTGGGTTTATAAACTCCAGAAGCACAATTGACCCTACCTTCCCTGGTTCTGGTTATTGTTTCCTTGTTTCTTTTTGGCTTTTTGTCTGTTAAACTTGTTTGATAAATTTATTTTCTGCAGGCTTAGTACCCTCTAACTGCAGATGTTTGATTGATTAAGCTGGATGTAACCCCTTGTCCACGACTGTAATGTGTCACCCCTGGACATCGCATTGACCAAGCTATGGATGCCAGCTAAAGGACTACCCTCTAGAATGGGACCTCTGGGGGCAGGGAGAGTTCTGTGTCCAATGTCAGCAGGAAGTAGCTATAGAAGAAGAGACTTTTGGCCCTTATCCCAAGATTCTAGGCTCCATTCATTTGAGCATCAAATAATGCGATGCTTATGATCAAACCTCACCCTAAGATATTGTTTTATATTCTTATTTTGTATAATCCCTGTTATACTGTTGTGAAGTTCTGTTGACACCAGATGACTAAGATATTGTCTTATATGTTTATTTTCTGTTATTCCTATTACAATTCTGTTGATACCAGTTGCCCCACTAACCTATGTAACGCGGACAAAAGATATCAGGGTTGAATGTAATGGTAATTTAAATGGAAAGATCTTTTTCATTCATTAATGGGCTCGTGTGACCTGCTTAAATCACATGAAAGCCTAAGTCACATGTGGTGGGAGAAGCTTGATGAATGGATGGAACAGGAAGTTTGGAGAAGAACTGAGAGGAAGTTGGCTAGATCACTTCGAAAGGAGAGAGGACACAGGCAAGCAGACATCTAGGCTGATGAATGGTTGTTTATTTTTCAGAAGGCTCCAGAAGGGGAGAGGGGGGAAGGGAAGTCTTGGGAATTCTCATGTTCCCTTGCAGTGATAAGGTGTAGTAAATTCTTCGTTACTATAATGGATTTGGTTTTGTGGTGTCTGAATAAATATTTTTCTTCTGCTTTCTATATGGATAGTCTGTTATGCTTTGTGATTCAGAACTATGTCAGCATATTCATACTTACCCCCAATGCTGTGAATATTGTCTTGGCGATACAGCAAGTCACTTCACCCTGTTTACCTCAGTTCGTCATCTATAAAATGATCAGGAGAAGGATATGACAAACAATTCCCAGTATCTTTGACAAGAAGACACCAATGTTATCACAAGGAGTAGTATGTGACTAAAACTACTGAATTATCACAACAAAATCAGTTTCATAAAAAATGGAGATACATTGAGAAACATTTTAATTTTGCTTTTGTTAGTCATGTCAGAAAAGCCCTGGTCTTTTTTTCCTCCAGACTTTGAGATTAGGTAAATTACAAGTATCATGGAGGAAAAGGTATGGGTAATAGAAACATACAGTTGGTGAACAGGTGAACTTTTCAAACCTTTCTAAGTGTGCTGTGTTGTTGAGTCATTTTTTAGTTTTTTTCTGACATATTGTGACATCATTTGGGGTGTTTTTGGTAAGAGTATTCAAGTGGTTTGCTATATTCTTCTCCAGCTCAATTTACAGATAAGGAAACGGAGGCAAACTGGATTATGTAAGTTGCCCAGATCTCATAGCTAGTAAGTGTCTGAGGCCAAACTTGAGTTCAGGAAGAAGAGTGTTCCTTACTGGGGGCCTGACACTACCAATGAGCCACTTAGGTGTCCCATTTCTGGGCGCACCAATATCTTGCTAGCTCTTATTGGCTGAATCCAGGAAAAGTGACAGAGAAAGAAATCTAGCTTTCTGTTCAAACTCATTTTATATACCCTAATGGCCTGCACATGCAGATTAAGCCTCTGAGTTTGCCACATGAAATCTGAGCCTTGGATTGGAGAGAATCAGTCTCTTCAGAAACCTTGGTTGTACTTTTCTGAATGAAAAATCCAATTCACCTGGAAGTCCATGAAATTTTTCTGATTTCTGTTCTGTTTGTTGGCAGGTCTTGATTCAGAGTGATTAAGAGATTTCATAAATAGGTTTATAGGGAAAATTATTTTAGTGCTAAGACCTAATGTGATTCTCCTTGTTCCTAAGTGTCCTGTTTGACCTTAATCTAGAGGAGTCACCGCCAGGAATTGTAAAGCTCTCAGAGCTTTGCACTCTAGCACTTTATACTCACCTGTTATGTCACTGGTAGCTATATTGCCAGAAGTTACTACTGGCACTCGATCCAACAGTTTCCAGGAAAAGGACTGGTGTAGATTGGATATTGGAGTGCAGGTACAAACCACAACCCTCTTTTCCAAGACGGAATATGTATCACAGCAGACACACCTAAGAATCAGTTATCTTTGCACCTGTCCCTCACAGCTGATGACATAGCTGTATATTACTGTGCAAGAGGAGCAATGAAGAGAAATGAGCAGGAGTCCAGACACAACTTTTCTCCTACGAGGAAGCCAGAAGGCTGCATACGGTGCTCAACTCCTGAGCACAAAATGTCGGATCTTAGCAGAGGAAAGATGAGATATATCTTTGAGGGTCTATGACTTTCGGCTATGTTCATCAATCTTTTTCCTCAGAGGCCTTCCCATATTTTTCATCCTTGTGATGATCATTTTTCTAACAGCTACAGATAAAGACAGATGAGTAAATTTTGTAAATTTCTTATTGAAAGTCAATTAAGAAACCGAATGTCTACAGAATCTTTTTTTATAGAAAATCTTTGACAAATTCCATTTCCTGAGATCCCAGTGGAGCACTTTTAAAGATGCTCCACCTCTCAGGGTATCCGTATGGTACAGAAAGGAAAGATATCTTAGCTAGTTTGTCCTCAATTCTCAAATAATCTCAGTATTTAAGTACCTATAATTTTGTTGATATGAGTACCTCACAAATCTCCAATCAAAAACTATTTTTTAATTTTAAAAAATTGTTTTATTTATCTATGGAATAAATCAACTATTTAAATATCACAGTATAATAACAAAAAAAGGTGATTGCACATGAAACGTCAAATTTATAAAGTATAACCAGTTCTTTCTTTCAAATGTTTTATGAAGCTATGATCTAAATTCCTTTTTTTTATTTTTTCCTCTCCCACTCCTGGACATGGCTACCATTAGATACAAAAATGTATGTATGTGCAAAATCATTCTATCCATGTTGATATTTATCGGTTCTTTCTCTAGATGCAAAGAGCATCTTCTTTCATATGACTTTTATAATTAAATTGGGTATTTGTAATAGTCAAAATGACATATTCACTCGAAGTTGTTCTAAAAACATTATTACTCTTACTGTATACATTCTCATTTCACTTTTCTGCTTTCCTTCTCATCTTGGTTACATTTTTTTATTTATATAAAACCTTTTCAACTTAATGTAATAAAAATTATTTATTTTATACCTCACTATGCTCTCTATTTCTTGTTTATTCATAAATTATTTGTGTCTCCATCAGTCTAAGTCACATGTTCTGTGTTCTTCAAATGTTCTTGTAATACCTCTCCTTATATCGAGGTCATGTGTCTATTTTAACTTTAAGTACATAATGTAAAATATTGATCTACGGATAAATTCTGCCATATCTCTTTTCACTTTTCTTAAAAAAAATTTTCCAAATAATGAATTCTTATCCTAAAATCTTAAGCCCTTACACTTGTCAAATACGATGTTACTATACTTATTTGCAACTGTAAACTGTATGTCTGCTCTGTTCTACTGATCTAATTTTCAGTCACAAGAATGAAAAATATGGGAAGGACTCTGAAGAAACAACTTGATGAACATACAGCAAAGTCATAGACCCTCAAAGAAATATCTCATCTTTACTCTGCTGAAATTCAACATTTTGTGCTCAGGAAGGTGAACACCATATGCAGCCTTCTGACTTCCTCACAGGAGAAAAGTTGCTTCCCCTTCCCCCCTATTTTCTTGTAGTGCAAGATAGATTTCTTATATCAAACTGAGTGTACATATTATTCCCTCCTTAAGCTATGTGTGGTGAGAGTAAGGTTCGCTCTGTCCCTCTCATCTCCTCCCCTATTCCCCTCCTTTGAATAAGCCTCTTCTTGTCTCTTTTATATGAGAGATAACTTACCCCATTCTATTTCTACCTTTTTCCTTCTCCCAATATATCCCTCTCTCACCCTTTAATTTTATTTCTTATGTATCATCCGATCATATTCAACTCACCCTGTGCTCTCTGTCTATATGTATAAAATCCTTCCAACTACTCTAATACTGAGAAAAGTCTCAAGAGTTAAAAATACCATCTTTCCACGTAGGAATGCAAAGAGTTCAAAACTAGTAAGTCCCTTAGGATTTCTCTTTCCTGTTTACCTTTTCATGCTTCTCTTGATTCTGGTGTTTGAAACTCAAACTTTCTATTCAGTTCTGGTCTCTTCATCAAGAATGCTTCAAAGTACTCTATTTCATTGAATGAACATTTTTCCCCCTGAAGTATTGATCTCACTTATGATGAGTAGGTGATTCTTGGTTTTAATCTTAGTTCCTTTGACCTCTGGAATATCATATTCTAAGCTCTCTGATCCCGTAATGTACAGTCTGCTAGCTCTTGTTAACCTGATTGTGTTTCCAAAATACTCTAATTGCTTTTTTTTGACTGCTTGCAATATTTTCTCCTTGACCTAGGAACTCTGGAATTTGGCTACAATATTCCTAAGAGTTTTCCTTTTAGGATTTCTTTCAGGAGATTATTGTTGGATTCTTTCAATATTCATTTTGCCCTCTGCTTCTAGAATATCAGGGCAGTTTTCCTTGATAATTTCATGAAAAGTGATGTCTAGGCTCTTTTCTTGATCATGACTTTCATGTAGTTCAATAATGTTTAAATTTTCTCTCTTGAATCTATTTTCCAGGTCAGCTGTTTTACCATTGAGATATTTCACATTGATTCCTATTTTTTCATTCCTTTGGTTTTGTTTTGTAATTTCTTGATTTTTTCGTAAAGTCATTAGCTTCCATCTGCTCCATTATACTCTTAAAGGAATTATTTTTTCAGTAAGTTTTTGTACCCCCTTTTCAGTCTGTCCAAGTCTGCTTTCTAAGGCATTCTTCTCCTCATTAGCTTTTGGATCTCTTTTGCCTTTTGAGTTAGTCTTTTTAAGCTGTTATTTTCACAGCATTTTTACATCCCCTTTAGCAATCCATTTCCACATTTTTCATGATTTTCTTGCATAATTCTCATTTCTCTCCCCAATTTTTCCTCTACTTCTCTTACTTGATTTTCAAAATGTTCTTCCATGATGTGAGACAACTTCATATTTTCCCTGGAGGCTTTGGATGTTGCAACTTTGACTTTGTTTTCTTCTGTTTATATATTTTGTTCTTCCTTATCACAAAAGCACAGCTCTATAGTTTGATTTTTTATTCTAATTTTTGCTCATTCCTCCAGTCATATGTCTGACTTTTGAACTCTCTGTCAAGGTATTTCCTCTGCTTTCAGTGGCGGGGTTTATTGTAGATCACTGGATCCCACCACAATCTGTGGGCTTAGAGTTGCAGAAATAGCCTCTGCCACTTCTCCTGCTCCTGCTGCTGTGGCTGCTGCAAGCTCCTCCACTACCTTGTGTCTGGGGCCAGAGCTGGTCCACTCTACTCTCTCACACAAGCCCGACAGATTTTTTCCACTAATTTGTCCTTCCAATTTCTCCTAGGCATTTTGGGATTCTGAAGTCTGGAAACCAAACAGGTGCCATTGATTCAGTCCCACCGAGGTTTGCTCTGGTAGTTTCTGTGCTGGTGTGGCCCATACTGAACTGCACTCTGTTCCCAGCACAGCAAGATAGATAATTCATAGTGACCTTCCAAGTTTTCTAGGGCTGGAAATTTGCTTCACTCCATCATTCTGTGGGTTATTCAGCTCCATAATTTGTTTAGAGTAATTTTTTACAGTTATTTGACTGGGCATAGGTGGAGAGAGACTCTAACAAGTCTCTGTTTCTACTCCACCATTTTCTGAAATTATTTTTTCAATTAACTTTTTAACTTATAAGATTTTACAAGTATACAATCTGCAAAAAGAGATAATTTTATTACCCTATTTCCTATCTGATTTCTTCTATTTCTCTTTATTTCTATTGCTAGGGTTTCTACTACAATGCTGATTAACATTGGTGACAATGGACATCTTTGATTCATATCTGATCTTCCTGGGGGGGGGGGGGGGATCAAATTGCCAGTGTTTGTTGATGATTTTAGATAAATGTGTTTTTTTCTCAACTTAAGGAAAATTACAGTTATCCTGTACGTTCAAGTGCTTTTAATAGAAATGAGCATTGTAATTTGTCAAGAGCTTTTTCTGCTCCTACTTGTATAATCCCACAGTTTTTAAAACTTTTTTATTAATAACAATCAATCAATAATCAATTCTGTTAATCATTTTCCTTATGTTAGAATGTCCCTGCATTCCTGACATAAGTCCTGCTTGTTCATAACTTTTAATATTTGTAATATATTCTTATAATCTTGTTGCTACTTTTCTGTTTAGGATTTTTGCATCTATAGTCATTAATAAAATTGGCTTATGATTTTCTTTCTCTTATTTTGCTCTTCCTCTTTTAGCTATCAGTATCATATTTGTTTCATAAAAGTAGCTTGGTAGCATCCCTCTTTGCCTATTATTTCAGATCATATATTTAATATTGTAAGTAGCAGATCTTTAAATGTTTGATAGACTGAACTTGTCAATCTATTCAGTTTTGGTGCTTTTTGTTTTGTTTTTCTTTAAATTAATGAAAAATCATTTATGACAAAGTATTACTTTAAGTGGCAAGAGAAAATCCAAGCAGTCCTTACTCATAACACATAATACAATATCCAAACTAGAGTTGCATAAAGTATACCAAATATGTGATCCAAAGTACTCAACTCATAAAAAGTCGTGTTAAGTTTTCATATCAAGTATATACTTCATGTACAATCCATCAATAGGAATCGCTCAGTTACATGTGCGTGCTCCATAGCCCTCACACCAAGTACAATATATGTCAGTTTAGCCACTGCCTATTGGATAGTAATGGCCCTTTTGATTGATCCATTGCCACAACCTCAGTCTCTGCCCTTCTTGTGAGTGGGCTGATGTCCTCAGGCACACTGAAAGGAAGTCCCAGTTCTGAGCTCATTTATACCTTAGGAATAGCACTGCTAACTCTAGGTCCTAAAGAGTCAGACATGAAAGAGATGGCTTGTGGATCCAGCACCATCACCACTACCACCACCACCTATCCAGGCAGAAGTACTCCTGAGGCTGCATCCCTCTTGGTAAGCTTTCTCAGCCCTAAACATGCAATTTCTTCCTCATCTAGATCTTGATTATTATCCTCTCTATATGAAACATTATCCACCTATCTACTGTAATTGTTAGATGGGCATCCCTTCAGTATCATTTCTTGGTTGTCAATTGCTCTGATCTGGTCTCCAGGGAATCCAATCACCTTTTTAATGAGAGCAGGTACTTCTGATATGCCACTTTGTCAAGACCCTGTCTCCTTTTTGGAGCTATTTTTCAGGCTAGGATTTATTTCAATTGTTTGATATTAAGTGTCTTCCCACCAGTCTTATTTCTTGTGTTTCATGTGCATATAGAGTTTCATAGCAAGACTTTGTCACCTAACGGGAGTTTCTGGCAGCCAACTCAGATGTCATGCCATTTGCTTATCTCCCTGAACTTCTTCTGAATTATGGGCATAGCAAAGAAAATGGCGTCCTTCAACAGATTACTCACTTGAATGAAATGTTTGCTTGTGAATATCCACATCTCCTTCAGCTGCCAAAACTACAAATCACAGATCAGTAGGCAGATGAGACAATTGCCCAACATTAGAAATAACTATAGTATCATTCTTGATAGCATTTGTGTTCGTTACAAAGACAAATGTTGACTCCACTAAGATATCTGTCAGTTTTCAGGGTCCTCAACGAATTCAGCATGCATGCAGTAAAAATGCTATGGCTTCAAGTCTTCATGAAGATTGAAAGGTATAGTCCTAGGCTTCTGGATTCCTGCAAAATTGAGAGCAGCCCCTAAATACTGTGCTTTCAAAATCACAACCTTGACCAGGATTCGTCCTGGGAGAGAAACAAGGAGAAATATTAGTAGATAGTCTACCCAGAAAAGTGCTTGGGAGCTAAGTTTGTAAGTGCTGGTTGAAATGTTCGACCTCTATTAGAATGTTGTTATTCCTAATCACTTAGAAGAGAAGAGGGCTGTACACAATGGCTCCAAAGTTTGCTTATCGTCTCCCATTAACCAATATCAGTCAAATGCACTTTACTTTGAACACAATGAACTCAGAATTCATTCTTCTTACTTAGCACAGTGTATAGAGAGTAAGACTTAGTGTGAAAAAAGTCCGGGATTTGAACACCTACTAGCTATATGATAATGGGCAAGTCACAACCTCTTTGAGCCTCTATATACTCATCTGTGAAACGGAAATAAAAATGTCTGTAGTATTTACATTAAAGTATTTTGTGAGGCTCAAAAGGACATGAGGAATATATGGCACGTTGCAGGTGACAGTTTTTAAAACAGAGATTCTTAAACTAAGATCCATGAACTTTTTTGAATAAATTTTTTTGATATCTATATTTCAATGCAATTGATTTCTTAGGTTATTTTATGCTATGGCAGCTTCTTTTGCTGATTTTCTCTTAAATCTTCTTCTTGAGGAAGGATCCAGGCCAATCATCCTTCATTTCTCTCCTGGTTGTGCCTGGACTCTCCAGATTTCACCACCATATGCCCCTGCAGATATTATCCTCCTTTACCACCTCTCTCTTTGGTTTTTTATATCCTTTTAAGTGTTATCTTTCCCCTTAGAATTTCCCCTCCATAAGGGCAGGGACTGTTTTTCTTTGTGCATGTATTTGTATCTCCATTGTTTAGCACAGTGCCTGGAACATAGTAAGCACATAATACATGTTTATTTTAAAAATATTCTGAGGAGTCCATAGGCTTCACCAGACTGCCAAAGGGATCCGTGACACAAAAAGAATAGAGAACCTGGACCCACATACAACACAGAAGCTCTGTAGACCTGACCCTTTCCAAAAGACAATTTTAAACTAATAACTTGAAACCAATCTAATATCTTCAGCAGTTTGTCTTCAATTGACATTTCAAATATGAAGAGATCATCAAGTTACACCAATACTTCTTTTTTTATATAATTGTATATAATTTACTAGTTTTTCAGTTTTCCATATTCACTTCCACAAGAATTTGAATTCCAAATTTTCTCCCCATTTCTTCCCACCCCTCACCCCCAGGGCAGCTTGCACCTCATACACCCCTTCTTCCAATCTGCCTTCCCTTCTCTCACCCTTCTCTTTCTTCCATGACCCTCCTCTTTATTTTCTTGTAGGGCAAAATTTATTTCTATATCCCATGCCCTGTGCATCTTATTTCCTTGTTGCATTCAAAAACAATAATGACATTCATTTTAGAGCTTTGAGTTCCATATTATCTCCTTTCCTCCCTCCTCAGCCACCCTCATTGAGAAAGCAAGCAAATCAATATAGGTCATATATGTGTAACCATGCAAAACACTTCCATTATTATTATGTTGTGAAAGATTAACCCTATTTCCCTCTGTCCCTTCCTGCCCTCCATTTATTCCATTCTCTCCCCTGACCTGTGTCCCCCACAATAGTGTTTTCTTCTGATTATCCATTTCCAGAAAGTGTTGTTCCTATTATCTTCCGTCTCCTATCCCCTTCCACACTGCCTTCTTGCAGGGTAAATAGATTTCCATACCCAATTGAGTGTGTGTTACTATCTCCTTAAGCCAAATCCTGTGAAAGTAAGGCTCATTAATTTCATTTTATCTCCCCTCTTTTCCCCTAGATTGTAAAAGTTTTTTCTTGTTTCTTTTTTTTTTTGAGATGATTTGTGACATTATACCTCTCCCTTTTTCTTACTCTTGGTACATTCCACACAATAGTAAATTTTATTTTATATATATTCTCCCTTCACATTCAGTTCACACTCCTGTCTATGTGTGTTTGAAAGTGTGTGTATTCATATATACATATATATATATATATATATATATATATACATTCTTACACATTTACATATGAATATATGTGCATATACATATGTACTCCCATGCACAACTATATACACATCCATAAATATATGCACGTATATATAAGAGGGCAGTGTTTCATGATAATTTCTGAGAAGGTGATATCTAGACTTGTTTTTTTTAATCATCGTTTTCAGGTACCAATATATGGATACACACACACATATACATATACTTATATTTTCTCTAACTTCTCTGATACTGAAAAAGCTTACAAGCATTACAAATATCATCTTTCCATGCAGGAATGTAAAAAGTTAAATGTTAATGAGTTTCTTATGACTTCTCTTTTCTGTTTTCCATTTCATATTTCTCTTGATTCTTGTGTTTGAAAGTCAAATTTTCTATTCAGCTGTGGTATTTTTAACAGGAATGATTGGAAGTCCTCTATTTCATTGAAATTAGATTTTGTCCTCTGAAGTACTATACTCAGATTTGCTGAGAAGATGATTCTTGGTTTTCATTCTACCTCCTTTGATCTCTGGAATATCATATTCCATACCCTTTGATCTTTTAGTGTAGAAGTTGCTAAATCCTGTGTTGTCCTGATTGCATTTCCACAATTCTGAAGTTATTTCTTTCTGGCTGTTTGTAATATTTTCTGTGGGACCTAGGAACTCTGGAATGTGGCTACAATATTCCTAAGAATTTTATTTTTGGGGACTCTTTCAGAAGGTGACTAACGAGTTCTTTCCATTTCTATTTTACCTTCTGGTTCGAGTTTTCCCTGATAATTTATTGGAAGGTGATGTCTGAGCTCTTTTTTGATCATGGTTTTCAGGTAGACTAATAATCTTTAAATGATCACTCCTAGATCTATTTTCCAGGTCAGTTGTTTTTCCAATGAGATATTTCACTTTGTCTTCTATTTTTTCCATTGTTTTGATTTTGTTTTATAATTTCTTGATTTCTCAAAATTATTACCTTCCACGTTTTCCATTTTAATTTTAAAAGAATTATTTCCTTCAGTGAGCATTTGTACCTCCTTTTCCATCTGGCCTATTCTGCTTTTTAAGACATTCTTCTTCTCATTGACTTTTTGGTCCTCTTTTTCCATTGGGGTTAGGTTATTTATAAAGGTTTCATTTCCTTTAGCATTATGAGTGGGTCTCCTCTAGCAAGCTGTTGACTTGTTTTTCATGATTTTTTTGCATCACTTTCGTTTCTCTTCCCAAATTTCCTCCACCCCTCTTAATCAAAAATCATTTTTGAGCCCTTTATGAGCCTCAGACCACTTCAGAGAGATAGATAGATTGATTGATAGACAAAAATAGACAGAGAAAGAAATATGTGCGTAGGCACACATATATATGTATGTAAGTAGGTATGTATATATATATATATATATATATATATATATATATATATATATATATATATATATATATATATATATATATATATATATATATATATATACATACACACACACACACACCAATACATACATATAAACTTGAAGGCTTTTTTCTGAGACCTTTACCTTGCTGTCTTTTTCCAGTTGTATGCTTTCTTCTTCCACTGATTGCAAGTTTTCCTCTTATTCATTCAAAAGGATGGAAGAAAATACCTTTTCACCAAGAAATTAGCCTTCTATAGTCTTATTTTTTGTGTTGTTTTTTTTTTGTTTACCATTTTCCCAGTCAATTACTTGGTTTTTGAGTCCTTTGTCAAGTGGAGGGTATACTATCACAGACTTCAGAGGTTTTGTGCAGCCATTGTTTAAGATATCACTAGGGACCTGTAAGTTTTCAGTTCCTCCAAAATGGCATAGTGAAGGGAGAGGTGTTTACTCTCCTCCCAGCCTGTGCTCTAGTCTGTGAGGAACCATAAACACTTTTATCTGCCCTGGAACTGTGAGTAGGATTACCTCTCCACCGCTGCCACCAGCTCCTCTATGCCAGCACTCTTCCTCACCCCGTAACTAACACTCAGGACTGAGACTCAAATCAGCCACTCCATTTCCCCATAGTTTATAAGCAGACAGCTCCAGAAGCAGCTGCTGCTGAGGTAGTGGCTGCAGCAGTCTTGGGGACAGGGTTGGATCACACTCCACTCTCACCCAGGTGAAAGAGCCTTCTCACTGACCTTTGAAACTATCTTTGGAGTTTGTGGGTTGAGAAATCTGGAAACTGTGACAGCTGCCCATGATTCGATGCACTGAAGCCTATTTCTTTCCCATCTGTGCTAGAGAAGCACAGCTAGGGCTGGGCTTTGCTATGAGCCTGGTCCAAAGACCATTTCTGTTGACCTTCCAGATTGTCTTAGGCTTGAAATCTGTTTCACTCTGTCATGTTGTGGCTTCTGCTGCTCTAGAATTTTTTAAGAGTAATTTTTAAAGGTTTTTTAGGGACTGTGGGGGAAAAGCTAAAGCAAGTTCATGCTTCTACTCCACCACCTTGTCTCTGCTCCCTGTACCAATATTTCTGAGAAGTTCCTGTCATCACTTACTTTTAGCTACTGAGAAACTGCTGCTGAAAACTCGCAAGTCCCCAAAAATTCTTTAACATATATTTTTAAGGAATAGCTAGTGGGTGCTGCGGCTTTCAGACTTGTCAACCCACAAATACTAAAGACAGCTTCAAAGGTCAGTGGGAATGATCTCTGACAAGATTGAGAGTAAATGTGGTACAGTCCAAGTCCAGCCCCAGGTCGGGGGCAGCCATTGTTGAAGAAGAGGTTGCTTCTGGAGAATGCATCTTAATAAAGATCTCAGAAGTTAAATAAGTGGCTGGGGAACATTAACAAACAGAGGGGAAAGAAACCCACTATAGAATCTTGCTTTCATGATCTAGAAATATTTTCTTGCATCATTGGTAATGAGGAAGGTAAAAACATACATGCAGAAGAAGCCAGTAAAGTCAAAGCTACTGCATCCAAACCTGCAAGAAAAATATGAATTGATCTCAGGCCATGGAAGAACTCAAAAAGGATTTTGAAAATTAAGTAAGAGAGGTAGAGAAAAAATTGGGAAGAGAAATAAGAGTAATGCTAGAAAATAATGAAAAATGAATCAACATCTTGCTAAAGGAAATCCTCCAAAATGCTGACGAAAATAGTAGCTTTAAAATTAGAATAACACAAATGACAAAGGAGGTCCACAAATTCAATGAGAAGAGTGTGTAATAAAGAGAATTGGCCAAATGGAAAAAGAAGCCCAAGAACTCCCTGAAGAAAATAATTTCTTCAAAATTAGAATGGAGCAAATGAAAGCTAGTGGCTTTGTGACAAATCAAAAAATTATAAAAGAAAAGCCAAAAATGAAAAACCAGAAGACAATGTGAATTATTTCATTGGAAAAGTGACTAAGCTGGAAAATAGATCCAAGAGAGATAATTTAAAACTTATTGGACTGCGTGAAAAATCACGATCAATAAAAAGTCTAAACATCATCTTTCAAGTAATTATAAAAGAAAACTGACCTGATATTCTAAGACTAGAGGGTAAAATGGAAATAGAAAGAATCCACCAACCTCTCCTGAAAGACATCCCAAAAGGAAAACTCCTAGTAATATTGTAGCCAAATTCCAGAGTTCCCAGGTCAAGGAGAAACTATTACAAATAGCCAGAAAGAAATAATTGAGGTACCGTGGAAGCAAAATCAGGATAACAAAAGTTTTGGCAGCTTCTACACTAAGGAATTTCAGATATTCCACGGTCAAATATTCCAGAGGTCAAAGAAGATAGGGTTGAAACCAAGAATCATCTACCCAGAAAAACTGAGTATAATATATCAAGTGATAAAATGGAACGTCACTCAAACAGAGGAATTTCAAACATTCTTGCCGGAAAAATCAGAGCTGAATAGAAAATCTTATTTTGAAATACAAGAAGCAAGAGAAGCAATAAAGGCTGATCAGGAAAGAGAAACTATTAGGGACTTAGAGTTGAACTGCTTACATTCCTACATGGAGAGATGGTATTTGCAACCCATGAGACCATTCTCACTAGTAGGATAGTTGGAGGGAATATGTATTTGTTTGTGTGTATAATATATATATATATATATATATATATGTATTATATTATTACATGTGTATATGTGTGTAGATCTGTGTATGTGTACATGTACATGTATAATGTATATACATATGTATACACACACGCACACACATATGTGTACATACATACATACATACATACATACATACATATATATATATATATATATATACAGAGAAAGAGACACACACATACACACACACACACAGAGGGAGCGAGGGAGAAGGCATGACTGAATATGTAGGAATGATATCCAAAAAAAGAAAATTAAGTGTTGAGAGGAATGTAGTAGGCGAAAGAGAAAGGGAGAGGTAGAATGTAGCAAATCATCTCACATAAAAGAGCGAAGAAAGAGCTTTTACAATGAAGGGGAACAAGGGGAATATGAGACGAAATAAGTAAACCTTCCTCTCATCAGATTTAGCTTCAGGAGACAATAACATACACAATCAACTGGGTATGGAAGTTTATCTTACCCTCTAGGAAAGCTAGAAGGTGGGGAGGGAGGGAATAAGAAAGGGGGGATAATAGAAGTGATAGAAAATTGGTTGAAGGAGTAATCAGAAGTAAACATTTTTGTAGAGGGACAGATCCCTCAATCACTTCCATATAACTCAGATGTTCCCCCCTTTCCTCCCCTGCATTCCCCCCTCCCTCCATCCTCCCTCTCCGAGTTGCCATACAATGTTATATAGGTTCTACACATACATTCCAATTAAATATATTTTCAACTTGGTGATGCTGCATGAAGAAGAGAAGGACAGGAAAGAGGAAAATACAGTCTTTCACAACATGAATGTTATGGAAGTGTTTTGCATGACTAGACATGTATAACCTATTTCAAATTACTTGCCTTCTCAATGAGGGTAGATGGGGAGGGTAGAGGGAGAGAAAGTAGAATTCAAAGCGTTTAAGATTAACTTTAAAGACTATTTTTACATGAAACTAGGAAATAAGATATATTGGCAATAGGGTATAGAAATCTATCTTGCCCTACAGGACAATAGAAGGCAAGTGAATAAGGACTAGGGGGATGGTGATAGAAGGAAGGCAGATTGGAGGACAGGATAATAAGAATACACACTGTCATGAGGCTGGAAAAGGGGTGAATGGGGAGAAAAATTAAAATTCAACAAATTTTTAAAGTGAATATTGAAAATTAAAAATAAATATTTTTTTTAAAAAGAAAAAAGATTTGTTCTTGAACTAATAAATCCTACTAGACATTCCAGGAGATCTTAAATTTTTGGTATGGTGTTATAGTCTATCTTCTGTTACACAAAGTCTGATGGTTCACAACCCCGAATCCTAGGTGCCTACACCCAAATATTCTTCTATGCCAGTACTATTGGTGAAATAAGGACTACCATGCTGTATGATTTCTATGTGGGAGGCATGAATCATTAGTGTCATTCACTTGTGAGTTCAGTGTCTGCCTTCTTTTAGGCTGCATTTCTCCCAATTAATGCTGAAACTCAAAAAATATTTGTTTGTATGTTTATGCATATGAGGACCATGACATGAACTTTCTTGCTGGTACACAAAACCTCCCAAGGGAATTCGAGACTAACTATGATGTAACCTAGATATACGCAGTCCTTTTTAATTTATTTCTTTGTTTATCTGATTATTTTAGTTTTCAACATTCCTGTTATAAAAAAAACAGTAAAAATTTGATGAGACAGAGATTAAATTCTTCAGGGGGCTTATTTGTCTTCTCTCCAAGCTAATCTCTCATTCCTTCTTTTCTTTACTATTTGTTTCCAGTGTTCTACAATCACTTCCATATAACTTAGATGTTCCCCCCTTTCCGCCCTCTCATTCCCTCCTCCCTCTGTCCTCCCTCCCTGAGTTACCATACAATGTTATATAGGTTCTACACATACATTCCTATTAAATATATTTTCAACTTAGTCATGTTGCATGAAGAATTAAAATGAAAGGGAGAAATCATAAAACAAACCAAAATGTAATACAAAAGAAAATGATCTGCTACATTCTGCAATCTAATTCCATAGTTCTTTCTCTGGATGTGGAAGGCTTTTTGGCTTAAGAGACCACTGTGAATTTTTTAAGTCCTTGCATTGCAATGAAGTGCTAAGTCTACCAGAAAAAATCGTTGCTCACTGTGGTTGTGGCTGTGCATAAAGTTCTCCTGGATCTGCTCCTTTCACTCAGCATAAGTTCACATAAGTCTTTCCAGGTCTCTCTGAAGTTTTCCTGTTCATCATTTCTTACATCAAAATATTATTCCATTGCATTCATATACCACAATTGATTCAGTCATTCCCCAATTGATGGGCATCCCCTTGATTTCCACTTTTTGGCCACCACAAAGAGTGCTGTTATAATTATTTTTTGTACATGTGAGATCATTTCCCATTTTTATAATCTCTTAGGGATACAATCCTAGAAAGAGTATTGCTGGGTCAAAAGGTATGCACATTTTTTGTAGCCCGTTGGGCAGAGCTCCAAATTGCTCTCCAGAATATCTGGATTAACTCAGAGCTCCACCAACAATGATTTAGTGTTCCACCTCTCCCACATCGTCTCCAACATTGATCATCATCCTATTTTGTCATGTTAGCCAATCTCATAGGTGTGATGTGGTGTCTCAGAGTTTTTTGACTTACGTCTCTCTAATCAATTGTGATTTAGAGAATTTTTTTCATATGACTATAGATAGCTTTGATTTTTTTCCTCTGAAAACTGCTTGTTCATATCCTTTGAGCATTGATCAACTGGGAAATGACTTGTATTCTTGGATATTTGACTCATTTCTCTATATATTTTAGAAATCAGGCCTTTATCATTGACAGTAGTTGCAAAATTTTTTCCCAATTTTCGGCTTCCCTACTGATCTTGGTTGCATTGTGTTTGTTTGTGTAAAAACTTTTCAATTTAATGTAACCAAAAGTATCCATTTTGCATTTTGTAGTTTTTTCTGTCTCTTGTTTGGTCAAAAATTCTTCCTTTCTCCATAAATCTGATAAATACACTATTCCTTGCTCCACTGATTTTCATAATATCAGTCTTTATACTTAGATCATGTACTCATTTGGACTTTATTCTTGTGTATGGTGTCAGGCATTGGTCTATGCCTAGTTTCTGCCATAATGTTATCCAGTTTTCCCAGCAATTTTTGTCAAACAGTGATTTATTATCCCAGAAGCTGGGCTCCATGCGTTTATCAAACAGTTAGATTGCTATATTCATTGACTACTGTGTTGGGTACCTAATCTATTCCACCATCTCTCTTTCCTGATGAAAAGACTAGTAGGATTTTATCATATGACCAACAAAGTATGAATTCTCGCAAGTGCACCAAGTATGTATCTATTCCACAATTTAAACAAAATACATCTGCTTTCTGGCTGTAATACATTGATAGTATCTCTAAAGTGTGTCTAGGTAGCCTTGAATTCCAAGTTTCCTTGCTCTTCTTGGAAGAGTAAGTTTAGATATTGGTGTGTCTTGTACAAGGTTTGAGTTTTCCTTACACAGTGGGAAACGTTTGATCTAAGTTGCTCTTTCTTTTCAGCTCTTTGACTCATACTTAAGGATATATAATGGACTCACGCATGGGTTATTCTATTATTCCATCACTTCATTTCTAGTTCCCTAGCCAGTCACATTAATGATGATGGATTTTCCTTGGTGCATATCCATTGGTGATGCACTCATCCATTTTGTTGCCAGTTGGTCTCTTGATCACTTGAATTGTTCAAGCCTAGTCTATGTGCTCCACAGTGAGTGTCTTTTTTTCAATAACAGCTCTCCAAATATGGTCCTAAACCTTAGGGTCCTACAACAAGAAAATTGGAGGCCTTTTCTTTGCCTCCTGATGATGATTACCAAGGAAATTAGGTACCCTCAATTCCACCTAATTGGCTGTCCAGCATCTATAAATATTTAATTCCCATGACACCATCAATGTGTTGTGGAGTCCCTGATATTCTTCTCGAATTTCTCATTTTCTCTGCATCATTGAGTGGCTCTTCCTACTTCCCATCCATAGTGTCAAAGGTCCTGTTCACCAGATGGCTATGAGTACTGTACCTCTCCAGGCCTCTTAGATCTTATTCCTTGATACATACTTTTTGCTCCAGTGACACTGGCCTCCAGGCTGTTCCACAAACAAGACATTCCATCTACTCAGTTCCAAGCCTTTTTCCTGGTGCTTTTTTCTTATGAAGCTCATTTACGACCTCTTCAATTCTTTTTTTCAAAAATAAGTCTTTTTAAATTCTATGTCCTCTTCTGCTAAATCAGGCAATTTAATTTTTTGTAAATATTCTGTGTTTCAATTAAATTGCTAAATTTATTGGCATATAATTGGGCAAAATACATCCTTACAATTTTTTTGAACTTCCCCTTTGTTACTAGTAAATTGACAATTTTCATTTTTAATACTAGTGATTGATTTTCTTCCTTTTTTAACTTAAATTATCCAGTGGGTTATCTATTTTATTGCTTTTATCCATAAAATCAACTACTCGTTTTATTTACTAATTCAATGTTTTTTATGCTCAATTTTTAATCACACCTTGAATTTTTAGAATTTCAAATTTAGGATATAGTAGGGTTTATTTGGTTTATTCTCTTTTTATTTTTTGAAATAGCATACCCAAGTCATTAGTTCTCTTTTTGTCTATATTATTAATGAAGGTATTCAAGGATATAAATTTTCCTGTGTTCACTGCTTTTGCTGTACCCCATAGGTTTTGATATACTGTTTTATCATTGTCACTTTCTTCAATGAAATTATTAATTATTTCTATCATTTGTTCTTTGACCCAATCATTCTTTAAGATTAGGTTGCTTTATCTGCAACTAGTTTTTAGTCTTTGTTTCTGTGGTCCCTTATTAAATACAGTTGGTATTGCAGTATTGCATTGTAATCTGCGGAAGATATTTTTAATACTTCTGACTTTTACTATTAAAATTTTATGTACAAATATATGGTCAATTTTGGTAAAGGTATCATGAACCTCTGAGAAAAAGCTGTATTCCTTAATAACTTCATTGAATTTCCTCCAGATTTCATATATACCTTATCTAAAATTCTATTCCCTTCCTTGAATTTTTCATATTTATTTTTTGGTTAGATTTATCTAGTTCTGAGAGTCAAAGATTAAACTTGCTCATTATTATAATACTTCTATCTATTTCTCCCTATAATTCTTTTAACTTTTCTTTTACAAATTTAGATGCTCTAGTATTTTTATATGCAAGTTTAGATTTAATATTGCTTAATTAACTGTAGTGCCTTTTACTAAACTGTGATTGCCCTGTTTATATCTTTTAATTATATCTATTTTACCATAATTTTGTCAGAAATCATAATTGCTACCCTTGTTTTTTTGCATCAGCTAAAGCATAATGAAATGTACTCAAAACTTTCATTTTTAACTCTGCATGTATCTCTCATTCTATTTTTAAGAAAACTTTAATTTACTTATTTTCAGTTTTTAACAATGACTTCCACAAGTTTCAAATTTCCCTCCCTTCCTCCCTGAGATAGCATGGAGTCTTACATCGGTTGTACACTTACTTTCTTATTAAATACATTTTGACATTAGTCATGTTATATAGAAGAATTAAAATGAATGGGAGAAACTAGGAGAAAAATCAAAACAAAACACAGTGTAACACAAGAGAAAATAGTCTGCTTCATTCTGTGTTCTGATTTCATAGATCTTTCTCTGGATGTGGAAGGCCTTTTGCATCGAGTCCTTTGGAAATATTTTAGGTTCTTGCATTGCTGTGAAGGGCTAAATTGTTCAGGAAACAGTCGTCACAAACTGTGCCTGTTACTGTGTATAATGTTCTCCTGGTTCTGCTCATTGCACTCAGCATCAGTTCATACAAGTATTTCCAGATTTTTCTGAATTCTGACAGTTCATAATTCCTTATAGCACAATAGTATTTCACTATATTCATATACCATAATTTTTTCAATCATTTCTCAATTGATGGGCATTTTCTCGGTTTCTTCTTCTTGACCATGACAAAAAGAGCTGCAATAAATATACATGTGAGACCTTTTCCCATTTTTATGATCTCTTTGGGATACAGTCATAGAAGCAATATTGCTGGGTAAAAGAGTATGTACATTTTTGTAGACCTTTAGGAAGAACTGCAAATTGCTCTCCAGAATGGTTGGGTCAGCTCGCAGCTTCATCAAAATGAATTAGTATTCCAACTCTCCCACATCTTCTCCAACACTTATCGTCTTCCTGATTTGCCATACTAGTCAATCAGACAGGTGTGATGTGGTACCTCAGAAGTGTTTTGATTTGCATCTCTCTAATCAATAGTGATTTAGAGCACATATTTGACCATTTGTCAATTCTGGAATGATTTGCATTCTTGCAAATTTTACTCAGCTCTTTATATATTTTATAAATGAGGCCTACATCACAGAAACTATTTGTAAAAATTCTTTCCCAGTTTTCTGCTCCCCTCCTAATCTTGGTTGCTTTGGATTTGTTTGTGAAAAACTTTGCAATTAATTTACTTTAATGCACAATTACATTACTTTAATGTAATGTAATCAAAATTATCCATTTGGCACTTCATATTGTTCTCTATCTCTTATTTGGACATAAATTTCTCCATTCTTCATAAATCTGCAATATACACTATTCCTTGTTCCCATAATTTGTTTATAATATCAGTCTTTATACCTAGATCTTGTACCCATTTGGACTTTATTCTTGTGTGTGCTGTCAGGCATTGGTCTCTGCCCAGTTTCTGCCACACAACTATCCAGTTATCCTAGTAGTTTTTCTCAAACACTGAGTTCTCATCCCAGAAAATTGGGTCCTTGGGTTTATCAAATAGTAGACTGCTACATTCATTGGTCACTGTTTCTTGAGTCCCTAATCTATCCCAATGATCTACTCCTCTATTTCTTAGCAAGAAAAAAGTGGTTTTGTTGATTACTGCTTTACAATACAAATTGAGGTCTGATATGGTTAGGCCACCTTCCCTAGCATTTCTTTACATTAATTCCCTGATGTTGTGGTCCTGTTCTTCTTCTTGATGAATTTTGATGTCATTTTTTCTAGCTCTATGAAATTATTTCCCGGTAGTTTGATTGATATGGTACTGAATATGTAGATCAATTTATGTAAAATTGTCATTTTTATTTCATTAGCTCAGCCTACCCATGAGTAACTGATGGTTTTCCAGTTACTTACATCTGACTTTATTTTTGCAAAGAGAGTTTTGTAGTTGTGCTCATATAGTCCCTAGGTTTTTTTTGGCTTACAGACCCCTAAATATTTTATAACGTCTATTGTAAAGTTGAAGGGAATGTCTCTTTCTATCTCTTGCTTTTGGACTTTGTTAGTAATATATAGAAATGGAGATGATATATGTGGGTTTATTTTGCAACCTGCAACTTTGCCAAAGTTGTTTATTATTTCAAGTAGCTTTTTACTTAATTCTCTAGAATCCTCTAAGTATATCATCATATCATCTGCAAAGACTGACAACTTAGTTTCTTCTTTGCCTATTCTAATTCTGTTATATTTTTTCTTCTCTTGTTGCTAAAGCTAACATTTATGGTGCCCTATTGAATAACAGTGGTGATAATGAACATCCTTCGTCACCCCTGGTCTTGTTCGAAATGCATTAAGTTTGCTCCATTACATATAATGTTTGCTGATCATTTTAGTTATGTGCTACTTATTATTTTGAGGAAGACTCCAGTTATTCCCAAGCTCTCCAGTATTTTCAATGGTAATGTGTGTTGTATTTTGTCAGAAACTTGTTCTGCATCTAATGAGATAATCATGTGGTTTCTCTTAGGTTTTAATGATATGATCAATAATACAAATAGTTTTCATAATATTGAACAAGCTGTGCATTCTTGATATAAATTCTACCTGATCATAATGTAGTATTCATATGATAATTTGCAGTACTCTTTTTGCTAGTCTAATTTTAAATTTTTGTTTCTACATTCCCTGAGGAAATTAGTCCATAATTTTCCTTCTCTATTTTGGCTGCTCCTGTTTTACGGATCAGAAAAACATCTGCATAGTAAAAACAATTTGATAGGACTGCTTCTTCAGCAATTTTCCCAAACAGTCTATATAGAATTGGAATTAACTGTTCTTTAAATGTTTCATAGAATTCACTTTTAAATTCATCTGGTCATGGAGATTTTTTCCAAGGGAGTTCATTGATGGCTCGTTCAATGTGTTTTTCTGAGATGGGCTTATTTAAGTATTTTACTTCCTGTTCTGTTAATCTGGGCAATTTATATTTTTTTTATTATTCATTCATTTAACTTAGGTTGTAAAATTTATGGAGATACAGTTGGGCAAAATCATTTCTAATTATTCTTTTAATTTCTTCCTTTTTGGAGTTGAGTTCATCTTTTTAACTTTTAATATTGGTAATTTGGCTTCCTTCTTTCTTTTTGTTAATCACATTGATCAAAAGTTTATCAATCTTATACTTTTTTCATAAACCCAACTCTTAGTTTTTTTGTTAGTTCAATAGTTCTCTTAATTTCAATTTTATTAATCTCTCCTTTGGTTTTCAGTGTTTCTAATTTGGTACTTACTTCAGAATTTTCAATTTGTTCTTTTTCTAGCTTGGTCAGTTGCATGCCCAATTCATTGATCATCTGTTTCTCTATTTTATTCATGTAGGCATGAAAATATGCAAAATTTCCCCCAAAAAAACCTGTTTTTGAAGTATCCCATAAGATTTGGTAGGCTGTCTCATTATTGTCATTCTCTTGAATGAAGTTGTTGATTGTTTCTGTAATTTGTTGTTTAACCCACTCATTTTTTCGGATTAGAGTCTTCAGGTTCCAATTAATTTTTGGTTTATATTTCCATGACCTTTGATTACAAATATTTTTTATTGCATTATGATCTGAAAAGGAAGCATTCATTATCTCTGCCTGTGTGCCCAGGATTGGGTGGTTTTATTCCCCAGTACATGGTCAGTTTTTTTGTTATGCCTCATGTACTACTGAGAAAAAGATATATTCCTTTCTGTCATAATTCAATTTTCTCCAGATGTCCATAATATCTACCTCATCCAGAGTTCTATTCATCTTCTTAACTTCTTTCTTGTTCATTTTTAGCTTAGATTTATCAAGTTCAGAGAGGGGGAGGTTGAGGTTCCTCACTAGTATAGTTTTGCTGTCTATTTCTTTCTGAAATTCGCTTAAATTCTTCTCTAAGAATTTGCATGCTATACCACTTGGTTCATGCATGTTTAGTAATGATATTACTTCATTGTCTAAGATGCCTTTTAGCGGAATATAGTTTCCTTTCTTATTTGTTTGATTAGATTTATTTCTGTTTTTGCATTGTCTGTTATTAGGATTGCTACTCCTGCTTGTTTTATATCAATTGAGGCATAATACATTCTGCTCCAACCTTTTACCTTTAGTCTTGTGTATCTCCCTGTATTAAATTTCTTTCTTGTAAACAATATATTGTTGAATTATAGCTTTTAATCTGATCTGTTATTTGCCTCTGTTTCATGGGAGAGATCATTCCACTCACTTTCACAATTATGATTACTATCTGTGTTTCTTTCTCTATCCTTTTTCCCCCATTCATACTTTCATTTCACCCTTCTTCCTTATCCTCCACAATAGGGGTTTAATTTTTGACGACTGCTTCCCTCAGTCTTCCACCCCTTCTATCATTTCCCCTCCCTTTTTTCCCCCTTTCCCTTACTTCTTCTTACTACCCCCTTCTTCTCTCCTTTTAAACCTCCTCCCTTTTCTGTCCCCTTTTTCCTCCTACTGTTTATAGGGCAAGTTAGATTTCTACACTTAACTGAGTATATTGCTCCATCCTTGAATCAAATCAGATGAGAGTAAATCTCAACTAGTACTGCCTTCCCTCCCTTCTTTCTCTGTGCTATAATTTGTTTTTGTGACTCTTCATGTGATATAATTTACCATTTCCTGCTTCCTCCTTTTCACTTCTCCTATTACAATCCATTTTCACCCTTTAAGCACCTATTTATCGTTACATCAGGTAATTTATACTTACTCCGTCAATCTACGTATATCACTTTTAAATGTCATAATAACTATGTAATTCTGAAGATAATTAACAATTATCACCCATACAGGGATATGAACAGCTTTCCCATATTGAATAGCAAGTTGTTTCTTTCTGTTTACCTCTGCATGCCTCTCTTGAGTCTTGTATTTGGAGATCAAATTTTCTATTGAGCTCTTCCTTTTCATCAGGAAGGTGTGAAAATCCCCCATTTCACTGAATGACCATCTCTTTGCCTGTAATGTTATGCTCAGTTTTGCTGAGTAATTGACCTTTTGTTGTAGTCCAGACTCCTTTACTTTACAATTTATCATATTCCATTCCCTTCGATCCTTGAATGTAAAAACTGCAAGGTGCCGTGTGATCCAGACTGTAGTTCTTTGATATTTGAATTATTTCTTTCTGGTTACTTGTAATATTTTCTCCTTAACTTGATAGTTCTGGATTTTGGCAACAATTTTCCTTGGCGTTTTCAATCTGAGATCTCTTACAGGTTCTTTTGATGACTATTTTGTCCTGTGAATCTAGAACCTCAGGACAGTTTTCCTTGATGATTTCTTGAAAGATATTTTCCAGGCTCTTTTTTCTCATCATGACTTTCTAGTAGACAAATAATTTTAGATGTTCTCTCCTGGATCTATTTTGCAGGTCAGTTGTTTTTCCAATAAGATATTTTACGTTTTCTCCCATTTTTTCATTCTCTATATTTTGTTTCACTGACTCTTGGTGTCTCATGGAATCATTAACTTCTAGTTGCCCAATTCTAACTTTTAATAAATTGTTTTCCTCAGTTAACTTTTGTGCCTCCTTTTCCATTTGTCCAAATGTTCATTTTAAGGAGCTGTTCTCTTCAGTGAATTCTTTTTTCATTTTATCAATTTTATTTTTAAAATCATTGGCCAATTTTTCTTCTGCCTCTCAATTTTTTTTTTTAAATCCTTGATGTCTTCTGAGAATACTCTTTGGGTTTGAGACAAGTTCATATTCCCTTTTGAGGTTTCAGATGTGAGAATAGTATCAACTCTATCCTCTTTTGTATTCCTATTTTGGCCTTCTTTCTCTCCTCAGTAAGATTTTATGATCTTTGCTTTTCTTTTTTGCTTCTTGCTCATGACAATTGCCTTGTTTCTGTCTTTTAAAATGAATCTCTGCTTCTGGGCCACAGGAGTGTCTATCCAATTCCTTGGCTGTGCTGAGGCATGCCTGGGGGCCGTTTTTAGTGCTTGAGGGCTCCACCTCCTTGTTGCTCAGGGTCTCCTACTGGTTCATTGAGTTGGCCTGTCTGGGACACCGCTTGTCCTGCACTGGTACCCTTCAATCACAGCTAAAGGTACTCTTCTTGATGATCTTCCTAGCCTTCTGAGCTGAGAGACTGTTTATCCCTTCCACTGATCCCACTATTTCAGGATTTTTCCTGGTGCAGTATTCTCTGCGTTTTTCAAGATCAACAAGGGGAACGTGAGAGCACTTACACTTTTTTCTTTCATCTTGACTCCTGTTAATTCAAGTGGGTGACTCAAACATTTAATCTGTGGGCTGATAGTCTTAGAAGTCGCCGCTGCTATAACCGGGAGTCATGTGCTTCTCTCTCCCTCAGTTCCACTGGACAGGGCTGATATGTTTGAGAATCCGCATTACTGCTTGTACCTTAGTCCACCCTGGCAGTTCCTGCTCTGTTCCACTATGTCAGAGTCTGGATTGGTGCAGCCTATGTACTCTGTGCTTCACCATCCACATGTAACAGATCCTTCTGTTGGCCTTCTGGGAAGTCCTGGACTAGAAATCTGACACACTCTGTAGCCTAGTGGATTCTGCCACTCTAAAATGTGTTAAGATTCTCTTTTTAGAGATATCTGAAGGCATTTGTGGTAGGACTCAGGTGAATCTGTGCTCGCCCTCCAACATGTTAGCTCCAGACCCTTGTATTTCTCATTCTTAAATGTGTTTCTTGTAAACAACATGTTGGGTTCTGATTTTTAAACCAATCTGCTGTAAGGTTGTGTTTTAGGAGTGTGTGCATTCTAATCCCATTCAAAGTTGTATACTATTTGCGAATTTCCTTCCATCCCTATTGTCCATCTCATCCTCTCTTTTTACACTATACTTGTTGCTTTAGCTTCTTCTCTACCCTCCTATTCTTTATTCTGTCAATAACTCCAGGAGTCCTCGTCCACCACTGTCCTAATCTTTAATCTAATCATCTTTCCAAAAGTCCCTTCCCCAACCTCTCCACCAATTCTCTTACCTCTTTAAGTCCTTAAACTTTCTACACCCCTCCAGATGTACTTATTGTCTCCTCTTCAACCCAGATCTGATGGGAGTAAGGTTCCAACAATTACTAGTGCTCCACCTGCACCTGTTTCCTCTGTGTCAGTTCTTTATTTCATGCCCCATTTTGTGAGATAATCGTTCCTTTCTTTTCCTTTTCCTACGGATTATTTTTTTTGTAAAGAACAATAACATCATATACAAATCAGCCCCAACCTTTATTTCAAACTATCCTCATAATTCTGAGTTTTAGGAATACTGATAACATATAGATAAGAACGTATATAAACATATATACATATATACATATATACAAGTATATGTATATGTATGTTCATGTATATATATGCATATGAGAGTATATGTGTATGTGCATATTTTGAACTTGATGACCTAATATATATTTTGACCTTAATGAGTTCCTTTTAATTAGTCTTCAAAGTGTTCCTCACATATTTGGTGGATTTTTTTATATCAAATTTTCCTTTGAATTCTGGTCTTTTTGTCACAAATACCTGAAAGTTTTTCAATTCATCAAATAGTCTTTTACTAATTAGGTACCATACCCAATTATTTTGTATAAGTTATTCATGGCCACAACCCTAGATTATTTGCTCTTTGAAATTTAGTGTTCCAACACTTACAGTATTTTAATGTAGAAGCTAGAAGATCTTCTGAAAACTTGGCTGTGTCTCCAAAGTATTTAAATCATTTTTCTCTTGTTGTTTCCAATATTTTCTCCTTAACTTGGGAGTTTTGAAACTTAATTATGACATTCCTGTAAGTTTTATTCAGGAGATCTTTTTCAGATTGTGACAATAGATATTTTTTTCTACTTCTGCTTTATCCTCTTGTTCCAGAAAGTCAGAGCAATTTTCCTTAATAATTACTTATACTTTTGTCAAGATTTTTTTATCATAGCTTTCAGGTAGTCCAGCAATTTTTATATTGTCCCTGTTAAATCTGTTCCCCAGATCAGTGTTTTTTAATGTTATGTTTCAGATTCTCTTCTATTTTTGTAATTTTATTATTTCTTTATGTCTTATAACATCATTTTTTTCTGGCTGTCCATTTCTACTTTTCAAGGAATTATTTATTACCTTCAGATTTTAGATCTTTTTTTCCAATTGGTTTCTTTTCATAATTTTCTTGGATTGCTTTTATTTTTCCCTATTTATACTCAATCTCTCCAATTTGATTTTTGAACTTCTTTTAAAGTACTTTCAAGAACTCTATTTTTGATGCTAGTGACCATATGGATTTACACTTTCGAGTAAGGAAATTTTTTTAATTTGTTAAATTTTAATTAGTTTATTTTTAATTTTGCAACATTCACTTCCTCTAACTTTTGAGTTTCAAATTTTTCTCCCTCTCCCCTCCTCCCCAAGACATTATGCAGTCTGATATAGGCTCTAGATATACATTCATATTTTCACTTTCATTTCTTTAGTCATGTTTCAAAGAAGAATTAGAAACAATGGAATTAACTATGAGAAAGAAGAAAAAACAAACAAAAAAAGATAAAGCAAATAGTATGCTTCAATCTGCATTCAGACTATGTAATTCTTTCTCTGGATGTGGATAGAATTCTCTATCATGAGTCTTTTGGAGTTTTTTAAGAATCTTGAATTGCTGAAAAGAGTTAAGTTGTTATGTTAATATAACAGGAAGATCATCCCCACCCATTAATAGGCCTAATACATGGAGACTGTGGTCACATGGAGCCTGTGGTCACATGGAACTTGGGTCACATGAAGCTCAGACTGGGAGGAGCTTGTCCAAGTAGGAGAGAGAGAGAGGGAGATCATGAGTATAGAGTGAGAGCAAGCAGAGCAGAGACAGAAGCAAGCTGTGAGTGGAAGACATTGACCGAAGGAGCAGAGAGAAAGAAGCAAACTGTGAGTGGGAACCACTGACCCACAGAGCAGAGAGAGCAGTAAGTTGTGAGTAGGTGAAGGGAGGAATTTGTCTAGGGTAAATTTTTGAGGGAAGGCTTGAAAGAAAGAAGGTTTAAGATGTCACAGCTCCCTGGATTAGTGATAAGTACCCTGTTAAACCTTACCTCCTGGTATTCTAATGATGTCCCAAATAACTATTATTACTTTGCCTTTGAGAAAAAGAATTTATTATATCTTGTTAATTTATCCTGAAAATACGCATGCATATTCTTAGTGGCTGCCATCGTATCTCATTGGAGTGACCCAGGTCTATCAAACTTAGTCATCTCCCAATGTGGCTGTAGAAGTAGTTTTCTTTTTCCCCTTACTATCATCCTCTGAATATGAACCCACATCTTCTTTAACCTTAGTAGCTGTCTACGCTCAGGTTCTTTTTCCTTTGCTTACTTATTTTAATTTTTTTAGCCACTTATAATTATTATCAGGTTTTAATTCCAAGTTGTGGGTAATATTGTCCTAGGCCTAACGTCTTCCTTATTGTTATTTTCTGAAATCTGTCAAGGCACTTAATCTCAGGGACTCTTCTCTTTCCCTAAGCCACAGTTAGGTCTCCCAGTCATACCATCCTAAAAATACTCTTGCTCCCCGCAGTGCCCACTTGCTGCATGTGTCCTCACCCCTTTCCACTCACAGCCACTATTACGATCAGGTATAATCAGCACTGCAAGCCTGGCCTCCACAAACAGAGAGTGGAAAGTTAGTTGTGGTCAGAGGGGATATGTCTTTCAATCTTCCCCCATTCAGTATCATGCTGTTCCTTAGACGAAAGTTGTTGAGAAAGAAGTTAGTGAGGAGAAAGGTGCTGAGTCAGTGAAGTTAAAGTTCATGTGTTTAAATTTCTTGAGAGCTAGTCTGCTTCCTGAGGTAGTTGCCTTGGGAGCAGTTACTCCTCCATGTTGATTCGGTGGAGTTGGGTTGGTGGTGTTTACATTTTATTCAGGCCAAGCCTCAGCTCCTGAAGGTCCTGTATTTTATATCAAATTATCCACTGAATTCTGGTCTTTTCTTTTTCTAGTAATCTCAGGTTTTCTTAGGAGGACAATATGATAGTATTTTATCATATTCATGTACCCTAATTCCTTCAACCACTCCCTAATTGAATGACATCACCTCAGTTTCCAATTTTTTGCTTCCTCAGAAGTACTGCTGCAAACATTTTTTAAAATATGTGTCATTTTCCTTTTTCATTGATATCGTTGAGGTAAAATACTGATAGTGGTATTGTTGGGTCAGAAGGTATGCAGAGTTTTGCAGCCCTTTGGGCATAGTTCCATATTTTTCTCCAAATGGTTGGACTAGGTCAAAGCTCCACCAATTGCTTCAGTATTGATTTTCCCACATCTTCCCCCGCATTTGTCATTTTCTCTGATGTTAGGTGTGTCTCATAGATGTGTGAGGTGGTAATCTTAATTTGCCCTTCTCTAATTATTAGTGATTTAGAGCATTATCATATGACTACTGATAGCTCAGATTTCTTCCTCTACAAGTTCGTATCCTTTAACCATTTACCAATGAAAGGTTGCCTCTCATTTTTACAAATTTGGTCATATATTTCAGAAATGAGATTGTTATCAAGATAAATTTGTTATAAAATTTCCCCTAATTTCCTTCTCTGCTTCTAATTTAGAGCATGATGTTTTCTTGGCAAAGATAATAGAGTAACTGGTCCTTGTCATGTTATAGATTAGGAACTGAGGCAAATAGTAGTTAAGCGACTTGTTCAAGGTTACACAGCTAGTAAGTATCTGAAGACAGGTCTGAACTCAGATTTTGCTGACTGCAGGACTGATGCTCTATCCACTGTGCCACCTAGCCATCCCTAAAAGACTTATAGATGCCTTAGGTCTAAATTCAGTGGGAAAACAATGTACGTATTTCTCAGCACCAATGCTAGGATTTAAACTCAAATTCTCTTATTTTAAATCTAATATTTCTGTCCCCTTCAAAGATCAAGTAAGTTTTAACCTCCTGCTTAACCCCCTTGTATTCATTTCCTTCTCATTTCTGCTCTCAGAATTTGAGTGCCTTAAAGACTCAATTCATGTGAAACATCTTTCATGTGGCTTTCCTCCTTGATATCTATCCATAATTTTATGTTAATGCTCCCTTTTCGAATGGCACAGTATTCCCTGGGTACATGTTGTTATGCCTACAGGGTAATGTAGTCTCTCTGGGGTCAAGAAATATTCCATGTTTATCGTTGTTTTCTAAGAGTTTGTCATACAGTCTGTTCATGTGACAAGTGTTTAGTTCTTGTTCATCCTTCATTTTTTTCGAGGACTAATGACATCAGTAGGTGAGTCTTGACTTGTTCAAGAATTGAAGTTAAATGAGGCAGAGTTGGGCAAAGCTGTCAACCTCACTTTCTCTTCCAGAGTCATCAAAGTACTGTAAGCAGACAAAAGTCAAAATGATAAGCTATGACTAGTCAAGTGAATTCTCTCTCCAGTCATATTCTACTTATACACCATCTATCCTTGCCTACCATGTCACCATCAATTTCCTCAGTGATGACAAGCGACCTTGCAACATATTTCAGTTGTCAGGAACATGGCTGATCAGCAAAGTCACACGATTCGTCCTAATGGTTTTGGGGTCCAAAGCAGATATAGATGCTATGATGTAGCAAAAGGTTAAGTAACACAAAATATCATAACCAGAATTACCATCTGTAATTTTCTTTACCCTCCCTGCTATAGTCAACACCAGTCAAGGATGCTAAAAGAATTGCAGTGATCATTATTCCTCTATATCCCTTCCTATAGAAAACTCACAGAATTACATTTCCACCTCTTATTTCTGCTGCTCTTTCCTTCAGTCTATTTAAGAAGTAGAATGTCTGGTTAATGAATAATCCTGAGCCTCCTGAAGGTTCTGCAGGAATGCTCTGGAGGAGAGAGATTATGTGCTAGATTATATCACAGTGCTTATGGTTATAGTGGTTATTACTCCCACAGTGATAGGTGTCTAAACAAAAACCTACCTAGACCGAGCCCTGAGCTCTAATGCACCTTGTGTCAGTAATCTTCTTTCACCCAGGAGATTTACAGGAGAGATTATGAATGAGGATATATCTTTGTGCAGGTGGCAGCATGAGGGTAATAAAACCTAAAATCTGCCTAGGAGGAAGGCTTGTAGACACTCTCCTCAGGAAAGCTTTCTATATGAAGCATTATGAAGAATTTATTCACAGAAAGCTTTTCCTAAACGTTTACTCACAACAAAGACATCTGTTCTGGTCTCAAATCTTTTAATGAGTGATGGTGATATCTACCCAAAGCATTTGAAGATTTTGCTCAGTAGAACATGATAAATCTGAATTCAAAATAAACAAGAAAGAAGTTAAGGAGGTGAATAGAACTCTGGATAAGGTAGATATGATAGATCTCCGGAGAAAATTGAATGGAGATAGAAAAATTATTGAATATATGAAATATATTTAAAAAATAAAATATTTATATTTATACAAAAAATATTTCATAAATTATTCATATCCATTGGTGATGCACTCACCCATTTTGTTGCCAGTTGGTCTCTTGATCACTTGAATTGTTCAAGCATGGTCTTTGTGCTTCACAGTGAATGTTTTTTTTTTTTTTTTAAATAACTGCTCTCCAAACAAGGTCCTACAACCTTAAGGTCCTAAAACAACAAAGTTGGAGGCCATTTTTTTGCCTCCTGATGATGATTCCCAAGGAATTTGGGTACCCTCAATGCAACCTAATTGGAGGTCCAGCATCTATAAATATTTAAGTCCCATGACACCATCAATATATTGTGGAATGCTTGAAATTCTTCCTGAATTTCTCATTTTCTCTGCATCAGTGAGTAGCTGTGCCTACTTCACATCTATAGTGCCAAAGGTCCTGTTCACCTGATAGCTGTGAGTACTGTACCTCTCCAGGCCTCTTATAATTTACTACTTGACACATTCTCTTTGATACAGTGACACCAGCCTCCTGGCTGTTCCACAAACAAGATATTCCATCTACTCAATTCCAGGCATTTTTCTTGGTGCTTTTTACTTATGAAGCTCATTTATGACCAGTTCAATTCTTTTTTTCAAAAATAAGTCTTTTTAGATATTCTATGTCCTCTTCTGCTAAATCAGGCAATTTAATTTTTTGTAAATATTCTTCCATTTCAATTAAATTGTCAAATTTATTGGCGTATAATTGGGCAAACCAAGTCCTTATAATTTCTTTAATTTCATCTTTGTTACTAGTAAATTAACAATTTTCATTTTTAATGCTAGTGATTGATTTTCTTCCTCTTTTAACTTAAATTACTCAGTGGGTTGTCTATTTTATTGCTTTTTCCAAAAAAAAAAACAATTCCTGGTTTTATTTATTAATTCAATGTTGTTTTTTATGCTCAATTTTTTAATCTCACCTAGAATTTTTAGTATTTCAAATTTAGGGTTTAGTAGGGTTTATTTGATTTGTTCTTTTTTTATTTTTTAAAATAGCATACCCAAGTCATTATTTCTCCTTTTTCCTATATTATTAATGTAGCCATTTAGAGATATAAATTTTCCTATGATCACTGTGTTTGTTGTATCCCATTGGTTTTGATATGTTGCGTTATCATTGTCATTTTCTTCCATAAAATTATCAATCATTTTTATGATTTGTTCTTTAACCCAATCATTCTTTAAGATTAAGTTGTTTGATCTGCAATTAGTTTTTAATCTTTGCTTCTGCTGTCCCTTATTAAATACCATTTGTATTGCATTGTCAGCTGAGGAGGACACTTTTAATACTTCTGTTTTTTACTATTAAATTTTTATGTACATGTATATGGTCAATTTTTGTAAAGGTATCATGAACCTCTGAGAAAAAGCTGTATTCCTTTCTAATTCCACTGAATATTCTCCAGATATCTGTCATATCTAGCTTATCTAAAATTCTATTGAATTTCTTGAATTTTTCATATTTATTTGTGTTTAGATTTTTCTAGTTCTGAGAGTCAAAGATTAAAGTTGACCATTATTATAATACTGCTATCTATCTCTACCTTTAATTCTTTCAACTTTCCTTTTACAAATTTAGATGCTCTAGTATTTGATATATGTAGATTTGGATTTAATATTGCTTCATTAATTGTAGTGCCTTTCATTAAATTGTGATTACCTTGTTTATCTCTTTTAATTAAATCTATTTTGCCATTACTTTGTCGGATATCATAATTGCTACCTTTACTTTTTTGTGTCAACTAGGGTAAAATGAATTCTACTCGAACTTTTCATTTTAACTCAGTGTGTATCTCTCATTAAAAAAAAATAATTTATTTGTTTTCAGTTTTCAACAATGACTTCCATAAGTTTTAAATTTTCTCCACCTCCCTCCCTGAGACAGCACGTAGTCGTATATGTATTCTATACTTACATTTTTATTAGACACATTTTGACATTAGTCATGCTACATAGAAGAATCAACATGAATGGGAGAAACCAGGAGAAAAATCAAAACAAAACAAAATGTAACTCAAGAGAAAATAGTCTGTTTCATTCTGTGTTCTTATTCCATAGTTCTTTCTCGGGATGTGGATGGCATTTTGCATAGAGAGTCCTCTGGGAATGTTTTAGGTCCTTGCATTACTGTGAAGGACTAAATCTATGAGAAAGAGTCCTCACAAACTATGTCTGTTACTGTGTATACTGTTCTCCTGGTTCTGCTCAATTCACTCAGAATCAGTTCATATAAGTCCTTCCAGATTTTTCTGATGTCGTAACAGTTCAAAATTTCATATAGTACAATAATATTCCACTACATTCATACACCACAGCTTGTTTAGTCATTTCCCAATTGATAGGCATTACCTCATTTTTCCTGTTCTTGGCTATGACAAAAATAGCTGGTACAAATATTTTAGTACATGTGGGACATTTTCCCATTTTTATGATCTCTTTGGGATACAGTCCTAGAAGCAATATTGCTGGGTCAAAGGGTATGCACATTTTAGAAGAATTTTGGACATAGTTACAAATTGCTCTCCAGAATGGGTGGATCAGGTCGCAGCTCCATTGACAATGAATGACTGTTCTAACTCTCCCACATCTTCTCCAACATTTATCATCTTCCTGATTTGTCATGTTAGCCAGTCTGATAGGTGTGATGTGGTATATCAAAGTGTTTTGATTACCATCTCTCTAATCAATAGTGATTTAGAGCACATCTTTGACCATTTCTCAATTCTGGAATCACTTGTTTTCTTGCAAATTTTACTCAGCTCTTCATATATTTTAGAAATGAAGCCTTTATCAGACTCTAAATTGTAAATATTCTTTCCCAGTTTTCTGCTCCCCTCTTAATTTTGGTTGCATTGTGTTTGTTTATGAAAAAACTTTTCAATGTAATGTAATCAAAATTGTCCATTTGGCACATCATAACGTTCTCTATATCTTGTTTGGTAGTAAATTTCTTCATTCTTCATAAATCTGACAAATACATCATCCCTTGCTCCCCTAATTTGTTTATAATATCAGTCTTTATACCTAGATCGTGTACCCATTTGGACTTTATTCTGGTGTATGATGTCAGGCATTGGTCTATGCCCAGTTTCTGCCACACAATTATCCAGTTTACCCAGGTGTTTTTCTCAACTAGTGACTTCTCATCCCAGAAGCTTGGGTCCTTGGGTTTATCAAGCAGTAGACTGTTATATTCATTGGCTACTGTTTCTTGAGTACCTAATCTATTCCACTGATCTACCCCTCTATTTCTTGGCAAGTAAAAAATGGTTTTGATGATTACTGGTCTACAATACATATTGAATTCTGTTATGGTTAGGCCATATTCCTTAGAATTTCTTTTCATTAATTCCCTGAAATTCTGGACCTGTTGTTCCTCCAGATGAATTTTGATATTTTTCTAGCTCTATGAAATAATTTTCTGGTAGTTTGATTGATATGGCACTGAATAAGTAAATTAATTTAGGTAAAATTTTCATTTTTATTATATTAGCTCAGCCTACCCAAGAGCAATAGATGTTTTTCCACTTACTTAAATCTGACTGTATTTTTGCAAAAAGTATTTTGCAATTGTGTTAATATAGTTTCTAGGTTTGCTTTGGTTGATAGACCCCCCAAATATT
Source organism: Notamacropus eugenii (assembly GCF_028372415.1). Lineage (NCBI taxonomy): Eukaryota > Metazoa > Chordata > Mammalia > Diprotodontia > Macropodidae > Notamacropus > Notamacropus eugenii. The sequence continues at coordinate 322,966,805 of NC_092872.1, forward strand.
TCATAATGTCTATCATAACTTTGAAGGGAATATCTCTTTCTATCTCTTGCTTTTAGACTTTGTTAGTAATGTATAGAAATGCAGATGAATTATGTGGGTTTATTTTGTAACCTGCAATTTTGCCAAAGTTGTTTGTTATTTCAAGTAGCTTTTTACTTGATTCTCCACAGTTTTCTAAGTATATCATTATATCATCTGCAAAGAGAGATAACTTAGTTTCTTTTTTGACTATTCTAATTCCTTCATTTTCTTTTTCTTCTCTTGTTACTCAACCCAAGATTTGCGGAGCCCTATAGAATAATAGTGGTGATAATGGACAACTTTTTTCACCCCTGATCTTATTGGAAATTCATCAAGCTTGCCCCATCACATATAATGCTTGCTGATGGTTTTAGTTACATACTACTTATTGTTTTCAGGAAGACTCCATTGATTCTTATGCTCTCCAGTGTTTTCAATAGGAATGTGTTGTATTTTGTCAAATTATCTGCATCTAATGAGATAATCATATGATTTCTATTTGGTTTTGTTGATATGATCAATAATACTGATAGTTTTCCTGATATTGAACCAGCTCTGCATTCCTGGTATAAATTCTACCTGATCACAATGTAGCATTCTTACGATAATTTGTTGTAATTTTTTTGCTAATATCTTATTTAAATTTTTTGTATCTACATTCCTTGGGGAAATTGGTTTATAATTTTCCTAGTCTGTTTTGGCTCCTCCTGCTTTAGGTATCAGAATAATACTTGCATAATAATAATAATATAAATAAATAGTATAATAATATAATAATGATAAATATAATAATATTTGTATAATAAAAACAATTTGATAAGACTCCTTCTTCAGCAATTTTCCCAAATAGTCTATATAGTATTGAAATTAACTGTTCTTTAAATGTTTGATAGAATTCACTAGTAAATCCATCTAGCCCTGGAGATTTTTTCCTAGGGAGTTCATTGTTGACTTGTTCAATGTGTTTTTCTGAGATGGGTTTATTTAAAGATTTTACTTCCTCCTCTGTTAATCTGGGCAATTTATATATATATATATATATTTAATATTCATCCACTTAACTTAGATTGTTAAATGTATGAGTATGCAGTTGGACAAAATAATTTCTAATTGTTGTTTGATTTCCTTCTTGTTGTGAGTTTTTGATATTGGTAATTTGATTTTCGTCTTCCTTAAGTTAATCACATTGACCAAGAGTTAATCAATTTTATTGCTTTTTTTCGTAAAACCAACTCTTAGTTTTATTTATTCATTCAACAGTTTTCTTTATTTCAATTTCATTAATCTCTCCTTTGATTTTCAGCATTTCTAATTTGGTATTTACTTGGGGATTTTCAATTTGTACTTTTTCTAGCTTTTTCAGCTGCGTGCCCTAGTCATTGATCTTCTCTTTCTTTATTTTATTCATGTAGGCATTCAAAGACATAAAACTTCCCCTAAAAACTGCTTTTGAAGTATTCCATAACATTTGGTAGGTGATCTCATTATTGTCATTCTCTTGAATGAAGCTGTTGATTGTTTCTATAATTTTTTGTTTAACCCACTCATTCTTTAGGATTAGCTTATTTAGTTTCAAATTCATTTTTGGTTTATATTTCCATGACTTTTGATTACATATACTTTTTATTTCGTTATGTTCTGAAAAGGATGCATTCACTATATCTGCCTTTCTGCACTGCATTGTGAGGCTTTTATACCCTACTACATGGTCAGTTTTTTATATGTGCCATATACCATGGAGAAAAAGATATATTCCCTTCTATCTCCATTCAATTTTCTCCAGAGGTCTATCATATCTACCTTATCCAGAGATCTATTCACCTCCTTAACTTCTTTCTGGTTTATTTTGTGGTTAGAGGCGGGGAGTTTGAGGTTCCCCACTAGTATAGTTTTTCTGTCCATTTCTTCTTGTAATTCCATTAACTTCTCCTCTAAGAATTTGGATGCTATACTGCTTCATTCATTTATATTTAGTAATGACATTACTTCATTGTCTATGATGCCTCTCAACAGAATATAGTTTCCTTCCTTATCTGTTTGATTGGATTTATTTCTGCTTTTGCATTGTCTGTGATTTGGATTGCTACACTTGGCTTGTTTTACATCAGCTGAGTAATATATTCTGTTCCAACCTTTTACCTTTACTCTGTGTGTATCCCCATGTATCAGACATGTTTCTTGTAAACAACATATCGTTGGATTATAGTTTTTAATCACTTCTGCTATCTGATTCTGTTTAATGGGAGTGGTAATTCCATTAACATTCACAATTATGATTACTATCTGTATCTTTCTCTCCACTGAATTTCCCCCATTGATGTTTTTATTTCTCTCTTCTTCCTTATCTTTAACAATAGTTTTAATTTTTGGCCCCTGCTTCCCTCAGTCTTTCCTCCCTTCTATCATCCCTCTCCCTTTTATTGCCCTTTTAACTCATGACTTTTTTCCTCCTTTTAAAACCCCCTAACTTTTCTTTCCCCTTTTTCCTCCTACTGCTTACGGGGCAAGTTAGATTTCTATACTTAATTGAGTATGTTGGTCCATCTCTAAACCAAATCAGATGAGAAAAAATCTCAAACAGTGCTTGCCTCCCTCCCCTCTTTTCCTCCACTGTAATGTTTTTGTGACTCTTTCTTTGATGAAATTTACCATTTTCTACCTCCTCCTTTTCTCTTCTCGTATTACCATTCCTTTGCACCCTTTAATCACCTTTTTCTCATTGTCCAATCCCTCAATCTGTGTATATCATTTTAAATGTTATAAAAAATATGTAATTCTCAAGTTTATTAACAATTATCCCCAGTATGGGGATATGAACATTTTGCCCAAAGTGAATAGAAATATTTTCCCACTGTTTACCTTTGCATACCTCTTTGAGTCTTGTATTTGGAGATCAAATTTTCTATTGAGCTTTGTCCTTTTCATCAGGAAGGTGTGGAAATCCCTGATATCACTGAATGACCATCACCTTGCCTGATATATTGTGTTCAGTTTTGGTGAGTAATTGACCCTTTTTTGTAGTCCAAGCTCATTTACTTTACAGAATATCATATTCCATTCCCTCCAATCCTTGAATGTAAAAGCTGCAAGGTGCTGTGTGATCCTGACTGAAGTTCTTTGATATTTGAATTGTTTCTTTCTGGCTACTTGTAGTATTTTCTCTTTAACTTGACAGTTCTGGATTTTGGCAATGATATTCCTTGGCGTTTTCAGTTAAAGACCGCTTTCAGGAGGTGATTGGTGGATTCTTTCAATGACTATTTAGCCCCGCGGATCTGGGCCCTCAGGGCAGTTCTCCTTGATGATTTCTTGGAAGATATTTTCCAAGCTCTGTTTTTTCATCATGACTTTCTAGTACACCAGTAATTCTTAGATTTTCTCTCCTGGATCTGTTTTCCAGGTCAGTTGTTTTTCCAATGAGGTATTTTACATTTTCTTCTAGTTTTTCATTCTTCATATTTCATTTTACTGATTCTTGATGTCTCATAGGGTCATCAATTTTTACTTGCCCCATTCTATTTTTTAATAAATTGTTTTCCTCAGTTAATTTCTGTACCTCCTTTTCCATTTCTCTGATTGTTCATTTTAAGGACCTATTCTCTTCAGTGAATTCTTTTTTTCATTTTATCAATTTTATTTGTAAAATCATTGGCCAATTTTTCTTCTGCCTATCAAATCTGGTTTTTAAAATCCTTCTTGAGCTCTTCCAAAAATACTCTTTGGGCTTGAGACCAGTTTTTATTCTCTTTTAAGGTTTTACACATAAGAACAGTGTCAATGCTGTCCTCTTCTGTATTTGTATTTTAATGTTCTTTGTCTCCTTAGTAAGATTCTATCATCTTTGCTTTTGTTTTTTGCTTCTGGTTCATGGCAATACCCTTTTTCCTGACTTTTAAAGTGAATCTCTTCTTCTGAAACACAGAGATGTCTGCCCAATTCCCCTGGCTGTGCTAAGGCATGCCTGGGGTCCTGGCTTAGGCTCTTGGGGGTTTTACCCCCCTGTAGCTCAGGGTCTCCTCCTGGTTCACTGAGTTGAGTCTGTCTGGGGCACCTCCAGACCTGCACTGGTCCCCTTCAGCCACAGTAAGAGGTACTCTTCTTGATGATCTTCCTAGCCTCCTGAACTGAAAGATTGTTCACCCCTTTGGCTGATCCCACTGTTCCAGGATTTTTCCTGGGGCAGTATTCTCTGCATTTTTCAAGATCAACAAGGGGAGGATGAGATCAGTTATAGTTTACTCTGTCATCTTGGCTCCTGGAAGTTCAAGTAGGTGACTTTCAAACATTGAATCTGTGGACTGATAGTCTTAGGAGTGGCTACTGCTGTTACCAGGAGTCATGTGCTTCTCTCTCCCTCAGTTACACTGGATTGGGCTGATATGTTTGAGAATCTGCTCTGCTACTCTTGCTTCTGTCCACCCTGGCAGTTCCTGCTCAGCTCTGCTATGTCAGAGTCTGGATTGGTACAGCCTGTGTACTCTGCTCCATCAGCCCCGTGTAGCAGATCCTTTTTGACAGACAGCCTTCTGGGCTGTCCTGGGCTAGATATCTGCCATACTCTGTGTCCTAGAGGACTCTGCTATTCTAAAATTTGTTCAGATTCTCTTTTTAGAGGTATCTGAAGGAATTTGTGGTAGGACTCAGATGAGACTGTGTTTGCCCTCCACCAGCTTAGCTCTATCCCCTTTTATTTCTCATTCTTAAACGTGTTTCTTGTAAACAACATGTTGGGTTCTGATTTTTTAATCCATTCTGCTGTCAGGTTGTGTTTTATGAATGCGTTCATGTTATTCCCATTCAAAGTTGTAAATACTATTCGTGAATTTCCCTCCATCACTATTGTCCTCAGCCTCTTTCTTTACACTATTCCTGTTGCCTTAGCTTCTTTTCTAACCCTCCTATTCTTTATTCTACCCATCTCTCCAGGAGTCCTCCCCCACGACTCTCCTAAACCTTGATATACTCATCCTTCAGAAAGTCCCTTCCCCAACCTCATCCCCAGTTCTCTTACCTCTTTACAAGTCCATAAGATTTCTACACCCCTCCAGATGTACGTGATGTTTCCTCTTCAACCCAGATCTGATGGGAGTAAGGTTCCAACAATTACTCGCCCTCCACCCCGACCTGTTCCCTCTGTATCAGTTCTTTATTTTATGCTCCATTTTTGTGAGAAAATTGTTCTTTTCCTTTTCCTACCCAATATTTTTTTTTAAAGAACAGCCATATCATATACAAATCTGCCCCAAATTTTATTTCAAATTACCCTCATAATTCTGAGTCTTAGGAATACTGATAACATGTAGAAAAGAACATATACATAAAAGTATATATATATATATATATGTATATGTATATGTATGCTCGTGTATATATATTTATATATGTGTGGGTGAGAATACGTGTACGTGCATATTTTGAATTTAATGACGCAATACATAGTTTGACCTAACTGAGTCCCTTATAATTAGTCTTTAAAGTGCTCCTTGTATTTCTGGTGGATTTTTTATGTCAGATTTTCCATTGAATTCTGGTCCTTTTGTCACAAATAAAGAAAAAATTTTCAGTTCATCAAATGTTCTTTTATTCATTCAGGAATATAACCAATTTTTCTGTATAAGTTATTCATGGTCACAACCCTAGATCATTTGCTCTTTGAAATATAAAGTTCCAAGACGTACAGTGTTTTAATGTGGAAGCTAGAAGATCTTCTGAAAACCTGGCTATATCTTCATAGTATTTAAATTGCTTTTTTCTTGTTGCTTGCAGTATTTCCTCCTTAACTTGGGAGTTGTGAAACTTAACTATTACATTTCTGTAAGTTTTATTCAGGAAATCTTTTTCAGATTGTGACAATAGATTTTTTTTTTCTGTTTCTGCTTTTTCTTGTTGTTCCAGAAAGTCAGAGCACTTTTCCTTACTAATTTCTTATACTTTGTCAAGATTTTTTTTATCATAGCTTTCAGGTAATCCAGCAATTCTTATGTTGTCTCTCTTAAATCTGTTTCCCAGATCAGCTTTTTTTATGATATGTTTCAGATTCTCTTCTATTTTTGTAGTTTTATTATTTCTTCATGTCTTATAATATCATTTGTTTCAGATTGCCCATTTCTAGTTTTCAAAGAGTTATTTACTACCTTAAGATTTTGGCTCTCTACTGCCAATTGGTTTACTTTCCTTTCTTAATTTTCTTGGATTGCTTTAATATTTTCCTATTTTTGCTCAATCTCTCTAATTTGATTTTTGAGTTCCTTTTAAAGTGCTTTCAGGAATTCTTCTTTGGAGGATCTAGTTACCATATGACATTAAACTTTGTAGTAGGAATATTTTTAAATTAATTTTTTAAATTTTAATTTATTTAATTTTAAGTTTACAACTTTCAGTTTCACTGGCTTTTGAGTTCCAAATTTTCTCCCTGTCCCCTCCTCCCCAAGACAGCATGCAATATGATATAGGCTACACATATACATTCATATTGTACATATTTTCACTTTCACTTCATTAGTCGTGTTGCAAGGAAGAATCAGAACCGATGGAATGAACTATGAGAAAGAAAAAACAGAAGAACAAAAAAAAAAGAAAGGGCAAATAGTATACTTTAATCTGCATTCAGACTTTGTAACTCTTTCTCTGGCTGTGGATAGAATTCTCTATCACGAGTTTGTTGGAGTTTTCTAAGAACCTTGAATTGCTGAGAAGAGTTGAGTTGTAATGTTAATAGAATAGGAAGATCATTCCCCTCTCCCCCATTAATAGACCTAATGCATGGAGACTGTGGTCACATGGAGCCTGTGGTCACATGGAACCTAGGTCACATGGAGCTCAGACTGGGAGGAGCTTGTCCAAGGAGGAGACAGAGAGAGATCATGAGCAAAGAGTGAGAGCAGGCAGAGCAGAGACAGAAGCAAGCTGTGAATGGGAGACATTGACCCAAGGAAGCCAGAGAAAAAAGTAAGCTGTGAGTGGGAGCCATTGACCCACAGAGCAAAAAGAGCAGTAAGTTGTGAGTGACTGGACAGAGGAACCTGTCTAGGAGAAATTTTTGTGGGGAGGCCTGACAAAAAGAAGGTTTAAGATGTCACAGCTCCCTGGATTAGTGATAAGTACCCTGTTAAATCTTACCTCCTGATATTCTAATGTTGTCCCAAACAAATATTTTTATTTTGTCTTTGGGGAAGAGAGTTTATTATCTTTTCCTAATTTGCCTTGAAAATGCACATGCATATTCTTAGTGGCTGCCGTGGATATCTCATTAGAGTTACACAACTCTATCAAAGTTAGTCATCTCACAATGTGGCTGTAGGGGTAGTGTTTTGTTTTTTCTTATCTTACTATCATCCTCAGAATATGAACCCAGATCTTCCTTAGCCTTAGCAGTTATCTATACTTAGGCTATTTTTCCTCTGTTTACATGTTTTCATTTTTTTACCCACATTAATATCAGATTTTAATCCCAAATTGTGGGTAATATTGCCCTAGGCCTAAGGTCTTCCTTACTCATATTTTCTGAATTCTATCAAGGCACTCAATCTCAGGGACTCCTCTCCTCCCCTAAGCCATAGTTAGGGCCCCCAGTCATACTATCCTTAAAATATTCTTGCTCCCTGCAGGGCCCACTCACTGGGTATGTCCTCACACTTCTCCACTCACAGTCACTCTTGTGATCAGGTATAATCAGCACTGCAAGGCTGGACTCCACAAACAGAGAGTGGGAAGTTAGTTGTGGTCAGAGGGGGTATGTCTTTCAGTCTTCCCCCATTCAGCATCTTGCTGTTCATTAGATGAAAGTTGTTGAGGTAGAAGTTAGTGAAAAGAAAGATCCTGAGACTGTGAAGTGAAAGTTCATATGGTTAAATTTCTTGAGGCCTAGTTTACTTCCTGAGGTAGTTGCCTTGGGAAGAGTTGCTCCTCTTTGTTGATTCAGTGGAGTTGGCCTGGAGGAGTTCACACTCCACTCAGATGAAACCTCAACCCTTGAAGGTGCTGTATTTTATATCAAATTATCTATTGAAATCTGGTCTTTTCTTTTCCTAGCAATCTCATCTTAGGAGGAAAATACAATAGTATTTCATCATATTCATATGCTATAATTCGTTCACCCACTCCCTAAGTGATTGCCATCACCTCAGTTTCGAATTTTTTGGTGCCACAAAAAGTACTGCTACAAATATCTTTGTACGTATGGGTCATTTTCCTTTTTCTTTGATATTTCTGAGGTAAACACTTATAGTGCTATTGCTTTGTCAAAAGGTATACAGAGTTTTGTATCCCTTTGGGCAGAGTTCCATAATTTTCTCCAGAATGGTTGGACTAATTCATATCTCCACTAATTGCTTTAGTGTGTTGATTTTCTCCATCTTCTCCAGCATTTGTCATTTTCATTTTCTCTCATGTTAGGTGTGTCTCATAGATGTGAGATGGTAACCTTAATTTACACTTCTCTAATTATTAGTGATTTAGAGCATTATCATATGACTACTGATAGCTCAGATTTCTTCCTCTACCAGTTCGTATCCTTTAACCATTTACCAATGAAAGGTTGCCTCTTATTATTACAAATTTGGCTCAGTTCTCTATATATTTCAGAAATGAGATTTTTATCAAGATAAACTTGCTATAAAATTTCCCCCAGTTTCCTTCTTTTCTTTTAATTTTGGGCATGATGTTTTCTTGGCAAAGATGCTAGAGTAACTGGTCCTTGTCATGTTACAGATGGGGAACTGAGGCAAATAGGGGTTAAGTGACTGGCTCAAGGTTACACAGCCAGTAAGTATCTGAGGCTAGATTTGAATTCAGATCTTGCTGAATACAGGACCAGTGCTCTATCCACTGTGCCACTTAGCCATCCCTAAAAGATTTATAGATGTTTTAAGTCTAAATTCAATAGAAAAAGAATATACTTATTTGTCAGCACCAATGCTAGGATTTAAACTCAAATTCTCTTATTCTAAATCTAATATTTCTGTCCCCTTCAAAGATCAAGTAAGTTGTAACCTCCTACTGAGTCCCCTTGCATTCACTTCCTTCTCATCTCTGCCTCTCAGAATTTGAGTGCCTTAGAAGTTCAATACATGTGAAACATCTTTCCTCTAGATTTCCTCCCTAATATCTATCCATATTTGTATGTTAATGCTCCCTTTTCAAATGACATGGTATTCTCTCGGTACATATTGTTATCCCAGAGGGTAATGTAGTGTCTCTGAGGTCAGGAAACATTCCATGTTTATCTTTGTTTACTAAGAGTTTGTAATATAGTTTGTTCATGTGGCAAGTGTCTAGTTGTTGTTCATCCTTCATTTTTTTTTGGAGGACTAGTGCCATTAGTGGGTGAATCTTGACTTGTTCATGAATTGAATTTGAATGAGACAGAGTTGGGTAAAGCTGTCAACCTCACTTTCTCTTCCAGAGTCATCAAAGTACAGTGAGAAGACAAAAGCCAAAATGATTAGCACTGACTAGTCAAGATGAATTCTCTTTTCTATCGTAGTGTACTCATACACCATCTATCATTGTCTACCACATCACCATCAACTTCTCCAGTGATGACAAGGGACCCTGCAACATAGTTCCGGTCTCAGGAAGAGGGCTGACCAGCAAAGTCACATGACTCATCCTGATGGTTTTGGGGTCCAAAGAAGATATAGATGCTATGACGCAGCAAAAAGTAAGTAGCAAAAAATACCATAACCATAATTACAATCTGTAATTTTCTTTACTCTGCTACAGTCAATACCAGTCAAAATACTAAAGGAGTTGCAGTGATCATTATTCCTCTACATCCCTTCCTGTAGAAAACTCACAGAATTGTATTTCAACCTCTTCTTTTTGTTATTCTCTCCTTCAGTCTTCTTAAGAAGTACAATGTCTGGTTAATAAATAATCCTGAGTCTGCTGAAAGCTCTGTAGGAATGCCCTGAAGGACAGAGATTGTGTGCTAGACCGAATCACAGTGCTAACTATTATAGTAGTGGTATTTATTACTACCACAGTGACAACTGTCTAAACAAAAACTCACCTACAACAAACCCTGAGCTCTCAAGCACTCTGTGTCAGCAATCTTCTTTCCCCTGGGAGATTTGCAGTACAGTACAGATTTTGAATGAGGATATATCTTTGTGCAGGTGGCAGCATGAGTGTAACAAAAGCTAATATCTCCCTAGGGGGAAAACTTCTTCTACCCACCGTCCTCAGGGAAGTTTTCCTTATGAGAGCTTATGAAGAAATTATTCTCAGAAAGCTTGTCCCAAAGGTTTACACGCATCAAAGAAATCTGTTTTGGTCTCGAACCTATAAGAGAGTGTGGGTGCTATCTACCCAAACCATGTGAAGATTTCCCCCTATAGAACTTGATAAACCTGACTTCAAAATAAACAAGAAAGAAGTTAAGGAGGTGAATTAAACTCTGGATAAGGTAGATATGATGCATCTCTGGAGAAAATACAATGGGGATAGAAAGGAATATACCTTTTTCTCCGGGTTACATGGCACATTTACAAAAATTGACCATGTGCTTGGGCATAAAAACCTCACAATCCAGAGGAGAAAGGCAGAGATAGTCAATGAATCCTTCTCAGACCATAATGCAATAAAATTATGTGTAATAAAAGGCCACGGAAAGATGGACCAAAAATTAATTGGAAACTAAATAATCTAAGCATAAAGAAGAAGTGGGTTAAACAACAAATCGTAGAAACAATTTAGAACTTCATTCAAGAGAATGACAAAAATAAGACCACCTACAAAATCTTATGGAATACTTCAAAAGAAGTTCTTAGGGGAAGTTTATACCTTTGTATTTCTACAGAAATGAAATAAAGAAAGAGGAGATGAATGAATTGGGCAAGGAGCTGAAAAAGTTAGAAAAAGAACAAACTGAAAATCTCCAAGTAAATATCAGATTTGAAATGCTGAAAACCAAAGAACAGATTAATAAAACTGAAATTTAGAAAACTATTGAACTAATAAATAAAACTAAGAGTTGGTTTTATGAAAAAACCAGTAAAACCGATAAACATTTTGTCAATTTGATTTAAAAGAAGAAAGAAAAAAACCAAATTAAAAATATCAAAAATGAAGAGTGAACTCACCTCCAATGAGGAGGAAATTAAAAAATATATTTTGAAATTACTTTGTCCAACTGTATGCTCATAAATTCTACAATCTAAATGAGATGGATAATTATGTTAAAAAATATAAATTGCCCAGATTAACAGAAGAAGAAGTTGAATGCTTAAATAAGCCCAACTCAGAAAAAGAAATTGAAAAAGTAATCATTGAACTCCCTAGGAAAAAATGTCCAGGGAGGGAGATTTACAAGCAAACTCTATCAAATATTTAAAGAACAGTTAATTCCAATACAATATAGGTTATTTGGGGAAATTGAGGAAAGAGTCCTCCTGAATTCTTTTTATAATACAAATCTGATTTTGATACATAAGCCAAGAAGAGCCAAAACAGAATAAGAAAATTATAGACCAATTTATCTAATAAATATAAATGCAAAAATTTTCAATAAGATTTCAACAAAAATAATGCAGCAACTTACGACAAGAATGATACATTATGATCAGGTAGGATTTAAATCAGAAATGCAGGGCTGGTTCAATATGTGGGAAACAATTAGCGTTACTGACCGTAGCAACTACAGAATTAACAGAAACCACATGATTTTCTCAATAGATGCAGAAAAAGCTTTTGAAAAAATACAACCAGGGGGAGGAGCCAAGATGGTGACGTAGAAAGATTTACATATGCTAGCTCCTAACCCACAGCCCATAAAATACCTGTAAAGAAGAACTCCCAACAAATTCTGGAGCAACAGAAGCCACAGAACAATGGAGTGGAGGAGATTTCTGTTCCAGAGAGAGCTGAAAAACTGACAAGAAATGTCCATCATGCACTGGACCTGGAGCAGATCCCAGCCCTGCCTTGGCCGCCCAGCACCAAGGGGAGCTGAACCAAGCAGGTTTGAGGGACAGAATCTCCAGCAGCCCCGTAGGTTTCTTCACCCACAGGCGCCAAAGGTCAGTGAGAGGGTATTTTCAGCTCGCCGAGAGAGGAGCAGGGTGTCCACATAACTCAGGCACCCTTGGGAGGCAGCAGCTGAGGCAGCAGCAGACAGGGGATCCCAAAGCAGGTAGGAGCCTGGATCCATTGTTGAAGGTCTCAGAATAAACCCCCTGAGGGAACTGAGCCCCTTGTGATGGCCCTGCCCCAACCTAAGCACCTGAACTGAATCTCACACTGAATAGCAGCCCCATGCCCACCCAAAGCCCTGAGGCTGGGAAGCAGCATTTGAATCACAACCCGCAAGTGCTGGCTGGGCAGATCCGGAGGCCAGGTGGCTGTGGAGAAGAACCTCAGAAGTCAAGTAACTGGCTGGGAAAATGCCCAGAAAAGGGAAAAAAAGAAGACCATAGAAGGTTACCTTCATGGTGAACAGATATCTCCTCCCATCTTTTCACATGAGGAAGAACAATACTTACCATCAGGCAAATACATAGAAGTCAAGGCTTCTCTATCCCAAACACACAAAATAAATATTCAGTGGGCTCAGGCCATGGAAGAGCTCAAAAAGGATTTTGAAAATCAAATAAGAGAGGTGAAGGAAAAACTGGGAAGAGTAATGAGAGAGATGCAAGAAAAACATAAAAAGCAGGTCAACACCTTGCTAAAGGAGACCCAAAAAAACGCTGAAGAAAATAATACCTTGAAAAATAGGCTAACTCAATTGGCAAAAGAGGTTCAAAAAGCCAACGAGGAGAAGAATGCTTCAAAAAGCAGAATTAGCCAAACAGAAAAGGAGATTCGAAAGCTCAGTGAAGAAAATAGTTATTTCAAAATTAGAATGGAACAGATGGAGGCTAATGACTTTATGAGAAACCAAGAAATCACAAAACAAAACCAAAAAAATGAAAAAATGGAAGAAAATGTGAAATATCTCATTGGAAAAATAACTAACCTGGAAAATAGATCCAGGAGAGACAATTTAAAAATTAGGGACTACCTGAAAGCCCTGATCAAAAAAAGAGCCTAGACATCATCTTTCATGAAATTATCAAGGAAAACTGCCCTGAGATTCCAGAACCAGAGGGCAAAATAAGTATTCAAGGAATCCACCAATCACCACCTGAAAGAGATCCAAAAAGAGAAACTCCTAGGAACAAAGGCCAAATTCCAGAGTTCCTTGGTCAAGGAGAAAATACTGCAAGCAGCTAGAAAGAAACAATTCAAATATTGTGGAAATACAATCAGGATAACACAAGATCTAGCAGCTTCTACATGAAGGGATAGAAGGGCATGGAATAGGATATTCCAGAAGTCAAAGGAACTAGGACTAAAACCAAGAATCACCTACCCAGCAAAACTGAGTATAATACTTCAGAGGAAGAAATGGTCCTTCAATGAAGTAGAGGACTTTTAAGCATTCTTGATGAAAAGACCAGAGCTGAAAAGAAAATTTGACTTTCAAACACAAGAATGAAGAGAACCATGAAAAGTTAAACGGCAAAGAGAAGTCATAAGGGACTTACTAAAGTTTAACTGTTTACATTCTTACATGGAAAGACAATATTTGTAACTTTGAAACTTTTTTCACTATCTGGGTAGTTTGTGGGATTACAGAGAGAGAGAGAGAGAGAGAGAGAGAGAGAGAGAGAGAGAGAGAGAGAGAGAGCACAGAGTGAATTGAATAGAATGGCATCATATCTTTAAAAAATGAAACTAAGCAGTGAGAGAGAAATATACTGGGAGGAGAAAGGGAGAAATGGAATGAGGCAAATTATCTCTCACAAAAGAGGCAAGCAAAAGACTTTTTAGTGGAGGGACAAAGAGGGGAAATGAGACAAAAACATGAAGTTTACTCTCATCACATTCGACTAAAGGAAAGAATAACATGCACACTCATTTTGGTATGAAAGCTATCTTACAATACAGGAAAGTGGGGGAGAAGACGATAAGCAGGGTGGGGGAGATGATGGAAGGGAGGGCAGTGGAAGAAGGGAGAAATTTGAAGTCAGCATTCTTGGGGAGGGGCAGGATCAAAAGAGACAATAGAAGCAATGGGGGGCAGGATAGGATGGAGGGAAATATAATTAGTCTTACACAACACGACTATCATGGAAGTCATTTGCAAAACTACCCAGATATGGCCTATATTGAATTGCTTGCCTTCCCAAAGGGAATGGGTGTGGAGAAAGGGATGAAGAGAAGTTGGAACTCAAAGTTTTAGGAACAACTCTCGAGTACTATTCTTGCTACTAGGAAATAAGAAATATAGGTAATGGGGTATAGAAAGTTGTCTGGCCCTACAGGACAAAAGAGAAGATGGGGACAAGGGAAGGGAGGGATGATGGAAGAGAGGGCATATTGGTGTTTTGGAGTTGGGGAGGGGACAAATGCGGAGAAAATTTGGAACCCAAAATTTTGTGAAAATGGATGTTAAAAGTTAAATAAATCAAAAAAAAAAAAAGGAAAAATACAACCTATTGAAAACACTGGAGAGCATAGGAATAAATGAAACTTTCCTTAAAATAATAAGCAGTATCTACCTAAAACCTTCAGCAAGGATTACATGCAATGGAGATAATCTAGATGCATTTCCAATAAGATTGGGGTGGAAAAAAGCATGTCCATTGTCACCACTATTATTCAATATGATTCTAGAAATGTTAGCTGTAGCAGTAAGAGAAGAAAAAGAAATTGAAGGAATTAGAACAGGCTAAGAAGAAACTATATCACTCTTTGCAGATGATATGATGATATACTTAGAGAATTACAGAGATCCAGGTATAAAACTACCTGAAATCATAAACAACTTTGGCAAAGTTGCAGGTTACAAAATAAACCCACACGAATCTTCTACATTTCTATATATTAGCAACAAAGTCCAACAGCAAGAGATAGAAAGAGAAATCCCATTTCAAGCTGGGGTAGACACTGTGAAATATTTGGAAATCTACCTTCCAAAACAAATCCAGGGACTCCATGAACACAGTTACAAAATACTTTTCCCACAAATAAAGTCACATATAAGCAAGTGAAAAAACATTGGTTGCTCTTGGGTAGGCCAAGTTAATATAATAAAAATGACAATTCTACCTAATTAATTTAATTATTCAGTGCCATACCAATCAAACTATCAGATAATGATTTTCTAGGACTAGACAAAAATAATATAAAAATTCATCTGGAAGAACAAGAGGTCCGATAGAAAGCATTATGAAATACAAAATGGATAATTTTGATTACATTAAACTGAGAAGCTTTTGCACAACCAAACCCAATGCAACCAAAATCCGGAGGGATGTAGTAAATTGGGAAAGAATTTTTACAGCTAAGCTCGGGGATAAAGGCCTCATATCTAGAATATATAGAGAACTGACTCAAATCTATAATCATACAAGTCATTCCCCAATTGATAAATGGTCAAAGGATATGAACAGGCAATTTTCAGAAAAAGAAATTAAAGATATCTATAATCATACGAAAAAATGCTCTAAATCACTATTGATTAGAGAGATGCAAATCAATACAACTCTGAGGTACCACATCACACCTATAAGATTGGCGAACATGACAGAACAAGAAAATGATAAATGCTGGAGAGGATGTGGGAGAGTTGGAACACTAATTCATTTTTGGTGGAGCTGCGAGCACATCCAACCATTCTGGGGAGCAATATGGAACTATGCCCAAAGGGCTAAAAAAATGTGCATACCCTTTGACCCAGCAATATCGCTACTAGGACTGTGTCCCCAAGAGATCAAAAAAATGGGAAAGAGTCCCACATGTACAAAAATATTTATAGCAGCACTCTTTGTAGTTGCCAAAAACTGGAAGTCAAGGGGATGTCCATCAATTGGGGAATGGCTGAATAAATTATGGTATATGAATGTAACGGAGTACTATTGTGCCATAAGAAATGATGAACAAGAAGACTTCAGAGAGGCCTGGAAGGACTTACATGACCTGATACTGAGTGAAAGGAGCAGAACCAAGAGAACTTTGTGCACAGCAACGACCACAGTGTGCGAGAGTTTTTTCTGGTAGACTTGAAATTTTGTAATAACGCAAGAACTTCTTAAAAAAAAATCCCAATGGTGGTTCTCTAAGGCAAAATGCCTTCCACACTCAGAGAAAGAAATATGGAAGTCATTCGCAGAATGTAGCAGATCATGTTTGTGTATGTGTATGTTTTTGTGTATCATGTTTTGATTTCTTATATGATTTCTTCCATTTATTTTAGTCCGACTACATAGCATGACTATAGTGAAAATGTACTCAATAGGAAAGTATATGTAGAACCTATACAGAATTGTATGCAGTTGTGGGGAGGGAGGAGGGTAGTGGGGGGTAGGTGTGGGGGGGATAAAATCTCAATTGTATGGCAGTGATTGTTAAACATTAAAAAATAATTTTAAAAAAAGAAGAAGAAGAAGAGGTCCAGAATATGAAGGAGACTAATGAAAAGAAATTCTAGGGAAAGTGGTCTAATGCTACCAGATCTCAAACTGTATTGTAAAACAGCAATTATCAAAAGCGCTTCATTCTGACTAAGAAACAGAAAGGTAGACCAGTGGAATATGTTTGGTTCTCAAGACACAGTAGTCAATGAATATAGCAATCTACTGTTTACAAACCCAAAGTCCCTGGCTTCTGGGACAAGAACTCACTGTTTGACAAAAATTGCTTGGAAACTAGATAATAGAGTGGCAAAACTAGGCATACATCAATGTCGGACATCATACATAAAAATAAAATCCAAATAGATATGTGATCTAGGTATAAAGATTGATACTATAAACAAATTAGTAGAGCAAGGAATAGTGTATTTATCAGATTTATGGAGAAGGGAAAAATTTTTGACTAAACAAAAGACAGAAAGCGTTATGAAGTGCAAGTGGATAATTCTGATTACATTTAACTGAAAAGTTTTTGTACAACCAATCCGAATGCAACCAGGATTAGGAGGGAAGCAGAAAATTGGGTAAGAATTTTTGCAACTGTGTCTGTGCTATAAAATATATAGAGACTTGAGTCAAAAGTACAAGAATACAAGTCATTCCCCAATTGATACATGGTCAAAAGATATGAACAGGCAGTTTTCAAAGCTATCTCTAATCATATGAAAAAAAAAAAACTTTAAATCACTATTGATTAAAGAGATGCAAATAAAAACAACTCTAAGGTACCACATCACATCTATCAGATTGGTTAACACGACAAAACAGGAAGATGATAAATGTTGGAGAAGATGTGGGAGAGTTGGAGTACTAGTTTATTGTTGGTAGAGCTGTGAGCTGATCCAACCATTCTGGAGAACAATTTGAAACTATGTCCAAAGAGCTATAAAAATGTGCATGCCCTTTGACCCAGCAATTCTGCTTTTAGGACTGTATCCCAAGAGATCATAAAAATGGAAAAGGATCCCACAAGCACAAAAATATTTATGGCAGCTCTCTTTGTGGTGACCAAAAACTAGAAATGGAGGGGATGCCCATCAATTGGGGAATGGCTGAATAAGTTGTGGTAAATGAATATAATGCAAGACTATTTTGCTATGAGAAACGATGAACAGAAAGACTTCAGAAAAGCCTGGAAGGACTTGTATGAACTTATACTGAATGAAAGGAGCAGAACCAGGAAAACTTTGTACACAGCAACAAGTACAGTGTGTGAGGGATTTTTCTGGTAGACATAGTACTTCACTGAAATGTATGGACTTGAAAAATTTTCAGCGGACTCTTGAGGCAAAAATGCCTTCCACATCCACAGAAAGAACTATGAAATTGGATTGCAGATAAAAACAGACCATTTTCTTTTGTATTATGTTTTGTTTTGTTTTGTTTGATGGTTTCTCCCATTCATTTTAATTCTTCCATGCAACATGACTAAGGTGAAAATATATTTAATAGGAATGTATGTGTAGAACCTGTATAAAACTGTGTGCCTTCTCAGGGAGGGACTGAGGAGATAAGAGGAAGGGGGGAAAGGAGGGAAAATGTCTAACATATATGGAAACAATTGTAGAACAGTAAAAGCAAATAAAATAATAAAAAAAAAGAAAATAAGAAAGAACTGGTGCATGAGAAGAGTTTCTTCCAAAGGCCATAAAGGCAAGTGCTGTGAAGTGCTTAGAACTTGCTCAGATATCAAAAACACTAAGGATAGCCCCCTATATCTCCGACCATCACTAGCTGTCTTAAATTTTATCTTCAGTGGAGCTCTGTGACTCTGGAAGAGAGAGTAAGATTGAGACTTTTCGTAACTCTGTCTCACTTAAATCCAATTCACAAATAAGACGAGACATCACCTAGTGATGTCATTAGTTCTCTTTAAAAACGAATGATGAAAAACAACTATAATCAAGACAATACAATCCCACAGTCTAGAAAACTCACAGGCTACAGCCTGTATAGTCAGGCTAAATATTCTGGCAAGATAGAAGTTAATTATGTTTATTTATTTAATTATTTAATTAATGTTTAGTTTTAAATATTTACTTCCAGAACATTTTGGGTTCCAATTTTTATCCATCTCTCCCCTCCGTCCTCCCCAAGAGAGTATGCATTCTGATGATCCCTTCTCCCAATCTGCCCTCTCTTTTTATCAAATCCCTTCCTTTTCTTATCCCCCTCTCCTCTGTTTATTTATAGGGCAAGACAGATTTCTATACCCCATTGCCTGTATATCTTAATTCCCAGTTGCATGTTAAAACAATTTTTAACATTCATTTGTAAAACTTTGAGTTCCACCTTCTCTCCCTTCCTCCCTCCCCACCCCCATTGAGAAGGCAAGCAATTTGATATAGGTTATATATGTGTAGTTGTGCAAAACACTTCCATAACATTCATGTCGTGAAAGACTACTTATGCTTTCCGTCCATCCTATCCTGCCCCCCATTTATTCTATTCTCTCTTTTGACACTGTTCCTCCTCAAAAGTGTTTACTTCTAATTACTCCCTCTTCCTATTTGCCCTCCCTTCTATCATCCCCCACCTGCCACTTATTCTATTCCCCCCCTACTTTCCTGGCTTAGTTTTGGGGAAGAGCAAATCCCTGCTTTTACTCCAGCATCTTGTCTCTGCCCCCATCAACGATGTTTAAAAGAAGAGTTGTGCTTACCTGTTTACACTTCCAAAAGGGAATTATTACCACTTAGAGAAAATAATTACAAAAAGACATTCAATTTCTTAAAGAGACCATGCACATTAGATACATCACCACTACAA
This sequence comes from Notamacropus eugenii, assembly GCF_028372415.1. Taxonomy (NCBI): domain Eukaryota; kingdom Metazoa; phylum Chordata; class Mammalia; order Diprotodontia; family Macropodidae; genus Notamacropus; species Notamacropus eugenii. The sequence goes on from NC_092872.1 coordinate 322,986,055, forward strand.
TGCTCAATTTCAGGTAACAGACATCCACCAATCTCATTCGGTCAGAGATAGTGACCATTTGGAAACCAAATCCAGTAAATGATTGAATGCCTCTATCTTCCTAAAGCTCTTTTCTGATCAAAGACCAAGATAGGAGTGATGCATTGGGACTCAAATATCCAGAATATCTTCTTTTAACAAAGAAAACTAAAATCTATTTGCTCCATAACAAATTACTAAAATTAGTTTTTTTTTTCCCATAAAACTAATTCCTTTCAGATACTCTGATTAACCTTTAAGTGACTTAAAAAGCTTCGGCAGCATCCTTTTTAATGTCAAGAATTTCACAATTTAGATATAGCTTTTGGAGTAACTTTTAGTAATAGAAAACGAAAGGAAAAAGGATGAAAAGTAACGCAATGACAGTCTTATGTATCTAGAAAGTTTTGGTTAGTATCTGTTTTTAATATTACATTCAGAATTTGAATTACACTAATTGTCGTACTAATAAATTATCTATTGTTGAACACCAGATAGTTTGTAAACAAATTGAACTAATAAACATACAATGATTGGATTGTCTGTAGAGGCAACTCATGATTTCACATAAAATTTGGGACACAGTCTCCAGGGTACTTTTCAGTGGAGTTAGCTGAATTTATTTTTAAAATGAAGACGATACTAAACAAAATCACTCTATCCTCTGACATACCCTGGTAGGTAACAAGCAAAAATGAAATTCTCCTTTAACTTTGCAATGTTGTCAATATTACCTTTACAGTAGAAATCAGTTTTGAGCTTCAGTTCTAATTCTTCTGGTGCTTAGGGAAGGTGGGAGTAGATCAACTATAGAAGTATCTTAGCTAAAAGTATATAATTTAACTTCTCATTTAACTTTCCAACTGTCAATAGATTATGGGGTTTTCTGCAGGCTATCACTTAAGATCATTGTGCTATTCCCCCTGATTCCTTGCATCTGCAAAATATCTAGAGCCCAAGAAACGTTTTTGTAGCTCAGGAAATAACAGAACACTGTTATTAGTCAAGTCCTCATAGCAACATTAACTGAGTACCTACAGTGTTCAATAAGCTTGACTTTAGAAAATAATTTTCCATGGGATTTTTCTTTGTGCTGCATTCTCTTTGAAAAAAAAAAAATCTTCATATTCAATTCTAATTCAGTATTAAGAAACCCATTAACATAATTGACCATATCAACAACAAAATGGTCAGAAATCATATGATTATGTCAATAGAAGCAGAAAAAGCTTTTGACAAAACACAACATCCATTCCTATCAAAACACTAATGAACATAGGAATCAATGGAGCCTTCCTTAACATGATAAGTAGCATCTATCTAAAACTATCAAAAAGCACTATATGTACTGGTGATAAGCTAGATGCATTTCTAATGAGATTGAGAGGTAAAACAAGGATGACCATTATCACCACTGCTGTTCAATACTGAACTAGAAAGGTTAGCTTTAGCAATAAGAGGAAGAAAAATAAGTTGAAGGAATCAGAATAAGCGACGATGAAACAAAGCTATCACTTTTTGCAAGATAATGTGATGGTATACTTTGAGAATTCTGGAGAATCAAATTAAAAATACTTGAAATAATAAGCAACTTTAGAAAAGTTTCAGACTATAAAGCAAACCCACATAAATCACCTTCATTTCTACATATTACCAACAAAGCACAAAAGCAAGAGATAGGATGAGAAATTCCATTTAAATTTGCTGTAGACATCATAAAATATGTGGGAGTCTACCTGCCAAAACAAACCTAGGAAATCCATGAACACAATTACAAAACACTTTTCACATAAGTAAAGTCAGATCTAAATAACTAGAAAAATATCATTTGTTCATGGGTATGCTAAGATAATGTAATAAAAATGACAACTACACCTAAATTAATTTAATTAATTTATTTATTTAGTGTCATATCAATCAAATTGCCAAAAGATTATTTTATAAAGCTGGAAAAAATAATAACAAAATTCATCTGGAGGAACAAAAGGTCCAGAATATCAAGGGAATTAATGAAAAGAAATACAAGGGAAGGTGTGCTTGCTCTACGAGGTCTTAAAAATTGTATTATAAAACAGTGATCATCAAAATTACCTGGTACCGACTAAGAAAAAGAGTGATGAATCAGTGGAATAGGTTATGTACACAAAATGCAACAGTAAATGACTGTAGTAATCTACTCTTAGATAAACCCAAAGACTTCAGGTTCTGGGATAAGAACTTACTATTTAACTAAAACTACTTGGAAAACTGGAAAATAGTATGGTAGAAACTAGGTATAGACCAACATCTTACACTGCATACCAAGATAAAGTCAAAATGGGCACGTAATGTAGATATAAAGGCTGGTACTATAATCAAACTAAGAGAACAAGAAATAGTTACTGGTGAGATTTTTGGAGAAGGAAATTTATGATCAAACAAGAGATAGAGAACACTATGAAATGTAAAATGTACATTTTTCATGACATAAAATTGAAAAGTTTTTGCACAAACAAAGCCAGTGCAATCAAGATTAGAAAGGAAACAGAAACCTGGAAAACAACGTTTGCAATCAGTGGCCCTTAAAAGGCCTCATGTTTCTCAAATATATAAAGAACTGAGTCAAATTCATAAGAATAGAAGTCGTTTCTCAATTCATAAAGGGTCAAAGGATATTAACAGTTTTCAGAGGAAGAAATTAAAGCCATCTGTATAAAGTGCTCTAAATCACCATCAATTAGAGAAATTTAAAGCAAAACAACTCTGAGTTGCCACATCACATCTATCACGTAGGCTAACATGATAAAACAGAAAAATGATACATATTGGAGAAGATGTGGGAAAATTAGGACACCAACACATTTTTTTATTTAATTAATTTATTTAAATTTTAACATTCATTTTCACAAAATTTTGGGTTCCAAATTTTCTCCCCATTTGTCCCCTCCCCTCACCCCAAAACACCGACCATTCTAATTGCCCCTATCACGAATCTGCCCTCTCTTGCATCATCCCTCCCTTCCCTTGTCCTCATCTTCTCTTTTGTCCTGTAGGGCTAGATAACTTTTTATGCCCCTTTACCTGTACTTCTTATTTCCTAGTAGCAAGAACAGTACTTGACAGTTGTTCCTAAAACTCCGAGTTCCAACTTCTCTTCATCCTTCCCTCCCCACCCATTCCCTTTGGGAAGGCAAGCAATTCAATATAGGCCACATCTGTGTAGTTTTGCAAATGATTTCCATAATAGTCGTATTGTATAAGACTAACTATATTTCCCTCCATCCTATCCTGCCCCCATTGCTTCTATTCTTTCTTTTGATTTTGTCCCACCCCAAAAGTGTTGACTTCATATTGCTCCCTCCTCCCATTGCCCTCCCTTCCATCATACCCCCCACCATGCTTATTGTCTTCTCCCCCACTTTCCTGTATCGTAAGATAGGTTTTCATACCAAAATGACTGTACATTTTATTCCTTCCTTTAGTCGAATGTGATGAGAGTAAACTTCATGTTTTTGTCTCATTTCCCCTCTTTGTCCCTCCACTAAAAAGTCTTTTGCTTGCCTCTTTTGTGAGAGATAATTTGCCCCATTCCATTTCTCCCTTTCTCCTCCCAATATATTTCTCTCTCACCACTTAATTTCATTTTTTTAAGATGTGATACTATCCTATTCAATTAATTCTGTGCTCTGTGTGGGTGTGTGTGTGTGTGTGTGTGTGTGTGTGTGTGTGTAATCCCACCCACTACCCAGATACTGAAAAGTTTCAAGAGTTACAAATATTGTCTTTCCATGTAGGAATGTAAACAGTTCAACTTTACTAAGTCCCTTATGACTTCTCTTTGTTGTTTACCTTTTCATGCTTCTCTTCATTCTTGTGTTTGAAAGTCAAATTTTCTTTTCAGCTCTGGTCTTTTCATCAAGAATGCTTGAAAGTCCCCAATTTCGTTGAGAGACCATTTTTTCCCCTGAAGTATTATACTCATTTTTGCTGGGTAGGTGATTCTTGGTTTTAGTCCTAGTTTCTTTGACTTCTGGAATATCATATTCCATGCCCTTAAATCTCTTAATGTAGAAGCTGCTAGATATTGCTTTATCCTGATTGTATTTCCACAGTATTTGAATTGTTTCTTTCTAGCTGCTTGCAATATTTTCTCCTTGACCAGGGAACTCTGGTATTTGGCCACAATGTTCCTAGGAGTTTTTCTCTTTGTATCTCTTTCAGGTGGTGATTGGTGGATTCCTTGAATACTTATTTTGCCCTCTGGTTCTAGAATATCAGGGCAGTTTTCCTGGATAATTTCATGAAAGATAATGTCTAGGCTCTTTTTTTGATCATGGCTTTCAGGTAGTCCCATAATTTTTAAATTGTCTCTCCTGGACCTATTTTCCAGGTCAGTTGTTTTTCCAACGAGATATTTCACATTATCTTCCATTTTTTCATTCTTTTCGTGTTGTTTTGTGATTTCTTGGTTTCTCATAAAGTCATTAGCCTCCATCTGTTCCATTCTAATTTTGAAAGAACTATTTTCTTCACTGAGCTTTTCAACCTCCTTTTCCATGTGGTTAATTCTGCTTTTTAAAGCATTCTTCTGCTCACTGGCTTTTTGACCCTCTTTTGCCAATTGAGTTAGCCTATTTTTAAAGGTGTTATTTTCTTCAGCATTTTTTGGGGGTCTCCTTTAGCAAGGTGTTGACCTGCTTTTTATGTTTTTCTTGCATTTCTCTCATTTCTTTTCCCAGTTTTTCCTCCACCTCTCTTACTTGATTTTCAAAATCCTTTTTGAGCTCTTCCATGACCTGAGCCCATGGTATATTTATTTTGGATGTGTGGGATACAGAAGCCTTGACTTCTGTGTCTTTCCCTGATGGTAAGCATTGTTCTTCCTCATCTGAAAGGAAGGGAGGAATTATCTGTTCACCAGGAAAGTAACCTTCTACAATCTTTTTTTTCCCCTTTTCTGGGCATTTTCCCAACCAGTGACTCGACTTCTGAGTTTTCTTTCCACACCCACCATGCCTCCAGATCTGCCCAGCCAGCGCTTGGGGGCTGAAATTCAAATGTCGCTTCCCAACCTCAGGGCTTTGGGTAGGGGTGGGGCTGCTAGTCAGTGTGCGATTAAGTTCAGGTGCTCAGGTGGAGGCAGGGCTGCCACTTGGGGCTTAGTTCCCTCAGGAGGTTTATTCTGAGACCTTCCACAATGGATCCCAGCTCCTGCCTGTTCTGGGAGCCCAGTCTGCTAAAGCCTCCAGTGCTGCCTCCTGAGGGGGCCTGAGCTATGTGGACACCCCACTCCTATCTCGACCAGCCAGAGAGACCCTTTCACCGACCCTTGTCACCTGTGAGTGGAGGGACCTGCGCAGCCGCTGGAGATTCTGTCCTTGAAGCCTGCTCTGATCTACTCCTCTAGGTGCAGCACAGCCAAGGCAGGACTGGGTTCAGCTCTGGGTCAGGTTCGTGACAGACCATTCATGTCATGTTTTCAGGTCTCTCTGGAACAGAAATTTCATCTGCTCCATTGTTCTGTAGCTTCTGCTGCTCCAGAATTTGTTGGGAGTTCTTCTTTATAGATGTTTTATGGGCTGTGGGTTCAGAGCTAGCATATGTGTGTCTTTCTACTCCACCATCTTGGCTGCTTCCCCACTAACACATTCTTGTTGAAGTTATGAGTTAATGCAGCCATTCTGGATAGCAATTTGAATCTATTCACCAAGTGCTATAAAAGTATGCATACCAGCAATGCCACTCCTAGGTCTGTATCATAAAGATATCCAGCACTCCATCACTCAAAAAATAAAGTCAAGTGCAAGTCATTTCATCATTTCTCCAATGGCATGGTCTTCTTTGGCAATGAAGGATTAACACATACGTACATAAAGATATCACAGAAAAAAGGGGAAAAGACCCACATGTACAAAAATGTTTATAGCAACTCTTTTATGATGGCAAAGAAGTGGAAGTTGAAGGGACACTGTGGTGGCAAGCAAAATAGAATCTTCTGCTGTTTTTGTTTTAGTATAATCAAGTGCCTCTGATTGAATCTTGCCTTTATCAATCAAGAGTCTTTCCTCGGAGTAAAGTACAGAAACAAGAGTTTCTTTAAGTAGAAGCAGTATTTGTACTGTTAATGTGATTAAAGATCTTCCCCACCCATTAATGGGACTACTCATTAAGGAGAGCTTGATTAGGGAAGATTTTTAGGAACACACACATTTTTTGTCAATGAGACATTGATTCTCAAGGGTTGGGATGCCCTCTGGCTCCAAAAAAAAGAAGATATAAATATGATTGAGTTGAAGTTTTACTTTGGGGCTTAGTTTTGCAATAATATTTGAATGCCAGAAGAAAACTTTAGGAAGCCAGTAAGAAGCCCTCCCTCCCCTGGATTTGAAAATTCAGATGTTATGCTTTCCTCTCTGGTATGATCAGACAGTTTTACCTGTTTGTTGAATTATGTTCAGACAGAGGAAGACATGTCTGTTAATTACTTTGGGACTTACTAACTGGAAATGTTTGGCCAGATGAGGACTCAGGGAAGTTGCTAAAGGAGCACTCTCCCCACCCAGGCTTTGAAAACCCAAACCTCATGCTTCCCTCTCTGGTAATTATGGTCAGATAGTTGAAAGCATGTTTTTGAATTCACGGAGAGGAAGACATGTCTGTTGACTCTTTTGATTTCTCTGCATTTTCTTCAAATTTCAGGGTGCTGACTCTTCTGAATTATATGAATGATATAGGTGCTTGTTTAAAGGACTGATATATGTGCTTGATTAAAATGATGGCTAACCCTTGAAAATTGTTTTCCTTTTATGAATGCAGCCATAAGAATCTGGGATAACAGATCTTCTGTGCATGCTGGGGTGCCATGTTGGGGAATGGTTGAACAAGTTGAGGTAGAAGAATGTAACAGAATACTATTGTTGCATAAGAAATGATGAGTAGAAAGACTTCAGAAAAACTGAGAAAGACTTACAACTGATGTTGAGTGAAATGAGAAGAACCAGAAGAATGCTGTACTGTAACACAGTAACAGTCACATCGTGTGATGACTAACTTTGATAGATTTAGCTCTTTTCAGCAATGCAAGGATCTAAAACAACTTCAAAAGACTCATGATGCTATCCACATCCAGGAAAAGAACTATGGAGTCTGGATGCAGATGGAAGTACACTGTTTGCACTGTTTGTTTTGTTTCCTTGTTGTGGTTCCTCTCATTGTTTCCAATTCTTCTTTACAATATGATTAATGCGAAAATATGTTTGATATGAATTTGTATGTAGACCCTGTATCATATTGCACACCACTTTGGGGAGTGGGGAAGGAAAGGAGGAGTAGCAAATTTGGAACTCTAAGTCTTATGGAAGTAAGAAATTAAAAAGAAATTGAAAATTAGAAATTAATTTTTTTAAAAAAAGAATCCTGATAAAGGACATATGAAGAAAAAAAGTATCTGTATCCAAAGAAAGAACTGATAAATAGAATGTATGGAATACATTAGAATATATAAAGAGAATACAATAGTTTTACATACACACGTATACATATATACCTGTTTCTGTCTAATGGTAACCATCTCTGGGGTCAGGGGAAGAAAAAAAAATAAAAAATTTACATGACAATTTTATTGCATTTTGAAAGAATACCAGGTTTGCATAGTGGATTCACAATTTCAAGTATAAATATCTTTTTTCTGGTACTATGTTATACAAATGCTTGTGTTAGTTCATAAATTAAAAATAAAATTTAAAAAAGAAAAGAATCCTGGATTGAATCAAGAGAAGGTAAATATGAGTGAGGAATCATAAGGGCCCAAACAAGGATAAATTGGTATAGGGACATGACAAATGTATCCCCATAAAGCTATTATCTTCAGGGGTTATAATAGAAGTTTAATATGACAGTGTAATATGAATTTATATGAAGTTTAATATAACAAAATATGTTATATTTTGATTATCTCAAAATAAGAATCAAAAGGGAAAGGAAAATTATTTTGGAAAACTAACCAAAAATATATTGAAGGACCTACTTGAATTAATTTTAGAAAATTTACATATGATACACCTTTGAAGAATATTCGATGAGAATAGAAAGAAATCACCTATTCTCAGTTACGTGGCACCATCACAAAAACTGAATATGTGTTGAAATATAAAACTTCACATATAATTGAAAAGTCTTGAAAGTTCATTAAACTAAAAAAAACAACAACAACAACCTAGAAAGTAAAACACTACCAAATTATCAAATTAAGTATCATCCTCCAAGCTTTAAAGATTTCCATTTTCATCTTCCATTTGTATGAGATAATTGTTCCTGTTTTCCTCTTCCTTCTCTTCAGTGTATTCCTCTTCCCTTTCCATTTTATTTTTTCTTTTCTTTTTTCATTTTAAAAATTTTTTAACTTTTATTTGTTTTATTTGGAACTTAAGAACTAAAACAAGCATTTGCATATCATAGAAAACAATGAGTGTACATGAAAATGCAAGTTTATTATGCATAAATTGCTATCCTTTAACTATATAATAAAGTTATCATGCAACTTTCTTTTTTTCTTTTGTTGCCTTTTTTCTTCCCTCCTCCCCACTCTAGAGATGGCTATCATTAGACACAAATATGTGTGTATTTATATATGAATATGTGTGTAAGTGTGAGTGTATGCATATGGGTGTGTTTATAGGGGTGTATATATATATATATATATATATATATATATATATACCTATATATGTCTATGAGTGTGTGTATACTACATACTTCTATTATTTACCATTCTATACATACTTGTATTTACCACTTCTTTATCTGAAGGTAGCATTTTTCCATCATATATCCCTTTGTAGTTAATTTGGGTATTTATAATAGCCAAAATGACTTATTCACTCAAAATTATTCTTAAAACAACATTGTTTTTATTGTATAGAGTGTTCTCTGGTTCTGCTCATTTATACTTCCATATTTCATGGGAGTATTTGTTTTTCTTAAGGTAGTTATTTCTTTTTTCTTTTAAATATTCTTTTAATTTTTCCAATTTTATGTAAAGATCATTTTCAACATTCATAAGATTTTGTGTTCCAGTTTTTTCTCCTTCCCTATCTTCCTCTCCCCCCCTCCACCCTCTCCAAGATGGCAAACAATTTGATGCAGGTTAAACCTGAGCAATCATGTTACACGTATTTCCACATTAATCATTCTGTGAAGGAAGAAATGGAACAAAAAGCAAAACCATAAGAAATAATAAAACAATGAAAATGTTAGGCTTCAATCTGCATTCAGACTCCATAGTTCATTCTCTGGATGTGGATAGCATTTTCCAAAGTGAATCTTTTGCAGTTCTTTTGAATTGTATTTGGATTGTATTGCTATGAGCTAAGTCTACCAAAGTCAGTCACTGCACAACGTTGCTGTTACTGTATACAATGTTTTCCTGGTTCTGATCACTTCAGTCAGAATCACTTTATGGTTTTTCCGAAATCTTCCTGCTCACCATTTCTTATAGCAAGTATATTCCATTACATTCATATACAACAGCTTGTTAAGCCATTCTCTAGTTGATGGGCATCATGTCAATTTCCAATGCATTGCTGCCACAAAAAGAACTGCTATAAATATAGCCCTTTGTTCGTAGATCCAAATTGCTTTCCTGAATGGTTGAATCAGGTAACAACCCCACATACAATGCACATGAGTGTTTCAATTTTCCCACATCTTCCCCAACATTTATCATTTTCCTTTTCTGTCATATTAGTCAATCTGGTAGGTGTGATGTGGTACCTCAGAGGTGTTTTAATTTGCATTTCTCTAGTCAATAGTGATTTAGAGCTTTTTATATGACAAAAGATTAATTTCTTCATCTAAAAACTGATTGTTCATCTTTTGATCATGTATCAATTGAGAAATTACTTGTATTCTTATAAATGTGACTCAGTTGCTTATGTATTTGAGAAATGAGGGATTAATCAGAAAAAAACGTTGATGTAAAAATAATTTCGTAGCTTTCTGGTTTCCTTCCAATCTCAGTTGCAGTAATTTTGTTTTTGCAAAACTTGCTTTTTATTGAAGTATAATCAAAATTGCCCATTTTGTATTTTATAATGTTCTATGTCTCTTGTTTGGTCATAAGTTCTTCCATTCTCCATCGATCTGACAGGTAAACTGTTGCTTGCTCTTCTAATTTGCTTATAGCATCACCTTTTATATTTAAATTATGTATTCATTTTCACCTTATCTTGTTATATGGTGTGAGATGCTGATTTAAGTTTGGTTTCTACCATACTATTTTCTACTTTTCTCAGCAGTTTTTGTCAAATAGTGAGTTTTGCCCACAGAAGTTGGAGACATTGGGATTCATTAAACTGATTACCATTACCAAATCAAAATGTTTAGCATTCACTACTGTATTTATGTATCTAATATATTCCATTTATTCACTACTCTATTCTTAGCCAGTACCAAATAGTTTTGATGATTATCTCTTTATCTATAGCTTTAGATCTGGTACAACTAGGCCAACTTCCTTTATATTTTTTCATTAATTCCCTTTATATTCCTTTTGGACTTCCAGATGAATTTTTTATTAGTTTTCTACCTCTGACAAATAATTTTTGATAGTTTGGTATGGCATTGAATAAATGAATTAATTTAAGTAGAATCAGCATTTTTATTATATTACCTTGGCCTATCCATGAGCAATTGATATTTTTCCAATTGTTTAGATGTGACTTTATTTGTGGAAAAAGTGTTTTATAATAGTGTTCATATAATTCCTGGGTTTGTCTTGGCAGATAGACTCCCAAGTATTTTATGTTGCCTATAGTCATTTTAAATGAAATATCTCTTTCTCTTACTGTTGTTTATCATATATAAAACTACTACCCACAAGTACAAAAATATTTATAGCAAAAATATGTATATATTTGTGTTGGCCAAAAACTGAAAATGAGAGGATATCCATAAATTGAGGAATGACTGAATAAGCTGTATATGAGTGTAATAGAATGCTGTTGCACTTTAAGGAATGACGAGCAGGTGTACTTCAGAAAAACCTAGAAAGACTTCTATGAATTAGTGAATAAAGTTAGCAGAACCAAGAGTACACAGTCACAGTAACATTGTGTAATGACTGACTGATAATTTAGCACTTCTCAGCAATGCAACAACCTAAAACAATTCCAAAAGACGTATGATAGAAAATGCCATCCACATCCGCAGAAAGAAATAGGGAGCCTGAGTATAGACCAAAATATACTATTTGCTCTTTTTTTGTTTATTCCATCTCATGGCTCCTCTCATTTGTTTTATTCTTCAATACAACATAACTGTGATGGCAATCAAATTTGAATCAGTTGCTGTTTTTGTTTTAGTATAATCAAGAAGTATAATGCCTCCATTTGCACATGATTAAAGATTTTCCCCACCCATTGATGGGCCTGCACATTGAGGGAAGCCTGATTAAGGGAGCTGTTTTGTAGGAGGGTCCCAAGTACCTTTTGTTTTTTTTCTGTTGGGGCATTGGGTCAGAGGGTCATGTCCTCTGGCTCTGAAAAGTGTGAGGGTGAGGTTTTACTTTGGAGCTTAAATTTTAGAAGGTTTGTGTGCCAGATGAGAGACTCTGGGAAGCTGCTAAGCAGCCCCCCACTCCCACAAGCTTAGAAAACCCAGATGTTGGTGCTTCCTTCTCTGGTATCTATGGTCAGACATTTGGACCTGTCTGTTTAGTTGAAAACTAAACTGATTATGGTCAGACAGAGGAGCCACGTCTGTTGATTTTTTTCTTTCTCTATATTTTCTCTGAAGTTCAGGGTACTGACCCTTTCCCTTGAACTAATTAAATGATATATGTATTTGGTTCAAAGAATGATACATGTGCTTGATTAAAGTGATTTTTAACACCTCAAAATTGCCTTTCCTTTTAGAGAAGCAGATTCAAAGAACCTGTGATAGCAACCACTCCCTCCCCACATATGTTGGGGTGCTTACTAATATAATGACTAAAGTTAAAATATGTTTAGTAAGAGTGTATATGTAGATCCTGTATTGGATTACATGCTGTGTTGGGGAAGGGGTAAGGGAGGGAGGTGGAGAAAATTTAAAACTTATGGAAGTGAGTATTGAAAATTAAAAATAAATTTATAGAAAAAAAAGCAGAGTTTTTAAAAAAAGAACCTACTTTGTTCAGAGCACTTTGTTAGGCACTGGAGACCCATGAAGTAAAAAAGGTTTACTACCTACTCTCAGGGAGCTTATAATCTCGTATAATATCTCCCTCCTCCAAAGACAGATATTTTAATACATATGGATTTGTAGTTTTTGGTGGTGGTGGTGGTGGTGATTCTGGTTGTTGTTGTTTGTTGATTGTTGTGGTTTTTGTTGTTCTTATTTATTTATATATTTATTATTGGTGGGGGTTTTTTATTATTGTTGCTATTGCTACTGTTTAGTGGCTCCACTTTTGTTTTGTTTTTTTTTAAAGTACAATTTTGTGAAATAAATGTTCACATGGGATCCCATTGTTCAATGTCCGCTACTGACTTCACTTGTCCTCAGTAACTAGACCTTGATGATTAATTGTTTGAATAATAAAAATCATTTCCTAAAAAAAAGAAAATGCAGATGACTAGTGTAGGTTTATTTTATATCCTGCAATTTTGCTACTTGATGTAGATTTTTAGTCGATTCTATTGGGTTCTCTAAGTATGCCATAATATCCTCTGCAAAGAGTGATACATTTGTTTCCTCACTGCCTATTCCAATTTCTTCAATTTGTTTTTCTTCTCTTATTGCTAAAGCTAACATTTCTAGTATAATATTGAATAGAAGTGGTGAAAATGGACATCCAAGTTTCACCCCTGAACTTACTGGGAAAACTTCTAGCTTTTCCCCATTGCATATTGTGCTTGCTTATGGTTTTAGATAAATACTGCTTATCATTTTCAAAAAAACTCCCTCTATTCCTACGCTCTCAAGTGTTTTTAATAGAAATGGGTGCTATATTTTGTCAAAAACTTTTTCCACATCTTTTGAGATAATCACATTATTTCTTTTGGTTTCATTTGTATGGTCAATTATGCTGATAGCTTTCCTAACAATGGACCACCCCTTCATTACTGGTACAAATTCCACCTGTTCAAAGTGTATGATCCTTATGATACTGATGTGATAATAAAATCTCCTTGTTAGTATTTTAATAATTTTGCATAAATATTAATTACAGAAATCAGTATCAGATTTTCCTTCTCTGTTTTGGCTCTTCCTGGTTTGAGTCTCAGTATCATATTTATGTCAGAAAAGGAATTTGATAGGACTATTTCTTCACCTGTGTTTTTTTTTTTTCAAATAGTTAATATAGTACTGGGATTAATTGTTCTTTAACTGCTTAGTAGAATTCACTTGTAAATCCATTTGGTCCTGGAGATCATTTTTTTCTCAAGGAGTTCACTGATGTTTTGAATTTATGTGATCATTAACAATTCATGTTGATTCAATTTCTTTTTCTAAAATAGGATTCAGTATTTCATTTTGTCTTCTCCTTGTCTGGGCAATTTATATTTTTTGTAATATTCTTTGATTTAAACTACTTTGTAAGATTTATTGGCATACAACTGGGCAAAATAGCTAATAATTTTTGCTTTCATTTCCTCTTCATTGGTGATGAACTTACTTTTTCATTTTTGATCCTGGTTTTTTTTTAATCAAATTAACCAAAGATTTTTATTATTTATTTCACTTTGGTTTTTTTTCATAAAATCAGCATTTAGTTGTATTTATTGGGTTAATAATTTTCTTATTTTCAATTTTATTAATGTCCTTTGATTTGTAGAATTTCTAATGTGGTGTTTAATTGAGAGATAATAATTTTTCTCTTTCTAGGTCTTTTAGGTCCATGTTCAATTTATTGATCTGCTCCTTCTCTATTTTATTCATGCAAACATTTAGAAAAATAAAATCTCCTCTAAGAACTGCTGAATCCCATAAGTTTTGGTATGTTGTCTTATTATTGTCATTCTCTTTGATGAAATTATTGGTTTGTTTCTATGATTTGTTGTTTGACCCAATCATTCTTTGTGATTAAATTATTTAGTTTTCAATTAAATTTTAATTTATCTTTCCATTGTACTACCTGAAAGCTATGATCATAAAAAGAATCTTGATACAATAGTGTAAGAAACATAGAAAATTGTCCTGAAGCATGAGAACAAGAGGGGGCAATAGAAATAGATAAAAATTCCATCGATCATCACTTAAAAGAGATTCTATGATGAAAACTCATATGAATATTATAGACAAATTTTGAAACTTCCAGTTTAAGGATAAAGTATTAAAACCAACAGGAATAAAACAATTTGCATATGATGATGCCACAATAAGAATCACACAAGACCTAGTGGAAGAGACATTAAAGGCCAAAGATCTTGGAACACTATATATTGAAGAGCAAAAGAACTGGAGCTCCAGCTGAAAATACCCACCAAAGTTAAGGATAATTCTGAATGGAAAAAAAGGACATTTGATCAACCGTCAGACTTTCGGGATTTTGCTTAAAAAAACCCCAAAGATCTGACATACAAGAGCTAAGAGAAACATAAGGTACATACCAAAGACAAGAGATTCAATAAGGACGGATCATTTACTTTTAAATATGTAAAATGTAAAGTGTATATCCAAGATTCTTATTAATACTTGGGAAGCTCATAAGAAAGACTGAGGTAAACCTGAGTATGATATGAATTTTAAAAAGTAAAATCATTTAGGAAGAGCTAAAAAGAGTAATTATTTTATACAAATGAGGTGCTTGAAGAAGACTTGATACAGAGGAATTAGATGGGAGAGGATGGCTGCTAGTTCTGGCAATGATTAGGAATGGGTTTAAGAGGGAACAATATGTGTATCTTTAGAAGAGTATAAAAGTTCCAAATTCAGAACAAATAAAATAGTGAGGGAATAGGGAAGGGTAGAGGACAAGGGAGGGATCTTTAGAGGAGAAGGTGAAGGAATAGCTTATAGGGGCTATAGAAGGGTGCTTAGATTTATGGGAATGGGAGGTTAGGGGAAGGTTTCTTGGAGAGAGGTAGGCAAGTAATAGGAGAGAAAGGTAGTGAGTACAACTAAAATAGAGGAGGCAGGAGAGATAGGAAATGAGATATGAACAAACATAAAAACAAATATCAGGAGTGGAATTGTTTGGGGAAGTAAATATATATCTATATGTGTGTATTTATATAAATGTATATATGTATATATATATATATATATATATATATATATATATATATATATATATATATAATGTGTATATGTGTATATGTATGCATATATGTAAGGCTATAGAGAAATATATCTGCACTAAATTGTAGCCTTCTGGGGGGAGGTGGGGGGAAGAGCAAAGTAAAATCTTCACAGCAGAGAACAAAAGAAAACTTAGAAGGAAGCAAAGATGGACAGTTCTCAATACAACTGCTACTAGCTATCATACATGCTTTCTTGAAATGAAAATTTATTGCTACATATTTTGAATCCTCTCTTATGTTCTGCCATGTGCATTGTATGCTTTCTTTTTCTTTCCTTACTTTATATAAGTGCCTCCACTTTATCTCTTCTCACTCTCTTCTTACAATCTGACTTCTGATATTATCATTCCACCCAAACCACTCTTTTCAATATTCAGTACTCATTCTCTTTGCCCATTCTACAATGTTTGAAAAGGCTGACCATTCTTTTTTATCGATATTCTTTTCTGTTAAGATTTTTAGGAAATCCCATGGTTTTTCTCCTACCTAGCTGACCAATTCTTAAGTCTTTTACTAGATGCTCCTCCAGAGCACACTGTCTAACTGTCAGTATCACTCAGGGTTTTGTCCTGGTCCCTCTTCTCTTCTCCCTCTATACTCCCTCTATATATGGTGAATTTATTAGTTCCTATCTATTTAATTATAACTTCTATGCTTATGATTCTCAAATCTACCTTTCCTGCCCCAGTCTCTCTAATGACCTCAAATCTCACATCTTTAACTATCTTTCAGACATCTTGTACTGGATGTTCAGTAGACATCTTAAAACTCAGTACATACCAAACTGAATTCCCCCTGAACCCTCCCCATCCTCCTATTTTCCTTATTTATATAGAGGGCAACATCTTCCTTCCAGTCCCTCAGACTCACAACTGTGTAGTCAATGTGCATTCCTTACTACCTTTCAGCTCCTATATCCATGCTGTTGCCAAGACCTGTCAATTTCACCTTGCAACACCTCTCCTTTTCTTCCCGGATACTGCCACCACTCTAGTGATACTGTCACCTCATCAATTCAAGTTTGGACTATTGCAATAGCCTGCTGATAGGTCACCTATCTCAAATCTCTCCCCACTCCACTTCATCCTCCATTTAGCCACTAAAGTGATTTTCCTGATCATGTCACACACACACCCTCCCTCCCCTCCCCCCAATAAGCTCCAATGGCATTACCTCTAGAAGCAAATAAAAAATTCTCTGTTTGGCATTTGGCCCTTCATATCCTACTTTTCCTGTTTTCTTACATCTCATTCTCCTCCTTGATCCAGTGACACTGGCCTCTTGATTGCTTCAGGAATGAAAAGCTCAATACATCAGCTCCAGGCATTCACTCTGCCTGTCCCATAAGCCTGAAATGCTCTCCTTCTGTTCCAGTTCCTGACACCCTTGGCTTCCCTTAAGTCCCAGGTTAAATTCTGCCTTCTGCAGAGAATCTTCCCCAACCTGTTGTAATTCCAGGGCCTTCCTTCTGTTAAGTACTTCCTTTTTATCTTTTACTATGTGTGTATACATATATATGTGTGTGCACGTATATGTATATATGTGTATATATGTTTGCATGTATGAATATATATATGTATGCGTGTGTGTGTGTATTTGCATCAACAAATTGTAAGTTCCTTGAGGGAAGGGACTGGGTTTTTTTTTTTTTTGCTTTTTTTCTGGATCTTCAGTGCTTATAAGGCACAGTACATGACATCTACTAGGTACTTAATATATATGTATATATTGATTAAAATCAAATCAATAAATGAGCAAAGTGAAATCTTAATGAAACCAGAAGAAATAAAAAGAATTCTCAGAACATATTCTGCAAAGTTATATGCTAACAAAACTGAGAACACAAAAGAAATAGAAGGATACCTTAAAAATATAAAATACCCAAACAATCAGAAGGCTAAGTAGACATTTTAAATAACTCAGTCTCAAAAAGGGAATAGATCTGGCTACAAAGAAACTACTGCGGCAGAGCCAAGATGGCAGAGTAGAGAGACACACATATGCAGGCTCGCCACACACAGCCCATAAAATACCTGTAGAGAGGGACTTTCAACGAATTTTGGAGCAGCAGAAGTGAAGAACAACAGAGTGGAGAGTTCCAGCCCAGGGTGACCTGAAAGGCCCAGGGAAATTATAGTTGCATCAGACGCAGAGCAGAGCCCAGCCCAGCCTTGGACGTGCTGCACGACGCGACTCTGGGAGGGTGACACCATGGGGGTGGAATTTCCAGTTGCAGTGGCAGCGAATCCCCAGTCCCAGGAGCAGGGACCTGCAGATCCCTCAACCCACAGGTGCCAAAGATCAATGACGGGGTTTATTCAGCTGGCCAGGAAGGGAAAAGGGCCTTCACATTGGGCAGGCAGCAGGAGTTCTCAGGGCAGCCCCTACAGCAGTCTGATATCATTGCTGGATTGTAAAAACCCCTGGGGGCACTGAAGAGCTGAGGCTTACCTCAATCACAGGTAGATGCCCTGAGGCAGCTGGTCTTTGTCTCGCACTGAATGGAGGCCCTGCCCCCACAGCTTGACTGAATCCCACCCACCCAGTACTAGCTTGGCAGAACTGGAGGTCAGGTGCCTGTGGAGAGGAACCTCTGCTAAGATTCTGGGCACAAAAATCCTTCCCTGCATCCAGACTAGTACACACTTGATTGTTCCACCTTGGAGGAACTGAGATCTTACAGGTCTCCAGAGTATACGCTACTCTTGACAAAGGACCCAAAAGTCAAGTAACTGGTTGGGAAAATGCTCAAAAAAGGGAAAAAAGTAAGACCATAGAAAGTTACTTTCTTGGTGAACAGATAACTCCTCCTTTCCTTTCAGATGAAGAATAACAATGCTTACCATCAGGGAAAGACATAAAAGACGAGGCTTCTGTATCCCAAACATCTAAAGTAAATATTCAATGGTTTCACACCATGGAAGAGCTCAAAAAGGATTTTGAAAATCAAGTTAGAGAGGTGGAGGAAAAATTGGGAAGAGAAATGAGAGAGATGCAAGAAAAGCATGAAAAGCGGGTCAAGACCTTGTTAAAGGAGATCCATAAAAATGCTGAAGGAAATGCTGACCTTTAAAAATAGGCTAACTCAATTGGAAAAAGGGTTCAAAAAGCCAATGAGGACAAGAATGCTTTCAAAAGCAGAATTAGCCAAATCGAAAAGGAGATTCAAAAGCTCACTGAAGAAAATAGTTCTTTCAAAATTAGAATGGAACAAATGGAGGCTAATGACTTTATGAGAAACCAAGAAATCACAAAACAAAACCAAAAGAATGACAAAATGGAAGATAATGTGAAATATCTCATTGGAAAAACAACTAACCTGGAAAATAGATCTAGGAGAGACAATTTAAAAATTATGAGACTACATGAAAGCCATGATCAAAAAAAGAGCATAAACATTATCTTTCATGAAATCAAGGAAAACTGCCCTGATATTCTAGAACAAGAGGGCAAAATAAGTATTCAAGGAATCCCCCGATCACCTCCTGAAAGAGATTCAAAAAGAAAAACTCCTAGGAACACCTGAGGCTAGGAATATTCCTCTTTCTGTGGCCAGAGCCCCACCTCAGCAAAACAACCCACAAGAGATCTGGAGCCCAGGAAGGTGGAGCCTCATACTAAGAGCGAGCTGCCCCACAGCACTCCAGGGGAAACTAGAAGGCAGCCAGAATCACCAAGTGCTGAGCTTGCCTTTGGTCCACCTCAGCTGAGGAGATCTCTAATGACCAGAACACCACTCTCCCACACTTAGCAAGCTGGTCGCAGGGCTAACATGGGGAAACATAAAACAAAAAGCAAAAAAGACAGCTGCACTGTGCTTTCTGACACCAGCCAGCTCAACATCACGTTCTCCAGATTCTTGATGAAAGAACCAGAGGTCACAATGCACAAAACATCATCATCACGAGTAAGAAGAACCAAAGCAATAATGAAAATATCATAGAATCTTTCTACGGGGAAAAGGACCAAAACATGAATACCAAAGATGTCAGTATTGAGACTGTACTACCACTTGAAACTTCAGAAGGGACTATGAACTGCTCACAGGCACAAATAGCTCTCCTGGAACAGCTGAAGAAGGAAATAGAAGAGAAACTGGCCAATGATTTTAAAACTATGAAAAAAGAATTCAATTAAGAGAACACTTCTTTATTTTTTTTAATTAATTTACTTATTTAACTTTTTAACATTCATTTTCACAGAGTTTTGGGTTCCAAATTTTCTCCCCCCTTGTCCCCTCCCCCCACCCCAAAGCCCCGGGCATTCCAATTGCCCCCATTGCCAATCTGCTCTCTCCTCTATCATTCCTCTCTGCCCTTGTCTCCATCCTCTCCTCTGTCCTGTAGGGCCAAATATCTTTCTATGGCCATTTACCTGTATTTCTTATTTCCTAGTGGCAAGAACAGTACTCCACAGTTGTTCCTAAAACTTTGAGTTCCAACTTCTTTTCCTCCCTCCCTTTCCACTTCCTCCCTTTGGGAGGCAAGCAATTCAATATAGGCCAAATCTGTGTAGTTTTGCAAATGCCTTCCATAATAGTAGTGTTGTATAAGACTAACTATATTTCCCTCCATCCTATCCTGCCCCCCATTACTTCTATTCTCTCTTTTGATCCTGTCCCTCCCCATGAGTGTCGACCTCAAATTGCTCCCTCCTCCCCATGCCCTCCCTTCCATCGTCCCCCCCACCCTATTTATCCTCTTATCACCCACTTTCCTGTATTGTAAGATAGGTTTTCATACCAAAATGAGTGTGCATTTTATTCCTTCCTTTAGTGGAATGTGATGAGAGTAAACTTCATGTTTTTCTCTCACCTCCCCTCTTTTTCCCTAAACTAAAAAACTCTTTTGCTTGCCTCTTTTATGAGAGATAATTTGCCCCATTCCATTTCTCCCTTTCTCCTCCCAATATATTTCTCTCTCACTGCTTGATTTCATTTTTATAAGATATGATCCCATCCTCTTCAATTCACTCTGTGCACTCTGTCTCTATGCGTGTGTGCGTGTGCATGTGTGTGTAATCCCACCCAGTACCCAGATACTGAATAGTTTCAAGAGTTACAAATATTGTCTTTCCATGTAGGAATGTAAACAGTTCAACTTTAGTGAAGTTCCTTATGACTTCTCTTTGCTGTTTACCTTTTCATGCTTCTCTTCATTCTTGTGTTTGAAAGTCAAATTTTCTTTTCAGCTCTGGTCTTTTCATCAAGAATGCTTGAAAGTCCTCTATTTCATTGAAAGACCAATTTTTCCCCTGACGTGTTATACTCATTTTTGCTGGGTAGGTGATTCTTGGTTTTAGTCCTAGTTCCTTTGACTTCTGGAATATCCTATTCCATGCCCTTTGATCCCTTAATGCAGAAGCTGCTAGATCTTGTGTTATCCTGATTGTATTTCCACAATACTTGAATTGTTTCTTTCTAGCTGCTTGCAATATTTTCTCCTTGACCTGGGAACTCTGGAATTTGGGCACAATGTGCCTAGGAGTTTCTCTTTTTGGATCTTTTTCAGGTGGTGATAGGTGGATTCCTTGAATATTTATTTTGCCCTCTGGTTCTAGAATCTCAGGGTAGTTTTCCTTGATAATTTCATGGAAGATGATGTCTAGGCTCTTTTTTTGATCAAGGCTTTCAGGTAGTCCCATAATTTTTAAATTGTCTCTCCTGGATCTATTTTCCAGGTCAGTTGTTTTTCAAATGAGATATTTCACATTATCTTCTATTTTTTCATTCTTTTGGTTTTGTTTTGTGATTTCTTGGTTTCTCATAAAGTCGTTAGCCTCCATCTATTCCACTCTAGTTTTGAAAGAACTATTTTCTTCAGTGAGCTTTTGAATCTCCTTTTCGATTTGGCTAATTCTGCTTTTGAAAGCATTCTTTTCCTCATTGGCTTTTTGAACCTCTTTTTCCAATTGAGTTATCCTATTTTTCAGGGTGTTATTTTCTTCAGCATTTTTTTGGTTCTCCTTTAGCAGGATGCTGACCTGCTGTTCATGCTTTGCTTGCATGTCTCTCCTTGCTCTTTCCATTTTTTCCTCCACCTCTCTAACTTGATTTTCAAAATTTTTTCAGCTCTTTTTGAGCTCTTCCATGGTCTGAGCTCATTGAGTGGGCTGGGATACAGAAGCCTTGACTTCTGTGTCTTTCTCTGATGGTGAGCATTGTTCTTCCTCATCAGAAAGAAAGGCAGGAGATACCTGTTCACCAAGAAAGTAACCTTCTATAGTCTTTTTTTTTTCCCTTTTCTGGGCATTTTCCCAGCCAGTGACTTGACTTCTTAATATCCTCTTCACACTCACTTTGCCTCCATATCCACCCAGCCAGCACTTGGGGTCTGAGATTCAAATGCTGCTCCCCAGCCTCAGGGCTTCCACGGGGCAGGGCTGCTAGTCAGTGTGAGATTAAATTCAGCTGCTCAGGTAGGGGCACAGCCGCCTCCCGGGCTCAGTTCCCTCAGGGGGTTGATGCAGAAACCTACAACAATGAATCTGGACTCCTGCCTGCTTGGGGGGCCCTGGTCTGCTCCCACCACCGCTGCTGCCTCCCGAGGGGGCCTGAGTTATGGGGGCACCCCACTCCCCTCTCGACCTGCCAAAGAGACCCTCTCACCGACCCTTGTCACCTGTGGGTGGAGGGACCTGTGCAGCTCCTGGAGATTCTGTCCCTGAAGCCTGCTCGGATCTGCTCCCTACTCTGATCTACTACTCTGGGCACTGGGCAGCCAATGCAGGGCTGGGCTCTGCTCCATGTCCACAGCACAAAGAACCTTTTGCGAGAGGTTTTCAGGCTCTCTGGAACAGAAATCTCGTCTGCTCCACTGTTCTGTGGCTTCTGCTGCTCCAGAATTTATTGGCAGTTCTTTTTTACAGATATTTTATGGGCTGTGTGTTCGCAGCTAGCGTATGTGTGTGTTTCTACTCCGCCATCTTGGCTCCACCCCTGAGAACCCTTCTTTAAAAAGGAAATTGAAAAAATGGAAAAGGAAGCACAAAACTTAAAGGAGAAAACTGAACAAATGGAAAAGGAAGTGCATAAACTAACCAGAGAAAATAATGCCTTAAAAGGAATAATTGGACAGATGGATAATGTGATGCAAAAGTTATCTGAAGGAAGCAATTTGCTAAAAATTAGAATTGGGAAGTAGAACTAATGCCTCTGTGAGACATCAAGAATCAGTCAAACAAAATCTAAAGAATGAAAAGAAAGAATAAAATGTAAAATATCTCATTGGAAAAACAACCGATCTGGAAAACAGATTCAGGAGAGAAAATTTAAGAATTATTTGCCTACCAGAAAGCCACAAAGTAAAAACAGTCTGGACAATGTCTTCCAAGAAATCATCAAGGATTACTGCCCAGAAGTGTTAGATCCAGAGGGCAAAATAGTCATTGAAAGAATCCACCATTCACCTCCTGAAAGGGATCTCAAACTAAAAACATAAGAAACAATGTAGCCAAATTCCAGATCTATCAAGTGAAGGAAAAAATATCACAGGCAGCCAGAAAGAAACCATTCAAACATTGAGAAGCCACAGTCAGGATCACACACGACCTTGCAGCTTCTACATTAAAAGACAGAAGAAATTGGAATATAATATTTCATAAGGCAAGGAGCTGGAACTACAGCCAAGGATCAATTACCCATCAAAATTCAGCATAACGTTTCAGGCAAGGAGGTGGATATTCAGTGAAATAAGAGATTTCCACACCTTCCTGACAAAAAGGCCAGAACTCAGTAGAAAATTTGATCTTCAAACACAGGTCTCAAGAGGGGTATAAAAAGGCAAATGGGGGAAAAGAAAAACTTGTTACTCAATTTGGGAAAACTGTTTACCTCCCTATAAGGGAAGATGATGCTTGCTAATCTTGAGAACTGTACATTTATAATGAAATGTAAAAAGAATATACATAGATAGAAAACGGGTATAAAGTAAATGATGTGGTGATAAAAATGTGATTCAAGCATGGAAAGTGATTGTAACAAGAGAAGTGAAAAAGGAGGAAGCAGAAAATGGTAAATTACATCACAGGAAGAAGTACAAAATTATATTATAGTAGAAGGAAACAGAGGAGGGAGATGAGCATGGTTTGATAGGCAGTCTCATCTGATTTGATTCAAGGAAGGAAAATAAGCTTAATTAAGTATATAAATCTAACTCTGTAGGCAATAGAAGGGAAAGGGGGAAGAGAGGGGAGGGGAAGCTAAAAGAGAGGGAAGAAGTAGTAAAGGTAAAGGGGAGTAAATGGAGGGGGGCTGAAAGAAGGAAGGGAAGACTGTGGGAGGTGGTGGTCAAAAGTGAAAACTCTATTGAGGATGGGAAGGGAGAAAAAGAAAGAAGAAAACCAAATTACCAATATCAAAAATGAAAGGAGTGAACTCACCTCCAATGAGGAGGAAATTAAAGCAATAATTAGAAATTACTTTGCCCATCTTTATGACTATAAATTCGACAATTTAAATGAGGTAGATGAGTATTTTAAAAACATAAATCGCCCAGATTAACAGAAGGGGAAGTTGAATACTTAAACAACTCCAATTCAGAAAAAGAAATTGAACAAACCAACAATGAATTCCCTGGCAAAAAATCTGCAGGGTCAGATGGATTTACAAGTGAAATATGTCAAACATTTAAAGAGCAGTTAATTCCAATATTGTATAGACTGTTTTGGAAAATTAGGGAATGAGTCTCACCAAATTCTTTTTTTGATACAAATATGGCTTTGATACCTAAACCAGGAAGAGACAAAACAGAGAAAGAAAATTATAGACCAATTTCTCTAATGAATATAGATGCAAAACATTTTAAGTAAGATTTTAGCAAAACGAATACAGCAGCTTATCATGAGAATAATACGTTATGATCAGGTAAGATTCAGCCTACAAATGCAAGGCTGGTTCAATATTAGGGAAACTATTAGCATTATCAATCATGTCAACAAAAAAACTAACTGAAACCACATGATTATCTCAATAGATGCAGAAAAAACTTTTGACAAAATACAACACCCATTTCTATCAAAAACACTGGAGAGCATAGGAATAAAGGGAACTTTCCATAAAATAATAGCAATATCTACCTAAAACATTCAACAAGCATTACATGCAATGGAGATAAGCTAGATGCATTTCCAATAAGATGAGGGGTGAAAAAAGGGTGTCCATATTCAATATGGTACTAGAGATGTTAGCTATGGCAATTACAGAAGATAAAAAAATGAAGGAATTAGAATAGGCAACGAAAACCTATGTTATCGCTCATTGCATATGATATGGTGATGTAATTAGAGAATCCCAGAGATTCAAGTAAAAAACTACTTGAAATAATAAACAACTTTGGCAAATTTGCAGGTTACAAAATAAACCTGAACAAATCTTCTGCACTTCTATACTTTAGTAACAAAGTCCAACAAGAAGGGATAGAAAGAGAAATCCCATTTAAAACCAGGGTAGACACTATTAAATATTTGGGAGTTTACCTGCCAGAACAAACTCAGGGACTATATGAACACAATTACAAGACATTTTTCTCACAAATAAAGTCAGATTTAAGTAAGTGGAAAAACGTTAGTTGTTTGTGAGTAGGCCAAGCTAATATAATAAAAATTACAATTCTACCTAAATTAATTTACTTATTTAGTGCCATACAATTTAAACTATCAGACAATTATTTTCTAGAGCTGGAAAAAATAATATCACAATTCATCCAGAAGAACAAAAGATCCAGAATATCAAGGGGACTAATGAAAAGAAATATTAGGGAAAGTGGCCTAGTTCTACCAGATCTCAAATTGTATTATAAAGCAGCAATTATCAAAACCACTTTGTACTGGCTAAGAAACAGAAACGTAGACAAGTGAAATATGCTAGGTACTCAAGACACAGTAGGCAATGAGTATAGCAACCTACTGTTTGATAAATCCAAGGACCCCAACTTCTGGGATAAGACCTCTCTCTTTGACAAAAATTGCTGGGAAAACTGGGTAAGAGTGTGATGGAAACTAGGCATAGACGAATGACTGAAACCATACACAAGAATAAATTCCCAATGAGTATACTATCTAGGTATTAAGAATGATAATATGGATAAATTGGTGGAGCAAGGAACAGTGTATTTATCAGATTTATGGAAAAGAAAAGAATTTTTGACTAAAGAAGAGATAGAAAGCATTATGAAGTGCAAGGTGGATAATTTTGATTACATTAAACTGAAAAGATTTTGCACAACCAAACCCAATGTAACCAAGATTCGGAGCGATGCAGAAAACTGGGAAAGAATTTTTGCAGTTAATGTCTGTGATAGAGACCTCATTTCTAACATATATAGAGAACTAAGTAAAATGTACAAAAATACAAACGGCTACAAGAATATGCATATCCTTTGACCCAGCAACACCGCTTTTAGGATTTTATTCCCAAGAGATCATAAAAATGGGAAAGGGTCCCACATTTACAAAAATATTTATACCGTCACTCTTTGTGTTGGCCAAAAACTGGAAATCAACGAGATGCTCATCAACTGCGGAATGACTGAATAAATTATGGTATATGAATATAATGGAACACTATTGTTCTATAAGAAATGATGAACAGGAAGACTTCACAGAGGCCTGGAAAGACTTATATGATCTGATGCTGAGCAAAAGGCACAGAACCAGGAGACCTTTGTGCACAGCAACGACCACAGTGTGCGAGAGTTTTTTCTGGTAGACTTGGAACTTCATTGCAATGCAAGAACTTAAAAATAGTCCCCAGTGATTTTTTAATGCAAAATGCCTTCCACATCCAGAGAAAGAACTATGAAATTGAATCACAGAATGTAATAGATCAATTTCTTTTGTATTATGTTTTGGTTTGTTATATGATTTCTCCCATTCATTTTAATTCTACACAGTATGACTGTAACGAAAATGTATTTAATAGGAATGTATGTGTAGAACCTATATAAAATTGTATGTTGTCTCAGGGAGGGAGGGGGAAAATATCTAAGTTATATGGTAGTGACTGTAGAACAGTGAAAATAAATAAAATTTTAAAAAATAAAAGTAAAAAAATAAATTAAATTAAAACAAACAATGTTTAATGGAGATGGTTTAGTATCTTTTGCAATAAGTATGATAGGGAAACAAGAATTCCAATTCTCCACACTATTAATTGATATAGTTCTGAAAATTCAAGCATCAGCAATAAGACAAAAGAAAGAAATTAGAGGCATAAAAATAAATGCAGAGTAAACAAAACTATCCCTGTTTACTTGGAAAATCCTAAAGAATCAACAAAGATAATAATTAAGATGATAGCTTTAGCAAAGTTGCAGTTTACAAATAAATCTTCAAATGTCAATAGCATTTCTATATAAGAATATAAAAACAAAAAAAATTGAGTATTGAAAGGATAATCCAATTCCAGATAATCACAAAATGCATAAAACATCTGAGGACCAACCTAATTGGCACACAAAGACTTGTATTGCTTCAATTATAAAGTGCTTTTTAAAGAAGTAAGGCCAACTTAAACAGCTAAAAGAATATTCAATGCTCAAGCCTAGGTGATGCTGACATAATAAAAATGACACTAGGATCAAAATTGCTTACATTGTTAATGCTGCATCAACCAAATTACTGAGGTTACACTTTAAAGAATCTTGATAAAATAATAAAATTAATTTGGAAAAGCAAAAATTTAGAAAGTCAAGAGAAATGAGAAAGATAGTAAGAAACGGGGAATAGCATTTTGAGTCATCAAACTATATTATCAACAGCAATCATCAAAACAGTTTGACATTGTTTAAAGTACAGACTAGATGACTGAGAATCAGAAACAAACACCAGCTCGTTGTTGCTGTTTAGTCATTTTTCAGTTGTGTCCAATTCTTTGTGATCCCCCTTGGGATTTTCTTGGCAAACCTGTTGGAATGGTTTGCCATTTCATTCTCCAGGACATTTTACAGACAAAGAACTAAGGCAAACAGGGTTAAAGTGGTTTGCCTGAGGTCATACAGCTGGTAAGTGTCTGAAGCCAGATGAAGCCTTCCTGACTTCAGGCTTGGCACTCTATCAGTTCCTCCAACCACACAGCATTTGATAAGGTAGAAAGCATATTACTTAGGAAAAAAATGCCTCATTTAATAAAACTGTTAGGAAAACTGGCAATTGTGGCATTAAGACTACATACTACACCATATTTCACATACATTCTAAACGGATGTATGACCTTAAAATTGAAGATCTTACTATAAACAAATTAGAAGAAACAGATGATATCTCTTGCAATTATAGTTGTTATAGAGGGGGACAATTACAAAAGAGAAATAGATGTCTTTGTGTACTTGGAAATAAAAAGCTTCTGTAGAGAAAAAATTAATATACCTGGAATAAGAAAAGAAGTGGTTGAGTGGCAAAAAAAAATCTTTCAAATAATTCTCTGATAATGATTTGGTATGGGGGGAAGTGTGTGTCTGTATGTGTCTGTGTGTATACATATGCATATATACACACATATACATATACATATATATGTATATATGTGTGTGTGTGTATCCAAGAAAATGTATCTGTGTTTGTGTATAAAATGTATATAAACTAGTAGCCATTCCCTCATAGATAAGGGTTCAAAGGATATTGTTATCAAAGAGGAATTGCAAAGTATTCACAACCACATGAAACAATGCTTTAAATCATTAATAATCAGAAAAATGCAAGTCAAAAGAACCCTGAGGTTTCACCTAATGCCCTGCCAGTTGGCAAAAATTACTTTTAAAGTAGCAATAGTCATTGTTAGAGGGGACATAGAATATTATAACATATTACTGGTGAGGCTGTGAAATGGCACAACCATTTTGGGGGGAAATTCGAATTATGCAAATTAAATGACTAGAATGTCCATACCCTTTGGACCATTGCTGGGCTTATACTCCAAGGAAGCCATCAATAAGAAGAAGGCTCCCATACACACCAAATTTTTATAGTAGCACTTTCTGTGATAGTTGAGAATTAGAAACAAAATAGATGCTCATAAATTGGGAAAAGACAGAATAAACTGTGACACATGAATAAAAGGAAATATTATTGTGCTGTAAGAAATGATGAATGCGATGAATATAGAAAAGCATGGGAAGATTTGTATGAACTAATGTGGAGTGAATTAAACAGAGTTAAGAAAACAATATACAAAATAATTACTGTGTATACAAATGGGAATGACTACACAGGAAAAACATCAAAAATAAATGCAACAAAATTGTAAAGATCAAATAGTATTCAAATTAAAAGATGTGATAGGACACTTCTGAATCACTACTTAGTAGAAGTGAGAGGTTCACTGTAGGGCAATGTTGAACACATTGCACATGGTTTCAGACTTTTTCTATGCATTGATGAGTTGTAGTGATTATTTTTCCTCTCTAAAAATTACTGTTTGTTATACAGATGGTTTTCTGGGAGTGGGAGGGATAATTGAGATAATATGATGATATAAGAAAAAATATAAATAAAATTTATTAAAAACATGAAAACTGAGGGTCTGATGTGAAAAAACCTGGAAAATAAATGAGAGCTATGAAAGAAAGAATTGGAAAGGCAGTTAGCAACATGGAGCAAGCGATACAAAATTTTGTCCAAACAATGGGTTCACTGAAAATTTTTCTTGTTCAGCTGGTTTGATAATTTCTGATTCTTCGTGATTCCATTCAGGGTTTTCTTGGCAAAGATGCTAGAGTGGCTTGCTATTTCCTTCTCCAGCTCCTTTCATAAATGAAAAACTGAAGCAAACAGTTGTGAATCATTGGACTATCTGAATGCCATCACCAAAAACAATATGCTAGACATCATTAAATGAAGCCCAGAGCACTTAGAAAAAGAGGGCAAAGTGAAAATAAAATACCCCAAAATGAAAATTCCCAAGGAGATCATACTCAAAATCTAGAATAAAAAAAAACAATTTTAAATTAAAAAAACTTCCAATTAAAAGAAAAATTAAATTCAAGTAATAAAGAGTCACAGTCAAGATAACACATAATTTAGCAGCCACTACTACAAAGGAAAGGATAATTTTGAGTACAATATTTCAGAAAGGCAAAAGGTATAGACTTAAAGACAAGAACAAAATACTCAGTAAAACTGACTATAATGCAAGGGGACGGGTGGGGGGAGACAAAGGTTTCCTTAATAGAATTTTATTGAAACAGAATTTCAAGCATTCATGATACAAAGAACATAGTTGTATAGAAACTTAAATTCAAACACAGGACTGAGGAAAAACCTTACCTATTTTTGTAAATAAAAATGAGCAATGATACAATTTTGTAAATGAGAATGAACAAAGAATTATAGTTAAACAAGAATAAACTACTTTCAGTAAAATACAATACATGTATCTCTTGAATCTTATCTTCATCAAGAATCATAGAAGGAGTATATGGCTAGTGGTTTTATTCTATTATGTCTTGATGATCTTAGGAATGTAAAGAGAGAAATACAATGGGGTGGGGGGGGGCAGAGAGAGAGGAAGGTTAGCAAAAAATTATCTCACATCTCTGCCAACAAGGAATTAGGGGTTCAACTTCATTGTCATCTGAACTGGTCAAAGAAAGGTACACAACACACATACAGAGTTGGTACAGAAAGACATTTCACTCAGTAGAGACAGATAATGAAAGGGGAATTAGTGGGAGGGTAGAACAAAGAATTAGTCTTAAGCACAACATACTTTAAGGATTTACAAAAAATATTATTCTTTTTAAAATAACAAAGAATGGGAATCTGAGATAGGGGGCATAAATTGATGAACGAATGAATATGTTATGGTATATAAATGTGTTAGAATACTATTATGATGTAAAAAATGATGAAGAGGCTTTCGGAGAAAGCTGGAAAGACTTATATGAACTGATACAGAGTGAGGCAAACAGAGCCAAGAGAGCAATTCAGTGACAACAATATGATCAGCACAGTGATCATCTGCACCTCCAAAGGACTCTTGATGAAACATGATACCCACCTCCTGATAGAGAGATAAGGGACTCACTGAAGAAGAAGACAATATCTTTTTGGACATGACCAATGTGAGATGTATTTTACTTGACACTACATGCTTGTAACACAGGTTTTGTTTTTGTTGTGTTTCCATTGGGGAGATGGGAGTAAAAGGCTTATAGAAACACTTTCACTTATAGAAACAAATAAAATATTTTTAATAAATAAATAAAATAAAGTGGGAGACTCAGGATGATTTTGTTCCTTTCACACCCTCAGAAATGTTCAGGATCTGTGACTTATGGATTTGTCATGGGACTGTCTTGCAGTGAGAGTGGAACAGTGTATACCATTAGATATGGCCAAGCATATTACCATAAAGCATAGAGAAACCAGATCTCATTTGAAAATGATCTCCTGAAAATGCCATGACAGAACTGTACATATATTAATTGAACCCATATTCAAAATAAGTAAATATGAGACATTTCTCTGTCCTTGTGTTTCTCTCCACATTTCTGGTCAGAGTAACAGAAGTCAACTGCAGTTCAGATTGCAGAATAGTACAGAACACATGATTAAATAAACAAGAACTAGTGAGTCTTCTGTCTTGTACATCTAAAAATAGAATGGGAATTTCCTCTTCCCCAAAAGGCAAGGGATTCCTGAAGGGCAACATAGCTTCCTTGGCTTATTAGAAGTTAGGGCTGAGTTATCATTCATAACCATTACCTCAGCTTCCTGCCTGCTCAAGGACATGAGAATTCTTCACAGCGATTTAACACTGTGTAACTGGATTACAGAGTGTCAATTCCAATTACAAAAACTCAGGCAGCAGCTGGCAGGAGAATAAGTCTGCATTATAATAGCATAGAAGGTACTATGCCTTCAAAAATTAGCAAAATGCTAAGAATTTAAAAGCAGAATACTAAATACTGCTTTTTAATACCATATCACTCAGAAGCTATCAAAAGAGCTTCACAGTTCCTTTTAAGACTTGTCAGAAGCCTCTCACTAATTTTACGTGAAGTTTTTCCATATCACTTCTCCCATGAGCAATCAGTCAACAAGTATTTAGTTATGGAGCATTTATTAAGTGTTTACTCTGGGCCAGGAACATTATAATTGTTCTCTTGGCTCTGTTTGCTTCATTCTTTATCAGTTCATATAAGTCTTTCTAAGTTTCTCTGAAAGCCTCTCTATAATTTCTTACATCATAATAGTGTCCTAATACATTATGCTAAGCACTGAGGATGTAAAAAGAGGCAAAAGACAGTATCAGCCTCCAAGAAGCTCATAATTAATGGGTGAAATATCTTGTATATAGCTTGTTTGCGTTCATTTGTTTGCTTGTTGTTTCACCAACAAGCAAACAAATAAACGCAAACAAGCTATACACAAGATAAACAGGAAATAATAAAGGAAACGCAGAAGAATTAAGAGAAAAGCTCCCTATAGAAGGTGAGATTTTAGTTATGATAAAAGAAATCAGAGAGGTCAGTAGTCAGAGTAAATGGACGAAGAGAATTCCAGGCATAGGGAACAGCCAAAGAGAGTTCTTGAATGTCTTGGTCATGGAACAGTCAGGAGATTAAGGTCACTAGATTAAAGATGATTCAACAAATAACGTGTAAGAAGGCAGGAAAGTTTAGGAGGGTACTAGGTTATGCCAAACATAGCATTTTATGTTTGCTCCTGGAGGCAAAAGGAAACCACTGGAGTTTATTGGGGGTTGACATGATCAGGCTTGAATTTTAGGAAAATCAACTTTAGTAATTGAGTGGAAGATGGATTGGAGTGGTGATAAACTTGAGACAGGCAGACCTACCAGAAGGATATTACAATAAATCCAAGCATAAGGTGATAAGGGCTGGCACCAGAGTGATGGCACTGTCAGAGGAGAGACAGGTCATATTGGAGAGACCTTGTAGAGGTGAAATCAACAGACCTTGGCTACAGCACAGATATGGGGGTGAGAGATGGTGAGATTGTGAGCCTAAGGAACTGAAGGTGTTAGTTCACAGGAGAATTGTAGAGTCTCTAACAAGAAGAGAAATATAAGGGGCAACTATCTTCTAGGCTCTTCTTCCATAGACCCTGCTGTAAAATGAATGGAGATAATTAAGATTATAATGGCATAATGAGCTTTCCAGGAAGAAAATTAAACAATTTTGACACAGGAATGAGTCCCATCTCCAGGTTTTCTTCCCTCTGAGCCAGGCTGGACTCAGTCTAGGCATGATGCTAACATCTGTTTCACTAAATTGATACAAGAATATCCACACAGTGAAAAACACTGGATATGAACTTTCCCCCAAACTAGTCCGTGGAGCCAGGGCTACTGATACCCTAGAAGGCTCAGAGTCCAGTTATCTAGAAAGGGGAGCTGTGGCTCAGTGTTCCTTTTTCCCCCAACTGCAGAAACTTGTTGAAAATATGGTCCAAAGCTTCTCTCAAACCTATTTATCTGAAGAATGGTGAGAAGTAACTGGAAGCAATGCAATATGATCTGGTTCTGGGAACTGGCTGTTCTGTAAATATGTCTCTGTGGCAGAGTTTCTTAATCTTTTTTTGCATATCTTGTGGACTTTTTTTGTAATGTGGTGAAAATAGTGCAATTAAATTCATAAATTAAAGTATATCGGAAAAAGGAAATAATTATATTGAAATACAATTGTCAAGATATTTTTGAAAAATGTTCATAGACTCCCTGAATTTTATGGGGTTTATATGAGGCTGGGGTTTCTTGGAAGTTAGGAAATAGACTTATCTCTTGCAGCTTGAATATGATGGGATTTAGTCAAGATTTTTTTTCCTTCCAGAATAAAGTGTATAGAAAAATGAAAAACATATATTTCTGTTTCAAGAGTGAATCTGTCCTATGAAGTCAATCACTTTTCACACCAGGGTCAGACTAGGTTAACAAAAACTAAGGGATGTTTATGACCTGTTGTGTGTCACTGTGATTATTACGGGAGCTGGTAGTTCCACAGTGACAAATTCTGAATCTAAAACTTTCTCTAAAATATAAATAGAGCTGAACTGAGAGTCTAATGCCACTCCATTCTCACTTGAGTATGGTTAAATATAATTTTTCAGGTCACTTCAGCAGTTAATATTTATTCTGCCATTTGTATGAATACTAGTGAGAGAAGTGGAATACAATATAATGGGGGTAGGAAAATAAGGCTTTATAAATGAATCTGTAAGACTCAGGAGAAAGAAAAAGACTTAGCTTAGCCAGAGACTTCCTTCATGATAGACCTTAGCCAACATGAAGTTCTGAAAGTTAGTGGAGCCAGTTACCAAAAGTGTCCCTGGGCTGAAATGTACAAGAATAAAAGGAAAAGACCCAGCTCTAATCCTGGAGTGATTTGTGAACTTGTGCTTTTCTGTATGTAAATCCTTGCTCAGGCAGGCACACGGGATAATCAGGCAAACAGAACAATGAAAGGAGAAATACTTCACATCTCTTTCTCTCTCTTTCACTCTCTCTCTCTCTCTCTCTCTCTCTCTCTCTCTCTCTCTCTCTCTCTCTCTCACCCACACACACACACACACACACACACACACACACACACACACACACACACACACATACACACGCTCACATATACAATACACTCAGGGATAGATACACATGAGTATGCATACCAAACATAAGCAAAGGTACATATGCCTATGGGCTGCTAAGTAGTGCAGTGCCTGAATTTCCATTGGCCCCCAATCTTCTCATGTGTAAAGTAAAGGATTTGAAAAATGACCTTTTTAGTCTCTTTCAGCTCTGAGTCTATGATTAGTGATGTTTGGTTCCCATTAGCTCACTATCAAGATCGACGAGATGATTTTGACTTAGTCTGTGTCACTGTGGATATGGTAGCTACCACAGTGACAAACACTAATTCTAAAAGTTTCTCTTGTGGCAACAAATTGGAAAAATACAGTCATCTCCCTTGGAAAAACAGGGTTGTGGAGGGCTGGACTGAGAAACAAATGTAACTTCAACCTGAAGACCAGCAAGAGACTGTTGGAAACTATTTTTCCATCCTCTTCAACCTCTAATATTCACCAAGTCATTTATCTGAACAGACATATAAAAAATGAAACGTATATGACAGGGTTAAGACTAAAGGAGCTGTCAGGGCTGGACTCTGTAGCCAGGAAAAAAACCAACTGATCTACTGCATTATAGAGGTTTCCCCTTGGTATAGCATACCGTTTCTCATATTCCCAGGACCTAATCACACTTCTGCAACCAGAATGAAATTTCAGTACAAGAGCAGGAGTCCAGGACCATGGTTCCCTTCCCCTTAAAAGTCATTTTAGCCTGATTTGTTTCACTGTGGATACAGTAGGGATTACCACAGTGAAAAAATCAGTCCTAAACGTTTTCTTGGGGCAGACATACACACACACACACACACACACACACACACACACACACACACGCACACACACACACACACGTATATACAGTATAAATGCTGAGAGAAAGAAAAAACAGACAGAAAGCCAGGAAGCATTTATACTGATCCCCACCTCAGATATCTCTCCACTGCCTGAGTATTCATCTACTTATAAACGTCTCTCCACCAAAAAATAAAATAGAAGAAACATAGCATGAATTCAACCCAGGAACTGAAACACTTGGGAAAAAGTGAGCCAACGCCATTGTCTCCCATACTTTCTGAAGGACTTTTCATTGCTGGTAGCATGTATTCTCATTTACATTTTTCATTAAGCTGGCACTAAGTGTGAAATTGACTGGGACAGAAATAAATATCTAACCATGGAGAATGAACTAAAACTACAGTAAGAAGTATTTAGGTAAGCTAAAAGTATAAACCTCTCCTGTTCCCTTCCCCCTCTTTCCACTACTCTTCTTTGCTCCTAATCAGTCTTTCAATTTCTTCTCTCTTGTCCTCTTTTCTTTTTTCCTCTTCTCTTCCTGCATCATGCTCTCTCCCCATTTTAGATCTCTATGTTAAGATGATTTTCTGTATGTAAATCATTGTCCAGGCAGGCACAGGGTCATGATCAGGGAAACAGAACATGCAAGGAGAAACACTGGACACTTATCTCACACACATTCATATGCACTTATACAATCAGGGATGGGGACACATGAGCATATATATTAGACATAATCATAGGCCTCAGTTTCCTCTCCTGTAAAATGAGCTGTAGAAGGAAGGCAAACCACTCCAATATATTTTCCAAGAAAACCCAAATGGAGTCACAAAGAATCAGACACAACTGAAAAATAACTGAACTAAACATAAGCCATAAAGATCATGGAAGTTGTTCTGTTGGAATGTTAGTTAGAATGACTTTCCCTCATAAATGAGAATGTGGTCTTCCCAGCACTAAGCTAATGGTATTGTGGTCAGATGTATAAATGAGCTATAGTCTCAAGAAGTGGCAGACTAATTTCTGTCTCCAACACTCTCTGCAGGAGTAACCACCTGCTACTCAAACACTATTTCAATGAACCATAATAGGACTGCTCACCTGAACCTATAAGATATATAACAATAAGCCCAGATATTGGCTATTCACCATGCTTTTCTTTTTCAGGAAAAGAAGATTTTTGCATCCAATACCTCCTTATAGGCCAAGCACTACATTTTCATTCTTTAGAACAATGCTTACAGGCTGTATCCCACTTAGAGCAGTCAGATGGAAATTTACCTTTCTGGGCTTTGACCTTCAGTATCCCTGTTCCTCTATGAATTTCCAGTAACTCTGTACTACCCTGGAAGATATATGTCTCAACCTGAACCAGGAGAATTTGTTTTAAGAAACCCTAAAAATTCTAATAACTTGAGCAGGAAATATTTGTTACCCATTGGACTCTATCTTTTCCTTCCTCAGAGAAAACAGATAAGCAGAAGGGTGTCAGATTAGAAGAAGGGTGTCAAAATGCAAAGTCCTCCCTACTTTCCCCTCTTCCTGTTTAAAACTATATCTGTCACCAAAAGCTGTTTTCACAATTCATGGAAAAGAAGCTGTATAAAACCTTTGA
Organism: Notamacropus eugenii; assembly: GCF_028372415.1. Lineage (NCBI taxonomy): Eukaryota > Metazoa > Chordata > Mammalia > Diprotodontia > Macropodidae > Notamacropus > Notamacropus eugenii. The sequence goes on from NC_092872.1 coordinate 323,022,328, forward strand.
AATTCACAGCAGGAAACATTGGTTATGACAAATAGTATTTATTGAGTATCAATCACCTTGCAAGGACAATATTCAAATTCTTTTGAAAAATAATACAAGAGTTCTATCATTCTCTTTTCTATTTCTTAATTATTTATGTCATTGACCAAAAAGGATCTTCTAATCATAGTGATTAATAAAAAAGAACTCTTTGAGGACCACAGACCATTATAGGGTCTAAATAATTTAGATGATCTGAGACCATCTGAATTTCAAATATTCTGTCACATTGCCTCCATAAACCAAAAGACCAAAAGTTCCCTGTCAAATAGAATCACAAAATCTCAGAGACAAAGAGGATCCAAGAAGTAACTGGTTCTGATTCAAACTTAAAAAAGAATACAGTTGTAAAGACCAGGGTTCAGGGTTCAGAGGACTAAGTCAAAGAACCAAACCTCTTCCTCTAAAACTAATCACCTAATAAATCTGGACACTGAAGTGAAGGGAACCAGGGATCATAGGATCATATACCTAAAGCCAGAAGCAACTTCAGAAATCATTAAGTATAGCTTCTTGGTTTTATATATGAAGAAACTGATGCTGATTGAAGTTAAGTGATCTGAACAAAGTCAGAAATCATCCTAGGGAAGGCAGAGCTATGATGGCAGAGTGAAAGCAGGAATTTGCCTTAGTTCTCCCTTAAACTCAACCAACAACTTTTTAAAAAATAACTCTAAAGAAATTCTAGAGCACAGAACCACAAAAAGATGGAGTGAAACAAACCAAAGATAACTTGCAAGATCGGCAGGAAAAGTCTGTTGCATCATGTTAAGAGAGCACTGCAGGCCACACCAGTGCACACTGGGCTTCAGGAAACCCAGAGTAGGCCTCAGAGAACTGAATCACTAGGAGCAGTGGAGGTTTCCAAACTTCCAGACTTTTCAGCCCACAGATGCCAGAGACAACTTAGAAAGTTAGTAGGAAAGTTCAGTTGGATGTGGGTGAGAGAGCAACACAGTCAAAGCCTGGTCCTAGCACAGCCCTGATCCTAGCAAACCAGAAGCAGACCTCAGGAGTGACTAAATTAGCAGTGACAGAGGCTGCTTCCAGAGTTCTCAGCACACAGATACTATGGGGATCAAACAACAGGGCAGAAGGAGATTAAAGGGGTCACGTTGCTAACACTGAGGCAGGATTCTGTTGCTTTGCTCATACTTGGATCTGAGTCATAGTCCTGGGTGGCAGTCTTGGGGTGAGGAGAAGCGCTAACATAGAACAGCTCCTGGCAACAGTGGAGAGAGGTCAATCCTCAAAGTTCCAGATCAGAAAAGAGTGTTTGTGGTTGCTCACAGGCAAGGAAAGAAGTAAACACCTCTCCTTAGATCATACCACCTTGGAAGAATTGAAAACTTACAGGTCTCTAGAAGTGTCTCTGAAAACAGCTGAACAAAACCCCTGAAGCTTGGGGCAGTCCACCCTCCTTCCTAGAAGCAGAGTTCTACCTTAACAAAGAGTTAAAAAGTCAAGTAGTAGGCTGAGGAAATCAGCAAACAACAGAAAAAACTGAATATAGAAAGTTATTATGGTGACAAGGAAGATCATACCAAAGCCAAAGTTCCTACAACTAAAGCCTCAAAGAAAAATATGAATTGATCATAGGCCATGGGAGAGCTCAGAAAGGATTTTGAGAATCAAGTAGAAGAAGTAGATGGAAAATTGGGAAGAGAAATGAGAGTGATACAAGAACATCCTGAAAAATGAGGCAGCAGCATAGTGAAGGCGACCCACAAAAATGCTGAAGAAAATAACACCTTAAAAAACACACTAGACCAAATGGCAAAAGAGGTCCAAAAAGCCAATGAGGAGGAGAATGCTTTTACATAAAGCAAAATTGGCCAAATGGACAGGGAGCTACAAAAACTCACCAAGGAAAATAATTTCTTAAAAATTAAAATGGAGCAAATGGGAGCTAAAGTCAACATGAGAAATCAAGAAATAAAACAAAACCAAAAATATGACAAAATGGGGTACAATGTGAAATATCTCATTGGAAAAACAACTGATCTGGAAAACAGATCCAGGAGAAATAATTTAAAAATGATTGTACCAGCAGAAAGCCATCATCAAATAAAAAACCTTAGACATTATCTTTCAAGAAATTATCAAGGAAAAGTGTGCCAATATTTAAGAACAGGTAAAATAGAAAATGAAAGAATCTGCCAATCACCTCCTGAAAGAAATCCCAAAATCAAAACTGCCATGAATATTACAGCCAAATTGCAAGGTTCCCTGGTCAATGAGAAAATATTATAAGCAGCCAGAAAGAAATAATTCAAGTACCATTGAGCCACAGTCAAGATAAAACAAGATTTAGCAGCTTCTACCTTAAAGAATCAGAGGTCCTGGAATATGCTTTTCTACAAGACGAAGATGCTAAGGATTACAACCAAGAATCACCCACTAATCAAAGTTGAATAGAATCCTTTGGGGTTGGGGAAGAAAGGGGGAATGGGTATTCAGGGAGATGGAGGAATTCCAAGCATTCTTGATGAAAAGGTCAGAGCTGAACTGAAAATTTGACTTTCAAATACGAGATTCAAGAGAAGTACAAAAACATAAACAGGAAAAGCAAATCATAAAAGATTTAATAAGTTCAAACTGTTTACATTTCTACTTGTGAAGATGATATGTGTAACTCATAAGAGCATTTTCATTATTAGGGTAGTTAGAAGGAGTATACATACACCTGCGAGTTGACTATGAAAGGATGGTATCTAAAAAATGAAATTAAGGAATAAGCAAGATCTATGTACTGGAAGAGAGAGAGAAAGGGAGAGGAAGAATGGGGTAAATTATCTCACATAAAAGAGGCAAGAAAAAGTTTTTTCCAGTGGAGAGAAAGAGGAGGGAGGTGAGAGTGAAGAAGTGAACCTTACTCTTATCAGAACTGGCTCAAAAAAGAAATAATATACACACTCCATTGAGTATGGGAATCTATCTTATCCTACAGGAAAGTAGAAGGGGAAAAGGAAAAGAAAAAGGGAGGGTGATCAAAGGGAGGGAAGATTGGGGGAAGGAGAAGCAAAACACTTTTGAAGAGGGACAGGGTGAAAGGAAAGAATAAACAGGGTGGGAGAATAGGATGGGGGGATATACAGTTAGCAGTAGTAACTCTGAAAAAAAATTGAAGCAAATTTGTCTGATTAAGGTCTCATTTCTCAAACACATAGAGAACTGATTCAAATGTATAAAAATAAGAGGCTTTCATCAACTGATAAAAGATCAAAAGATATGATCAGTTTTCGGATGAGGTAATCAAAGCTGTCTATGTTAGAAAGTGATAACTTGCCCACCACAGAAAGAAACATCTCTCAGGTAGCTACATGATTGGGAGAGAGTACTGAGAAGTCTCAAGGTCCTACTTCAGCTGAAGACATCTTAAACTAAGGGGGAGATGTCTATTAACTCATAAACCCCACATAAAATTATCTCCGTTTTCTGATCATGGGATGTATGTTGAAGTATGTTTAGGAGGAAGGAACACACCAAGGAGCATTATGTAGGACTAGAAATATTGTAACCCAGAGGACTAGGACCAATCCCAGGCCTAAAGGGAGGAAAAAAGTGTCACTAACAGTATTTAAATTTGCTCTTGCTTTTGTACTGTGTCTATTCTCTGTGGACAGCACCCACAGCTTGAGATGTGTAGAATAAACCACCTTCTTCTGTCCATTCTGTCTTTGACTTATTTTAATGAGAGTGGTCTGTTTACAGCAATTATAATCATATGAAAAAATATTTTAACTCACTATTGTTTGGAGAAATGTAAATTAAAACAATTCTGAGGTGCTACCTCATAACTATTAGATAGGCTAATAGGACAGAAAAGACAAATGGAAGATGTTGCAGGGGATATGGGAAAAATGAGACGTTAATGCACTGTTGTGGGAGTTGTGAACTGATTCAACCATTGTGGAAAGCTATTTGTAACTATGCCTAAAGGGCAATAAAAACACCTATACCCTTTCACCTAGAAATACCACTCCTAGGTCTGCATCCCAAAGAAGATCAAAAAGCAAAAAGCAAAAAGTGCATATCTATGCACAAAAGTATTTATAACAGCTCTTTTCTGATGGTAAATAATTTGTTGTTGTGTGTTTATCCTTCATTCTCGAAGAGGACCATGACATCAAGATGATGACATGACTTGCAGTTGTCTTTGATTTGAGTGTGGGAGGGCTGTTCAAGGTCACCAACCTCACTTTTTTCTTTGGAGTCATCTAGGTCCAGTGGCCTGATATTCATCAGGTGCCTTGAAATGGCCAAGGATGCATGTGAGACCCTTGGCATTTTAGACTAAGATCTTATCACGTTCTTACTTTGAGTGAGCTATACCCATTCAATGAATAGACCTCTTTAAGTAGGTACTCAAGGGATGGCCCCTTAGAAAATCAAACTGGGAGGGAAGACTCTAAGAGTTCCTGGGTAAAAAAGAAACAGTTACTATTTTAGTATTTACATTCACTCTGCCCTAGATGAGTAGGGACCTGTTGTCCAATCTGTGAACTCCAGAGTGAATTGGGTTTAAGGCTTAATCTTTGAGCAAGGAATCTAACCAGTAAACTCAAATAAAAAAGGCAGCTTCTGGCCATTGGAAGTGTACCTTCCTCTTGGTAGAGCACCCCAGACCAGAGAGGAGAGGGGAAGGAAGGAGAGGAATGGGAAGGGGAAGAGCTGCTGTTCACTCACAGGTTGTGTTTTTCCTTTATTCTCAAAGGGGACCATGACATCAGGATGATGACATGACTTGAACTTGACTGTGATTTGAGTGAGCCAGTAAAGAATTAGAAGTTAAGGGATGTCCATCAATTAGGGACTAGCAGAACAAGTTGCGGTATGCTGGAATACTATTGTATCATGAGAAATGATGAGCTGAATGCTCTTAGAAAAACCTGGAAAACTTGCGTGGGCTAAAGCAAAGTGAAATGTACTGTGTACAAAATAATATCAATATTGTAAGATGATCAGCTATGAATGACTTAGCTATTCTCAGCAAAAGACCTATCCAAAACAACTCTGAGAGACTTACTATGAAAAATACTATCCATCCCGAGAGAAAGAATTAATGGTGTCTGAATACAGATCGAAGCATACTTTTTAATTTTATTTCCCTTGAGGTTTTTTCTTTTTTTCACAGCATGACTATTACAGATATGTTTTGCATGGCCTCGCATATATAACCTATGTGCAATTGCTTGCCATTTTAATGAAGGGGATTGGGGAGGAAGGGAAAGAATTTGGAAATCAAAGTTTTCAAAACAAGTGTTAAAAAACTGTTGTATCCAACTGGAGAAAAATTAAAATAATAATAATAGCTAAAATAAATTTAAGAACAAAAAAATCATGCTAGGATTACAACTGGGTCCCTTTTACTTTACCTTGGATATTTGGTTCAGGGACAGGATTGCTAACTGACTCCATTAATGACCAGCACTGTATAAAGACCAGGGTCTATCAAGGGGGAAGCCTCTCCAGGTCAGAAACAAAGTCTTTTTTTTTTCACTCTGAACCTTTCGACTCATAAAGTATTCTGTTCCCATCATGTAACATTTCATTTTCCTTTCAGCTATTCATATAAATGGCAGAAGAAGTTGTAGTATGCATACAACTGCAAACTTCCCTCTACTTCTTAAAATAAGTAACATAGCCTTGCTTGCAAACATCAGGTGGGGGATACTCAAAACCTCCAAAGGAACTTCATTCTAGCTTTGAATAGCTTTAATTCTTAGAAAGTTTTTCTTTAAAGTGAGACAAAATCTACCTTGTTTCAACTTGCAATCAAATCTAAGCCTTTTTCCATATATTAACAATTCAAACACTTGGAGAAATCTTCATTTATCTCCCCATTTCAAGTCTTTTCTTTTTCAGTCTAAATATCTTAGGTTTTGGATTACTTGTGTGTAAAATGAAGGCGTTGGAATTTACCTTTGAGGTTTCTTCTGATGCTAAATCTATGATCTTATTGTAGCAAAATTGTCCTGGTCCCACTCTCTAAGAAACAGCTACTAGTTACATCTGCCCCCTCTGGATTCTAGGGTGCTTTGAGAGGGTTGTGGGCATCTCTTTTTATTTACTGTTAGAGTCAGACAGGAGGTTCATTCTTTATGCCAGCAGCCAGAAGGACAGAAATAGAGAAATAAGAAGGGGTTAATTAATTGCTTTTTTCCTCTCAAGGGACTTGCTGATAATGGGACCATCAACTCCTATAGCGTCCCCTCAGTCTTGATGAGGTCCAGTTGAGACTAACACAAATATTCACCAATCCTCCCAAGCCTTGTTTGGGGCCTATCAAGCCAGGCACAATATTCCCTTCTCCACTTACTGACAGTGCTCACTTGATGTATAGAGAAGCACACAAAGAAGGCAATTTCACAGCAATAGCTTCACAAGTATACATTAACTTTAGCAATATCATGACTGAGCATAACACAGGCACAGTAGGTGTTTCCAACTTAGCTACAAATGTTTACATTATCTATCCTTATATCTCACTGTGCAAGTGTGGTGAGGTTGTTTATGATGTGAAATCTTGGGAACTAGTAAATTGTTTATTGCCATGGATCCTGGAAACTAATATCCTTTTTTATATTTAATTAATTTTTTTGTTTTCAGTTTTCAACCTTCCCTTCCATAAGTCCTAAATTTTCTCCCCCTCCTGCTCCCCTCCCTCCTCAAGGCAGTTTACAATCTTAAGTGGGTTCTACACATACATTCTCATTAAATACATTTTCACATTAGTTGTGTTTCATGGAAAAATTAAAACAAATGGGAGAAATCATGAGAAAAAACAAAGCACAAGAGAAAATAGTCTGTTTCATTATGTGTTCCAATTTCATAGTTCTTTCTCTAGATGTGGATGGCATTTTGCCTCAAGAGTCCTTTGGGAATGTTTTAGGTCCTTGCATTGCTGTGAAGGGCTTAGTCTGTCAGAAATAGTCCTCACACCCTGTGGCTGTTACTGTGTATAATGTTCTCCTGGTTCTGCTCATTTCACTCAGCATTTGTTCATATAAGACTTTCCAGGTTTTTCTGAAGTCCAACTGTTTATTATTTCTTATAGCCCAATAGTATTCCATTATGTTCATATACCATAAGTTGTTCAGCTATTCCCCAACTGATTGGCATTCCCTCAAATTCCAGTTCTTGGCTATGACAAAAAGAGTTGCTATAAATATATTTGTACATGTGGGACCTTTTCCCATTTTTATGATCTCTTTGGGATACAGTCCTAGAAGAGATATTGTTGGATCAAAGGGTATGCATATTTTTGAAGTTCTTTGGGCATCTGGGAACTAATATCGTAAAAAGAAAATTAATCTACCTTACATACAATTGACTGGAGGCTTGATTGATTGTGTTCTCTTCATTTTAAGAGAAAACAGTGCTTCCACTTAATCACTTACTATAGAATGCTAGGTGCTGCAGTGGATAAGGCACCAGTGCAGGTGTCAAGAGGATCTGAGTTCAAATCTCACCTCAGACACTTGACAATCACTAGCTGTGTGACCTTGGGCAAGTCACTTAATCCCAATTGCCTCATCCTGGGTTATCTCCAGTCATCTTGATGAATATCTGGTCACTGGATTTAGATGGCTCTGGAGGAGAAGTGAGGGTGGTGACCTGCACAGCCCTCATTCACTCAAAACAAAGTCAAGTGCAAGTCATGTCATTATTTCTCTGATTGCATGGTCTTCTTTGGCAATGAAGGATGAACGCATTTACTATAGAATAGTATTTACAAAGGAATATTTACTTCAAAGATACAGGAAGAACAAAAATGTAAACACCTTAAGAAATAATTCCCTTTATACAAATTTAGTCTTAGGGATGGGGGATTTAGACTCATAATTTATCTCAGTTTCTATATAACACAGGTCCTACCAAGTTCATGTCACAAGGTGGCATAACCATTGGATAAGGCTGTGTTTCAGCTGTTGATGAGATAGGTTCACAAAAGTCACACACAAGAGTCACCTTTTTCTCCTTATGACTGTGTTAGCTTCAAATAAGAACTGTATATTTAGTCAGGGATACTTCCGGACCTTTTGAATTCATTAGATTGTAATCCAAATTCCCTTTACCTAGAAGAAGAAAAAAAGAAAGACAAGGCCAAAAACTCAGACCCATATTTAGGGGCCTTTGGGAAGTGGGGTGGTAGAAAAGTCCCTAAAACCTTTCTCCTTAAACCATGGTTCTCTCATGACTGAAGGAATCACCTCCAGACTCAAATGCAGTAAAAAGATAGCTGGAGCTGACTTAGGCATTTGTAAAAATGCCAGATTCTGTCTACACATTCAGTGAAAAAAGTCTCATCCCAGTCATGTGAAAGGCCAACCAGAGCCAATTCTAGAATATTCACATGTACTCCAGTCATCACCATCCTCCTGGAAGAGTTTTTTTTCCACACACAGATGCCATTGGTAGCAAGTTGATGGGGGTCTGCATAAGTACTAGAACTCCATTACATTATGAAGTTAAGAGTCAAGAAAAAATTGAATAGACTTGTCAATTAGTCAAAAAAAAATATATGTGTTTACTATGTGCTGGACACTCTAAATGCTTGGGGAAAGAACACATACAAAAAGGGCAAAAATATGATCCCTGCCCTCAAGACATTCATATTCTATGGGAGGAGACAATATGGAAACAACTATGTATGCGCAAGGTGGATATAAAATAGATAGAAAGTAAATCAAGGAATTCACACCCCCACAAGGTGTGAGGAGACTGATAAGAATCATACCAAGAAAGTTCTCTTGCAGAAAGTGAAATGAGAACTAAGTCTTGAAAGAAGCCTGGAAAGCCAGAAATCTGAGCTGAGGAGGAAGAGTATTGCAGGCATGGGGACATCAAGCAAAAATGAAACATAGAGATGAAATGTCCAAATTTAGGGAGGCCAATGTTGCTAGATTAGAGACCACGTGGGGGAAAGTAAGTTATAAGAATACTGGAAAGGCAGGATGTTATATTTGAGCTGGAGGTAATAGGAAGCCATTGGAGTTTATTGAGTAAGGTAGTAGTATCGTCATAACTGTGTTTTAGGAAGTTCATTTTAGCATCTGCTAGAGGATAGAAGACAAGGTGACATGAGGCAAAAAAGACCAATCAGAAGACTGTTACAATAATATACATGTGGGGCAATTAGAGCCTATACTAGCGTGGTAGATGACTGGAGAGAAGGGGTATCTATATAGTGGATGTTGTAAAGAGAGAAATCATCAGATATGGAAGCAAATTGTATATATGGTGTGAATGTGAAAGAGGAGCTTAGAACTTATGACTAGGACAATGTTGATGCTCTGACAAAAACAGAGAAGTTAAGAAGAAAAAAGAGTTTTGGGGGAAGGGAAAATGAAGGGGACCTGCTATGTAACAGGCATTGCACTAAACGTTTATAAATATTAGCTGCTTTGATTGTCACAATAACTCTGTGGTACTATTATCTCCCATTGAGGACTTAAGGAAACTGAGGCAGATAAGTGATTTGGATCACACAGCCAATGAGTATCTGAGGCTAGATTTGAACTTTAGCCTTCCTCAGGCCCAGGACTCCACCTAGCTACCTTATGAGGAGTCAGGCACTCAAAGTGGATCAAGTCTGGGAAAGGTCTCTGGAGCACTGGGGAATTCCCTGTAGTGACTAGATCAGAGGCAGATAACCTAAATCAAGAGCCTTTTCCCTGATAAGTCTCTAAAGGATTAGAGCAGAATTTGTGTTTCCTTCCAGGGAGCAGGGGGAGAAGGGAATAGGGGAGATTCCTGAGTCCTTTGATGAATTTAAAACACTTACAACCTTTCTTTCTTTAAGTTTTATTTTGAACTTAAATAACAAAGCATATTTCATTATATACCACAGAAGACAAAAAAAAAGAGATTTTTATGAAATCAGGTTTCCATTTTATAAAATTTACTTTTTCCCATGTTACTTTTTTTTTCTGTATGCACTTCCTTCTGAGCTTCCTTCCTCCCTTCTGTGCATTGTAAAATGCTTTAATGACTCTCTTTTTTTCTTCTAGCATTAATACTGCTAAATACCAATTAATAATGGAGAAAAAGGAAAAAAAATGTAATGAATCAGCAAAGACAAGTAAAACGAATCTATGCAGTGATCATGCCCATATGTCTCTTTCTGAGCCTTGAAACCACCACCACTTTGTCAAGAGGTAGATAATTTGATTCGTCATAGGTCTTGCAAGACCTTATTAGTCATTGCATTCATCAAGGTTTTTAAGTCTTCTATGATTGTCTTTCTTTATGATGTTCTCAGATATCAATTGTTAATCGGCTCACTTTGCTCTACATTAGTTCACATTAGCCAAGAATCTCTGCAACTGTCTCCTTATAGGTAAATAATATTCCATTACATTTATATAACATAATGTTATTCAGCCTTTCCATATTGATAAGCACACCATCCCCTTGGATTTTGCTTCTTCGCTTTCTTTTTCTCATTAATCCCATCCTTCTATCTGCCTTTCAGGACCGAGAAATTTGTTTTGCTAATGACTATTCCTTTTTTGGCATTATTGTTCCTTTTATCATACTTCCCCACATACTCGTTTATTTCCCCATTCAGTTTGATGTATTTCTACACCAGGCTCTATATATGTATTCAACTCCTCTTTGTCTCCGAGGTCTGTGTCAACTTCCCCCCACCCCTTCTTCCATGCTTATCTCACCTCAGACACTTGACAATCACTAGCTGTGTGACCTTGAGCAAGTCACTTAATCCCAATTGCCTCATCCTGGGTCATCTCCAGTCATCTTGATGAATATCTGGTCACTGGATTCAGATGGCTCTGGAGGAAAAGTGAGGCTGGCGACGTGCACAGCCCTCTCTCACTCAAAAACAAAGTCAAGTGCAAATCATGTCATTATTTCTCTGATGTCATGGTCTTCTTCTGCAACGAAGGATGAATACACACTTTTGGAGTTCCTTTCAGTAGGTGATCAGTGGATTATTCTCTAGATATGGTCTTTGTTTATTGTTTTAATTGTAGAGATTTTTTTTTAAAGAGATATTCAATTCAGTGATTTTTAAATTAAGTCTCCTTGATATCTCTTTAAGGTTAGGTGGTTTTTTTACATTGTATACTATATATTTTCTTCTATCTTTTCTTGTTTTAACTTAGATCTAATTTTATTATTGTCTCTTGGAATAACTGGTTTCTGTTTGGCTTCTTCTTGCTTTCAGACAGTCCATTACTTGGGTTAGCTTTATCACTTTTCGTTCTAAACTATTTATTCTCCTTCTGATTCTTTCCTGCAAATATTTGTTCCTTTTTTAAAATCTCTTGCTTCATTTCTTTGAGTCTGTGCTTGCAACACACATGGGGTGAGTCTTTCGTTTGCAGACCTCTAGTCCATTGTTTTCTTCAATTTACTCAACAGTCCAGCTTTAGTAGCTTTATTGAGGTTTTACCCCAGGGCCAGTTTTCAATTCGAATCAATAGGAGTTTACTAAGCACTGACTCTGTGCCAGGGATTTTATTAAATATTTGGAATAAGAAAAAAGACAAAATGACAACAAAAATAGACCTTGCTCTCTAGGAACTCACATTCTAATGCAAACAGCTATGTATAAGCAAAATACATAATAACAGCTAATATTTATTTAGCACTTCAATATTTGCAAAATGATTTATAAACATTATCTTATTTTGTACTCACAACAGCTCTGGTGTTGTGCTTATTAATAGTAATAGCATTTTACATTTTACAGATGAGGAAACAGTGGTAGATGGAGGTTGAGTGACTTGCCCAAGATCACATAGCTAGTGCGAGCCTACAGCAGAATTTGAATGAAGGACATCCTGATTTCAAGTCCAATGTTCTATAGGCAATAATCTCTGTAGGAAGGCAATAAGGTTAAGAAAGACTGGACTTCTGGGGCAGTAGGTGGAGTAGGCAGGAAACCCCTGCAACTCTCCCACACTAACTTCAAAATAACCATAAAATAGAGCCCCAAAACAAATCCTGGAATAACAGAACCAGCAAAAAGACAGGGGGGAACAATCTTTCAGCCGAAGAAACTTGGAGGATCAACAAGAAAGGATCTCACTCAGGTGAAAGGGGAACTCAACTTAAGCATCACAGCAAGCCAACAACAAATCCCACTGCTGGACCCCTATGTCCTCCCTCATTATATTCACATTTCAGAACTATTAGGTCAAAGGAAAAATATTACAAGTGGCCAGAAAGAAACAATTCAGATATTGGGGAGTCACAATTAGGATCATACTGAACTTGACAGCTGCAATATAAAAGGATCAGAGGTCAGGGAATATGATATTCCAGAAGGCAAAGGTGCTAAGACTACAACCAGGAATCACTTACCTGGCAAAATTAATATTAATGAGTCAAAGAAAATAATAGTCATTCAACAAAATGAAAGGATGTCAAACCTTCATAAGGAGAAGACTAGAACTTCTAGTTCTAGTCTAGGGGAAAGAAAACATAAGGAATTCAATAGAGTTAAACTGTTTGCAATCCTACATAGAATGATAATTGTAACTTAAAAATTATATCACTAAAGCCCATCAATTGGGGAATGGCTGAATGAGTTTTGATACATGAATGTAATGGAACACTATTGTGCTATAAGGAATGAGGGACAGGAAGACTTCAGAGAGGCCTGGAAGGACTTATATGAACTGATGCTGAATGAAAAGAGAAGAACCAAGAGAACATTATACATACTATCAACCACAGTGTACAAGGAATTTTTCTGGTAGACTTAGCCCTTCACAGCAATGCAACGACCTAAAAAATTCCCATTGGACTCCAGGGAAAATGTCCTCCACATCCAGAGAAAGAACTATGGAACTGGAATTGAATAATGAAGTAGACTATTTTCTTTTGTGTTGTGGTTTGGTTTGGTTTGGTTTTTCTCATGGCTTTTCCCATTGATTTTAATTCTTCCATGCAACATGACTAAGTTGAAAATATATTTAGTAAGGATGTATGTGTAGAACCTATATGAGATTGGAAGTTGTCTCAGGGAGGGAGGGGAAATAAGGGAGGAGGAAGGGGGAGAAAATCTAAGATTTGTGGAAGGTTTGTAGAAAACTGAAAACAAATCAATTGTTTAAAAAATTGTACCACTAAGTACAAATAAAAAGAATATACACAGACAGAGGATAACAGTATAAGGGGAATTTGAGGGAATGACATAAAAAGGGATGAGAAAGAGGACTACATAGGGTTCAGAAGAAGGGAAAAGTATAATGGGGAAAATTATATCACATGAAGAGATGACAAAGACCTATTAAAGTGGAGAGCAACATGGGGAGGGATCGTGATGGGCATTGACTGAACCTTATTCACATTAGTATTTGCTCAAAGAGAGAATAATATACATAATCAAATTAATATAAAAATCTATCTTACCCAACAGGGAAGTAGAAGGGGAATAGATTAAGTAAAGGAGAGGGGGGCTTACTGACATATCAGGGAAGGTGGTAGACATAAGCAAAACACTGTTCAGGTGGGAAAGAGTAAAGGAGAGAGAGTACAAACAGGAAGAAGAATAGTATGGAGGGAAATATGCAAGTAGTAATCATAACTGTGAATGTGAATGGGATGAACTCTCCCATAAAACAGAAGTAGGTAGCAGAAAAGATTTAAAAAATCAGAATCCTACAACATGTTGCTTACAAGAAACACACTTGAAGCACAGAGACATCCAGACTAAAAGTAAGGAGCTGGAACAGAATCTATTATGCTTCAGCTGACATAAAAAAAACAAACAAACAAGGGTAACAATCTTGACCTTAGACAAAGTAAAGGCCAAAATATACCTAATTAGAAGGGTTAAGGTAGGAAATGATTCTTGCTAAAAGGTACCATAGACAATGAAGCAACCAAACTGGAACAGCAAAGAGCAGCCTATCTGCAGGATCTATGCGGAAGTGAAGAATTTGTGACTAAATAAGGGATAGCATTATGAAATGTAGAAAAAAAAACTTTGATCATATTAATTTGAAAAGCTTTTGTACAAGTAGGGCCAAACATCCAAGATTGGAAGGAAGGCAGAAGGCTGGGAAACAATCTTGACAAAAAATGTATCTCATAAAGTCTTCATTTCTCAAGTGTAGAGAGAACAAAGCCAAATTTATGAGAGTGCAAGCCATTCCCCAAATGATAAATGGTCAAAGGACATGAACAGGCAGTTTCCAGTAAAAGAAATTAAAGATTTCCATCAAAGAAATCAATAGATATTGTTGTTTTTGTGCTTCATTTTCAAAGAGGACCATGATGTCAGGGAAATGATGACATGACTTGCAGTTGACTTTCATTTGATGGAGGGAGGGCACTTTCTCCTCTAGAGACATCTGGATTCAGTGAGCAGGTATTCATCAGGATGAGTGGAGAAAGCCCAGGACGAGAGGGGAGACCCTTGCCCTTTTAGGCTAAGGTACTTTTGAGATACGCACTTAAAGTGAGGTAATACCCATTGAATAAATAGGCCTTGCCTCTTTAAGAAGTGCTCTAAATCACTTTTGATTGGAGCAATGCAAAGTAAAGTAAAAAAGTAAAACAACTCTTGAGATTCCATCTCACACTAATCAGATTGGCTAATATGACAAAACAAAAGAATATGATAGATGTTGCAGAATATGTGGGAAAATATGGAAGTATGCCCAAAGGGCAACCTAACGGTGCATACCCTTTGAACCAGAAATACCACTCCTGTGTCCATATCACAAAGTGGTCATAAAAAAGGGAAAGGACCTCCATGTGCAAAAATATTTATGGTAGCTCTTTTGTAGAAACTGAGGGGATGCCCATCAATTGGGAAATGGCTGAATGAGTTGTGGATTATTAAGGTAGTGAAATTGTAATGAAATAATATACTGAATTATGGAATAAGAAATGATGATCAGGCAGTTTTCAGAATTTGTACAAACTGATGCAAAGTGAAATGAGCAGAAATAGGAAAATATTGTACACAGTATCAGTGGCATCATGTGATGATCAACTATGAATGACCCAGCTCTCTGAACAACACAATAATCCAAGACAAGTACTGAACAACACAATAAGCCAAGACAAGTACAAAGGACTCACAAAGGAAAATACTGTCCATATCCAGTTAAAAAAATTGAAGGACTTAGAATACAGATCAAAGCATATTTTTATCACTTACTTTATTCTTCCTCACCACTTTATTTCTTTTTTATATGCTTCCTCTTCCACAACAGTGACCAATATAAAATATGCTTTACATGACAGCACATGTATGAACTTCAGTAAACTGCCTACCATTTCAGAAGAAGGGAGGGGAATGGAGGAGGCAGAAAAATTAAGAATTCATTATCTTGCAAAAAATGACTGATAAAAAATTTTCTTAATATGTAATTAGGGAAAATAAAATACTATTTAAATGATTTGCTACATTTTTCAAAATAAAAGAGATCAGTCCTCAGGGGGAAACTACTTCTCCCAACACAATGAAAAAGAAAGGATTAAGGAATTGAATGTGCCTTTGAAAAAACAGAAACTTAACAAATAAACCAGCCAAAAATAAGTACAATAGAGGAAATATTGAAAAATAGGCCAGAAATGGATATTTTTGGAAACCAAAAAGAATATTAAGATGATAAAAAAAAGGAAAAGATGACTATATTTCAAGAAGACTAACACAGCTGGCAAAGCTGTATATAAGATATAAGCTGTGTATTATAATATTAAAGTCGCAAAAGGTTCTTCGCACAGCAGACTGGGAGCCAAGCACAGCCCTGCCACGGCCGCCTGGTGCCAAGAGGAGCAGATCCGAGCGGGGAGCAGATCCAAGCAGGCTTCAGGGACAGAATTCCCAGCAGCCATGAGGGTCCTTCCACCCAGAGGGGATAAGGGTCGGTGAGAGGGTCTCTTTGGCGGGTCGAGAGGGGAGTGGGGTGCCCCCATAACTCAGGCACCCTCAAGAGGCAGCAGCGGAGGCAGGAGCAGACCAGGGCTCTCCAAGCAGGCAGGAGCCTGGATCCATTATTGAAGGTCTCTGCATAAACCCCCTGAGGGAACTGAGCCCTGAGTGGTGGCCCTGCCCCGACCTGAGCACCTAAACTTAATCTCACACTGACTAGCAGCCCCGCCCCCACCCAAAGCCCTGAGGCTGGGGGGCAGCATTTGAATCTCAGACCACAAGTTCTGCCTGAGCAGATCGGGAGGTGAAGTGGATGTGAAGAGGATATTCAGAAGTCAAGTCACTGGCTGGGAAAACGCCTAGGAAAGGGAAAAAAACCAAGACTATAGAAGGTTACTTTCTTGGTGAACAGGCATTTCCCACCTCCCTTTCTGATGAAGAAGAACAATGCTCACCATCAGGGAAAGACACAGAAGTCAAGGCTTCTGTATCCCAGCCCACTCAATGAGCTCAGGCCATGGAAGAACTCAAAAAGAGCTAAAAAAATTTTGAAGATCAAGTTAGAGAGGTGGAGGAAAAACTGGGAAGAGCAATGAGAGATATGCAAGCAAAGCACCAACAGGGCAGCACCCTAGTAAAGGAGACCCAAAAAAAAGCTGAAGAAAATAACACCCTGAAAAATAAGCTAACTCAATTGGCAAAAGAGGTTCAAGAAGCAAATGAGGAGAAGAATGCTTTCAAAAGAAGAATTAGCAAAATGGAAAAGGAGGTTCAAAAGCTCACGGAAGAAAATAGTTCTCTCAAAATCAGAATGGAACAGATGGGGGCTAATGACTTTATGAGAAACCAAGAAATCACAAAACAAAACCAAAAGAATGAAGAAATGGAAGATAATGTGAAATATCTCATTGAAAAAACAACTGACATGGAAAATAGATCCAGGAGAGAGAATTTAAAAATTATGGGACTACCTGAAAACCTTGATCAAAAAAAGAGCCTAGACATCATCTTTCATGAAATTTTCAAGGAAAACTGCCCTAAAGTTCTAGAACCAGAGAGCAAAACAAATATTGAAAGAATCCACCAATCACCACCTGAAAAGGATCCAAAAAGAGAAACTCCTAAGAACATTGTGGCCAAATACCAGAGTTCCCAGGTCAAGAAGAAAATATTGCAAGCAGCTAGAAAGAAACAATTCAAGTATTGTGGAAATACAATCAGGAAAACACAAGATCTAGCAGCTTCTACATTAAGAGATTAAAGGGCATGGAATAGGATATTCCAGAAGTCAAGGGAACTAGGACTGAAACCAAGAATGACCTACCCAGAAAAACTGAGTATAATACTTCAGGAGAAAAACTGGTCTTTCAATGAAATAGAGGACTTTCAAGCATTCTTGATGAAAAGACCATAGCTGAAAAGAAAATTTGACATTCAAACACAAGAACGAAGAGAAGCATGAAAAGGTAAACAGCAAAGAGAAGTCATAAGGAACTTATAAAAGTTGAAGTGTTTACATTCCTACGTGGAAAGACAATATTTGTAACTCTTGAAACTATTCAGTATCTGGGTACTGGGTGGGATTACACACACACACATGCACACGCACATGCACACACACCTAGAGAGAGAGTGCACAGAGTGAATTGAAGAGGATGGGATCATATCTTTAAAGGAATGAAATCAAGCAGTGAGAGAGAAATATATGGGAGAAGAAAGGGAGAAATGGAATGGGGCAAATTATCTCTCACAAAAGAGGCAAGCAAAAGACTTTTTTAGTTTAGGGAAAAAGAGGGGAGGTGAGAGAAAAACATGAAGTTTACTCTCATCACATTCCACTAAAGGAAGAAATAAAATGCGCACTCATTTTGCATTGAAAACCTATCTTACAATACAGGAAAGTGGGGGATAAGGGGATAAACAGGTTGGAGGGGATGATGGAAGGGAGGGCATGGGGAGGAGGGTGGAATTTGAGGTCGACACTCACAGGGAGGGACAGGATCAAAAGAGAGAATAGAAGTAATTGGAGGCAGGACAGGATGGAGGGAAATATAGTTAAGTCTTATACAACACACTATTATGGAAGTCATTAGCAAAACTACACAGATATGGCCTATATTGAACTGCTTGCCTTCAAAAGGGAGGGGGTGGGGAGGGAGGGAGGTAAAGAAGTTGGAACTCCAAGTTTTAGGAACAACTGTCGAGTACTGTTCTTGCCACTAGGAAATAAGAAATACAGGTAAAGGGGTTTAGAAAGATATTTGGTCCTACAGGACAGGGGAGAGGATGGAGACAATGGCAGAGAGGGATGATAGAGGAGAGAGCAGATTGGTGATGGGGGCAATTGGAATGCCCGTTGTTTTGGGGTGGGGGGAGGGGACAAGGGGGGAGAAAATCTGGAACCCAAAATTCTGTGAAAATGAATGTTAAAAAAGTTAAATAAATAAATAAATTGGGCAAAAAAAATCATAAAAAAAAAAAAAAACAAAAAGGAATAACCAAGAATTCTATCTGACCATGAGGGAGTTTAGAAAAAGAATGAGTTTTATTTTGCATGTAAAGACTTGTAATTTGACCCAGATCCTGGCCCAAGCCCACATAATGCTAGTTATATAAGTCTTTATAATTAATCTAGATCCAAATTTTGCACCTTAAACCCCATTGGTCAGCATTCTGGGGTTCACAAAAAACCAGCCCTTGATTATATTTTCATTTATTTTATTTTTAAAGGAATATTCTTAGTCTCTTGCCCTTTTGTCTACATCAGATAGCATGATAAAGGAGTTTTCAATTCCTAAGAGAAGTTGGAAAATTCCAAACCAGGATATCAATAATATAGGTGAGTTTTATGAAAATCAACCTTATCCTTTTTGTATGTGTTTGTCCTTCATTCCCGAAGAGGACCATGACATCAAGATGATGGCATGACATGCAGTTGACTTTCATTTGAGTGAGGGAGGGCCATGCAAGGTCACCAACCCAAATTTTTTCTCCTGAGCCATCTGAGTCCAGTGGTTTGATATTCATCAGGATGACTGGAGATGTCCCAGGATACAATGTGAGAATCTGGGCCTTTTTTTGTTATTCAAGGGATCATCCCTTGAATAATGTAAAGAAGCATATTTATTGAATGGCTGTATCTCACTCAAAGTGAGAATGTGATAAGACCTTAGACCGAAAGGGCCAGGGTCTCACATTGCATCCTGGGCCATCTCCAGTCATGCTGATGAGTATCAAGCCTCTGGACCCAGATGACTCAGGAAAAGAAAGTGAGGTTGGTGGCATTGCATAGCCCTCTCTAACTCAAATCAAAGTCAGTTGCAAGTCATGTCATCATCTTGATGTCATGTCTATTTAGAGAACAAAAGTCAAACACAACCTGTGAGTAAGTACCAGCTCCTCTTCTCCTCTCCTCCTTATCATCATCATCATCATCATACCATCATCATTGTCCTCTCCTCTGGTGTTCTACCCAGGGGAAGGTACACTCCATGGCCAAAAGTTGCCTTTTTTCCTCTGGGTTTTTTGGCTACATTTCTTGCTCAAAGATCAAGCCTTAAACCCAGTTCTCTCTGGAGCTCATAGACTGGACAACAAGTCCCCACCTACCTAGCACAGAGTGTATGTAAATTACTAAATAGTAACTGTTTCTCTTTTACCCAGGAACCCTGAGGGTCTTCCCCTCCTTTTGTGAATAAGAGCTGGCCTGGCAGTTGTTTTTGGTGTGCAGAAAGAGGCCTTTTCAGAACAAAGAAAAATATGCTGATTTCCAGGGCCAGTATTCCCCACCCACCACTCCATACAAGCAACGTTGTCTGACATTAGCCATCTGCAACAATTATGACTTTATGAATTTTATAATTTTTGTACAAACAAAATTTAATGATACCTTGTACCATGTAAAAGATTTTCACATTCAAAGGAGAAAAACAAAACAATGGGGCAGATAGGTGGTGTGGGAAACAGGAAGTTCAGTTTCCACAGTTTTGGGGGATCGGGAGAAGGTCTAACTACTGTGCACTCTCAGTGAGTCATTTTAGGGAAGCCTATCAGAGAAGAACATGAAGTCACATGACCAGGAGGTAGTGGCTCAGGGAATTCAACGTCATCCTGACCTTGTTGTAGACTTCCAGTGGCCATGCTGAAAACTACCATTTCCTTCAGGGGAAGAAGAGTAGAAGGTCTTCCATCCTCTGAACTTCATATTAAATAAATTTCCCTTGGTATCTTTTTATGTGTCAAGTTCATCTCTAACAACATGGCACCCAACCTTGGGAATAGAATTGTGGCCTTGAAGGAAGTCGGATAAAATTTATGAGATGAGTGCTTCTCTAAAAAAACTTTTTTATAGTCCCTGTTAGATCCACCCCAGCTCAAGTATGTCACATTGGACCATGGGCAGAGAGTTCAGAGGAAATGGGGAGGAAAATTTGTCAGCTGATCAGATAACAGTATAATGAGCAAATATCAGGTCACCACAGGAACTTCCACTCTGAAATTGTCTTTTACTGAGAAATTGGAAGTTCGACATGGCAAACTTGGTTGGCCCTATTTCTGTCCAGAAGTCTCCTGGTTGGCCCTAAGCTAATGAGAGAAGGTGGACAGAATCCCAGTAATTTGAGCAATGACAGGAAAGAGAGCTCCTGGGGATACTTGGAGGATGTGATCTAGTTCCAAGTTAGAAGAACTATAGTGGTTGTTGGACCCCAGGGATGTTAGTCCCAACAGTGACGGGCATTTCTCTAAACCAGCTGGTGTCAGGATAGATCAATGCCCTCTAGGTGCTTGCTTGACCTGGAAGCTGGAGTGAGCTTATTAGGGAGGAATTTAATCCTTAAATTGTCTAGAAACCACAAGTTTTTGATCAGGTCTGAATTCAAATTTAAATCAATGTGCACAATGTTTTGTTAAATGTTTTGTCTGTGTTTTTGTGAAGTATTTCATGTTTGTGGTGAAGATTGTAAATCTAAGCAGCCAACAAAGCTTCCCCAATATCTTCCCTTTCTCCCACCCCCACCTGGAGCAGTTTCAGAGGAGTGAGTGGGGCAGGAAAGAGAAAGAGAAGAGAAAAAAATCTTTCTTTCTGCATTCTTAACCCTGGCCACATTTTTGAATGTGAAAAGAAAGATGAGGAAAAATGAATCTCGGGCAGTCTGCAGTGAAAAGTTGAGTATTGATTTAATGAGTTCTCAAAGCTAAAATCTGTACTTTATATTTGAATTGAATGAATGTATCTGATACTAGACAGTGTGTTTAAAATTGCAAGTTCTCTTTGGAATTTCAGTGATTTCTTTTGGAGGCATTGACTCTCTCCAGATTCTGAAGGATGAAGACAAGAAGAGTGAGTAAGGCTTCTGCCTGGGGAGACTGGCAATGCCCTGTCAACATCCTTAGGACTCTGACTGGATCAAAAGCCTTCTCTTAGAATATTGGCATATTTTAAGGTAACCTGAGGAGAACAGGTAGGATTTTGAACTCTTTATTGAGCCTGAAATTCTCAAGGGAGAAAGACATGGGTGTATCAGTGGAAGTATTCCTTTACTCTTTACCAGGGGAGGTTACCCCCTCTCCCTCCCAATCTGATTTAATTGGGAGAGATTTCCTTACTTGGTGGGCCTTGGAAGGGGGAAGGAGAGTCAGAAGATGGCATCTCAGCTCTTTAAGGAAGTAGAGTAAAAAAAAAATAAGGGAAAAGGCTATTTAGAGTTCAAAATGGCCAGCCACCTGTTCCTTCAAGGGAAGTTTTTCTTTTAAGTAGAAAGAGTATTTGACTTAAGGGGAAAAAATGGTTAAAATGTTTATCATTAGTAATTATAAATCCAGATTTGATAAGATTCAAGTTAAAATCAGTCCTGAAGGAATATAGAGCAGCATCTGAGAATGTTCATCTTATCAGGATTAAGCAGAAAAAGATATTATTATTTGGCATGTATGATTGTAAATTGCTTGACATAAACATGGACTTATGTTAGGTGCAATACTGGTATAATATAAATGCTACAAAATTTTTGAATTTGGATTTTGTTACATATGGATTGGGATTCTAAAAGGATGTGATAGAAATTTGATAATTTGAAACTTATGTAATGGTACATTTAATTTCTTTGTCATGATTAAACTGCAATGAGATTCCAGTATGTAGAGTTAAAAAGCAATGATTTATGAACTATCCTGTCTTATGGTTAACATGACTTAATAGTTAATAAGTCAAACAAATTTGAGATGATTCTATCTGATCAGGTGATAGGGTGTGCCCACTTGGTGATAAGGAGATGAATTACTGTACAGGGTAATGTGGAAATGCATTCACCTAATCAGTAATGACTTATTTTAAGTTTTAAATAAACTTAGTTTAAATTTTTAAGGAATTATATTGTTAAATTAATGATGAATTGGTTAAGAAACTGTTATGAATTATGTGTAAGAGTCTCTGTGTCGTAGAATTCTTATTGAGAAAATGAGAATCCTTAAAAAAAATACATATATTTTTATACATGGCTATGATTTTCAAACCTGTTTCATCTAAGGATATATTAAGTGTGTTAAAAGTTTATTTCTCCCATTAAGAAGGAAGTTATAACTAGGAGTATTTTTGCTATAAAGCAAGAATTTAAGGAAATTTGTTGAATGGACAGAGGCCTTGGTTTTAGATCTTTTCTTGTAATTATTGTCAATTAGATTCAAGAGGGTTTTGTGATAAATTGTAAACTGTTCTTAAGAGAGGAAAATATTTGTTGTATGAAAAAAATGCTTTACAAAATATTTTGTATGATTTTTGGAAGGCTTACCAAACTTGTATTTGTCGCTTAAATTGTTATATTAAGGTCTTATGGGGGTTCAAAAATAAGGGACAAGATAAAGGAGAACAGGAGTTTTACGGCTCCAGGAAGGTCTGTGATATATTTAAGACAGCCTCACTATAATGAGTCACTCCTTTGCAATTCACAAAAGCTCACCTTAACTTTTTCTTTAACAAAACTGGGGAAAATTTAGTTTCACTGAAGAATTTAAAAAGAAAAAAAAGTTAGTGCTCTTTTCCAACACTGCTTTTTTCCCTCAGTATCACCTAGAGGGCCAAGAAGCATGGTTCATCTTTGGAACTTTCAAAATTAATATTCTCTTGCAGTTAGAATTATACTGTCACCGAGAAGAAAAATGGATAGAAGTTTCCTACATAATGGCTCTTGTGGAGCTCCCTTAGAATCCTGATCTCAGGAAAGATCGTGAGATGCTTGTAGCTAGGACTGACTCCTCAAAGGAGAAATTGGTTGTCAGCCTGACATTTTTGATGATCCCCTTCTTATGGTCCTCAGGGCTTTGGACCTCTCCCCCTCCCCCAGTCCCAGGCCCAGATCTTGCTGAGATGCTTCCCTCTGCAGCCCCTCCCCCTGAGAGAATACCCACTCAGGCCCCACCCTCACAGCAGTCTCTGGGGTATCTCTCCTTCTGACTCCTTTCTTTCCTCAGATACTAGATGATCCGACCCCTTGCCAGTCGGATCCTGGGGTCTAATCCAGTTCAGGCAGCATTCCTCAGCCCCTCACACACAAGAAGTGGGATTTCCTGTTTCTCTTCTCAAGCCCCCATCCCCACAGAGCCTTCAGGGCTTTTTCCCCTGAGGGAAGTCCCTGCCTCACCTAGTGGGACAATTAGAGTGCATGTTCTGTTCTCCGACTCAGAACTCAATTCAGGCTAAGAGAAATGGGGGAGATACTCAGAAGATCCCATTAAGTTAATGGAAGGTTTTAGGGACATATCCCTACAATTCAAGCTCTTTGGGGGTGATTTGCATGTCCTCTTCTCTACCTATTTTACCACTGAGGAGAAGAGGAGAATGTGGGAACAAACCCAAAAGTTTGCTGATCGTTTGGCTAGCTATGACCCCATAAAATACCCTCTAGGAGCAGCTGCTATTCCCACTAGTGACCCAGGATGGGATTATCCTAAGAGTGAGGATAGGGGAGAGAAACCATATAGTAATTTGCCTATTAGTAAGCATAAGAACTGCATTTCAAAAGCAAGTAAATGTTTTATTTAAAATTAGGGAAATTGCTCAGGGAGAAAGGAAAACCCTGCCCTTTTTCAAAACCAACAAGTAGAAGCTATTAAAAATGATATAAATTTGGATTCTGACTCTTTAGAAGGGGCAACAGCTACAGCCTGGAAGTATCTAGGTTCAGCACATAGCCACAGCCCTGGGATAGAATGGGTCAAGATAGAGAAGCCAGCCAGTCACTATCTACACTTTGTAAGATACCCCATTCTTCTGTCAATAATTTTTATATAATTCAACTGACGTCATCTGAAGCTTATTTTTTGTGTGTTTACAGCTAAAACAATGTGGTTACCACATGTGAAAATTGGAATTTTACTGTTTATAGTTTCAATACTAAAATCTAAAGCTGGCACACTGTGTGTGTATGTGTGGAAAGGAGCAGTCCTCAGGCTAGTTAAAAAGTACAGCCCTGTAAGCTCTAAGGAGCTTCTTTGAGTCATGGAGTTCCTAAAAAAAGGAACTTGCTTTGGTGAGAATTTGAAAATGTATAGAAATTACCTTAAGTTATTGGCTTTTAGGACCAATTTTAGATCTAAGATGAAAGTCCTGATAATATCCTTGATTGGTGAAACCTGACATCAAATGCAAAGTGTCTGGGACCATTACAAATTCTGTTCTATTACTTACTCAGAGAGAAATGTGACTGTTACAAGAAGAAGTTTGACTCAGGGGAAAATTGTGTCATCAGGCTGGGATGGTATCATTCTGCCTCAGTTTTTCCATTGTGTTCCTCTGAAAATGAATGTTTTCAGAAATAGACATTTCTGAGTCTGGATATAAGATGGAGATGATATCTAATTAGGTCCTTGCTTTTCATCTACATGGCATGTTTCTGTAATCAAAGCAGATAGTTTAAGATGTAAGCAGAATGCACGTAGTGAAATCTTGCTATTTTCAGTTAATTGGGTAAATGGGTACTCTGACTTAGTCTTGTGGAAGATAAAACCCCTGAAATAGAACATTGTTTCTGAATGTTATGGAAATAATTAGATAAAGGAAAGGAAGCCGAAGTATAAATATGATGTTTAATCATTGCTCCATAGAAAATGACTGGGATTTAAAGTTAACTGTAATTGTATGGAATTGTTGAGTTTAGGGGTACTTGGGACCCAAAACTAGTGACACTCTGGGTCCCGCTCAAATGAATTCAACTCAAGCCTTCTTTCAACCAAAGAAGGTTGAAGTTTGTTGCCATTTCTCAATACTTGGTGAACTTTTAAGGAATCTGACATTTGTAATGCTAAAACAAGATGTATCTTACCTACAGAGGGTCTCTGGGGAAGGGGTCCAGGGTGATCCGATGTGGTTTGGGGGTTGCAGAGATGGTCTTGATGGGAGCAGCCGGTAGCCTGGAGAATTGGATTGATAGGACATAGTGACAGGGAAAAGTTTAAGGGCCTCTACAGAGCCAGATCAAGAGAGGAAGAACAATGAGCTTTCATGGTGAGGTTTTCCAGGGCCCTGTTACACAGTAGGATTTTCAGGGTAAGGGACAAAGGTTCCATCTTGGAATAAGGTCTTTACATGTTACAAAGACCAATTGGGTATATACAATTGACCGAATTAATTACTGAGACTGAATAGGAAACATTTCAAGTTGTGGGAAAACAACTTCAGACTAAGTTTCTTAGAGGCAGGTAATCTCTGGTAATATTTTGCATTGATAAAAAATTAAATGTTTCTGTTTTGATTTGAATTCATGAACGTGAGTTGAAGTTAGTGTTTGAACTTATCATATGTGCAGCTCATTCTTTTAGACTGAGCATGGTTAGAAAGGTATAGTGGAGCTTGAGAAACAGATGTAAGTCTATTAGAGCAATAATTTATGGTTTTAATGGTAAATTTGATTTTATAATTGTTATTTAATCAGGAACTAGAACATGTGTAGAAAGGAATGCAAACTTCTTAAGACTTCTTCAAAAGATGTTCCTTGGCCAATGTGAAGTTACAGCAATATCTGAAAGAGATTATTGGCACTTTCTGTTTTAAGATTTTATGGGACTACAAATTGATTGTTCTTCTGAGCCTAACTCCAGGTGTGGATGGTAAGAAAGGTGATCTGACCCACTGATCCATGATGCCAAGTGGATTTGTGAGATGCTGGTATGAACTACAAAGGGGTGATCTCATGGGAAGCTTGGGAGAATGCCCTTTCAACCTGAGCTGAGGTAGAATTCTCCTGACTCAATTTCTCCACTGAGACTTTAAGCCTGGCTAGATGCCAGGGACAATCGACTCCTGCCTGGAAGTGACATGAAGTTAGGGAGATGTTGTTTCCCTGAAAGGTCCCTACTCTTAGCGGCAATTTTCTATAATCAAAAGCTTTGTAAGCATAATACCAGATCTATTAAATAATAAACTGTTGATGTGGAAATATCTGAGGCTACGTCTAAAATTAAGCCATTAGGCTTAGGATTTTAAACCAACAGCAATAGCTTAGGGTCCTTTAATTCTTAGTAACAGTGTGGAGACAATCAGGTCAAGGGCCTGTGAGGTTAGCATACATAGTCAATATTATTTTTGTCTCAGTTGGTAAATGTTAAAAGAAAAATGGTTTGTGGTCTATGTTGTAAATGCTTTAAAAGAAGCATCACATGACCAGAAGCTGAAATTATTTTATAATGTGATACGGACCGTGTTAAAAATGATTATTTATTGTATTTATGTAAGTAATGCAGGCT
This sequence comes from Notamacropus eugenii, assembly GCF_028372415.1. Classification (NCBI taxonomy): domain Eukaryota; kingdom Metazoa; phylum Chordata; class Mammalia; order Diprotodontia; family Macropodidae; genus Notamacropus; species Notamacropus eugenii. The sequence continues at coordinate 323,048,969 of NC_092872.1, forward strand.
GTTATTGACTCCTTAGTTAAATCTCATCTTCCTGATGTAGGAAATGAGTAGTGATTTAATGCAAAATGTAAAGGCTGGATTCTAATGTGAATTTCTTACACATGACAATTGGCCAAAGTTTCAATTTTGATTGTGTAAGAGTGATAAGAGTATAAAGCTTAGGAATGGTAATCTAAAATTATTTTAAGGTCCGTTTTGTAGGAGAGTGGACATCGGGATTTCTTCAAGAAGATAAAGGAAAGCAGATGCTGAGATGCTGTGTTGCAGATGGCTTAAATGAGCATCCAGACCACAAGACTGCATCAGATGATGTTCCTCTCCAGACTGCTGCATGATATGGAACTTCTAAATGGACAGTTCTTTGGTTTACCTTTCTATTTTGAATCTCTATATCTGTACTTCTGACAAGGGGACTGCCCCCTTGTAATTTGTCAATGTGTCAGTCAACTTTGCCCCCTTTCCGTATTCATACAGATGAAGGGAAAAATTCATAGAGGAAAGAAAGTGAGGTGGTATTTATTCATTGCATTTAAGTGTGGAAATCTTAATAAAGAGAAAAGGGGATGCTTTGTGGGAAACAAGAAGTTCTGTTTCCACAGTTCCTCGTGATCACGGGTTGTGACGTAGCACAGTCATGTTAGAAGGTGAAACGACTGCACATGCTCAATAAACCCTTTGAGGCAAAACCTATCAGAGAAGAACATGAAGTCACATGTCCAGAGACTGTAGCCCAAGGGATTCAAAGTTCAGAATTCTATAAGGATCCTGCCTCATCCTGACCTTGTCATAGACTTCCACTAGACATGCTGGAAGCTACCTGTTCCTTCAAGGGAAGAAGAATAGAATGCCTTCCCTCCTCTGAACTCCATTTACAATAAATTTTCCTTGATACCTTTTTGTGTGTCAAGTTTGTTCCTAACAGGTAGCACAGTGGATAGAGTGTCATGCCTGGAATCAAAAAGATTCATTTTGGGGAATTCAAATCTGGCTTCAGACATTTCCTAGCTGTGTGACCCTGGGTAAGTCACTTAACCCAGTTTGTTTCAGTTTTCTCACCTCTAAAATGAGCTAGAGAAGTAAAGGGCAAACCACTCCAGTATCTTTGCCAGGAAAATACAACAATGGGATCACAAAGAGTCAGACGTGACTGAACAACAAAACAATGGAAAGATGGCATGGGGCAATATTATCATTGCCATCATAGGACCATCTTCCCAAAAATCTTCAAGCAGCCAAGTCTGATATACACTTGGAGTTACTAGGCATTGTACATAATTTGAGGTACAATACATGTGTTAGCGTGTTAAAGCTAACAAAGAACTGAGATTGTTTTACAGCTATAATACAACACCTGATAGTATAACAATGTAAACATCCTTTTTTCTCAAATCAATAACATCTTTACTCAAAAACACATGAAATAGATGCACCTGGCTTCAGGGATGTTGCTTACCAAAGAAACAACTCCCTCTCCCTCCTCTCCTCCATCTGAAAGAGGTCTTTTATACTCTAAGAAAAGTCACTAATTTTTGCTTGCATTAGCAGTGAAGGCAGGCTTCTTTTCATTTTAGTCATGTTCAAGAAATTCATTATTACTAATCTAAAACAGGATAATCTATTTGCCATCCTATTGTAAGGTTAGGGATGAGGAGAGTTTAAGGGAACAAGGGTAAAACCTATAATCTTGCTTACCAGTTTGAAAGATGGTATTATTCCTGTCAAAAACCAATGATTTCTCTTTGACACCACAATAATACAGAAAGCAATAAAGGTTATAGACCAGGAGAACCCAGAAAAGGCAAACATATTTTGCAAAATTTGTGATTATCCCCATCCCTTACTCTGTGGTCCAGTCAACCTTCTTGATTTACACTGGTCTTTTGGCCTCCATCTCCCAGCTCTTTGTTTTTTAATGACTGTCCCCCATCCCTAGAATGCTCTTCTTCTTCCTCTCTCTACTTCATATAAATCCTTCATTTCCTTTAAAACTTACCTTCAGTCATAAAAATAAAGATCAGGAGTAGGGTATGTTTGAGAAAGTATATGTCTATACATGTACATATATATCTATAGCTATAGAGAAACATATCTAAACTTTCTAGTATGCACATGACATGCTCCTTTTCTTTCTTACTTTGTATTTAAATGTCAATATTTAAGTTTATGATATGTTTTTATTTGTTTTCTCTATTCTGTATTTGTGTTCTCACCCTTGAGTCTAAATTAAAATTTCTTAAAAAGGGGGAGGTAGGAAAGTAATAGGAGGGCAAAATAATGGGAAGAAGTAAAGTAGAAGAAGCAGGAAGGATAGGAAACAAGAGATATGCACAGACATAAAAACAAAGGTCAGGAGTGGGATGTGTTTGGGGAAGTATATGTCTATATATGTATCTATACCTATAGAGAAACATTTGCAAATTTTATTGCAACCACAGCAGAAAACAAAAGAAAACTCACAAGTATCCAAAGAAAAGATGGACAATTCTGTACACAACATTTATTATTTATCATACAGGCTTTCTTGAAATGAAAATCTATTGTTACATATTTTGAATCCTCATTTTTGCTCTGCTATGCACACTGCATGCTTTTTTTGCTTTCAAACTTTGTATTTAAGCTCCAATATTTAAGTTTGTGATATGTTTTTGGTTTTTTGTTTGTTTTTTTCTGTATTCTGTATTTGTCTTCTGGTGTTTGAGTCTAAAACAAGAAAATACCTATCTTGAGCATGAGCTTCTATATGAAAGTTTTTCTGATTCTGGCAACTACTACTGCCTTCTCTCCCTAAACTATGTTGTCCTAATTTCATGTTTATATTGTATATACATATTTATGTATATAATCTCTCCCAATAGAATGTAAATTCTTAAATCCCTGAGGACTGTTTCATTTATGTCTTTATTTTGTGTCTGTCCCTGGTGCCTGGCATAAAACAGGCATTCAACAAATGCTTATCGACTGTTATTTAAAAATAATTCACCAAATTTACCTTATTTCCTTTATTAACAGGATTAGCAAACTGGTATGTTAATAATCAGGTTGATTACAGGAGTTCTATAGATAGTTTCCTTAGATTTTTAGAAATCAATTTAATGGAATGTTAAAAAAAAAAAGATAAAGTGATGTGAGCTAGATGATATTAGATTTAGATGGACTTAGAATTGATTCAGTGATTGCATAAAAGAGTACTGTAGCATGAGTTGTACAATAGAATGGCCCTGAGATCTGTGCTTAACCATATACTATTTAATATATTCATCAGTGACGTGGATAAAAGCATAGGTACAGTCTATTTGGCAAGTTTATCAAATATATAGATGATGAAAACTTGGGAAGGAAAGCCAACACATGGCATGACAAAATCATCTAACATTTTCTTGAAAGGGAATTTCTCATTTTCGTGGATTCCTAGAGGATCCAGGGAGAATCTATCCCATCACTTGATCCAATGACTGGGAGTCAAATAATTTGAGTAGGCAAACTAATAAGAAAAATAAATTGTTGGAAGAGAGCTCACTGGTAGCAGTTTCAGCTTCCTGTTATAGATCTGGTTTTTATGACTTTTGAGTCTTGATTAGGGTACAAATACAAATAACAACCTTCTATTAGGATAGATGAACAAAGCATTTCATGGAAGAAGGAGAGGTAGCAAAAGGAGGATAATACAGGGAAAAGAAAAGTGGGCATTTTGAGGCAACATTTGTTAAGCAGCTGGCAAGGTTTGCTAGAATGAAAAGCATGCCCTGTTCAGTGGAAGAAAAGAAGTAACAAACCATTTTTGAAATTATTAGAGAAGTCCATTTGATCTAAGACAGCAAGGCTGAAGTAACCATTTAGACCAAAAGTGTTTTTTATCCAAGCATAACAAATAGTTTCTTACAAGTGCATGAAACTGTGTGTTTTACTCTGTCTTTATGTAGTCTGTTATGTTTTATTTCATCTTCTCCTTTACAGACTATAGTACTGGGCTGAATCTTACAAAATAAAGTTCAGTACAGATAAATGCAAAATCTTAAATAGTTCAAAAAGTTAATTTCACAAATACAAGATAGAGGAGGTTTGACTAGGCAACAGTCTTAACCTGAAGAAATGAAGAATCAAGGCAAAGGGACATTGATAAATCTTTATGGAATCTTGCCCGTTACTTTCCAAGAAAGACTGTGATTCCTGTCTTGAGTGGGACAAGAAGAAGAGATATGAGTTTGGTTGCCCTATTGTCTAAGAGAGATGGTATTGGGCCAAGGTTACGTCTATCTGAACCCTCAGACCTCATAAACATTGCTAGTCTAAGGACTTGATTGATTCAGAACAAAAACCTGCTAACTTCCTAGTTGATATTCCTTGAGGAAGAACAATGTCCTGGTCCATCCCATCAAATACTAGGTACACAAAAGACCATTACAAGTAATGAATAGGGCACAAATCAATTTATCTAAGTGGATAGCAAACAAAAAATCAGAAAAGTAAGTCAACAAGTAACTATCAATTACCTACTATGTGGCAAGAAATGTGCTGGGATATACCAGAAAACACACAAGGATGAATGAGCTTTTTAAATGGGAGTGAGATGAAATCTTGCTCAGCCAAGAAAGAGGTGCAACTCTTACCAGAAAATTCCCTCTAGTCTCAAGGAGACAAGATAGAAGTAAGGGAAAGGATGAGGAGTTATCTTCCCTTGTATGTCTGAAAGTCTTTCTCCTTTCGCCTCCCTGGAGATGGTGACTAAAAGAGTATGGAACCATAAGTATATTTCTCTTGAAGGAATAAGGAATGTCTCTCCTCTCTAAACTCTTGCATCAAGTACATTACTACTCCTTATACACCTCTCCCGCATTTAACACACACCAGCATACACACACACACACACACACACACACACACACACACACACACACACACACTTTCTCTCTTTACCAATTGAGAGAATCTGGGGGGTGAGAAATCCTTCTGAAATTTTCAAACATAAGATTTCATGAGTTTGAAACAAATTTGGCGAATATTTTTAGGGCAAATGATCTTTCAGCACCTCTTTGAACCCAGAAACCCTTTTGTCTTTGATGATTGATTCTTTGTAGGAAGCCCTAAACTGCCTAAGTTCTTCAGACCATGACTATTGAGGAAGTAACAAGATAATGAGGAAGTGTGGGGTGTAATCTGTGGTCTCATTTGGGAAATAAGCAGAATAAAAATTTTAGAAAGATATAGTTTTAGATTAGGAGGTGGGGGAAACTGAGGGCTCAAGTAAAGAGACACTGAATTGTGATTATTCTTATTTGGAGCATTGGAACCAAGGAACCATAGTGATGACCTCCTCAGATGATTCTCACTTCTAACCTCTAGTCTCATGCAGCCAAAGCATGTATGGGGGTGGGAATGAGAGGTCATTTCAGGTACCTGAAGTGGTTCTGCAATGTCAAGAAGGGAGTTTTAGGAGCCATAGAAGACTCTTGGATGAGAAAGATCTTGGAGGAAGGGAGTCCAAAAGAACATAGCCAGTCAATAGGATTTTTGCAAAAGTATATTAGGAGGATAAGTTCTGTGTTAACTGGATATTTTTGTTTTTTATTTTTTACTTAAGCTTAGGAAACCATTGTGACCATTTCTTCAAGTGAGTCCTCTTTTCATATCTACACATCCAAATGTTCACCTCAATTTCTGGGTGAAAGATTTTCTTTTATATGGTCTCATAGGAAAGAATCAAGGTAGGAAGGAAAGAATTAGGCATAAATGCTTCCTAAATCGTTTTAATGAATTTAATAAAACCATCTGCAATACATCCTACTCAATTTCCATTGAATCCCCATTAGCAACTTCAGCATTTTCCAAATTCTCCCAAGCTTTTAGTTCCATTGGTCTCAAAATCAGTGGAATCTTGGGGACCAGACTGATTGGTCCCTGTATCCCAAGTTCATTATTAGATTTTCCTCACAGATCTAAAGAAGGCTATAGACATAAATAATAGATTCTTTGCCATATTTTCTTTCTCTAAATAATAAAAGGGACCCCATAGTCAGAGAAGACTAAAAAAGCTAAAATGAGAGAAGAGACTCTAACAAAACTGGCTCTCACTGAAAATTGTTACTAAATATTATTACACCCCCTTTGGGGAAAGAGCATGACCATTGGTGGTCTTTCTCCAATGAGAATGGGTAAAGGTTCCATGGGAAAATCCAATATGTGGTTAGAAATCCTGGCCATTGTACCCTAAGAGTGCTAATTGAAAAGTTTATTTCTGGCAAAGGATGACAACACAAACCCTGTACTGATAATTATGGATACTGGAATCAGTCACAGTCTCCTCAGGTATGAATGTTCTTTATCTTCTTTATGGCCTCCAAGTCAGGCCAGACACTTGGCTTGTGACTCAGTCTGGGACAAATCCGTCTGTAGAGGTGGAAGGATTCATTGAGGTCCTTTGAGACTTTGAGTGAGAAGCAGCTAGTCAGAGAAGGGAAATAAAAATCTATAAGCAAATCAGTCCTAGAGAGTCAGGTCTGAGGATGTGATCTATGTATCTTATTGTGACCATATATGGGTTTCTTTGTCATCCATGGGCCTGTTTGAAGGTTATTTTAATTTCTGTCTTGGAAATGAAATTGTGGGCCAAGGCTTCTCACTTCAAGAATCCAACAAAACCTGATCTGTGGATGTATTTTTAGACAACCAACCTATCTCCCAATTTGATTGTCTAAACAGGGGCCAAGATGCTATCTCAGAAAGGGTCTGAGCCAAAGACAGAGGGCCAAGTTTTTGTACACCCACTAAAGGGAGTCAACTTAATGTGATTATTTTCAGTACTGGGGCCAAGGGACCTTCGTGACAGTCTCCTCAGGTAAGTCATTCCAGCATCTTTCTTGGCTTTTTATTGCATTTTACTTGAAATTTGGGGAAAAAATCAGGAGTTTCAGGGTCTCTGACAGAGGGTCCAAGGTTACTTCCAATGACAGGTCATCTGTCTGGACAAGAAACCACTCTCCTTCTCCCACTAAGCAACTCATTGAAAAGTCTTCCAATTATTTTAGTCACCTTTAACCCCTCTTTTGGGATTGCTTCTACATGGTAGGCTGTCTATAGGTCTTTAACTTAGAAAAACTCTCTGATCCCTGAGACACAAATCAATTATTGCCTGGGAATTAGGCAGACTTGTCCTAATGTGACACCTGGTTCAACTCGTTGGGCCAGGGAACTGTGGTGACCGTCTCCTCAGGTGAGTCATCGTAGCTTTTCACTCTAGCCTGGTACAGCATTTTCACTGTTTTGGAAGAAGTTTGAGTCACTTTGATGCTCAAGAAAAAGAATAGAGAGATGTCCTACTTATAAATCTAATCAAGGAGAGCTTCCAAGTGTCTTAGAAAAGTCTCTGGTTTCTCTGACCTTAGAGGAGACTGACTGTGATTGTCCTGGGTAGCTTAAGTTTCTTAAACAGTGGTCTTAAGACCACTCTATGACTCTAATGGATGATAGGTGTTTCAGTTAGTATCTCACATTTGTCTTGGAAAGTTTCTTGGCTGCGTTGATGTTTACTTGAGAAGTTGGATTGGGATTTTTATATGGAGATGTGATCAGCAGGGCTGGCCTCAGTCAACATGCCCAGATGACTGGCTTTCTTTTTATCTGTAAAACAACCTAGTAAGATTTCTTTTTTCTGGGGTAAAGACAAAGGTAGAGCTCAAAGTTGTCTACTAGGTATTTCTCAGAAAGGAGTTAAAATTTTTCCAGTGTGACTGTGATATGGAAAACTAGGAACAAGGGACCATGTCTAGGAACAGAATAATCCCTTGATGATTTTTTTTTCTATTTACACATGTAGAATTCTCCAGAATGATTAAACGCATATCATCTAGGATATAGTTTCTTAAGAAGAACGTATTGGGATAGGAGAGCAGAAGGCAGGGCGAAGGGGTAGAGCAGTCAGGGATGATTGTGGAATACAGCAGTTTCTGACAAAACTTTTTCCTAAGTATACCAGGTGCTTGAGGTTTTGTACAGAGGATTTGGTCAGAGACAAATATAGGATTTATGTACAGATACCAGTAAATCATAGAATGTGTTGTATATTATTCCAATAGTGTGTTTCCAATAGAGTCATCAGGTATAAAATATGCAATGTAAAATTACAATGCTATTGTATGTATATACATATGTGTGTATATATTTATATAGATTATATAGCATTACATAAAATATACATATATGTTATATATATGGGCATATATATATAGCAAAATGTATGTGCATATGCATATATACATGGATATTTAAAAATGCCAAAATGATTAGTGGAAGAGAAGTTGAGAGAGAAGATTGTAAAAGTTTGATTTGGTTTAGCAACAGACAGTTGGAGAGTGATTTTCCTGCTGGATCAAGCTGAAAGTGACCAGTGAAAGACAAGTCTCTTAATTAGAAATGATAAGTTAGATCAAAAGAAAGCCCATAAACTTCTTCTCACTTCAAGCAATTGAGAAATTATTTTTCTAGGAGTTGCCAGCTTCCGTTATTTGTTTCTTTATAAAGTGGTTGAAACAGTTGTGCTCCTGTTATTTTTTACTTTAATAAAGTGGAGAGCTTAAATATGAAATATTACATATAGAAATATGAAGTGTTCCCTACAGAATAGGCCAAGAGAATGTAACTATAAAGTTGAGAAATTTTTAATGATATCTTAAAATCAAGTTTGAGAGTAACTAAAACTGTTATCACTCAAATATTAAATTTTAGATTATTCTTTGGGAGCCACAAATGATTTCAAACAATAATTCATTTAACCATATTTCATCTTTAAATATCATCTTTGTTGAACTAAGATTACATTCAAAAAGGCTTTTTAAACTTTCCATATTACATGAAGGGATATTTTTAAATACTGCAAGATTTAAAATCTGTATATGGAAAAAAAAACAAACAGCAAGCACATTTAAAAATTATAACATATGAGAAACCGCAACCAGTTAACTTGTGGTTCTCCTCACCTCAAGACTGTATGGTTTTTATGATAAATAACCAAGCTACATAAAATAATCAAACATAAATTAAATTAAAAACTTCCATCTAAATCAAGATGGTACTCACTCCATATCTGATCTCATGTTACAGATGGTGTTCAGGGGTCTGGTAAACAGGTGGCAGGAAGTAAGTTTCTATTCTAGGAAAAGGGGGAAAAAAAGATTGATTCATTTCCACATTTCAGTTCACAGGAAGCAGTTTTTAGCCAGTTTTGCATAGTCCAAAATATCTGAAAAATGTTCCACTGAGACAAACAACACCTGGGTAATTTGATTTTTTTTTTTATTTTTTGTTTAATGGCAAGGAAGGCAATAAACATTTGGAGAGTAAGATTTAATTCTTTTAATTTCTTTGTTTTTCATTTTTCCAGTCATCATTTTTCACTCTGAGATTGTTTTAGTTTTGCAAGAATGACTTAAGAAATTTAGCAATTCAAGTTTATGCCATGATTTACTAATGCATCTATCATATTTTTCATTTTTGTTGATTTCTGTTTTAAAATAATCTCTTTTGCACCATTTGAAATTCAGATACTAGCTTTAGATTTTATTCAATTGAAAAATTTTCCATTAGAGACTGAATAATATCCATTTTGAAATTCTAAGAGATTTAATATCAGTGATTGAAAAACACAGGATATTTTAATTTTTTAAATTCAATATTAAATGCAATCTGCACAGAATCTGAGGAGTTTTTAAACATTTTAAAATGCTAGAGGGAAAAAAATCTAAATTTCAAAGCTAAAAATGACAGATCAAGTTCTGATATCCAAAAAGTATAGATTGTAGAAAGAATTTCCAATTTTAAGAAAATAATAAAACTCAGAGTCTTCTTGATAATAACCGAACAGGTTTCTTCACCTGGAGAACTCCTCCAAAAGTGAGAAGTTTATTCCAGTCTTTTTTTGACATTGTTATTTGGAGTCTAGACTATTCTCCACTGAGCTCTCAATGCAAGTGTACCATATTCTTGGTCATGCCAACCCTCAGCTGGGAAATTCAAAGTGAAGAAGGTTTAAACACCAAATAACCAACATAAGCATAGGTTATAAAATGGGATGAGATTTTCAAAGCCAAGAGGCGCAACTGCACATTCCAGTAACTGGTCACCTATAGGTAAGAAAGCAGCTTTGGCTGCAACCCACTTTATTCTTTACCTTGTTTTCTACTTGGTATTAGTTACATTTTGTATTGTTTAAAATATTTTTATTTTATGCACAAAGGAGAATTTTAATTCATTTCAAAAAATATTTATTGAGTACCCGCTTATAAGATAAATACATAGTAGGTAATTTGCAATTAGGTTATCTACTAATCTTCCCATGTTAAGTAGCTGAAAGATCACATGAATTTCTTGTGAATAACATATTAATTAGATATTGCTATGAGTTAAATACAATATTTTCAATAGTTTCATAATTGCCAGTTAAATTATGCATTAATATTTCCATGATCATTCTTTCTAAAGTGCAATATTAGTAGTGTGTAGTAAAGTAGCATTTTAGCAGTTTTATATGATGCATATTTTCTATATTCTATGAAATCATTTCACTGATAGAGAATCCACTTGAAACCAAATTATTCATTTTAAATTCCAAAATGTGGAATTTAGGCCTCTAAGATAATGTTCTTACTACAGATCTAGTTGAGGTCCTTGTCTACAAGAGAACATCTCCAATTATTTCTTTGTTCATATAGATATTGTTCATTATTATGCAGCCACAGGTCAGAAAATAGTTAATATTAATGAATTTAAATTTGTAAATCATTGTAGGATTTTCAAATTTTTCAGTTTTAAGAATATTTCAGTTCAAATGAGAATATTTATGCCTATTCCAGAAAGTTGCCTAGAAAGATTATCACCATGTGACAAGGAACATCTGGGCATGCAGGGCTATGGCCTCACAAGTTTGGATTTGTATTTAGACAGGTGCATGTGAGAATAAGGGTATGTAGATTAATGCTAGGCTGCAAGATCAAAGGCAAAAGGAACTAGAATGAGAAATGAAATAGACAAAGGGCAAAATGAGAAATCGGAGGTCGAGGTGATTGTGTTGAATTGGTATGGGAGGACCCTGTCAGGTTTGGCTGATGCAAGCCCCAGAAGATCATTTATGCTTACTTCCTCTCCTTCTTCCTCAAATACCTCCAAATGACCTGAGTAGTATAAGGGTTAATCTACAATGATCCCTGTTATGCTGAGTTAAATGCAACTGAGCTAGAATGAGATGAAGTGAGGTGAGATTTGGTCACCCTACTGACCTGAGGGGAGAGAAATGAAGCTGAGGGTTAAATAGGACTGAAAGTAGTCTAGTTTACCTCTTACTAAGTTAAATAATATGCACTTCCAATATGCTACTAGAGATAGGTTAGAACTGGAGTTGAAACCTAACTGAGGCTGAAACAAAGATGCGGTACAAATGAAACTGGGAGCTGGAACTCAGGATGAACTAGAGCTTGGGTTGAACTAGGGATACAACTGGGGCTGACGCTGAATTAGAGTCAGGGTTGAAATTGAAGACGGCAGGGGCTGAGCCTGGAGGTGAGGCTGAGCTAGAACTGGGGCTGAATTAGAGCTAATGTTGAACTAGGGGTATAGTGAGAGCTGAGGCTGGAATTGGGTCTGGGACTGAGGCTGTAGCCAAATCTGGGGTTAGCGCTGGGACTGAACTAGAGCTGGGGTTGAAACTAGAGCAGAGGACAAACTAGAACTGAGGTTTGGGTTGAGGCTGAGCTAGAATTGGGATTGTTACTGAGGTCAGAGCTGGGGTTGAACTAGAGCTGGGGCTGGGGCTCAGGATGAGCTGGGGCTGGGGTTGGGGCTGGGGCTGAGGTCAAACCTGGGGTTGAAGTAGAGCTGGGATTGGGGCTGGTGCTGAGCTGGAGCTGGGACTGAAGCTAGAACAGGGGCTGAACTAGAGCTAGAGCTAGCGCTGGGGATGAACTAGAGCTAGGGCTAGGGCTTGGGGTAAACTAGAGTTGGGACTGAAACTAGAACAGCAGCTGAGCTAGAGTTGGGGTTGGGACTAGGGCTAAGCTAGAGCTATGGCTGAGGCTGAACAAGAGTTGGGATGGAAACTAGAACAGAGCTGAGATACAGCTGGGGTTGGGGCTGAGCTGAGGCTAAAGCTGGTACTGAACTAGAGTTGGGGTTGGGACTAAGGCTAATCTAGAGCTGGGGTTCGGGCTAAGCTGGGGCTGGGGCTGAGCAGGGGCTGAGGTCAGACCTGGGGTTGAACTAGATCTAGCGCTGGGGTTGAGCTAGAGCTGGGACTGAAACTAGAACAGGCGCTGAGTTAGAGCTGGGGTTACAACTGGGGCTGAACGAGAGCTAGCGCTGGGGCTGAGCTAGAGCTGGGACTGAAACTAGAACAGTGGCTGAACTAGAGCTGAGGTTGTGGCTGGGACTGAACTAGAGCTAGAGCTAGTGCTGGGGATGAGCTAGAGCTACAGCTAGGGCTTAGGTTAAACTACAGTTGGGACTGAAATTAGAACAGGGACTTAGCTAGAGCTGGGATTGCAACTGGGGCTGAACTAGAGCTAGAGCTAGGGCTGGGGCTGAGCTAGAGCTGGGACTGAAACTAGAACAGGGGCTGAACTAGATTTGAGGCTGTGACTGGGGCTGAACTAGAGCTAGAGCTAGTACTGGGGATGAGCTAGAGCTATGGCTAGGGATTGGGCTAAACTAGAGTTGGGAATGAAACTAGAAAAGCAGCTAAGCTAGAGCTAAGGTTCCAGATGGGGCTGAGCTGGGACTGGGGTTAGGCTGGGGCTGAGCTAGAGCTGGGGATGAGCTAGAGATAGGACTGGGCAGGAGCTAGAGCTCCAGTTGAGGGTGCCTTACAGCTGAAGCTAAACTGAAGCTAGAGGTGTCTGGAGATGGGGCTTGGAATGAGCTAGGGCTAGAGCTGGATCTGGTTGAGGTAGAATTGAGGTTGGAGCTGAGCTAGAGCCAGAGACAGGAGTGAATAGAAACTGGAGCTGGGTTACAGCTTCTACTAAGGATTGCTGGAGCTAGAGCTAAATTAGAGCTAGAAGTGGAGCTAGAGAAATGAATGAACTGGAGCCAAAGTTGGGGGCAGACAAGAGCTAAGGCTACTAGGATTGGGGCTATAGCCAAGCTAGAAACAAGAGGAAAAACTGGAGCTAAAATAATGACGAACCTAATTTGGATCTGGAGCTGAACTAGTGCTTGGTCTGGGGCTAATTCTGAGTTGATAACAGAGTTGAGCCTAAGTTGGAACTAAAGGGCTCACTGAACATATGTTGGAGCAGGAGCTGAGGCTAGAAATTGGACCAGGCTAGAACGGGGGCTATGGAAGAACTAGAACTGAGAATAAAGCTGAGGCTGAGCTACAGCTAGTGCTTTTCAGGAAACCTGGAGCAAGAACTGAGGCTGTTCTGGTGCTAGTTTTGTTGTTCTGGTGTGTCTGACGTTTTGTGACTCCATTTGGGATTTTGTCAGCAAAAGTGCTGGTGTAATTTGCCATTTGCTTCTCCAGCTCATTTCACAGATGATAAAACTAAGGCAAACAGGGTTAAGTGACTTGCCCAAGGTCACACAGCGAATAAGTACATGAGGATGGGTTTCACCTCAGAATGATGACCCCTTCTGACTCCACACTCAGTTCTCTCTCTGTTCCACCTATCTGTCCTGGACATGGGGCTAAAGTTGGGACTAGGCTAAAGCTAAGGCAGGAGTTGGAACTGCAGCAACAGCTGCGACTGGGACTAGAACTAAGGTTGACACTCCACTACAATTGTACCAGATCTCAGGCTGAGTTAAGGTTAGAGCCAAAGTTTCAATCAGGAATGAGGTTCAGCCAGAACTACAACTTACCAAGCTAGAGGCCACAGCTGACCTGAGCCTTCAGATCAAAGGGGTTGTCCTGGAGATCTGGTTGGGTCTCAGCTAAGGTTAACATGTACTAACTTCCTACTGAGCCGGACTGGAGACTGTTCTCCATTTTTCTTCCTGCTAAATTTGGGCTGGTCATGGGACCAGGGTTAGGCTGGGTTTTAAAGCTAAGACTGATCTAGAACTAATCGGTAAAGAGCCCTTCTTGGAGGTGAGCTGAGTATGATTGGAGGTTAATCCATACAGACCCCCTTCTGAGGTGAAGTTGAGTGGGTGGGAAGCAGGCTACGAACAGTTCATACTGATACTCTGGAAAATTAGGCTGGTTCATACTGATCCTCTTCTGAAACAGACCTTGGCTAAGCTAGGCAAGGGCTAGTGACTAAGGAAAAGCAGATCTGGGCTGCAGTTAGTACACTATGGGGCTAAAGTTTGAATGACTTTGGCTGAGCTAGTTCAGATCCATGCACACTTCCTGCTGAAGCTGAGTTGAACTGGACAGGGACTAAAATTAGCCCAAAAAATTAGTGCCCTACCCAGGCATCTGAGTTTAACTGAGCTGAGGCTTTTCTAAATTGGCGCTGTGTTGGAACTGGGCATATCAAGGTTGGCCCAAACTGAACAATGGAATAATGTGCTTAAAATTTGAACAAGTAGGTAGGCTAATCTGGAACTGCTGATCCCATGCCAAAGTTCTAATGATTGGTCTGAGGCTATCCTTGGTCTTTTCTAGACTGAGTTGAAAAAAGCTGAGCTAGAAAGAACTGAATTTGTGTCAAAAACAGTCAGCTCAGCTCATTTCAGAGCTACTTCGCACTGGAGTAAAAGCTGAGCTAAGTTGAGCTAAGATGGTGATCCCCAACTAACACTGGTCTAATTTTAACTGAGTCTGTCCATGAATTCCCTCTAAAACTTAGCTGTTTTGCTCCATACTAACAGAACATGAAGCCCATGTTCTAGGCCAACTCCTACAAGGCTTTTACTCATATCACAGGGGCCTGTCTCCTCAGGTTAGTGCTGGGGCCTTGAAATGATGAGTCATTTCTCTTTTCTCCTTGTCTAAAACGATGTTACATCTGTAGTTCTGGGTATTGGATGTCTCTGGGGAACTAAATACCCCCCACTACACACACACACACACACACACACACACATACACACACACACACACACACACACATACACATATTGTCTAGATTTAGCCAGGAAGGAGTTTTTCTCCACAGGTGGGTGACTAGTTTCTCTAACTCTATTGACCTAGAACTTAGGTGGAACCTAGGCTTAATTGAACCAGTGAAAAGAGGAAAGCTTTTTTTTGCACTTTTAACCTAGAGTGTTTGACTTCTCTCTCTGTAGAATGGAGCCTAAGGATTTGAGTGACCTGAGACAGAGCTTAACTTAGATCATATAAGACTTCTACTTTTGACAATGTCCAGCACTGGTCTTTTTTCACTGAAGGATTCTAGGGGTTCTTAATGTTTTTTGAGACATGGGCCTCTTTCTCTGGTGACATCCACAGATTTCTTCTTAAAGTAAAATGCATAAAGTAAAATCTATAAGATTACAAAAACAATGAATAATTTCTTTACATGCATAGATCCCGGGTTAAGTTTCCCTATTTAGAAAATTTCCCTATTTTTGAAGAGAAGGATTGGGATTTCCATAGGGCTGATCTTCAGAAATATATATCCTCATGTGTGGTGCCTTCAGTGACAAAACTGCTTCATCTTTTGCTTGGATGCCAGGCCTTATAGGGAGTCCTAGCCCCTTTTCAGGGTGGATGAGTAGAAAATGGGGCATATGCAGGGGATGCATGAAAACGAAGGTATGATACACACTCATCTGGAGAACTCTGGATAATCATCTCACTGCATTTAACCTGTTCCAGCTTCTCACCTATGACTTTACAGAAAAGGATATTAGCCTTTGCACCTCAGCTTTCATTTCAGCCCTGCTGAAAAGGCTTTTATTTTTAACATTCTTCTTCTTCTTTCCCTTTTGTCCTCCTTTATTCTCTTCTTCAGCTACCCCAGCTGCACCAAACCTCTTCTCCCTCTCCTCCTGTTGGAGTTCTCAAGAGAAAGATGCTCCTGTGGCTGTGGGTTGTTTGGCTAAGGATTTTCTACCTGATTCCATTAACTTCTCCTGGAATTACAAAAACCAAACTGCTGTGAGTAACAAAGATTTAAAGATCTTCCCATCTCTTATGAGTGGGAGCACATACACAGCCACCTCACAGGTGATCCTCCCTGCCAATGATGGCTTCCAAGGACAAGATAGCTACTTGGTGTGTAAGACCCGTCATCCTAAAGGCAACAAAGAAGTTCAAGTTCCACTCCCAGGTAAGATCTGAAGTACAACTCTTTCTTTATCTCTTCTTTCCTCCCTACCCTTACTTTGGATTCACGAAGCAGAACTAGTCTACAGTTTTGAGGGAAACAAAACATCTCAGCAGATAGCACAGAATGTATGTCACACTCATAAGTATTTTATACACATACATAAGCCCATACACAAATACACAACAAATATATAGACACCCCGAAGTGCATACACACATATGTACTTGCCCATGCTCCTCCCTTGCTATAATGGGCTCAAAGAAGAGATCTCATTTAAGGGAACTGTTAGGCTGCTCTCCATTCAAATACTGATCTCTCTATTTCAAGCTTCTTTCTATCTTCACAATCATCCCCAGTGAAAGAAAATAGAAGCAGAAAGCGGCCAAGAAAGGGGAGGATTTCTCTAGACAGGCAAAGCTAGTAAAAGCAAAAGCTTTCTTTTGTTTGTGATGTATCAGGACATGGACCTAACTCCCCTCAAACTTCCTGGCTTATTCTCCTATTCAGATATCCACGTCAGTTCCCCGAACGTGACTGTGTATATCCCACCTCGTGATGCATTCTCCAGCTCTAGCCTAAGAACATCCAAGCTCATCTGTCAAGCCACCAACTTCAGGCCAAACAAGATCAAGCTAACATGGCTTCAAGAGGGCAGGCCAGTTCTGTCAGGTTTCTCTACAAGTCAAGTCCTACCTGACGGCTCTGGGGCCTACATCCTGCAGAGCAGCCTGACTATCAGCGAGAATGACTGGCTCAGCCAAAGCACATTCACCTGCCGTGTAGAACATGAAGGAGCCCAATTCCAGAAGAATGTTTCCTCAACCTGTTTCAGTGGGGGTAAGTGACACTTATGATGGAACACCTCGGAAGTGACTTAGAATTCCCAACTTATAAGGTTCTACCTAATGGCCCTATTTATAGGAGAGCCTCAGAGAAGTACTCTTCCCCAGGAAGCCCTCCCTAGTTCAGGGCTTGGACCCAAAAGAAAGATGAGCCAACAGGCCCAGAAAGACCCCTAACAGGTTGAAAATATAGATTCCAAACATGAAGGTTTTAGTCCTGGTGATCTTACTTATTTGGGAATGAGATCAGCTCTGCTAAACATGAATCTGGTTTCTCCAAGAGCCTCAAACACTGATAATGGCTGCTTAGTCACTTATCCTGCCTTGTAAGTGGCTGAGATCAGTGATGCTTAGGATCCTTTTCTCTTTATTTACTTGTATAGAGGCCCCTGGGGGGAAGGGTGCATGAAAAATAATCCTAGATCTTCTCTCCAGCTGGAGAATGTTCACATTCTCCTTCCCTTATGGAGAATAAATTAAAGGAAATAGAAGCATATTGCAGCATGAGCATTTTGATTAGACATAAGAAAGGGAGTCCTAGGAGCTTTACTCAACAATCCTTGGAGTTGATCACTGAGTAAAGGTGGGAACAGTCTTCCATGGGAACCAGGAAGAGCATAGGAAATTCTCATATCTATGAGGGAAGTTAATACCTTCCTGGAAGAGTAGTTCCAAAGAACTCTGTAGAACGTATCAGATCTATAAGGTCGGATTGCTTACCACTTTCTCAGAAAGAAGAAAGCACTTAAACCCACTGCTGAGTATGCAAGAAGGAGGAGGTATAAAAAGAAGGAAAAGATTAAGGGAGAAGAAGGATAGATCGATAGCAAACACTACTGATATTTGTAAGGCCATTATAATTTTGTCTCAATTTGCTTCCTTTCAGAAACTAAATGTAACTTTTCCTTTATCCTAGGCCCAGAAGCACCCATTGAAGCCTTTGTCATCCCCCCCTCCTTTGCAAGTATCTTTGTTACCAAATCAGCCAAATTAACCTGTGTAGTCACAAATCTTCCCAATTCTCAAAATCTAAATATTTCCTGGACCCGTGAGAAGGGAGACCCTCTGGAAACTACCGTTAAGGTGTCTCCCAGTCATGCCAATGGCACCTTTACTGCTGAAGGAGAAACCACAGTCTGTACAGAGGACTGGAATTCAGGGGAAGTATTCAAGTGCACTGTGATTCATCCCAACCATCCTGTTCCCTTGAAGAAAGAAATCTTTAAGCAAAAGGGTAAGTTAGTTTCCAAATTTCTCCTCCTTCTTGTCATCTTTCCTCCCTAACCTGAACCCTGTAATGGGCCCATTCAAAGTCAGATGATACTCTCTTGGAGGCCATGTGACCAGAGGTGGGGAGCTTTAAACTCTTGTGAAGTCTCTCAGAAAACTTTGAGTTCATTTGCCTAAATCTAGGAAAACCAAACCAGAGGATCCAAGTCTTTTATCCCTAGAACAAAAGCAATAAAGTCATCCCACAAAAGGTCCAGACCTTCCACATGCTGCCCTTGGATTACAGGAAAAAACTGAGATAATCTTTCAACATGAGCCCCATCACACGTAACTCTTTGTCCCTACGATTTCAGAGAACCCAGGAGCCTCTTTTCCAACTCTCTCCTACTAGATCCCAGACTCACCACAAGACTCTCATCCCTTGACTCCTGTCATGTTTTTAGGCTGTGGTTATGAATTCTCTACTCTCAAATCTTCGATTTTCCGGTCTACTTAATCCAATAACCTCTTTGCTCACAGGGGCTGTTCAGCATGCACCAGCTGTCTATCTGTTGCCTCCAACTTCTGAGGAGCTGAGCCTGAGGGAAGCAGCTACCTTAACCTGCCTGATGAGGGACTTCTCCCCAGCAGATGTGCTTGTCCAGTGGAGGCACAAAGGACAGCCTATACCCTCAGAGAAATATGTCACCAGCATCCCCCAGCAGGAGCCCCAGAAAGACGGTCTCTACTTCTCCCACAGCATCCTGACAGTGTCTGAAGAAAACTGGAATGCAGGGGATTCCTATACCTGTGTGGTGGTTCATGAAGCACTGCCCTTGTCGGTGACCGAGAGGACCGTGGACAAGTCCACTGGTAAACCCACCTTCGTCAATGTCTCCCTTGTGCTATCTGATGCAGCCAATACCTGCTACTGAGAGGGTGTGGTCTTGGCCAGTCTCTTTTTACTGTCCCTTCAAGTCCTACCCTCAACATCTAACTCACTCATGGGGCAAGTTCTGGGGGTTTCTATGCCAACTGAATTCCCCAAAGGAGTGTATAAGATCATGTGACTGAAAGAAGATACTGCATTTTACAAAAATTAGAAATAAAAAAATCAACTTTACAAAGAGGCATTGGTTCTCGTTCTGTAGTAAACAATGGTAATCTGACTGGCCCTAAGCTTCTCTCTGTTCACCATTCCATTCCTGAGCTTCTTCCCTCATCTTACCTCTCAAATTACACATACCTACACAAGCACGCACACATGCATGCACATATGCAAACACCACCTTAGACCTTACTTCCCTCACCCAACCTGATCAACTCTCCCCAACTTTACTCCACACTTCAATTCCACGTTGTTTGGTTGCTAGAAATACAGTTCATATTTCTTAGTCCTTCAGAACAAGTTTTGGCAGAAACAAACTTGACAGCACATATGCATGTGTGGATACACAGGCACATAAATATGCATGCATGCACATACACACACGTATCATCACTAGACTAAGTCATTGGAAACCTCTTTTCTGGAAGGGAAGCATGAGCACTGGTAGAATTCTGACAATCCTACTATCACGTGGGATCCATGGACTTTTCAAAGATATCCTTTTGCCTTTTAGTAAGTGTAATGTGCATGTTCTCCACTTAAAATATTCAGTCTTCTGGGAGAGAGGGGAAAGAAAGCAATGCCTCTTACAATGGCCTCAGTTGTGATACCTCCATACTTAGCCTAGTGATATAGAATTTAGAACTCCTTGTCCCACTGATCATTCATAGCAGTCCCTTTAATTCCTCAGTCTTGGTTTTGAGTGGAAGCCTAGCTATTTCATCTACTCATGTCCAAGGGAGTGCGACTCAGTGTCCCAGGGATGAGTAATTTCAGACTCAAGAAAATAGGTCACTTCAAGACAATGCTTCCATTTCCTCTCCCAGTATACCCCATACCAATGATCCTCTAGTATCTGCCTTAGGTATGTACATCTCATCCGAAGAAGACACGTTCATAGAACCAGAATAGAAGAAGGTCAATATTTAAGACTGAGGGTAGAGTTGATACCAAATGTGACTTTCTTGGATTACTCCCATGGAAGAAGTCACCTTTTCAAAGAAATATCAAAGAGGAAAAAGAAACATCAAGAAACGAGAAACATCTAAGGGACCATCCTACTTGAAAAAGCCCACCCTTCTCTGTTCCTTGTTAGAAGCTACATGAGGATGGAATTTAGGTGGCCCAAGAAAGATCAATGACCCTTTATCCAAAGAAGTTGTGGCTCTAAGTGAGCTCATACATGACAAGGGAAGAGAAAACTTATTCATAAATTGCCTACTGTCCAAAGATAGAAGTCTAAACACAGTAAGGTACCCTCGAGTATGAGATGAAATACCTAGTTAAAGGAAAATTAATATTTTCTATGAGGACTCTTTTCAAGGTCTTTCATCTGCCCAGAGACACATTCATCTTAGCAAAATACTAGTCCAGTCAACCTAGAGGACATCTGTTTGTAATGAAGTTGATGTGCTGACCTACAAAAAAATTTACTTTTATGTAGAAAATATTATCTAATATGCCTGAATAGCACAGAAGCTAGATAAACCATTTTGCTTCCCTAGCCAACCTTTTCTGAAATCTACAAATAAATCCATTTCTAAACATATCCCACATCTGTTCTTGGAAAACCAGGAAGAAAATCTAAATTCCTCAAGAGTCCACTGGATCTTTTACCCTAAGCTCAATTCCATTGTAGCAGAAGTACCTGAACATCTTGTGCAAAATCCAGGCTATAGAATGTCTTACTTTATGTAACCCAACCTTAGTTTCTCCAAGAGATCAGAATCTATTGTCCTCAGTAACAATCAACAATGATTGTTGATATGTACTGTGGTCTAACCATAGAATCAGGAGGGACTTCAAAGCCTTTCTTCTGTGTAATAATGAGTTCTTAAGGAAAAACAAAACTGTGAAATCCTTTTAGCTTACGTACAAAAAGAGACATAGACAGAAAGTTAGCATTCTGCTGAAAAACTGCGAGAAATTATGCTACAAAAATGTGAGGACAGAAAAGGTAGAGATAACAGAAACTGAGAAGCAGTGAACAATAGAAATGGTGCCTTAAACAGCATCCCAATGTTGTTATTAGGATAACAGTATGTACTAATATAGTGTTTAGTTTGAATGTTGGGATGTTATCTTTCTCCATACACTTCCAACATCTGAGCGGCTTTATGATCCAAGTACTGTTTACCAATTTATTCCTTCTACATAGAGCTCTAAGTATTGCCTTCAACCATGACTGAAGGGGGAAGAAGGAAATGGAAGGTGGTATCATCAATCATTAGTTTCAGTTTCTTTATTTGCCCCAGACTTACATGGACATGGAAAGATATTCTCAACCAGCACAATAGGTTTCAACTACATTCTCTTCTTTTTTGTTTTGGACAACTAGATACGTAGCATGCGACCCATTATGTTGGACAAAACACTAAGATATCGTCTATCTAACACCTTGACTCATTTGCTCCCACAGTGGGCTGCAGTGATCTCTCTGGTCACTTTTCCCAGAGCAGGTCTTCTCTTCAACTTTTGATTCTCCAAAGAAAATATCTTTCACAATCAGTTTAGGAAAGGAGAGCCTTGAAATCAACCATAATTCATTACATTCTTGGTTCCTCTATTACTATCCCCCCCCACTGGTTCAGAGTTCCCATTCATCTTCCTCCAATAATCCAAAACTTAGGTCACTGAAGAAAATTTGAGGACTATATCGATCCTCAAAATTTCTCAGATCCAAATAAGAATACAGGTGGAATTTGTTCCTAAGAGCATAGATGAATTAGGAAAAGCCTAAATCAAGATTTTAATTAGCAGGAATAAACACATAGATATGCACATAAGTGCATATTATACATAAATGCACTCATCTCTCACATTTATGACCTGCATTAATTATCATCATCATCATCATCATCATCATCATCATCATCATCATCATCATTCTCATCTCTCTCTGTCTCTCTCTCTCTATTCCTTTCTAATATTGATCTCACTGTTCTGACTGTTCTGATCATCCATAAGAGTGGCACAGTTAAATCACTCTCAGAATTCATTTTAAATCAGAATTCATTTTTAAATAGTGACTTTAATCTCATCCTCAGCACTATAAAGGGATCCTTGTGAGACTGCAGTGAAAGTTTCCCTTTTTAAATGCATTTTCATCCCCTTCTCTGCATTTCCTGTCACACTAATTCTTTCTGAAGATGGTTGGGTTTTGTTTGTTTCCAAGTTTCTAGGTTTTCTCATACTTACAACCATCTTATTCCTAGACTTCTCTCTCTGTTCCTGGAGCAAAGACCATAGATTTCCTCTAGAAAATGTCATGCTCATAGAAAATACATCTATTTAGCACTTTATTCCTACAAACAGCCTCTCCCAAGTAGCAAATCTTCTGTCTAGTCCTAGCCCCATAGTGACTGAATCTAACACTGCTCTTTCTGTTCTCTATCATTCAAAACCCATGAAGAAGGAGAAGTCAATGCTGAGGAAGAGGGATTTGAGAACCTGTGGACAACAGCCTCTACATTCATTGTCCTCTTCCTGCTGAGTCTCTTTTACAGCACAACAGTTACTTTGTTCAAGGTAAGAGGACAGGGATGCATACAATTTGAACAAGAATGTGCCCAAGGAAGTATGATGTGGGCACTCTTTGTTTTTAGCTAAGTTATGATGTCATTATTAGGTATTCAGATAAACCTAAAATATAGTTATACCTGTATTTAGGCAACAATGCTACAGATTTCTAACATGAAATGGGCATTTAATCTTTTAAACGTGCATTTAATTGCATGTTTAATACTGTAAACATTTCATATATTTTCTGCTATAAATTACTACTTGTTTGAGTATACTTGTTTCTTATTTTATGGTTATGTTCATTTGACATGTTTCATGTCTACTTGTTCATTGTTTTGCATATATACTCCTGTACTACACATAAGGTGTGTAACTTTCCACTCTTCCTGTATCTTGCACTCCCCTGCGTATCCTTCCATCCAGTGACACCAGACTCTTTGTTGTTCCTAGAACAAAACATTGCATCTTCAGACCCTAAGCATTTTCACAGTCTTTCTCCTGTGCCTAGAATGCTCTCATTCCTCATTTCCATCTACCCGTTTCCCTAGCTTCTTTGAAGACCCAATTTAAATCCCATCTTCTACAGGAAGCCTTTCCCAACCTCACTTCATTCTAGTGTCTTGTCTCTTTTAATCATTTCTAATTTATTATATGTCTATATATATGTGTGTGTATCTGTGTGTATATATATACATACACACACACACGTATACATTTATTTGCTTGCTTGTTGTCTTCTCCTTTAGATTAGCAGCTCCATGAGGGCAAGGATTGTCTTTTGCCTTTTGGTGTCACCAGTACTTAGCATAGTACCTGGAATATTGTAGGTGTTTAAGAAATATTTATTGACTGACTTAAGGCCTCATTTATAAGATATATAGAGGTTATGTTTGGGTCAACAAAGTCTTAATTTTAGGTCCCTGTAGGAAGCACAATTTGACATATCTCTCCATATCTATCTGGAAAAGACCTCAGAGCCCCTCTAGTGCAAACCTAGTATATTGCAGATGAGGCAACAGAGGCCGAGAGACATTAAGTATCTTGTCTAATGTAACACAGTATTAAGTATCAGAGGTGGGATTTGAACTCAGGTTCTCTGATTTCAGAGTCAGTGGTATTTTCACTATACCACTTTTATTATTTGAAATCAGGGGTGGGAAACCTGTGGCCTCGACGCCACATGTGGCCTTCTAGATCCTTGGGTGAGGCCTTTTGACTGAGACCAAGTTTTACAGAACAAATTCTTTTATTAAGGGGATTTCTTCTGTGAAGTTTTGATTCAGTCAAAGATCTGCACTTGGGGATTACATGTGGCCTTGAAGTCACAGGTTTTCTACCCTTTTTCCAAACTATCTTCAATGGATTCACACAGGTCCCTTTTTGTCTGATATTCTTTCCCAAAAATGGTCACAAGGAAAAGCATGCATCTATTATTATTATTATTCATAGTAATATTTGACATTTACAAATGGCCTTATATGAATTATATCATGGCAAATGCCTACCATAGGTTAGAGGTAAAACAGATATCTGCCCTGATGAAGAAATTGAATCTCAGAGAGATTAAAATGACCTACATACTGTCACGTAGCTAGTGAGTGTAAGGTGGAATTAGATGTTGGTCTTCCTCACATCAAGTGTAGCACACTTACACTATGCTGTTTCTTTATTATTCACAGGTGAAGTAAATTCATGCTTGAAAGACAT
Source organism: Notamacropus eugenii (assembly GCF_028372415.1). Taxonomy (NCBI): domain Eukaryota; kingdom Metazoa; phylum Chordata; class Mammalia; order Diprotodontia; family Macropodidae; genus Notamacropus; species Notamacropus eugenii. Next base: position 323,073,559 of record NC_092872.1, read on the forward strand.
ACATGTGAAAACAAAGGTTGAACCAAAAGAAGCGATAATGCCTTAAAGATCTGAGCCATGCTACTCTTGCTGAAGGATACAATTGACACTTTCACCTATTCTTGGAAGACCAAGAGACTCCCAAGCTTCTAGGGGTGATGGAGATAGAAGGAGGGTGGACTTAACTTTCTATTTCCATGTGGTTTTCCCACATCTTCTTATTACTTTATGTAGAACTCGCTTCTTGTTACCTTTCTCATATCCTCCCTCCTAAAATTAGAATTTAAAAGAAAAAATGCATATTTCTTAATCACAAGTAATTGTATTTTACTAGTTAACAAAACTAGTAAAAAATAAAGGTTATTATAGATCACAATGTCGTTTTGAAATAAAAAAGTCTATTATATTGTCACAATGGCTTTCATTAGAAACGCTATAGAATAAAAGTCCCTGACATTCTTTTCCTGTCCTGGGAACTAATGGCTCTCCATTCATCAGAGATTCATGTATGTCTATGTTATTCTAAAACTGAAAACCCAATTTTGTTTTATACTGGGAAAGCAAAATGATCAGTGTTTAGGGGTAGGACCTGGGAAAGGTAATATCATTGAGGAAGCCATGGGTATTTAAAGTTATTACAGTCCTACAATAAATTCTGAACTCTGAATGAATAGCAATAAAAAGTATTAGAACATCATAAGCTAAACATCCCAAATCAACAGTGAGAAAAAATATTTTTAGTTTGTTTTTTTAAAACAATGAATTTAGAGCCTCTTATTATCTTTTTCAGGGGTATTTGATCATAGTAAGTCTTGCCTATCAAACTCAACTACATCTTTGTTCTGGTCCATGTAAGTGGCCCATTTGTTAAGAAAGTATCTCCTTCCAGCATACATTTCCTGAGCTAAAAAATACTTGTTCTAAGATTACTTTCAAGTTTTTCTAGGCTTATCCTATATAGACTTAAGAACAAAGAGGGTTTCATTGGAGCTTCCTATTTTAACCTAGAACTGCATTGGCTTAACTGACTCTCCAGTATAATATGTGTTGTTTACAATCAGAAATGGTCATATTGTCTGTCAAGGAGAAATTGAGCAATGATTGTCATGCTATTTATCAAAGGGAAACCAAAATTCTCTACAAAAGAACTACTGGGTATGGTTACTGAGCCACTGCCACTGTTCTTTAAAGTATCCAAAAAACTGGAAGAATTACTACAGTATTGGATATAAACAAATTCCCAATTTCCATAGTCTAGTGTATCAATTTCTGGTAAATTTTAGAAAGGATCACTAAATATACGGCTTCTCAGCACTTGGACATGGGAAAGATCATTAATTACTATGAGCCAGTATGGATGAATTCAGTAAGAACTAGTCCTATTACAATAACTGTTTCCTTTTTCATAGGATTATCACAATAGTAGATGGGGAGAATGACAACATGATGTGCTTGAATTTCAGTAGAAAATTTAATAAAATCTTTCATAATACTCTTAAAGACAAGATTCAGTCCAGATCCACTCTTTGTATATATGTGTGTGCACATATTTTTTTTATTTAGATGAATTTGGAACAGATTGATGACTAACCCAGAAAGTGTTTGTTATATTAATGGATGAATTTCAACCTCAAAGGAGGTCTACAGTAGAGAATCCCAAGGCTCTGGGCATTGCCTAGTTCTGTTCAATATTTTTGCCAACGACTTGAATAATCTACCAAATAACATACATAAAATTTGCAAATAACACAGTTAAGAAAAGAGAGTTTATATACTGAATGACAGAATAAGGATAGGTTGGGAATGAATATTACAAAAGTAAATGATAAAATCCAACACTTGAATTCAAAACATTAGCGGGAAAAACTTCAATAGAAGAGGTCAGGTGTATCTAGATAACCAAGCACATGAAAAAAGCCTGGAAGTTTCAGGCACCTGTAAATTAAGCGTTTCAGAAATGTGATGTGGCATTCAAAAGAATTAATGTGATGTTATCCTAAATAAATAGCAACATAGAGATAATTTGGAGGGGCTGGAGGGGTGAAGCATGAAAGAGTCTTGGTCTACTCTGCCCTAGTCAGACCACATCTGGAACATTATGTCCAATATTACATTTGTGAGAAAGGATGCTAACAAGCTGCAGGGCAATCAGAATAGTAAAGGGACTTGAAATCAAGTTATACAAAGATAAGTCAAAGGAATAAGGGATGTGAAGACTGGAGAAAAAAATCGGTCATTCAAGAAGCATTACGCTAGAATCTAGAAAGGCCAAAGACCAAAAACAAACAAAAAACAGTCCCTGCTATCAAGAAACTTGTCTGACAATTTTTTTCAAATACTTGAAATATTTTAATTACCATTAAAGTATTTTATTTACAAATATATTACCTATAAATAAATATATACATTATATCTAGTCTTGCGTACTTGTCCTCAGACTTCCAAACTTATTTTGACTCTTGGAGATTGTTAAATGCAGCTTGTCTAAGAAGTAGAAGGGACTATATTCTAAAAAGAAAATTTTTTTAAACTATGGGAATGACAGTTGGAGAGAAAACCCTTTGAAGACAGTGTATTTCTAGATATTCTTTTCTGCTCATTTTGTGTCTATTTATTGAACACTCTGACAAAATTTTTAAAAGCCTAAAAGTGATTATTTGAAAGTTTAAAGAAATGTGACCAAAAGACAGTACAAAAACACTGGCATTTGAATGCTGAATGTCACCATATGCATGAAATTACCTATATGAGCTTTTAGTATTTCAAATTAAATTCTTAAATCAAATTTAGGTGATCTGGCACTGACAGTGTAGCTATAACTTTCTCAAGTTAGTAAAACAAAACTGGCAACTTAAAATTAAGACATGATAAGATTTTGGTACACTTGTTTGGACATTAATGAAATACTTCTAAACACTGATGTGATGTGGACTGATTCTCAGATATTTGTTGGATGAGGTTTTTTTAGTCTAGGTAAGGGGATATTGCAATCCTCAAACATATGTTTATCTTTGCTATATTGGCATGATCAGTGGTTTGTACATTCAACAGTAGTATTTTAGCAAGTTGTATCAGTCAGTAATATTTTTGCCTCATAAATAGGAATTAAAAATCACTTGGAGGAATGGATTAAAATTTGTTGAGTATAAAGATTGAACTTCAAGTCACTGTAGTTTTAGTAAATGCTTACTGTATTAGTTAAGGGTCAAATACTGCATATGCTGTGTATATTCTGATTCTATTAAAATAAAATTTTAAACTGAAAAAAATAAAGAAATAAACATCAAAGATGAAAGTAATGAATTCCATTTTTTTTGTTATACACTCCTATCAGCAAGACATTTCCAAGCATGGACCCTCTACATGCATTACTGTTATGTATATTATAAAGCATACAAAAAATACAAATTTTAAAATATGAGTTGCAGTTGAAATTAATGACATTTAAAATAATAATTTTTATTTTCTTTACTAAAAGTAGACAAAAACACTTTTTGCTCCTATTAAAATATTATTATTAATAATAATGATATCCTTTTAAAAAGTAATGTACTAATCTATGCTTTTGTATTCTGATTCTTTCCCCACTGCCTTCAAATATGCCTGCATCTTTCTCATCCTTTAAAAAAAACATTCACTAGTTCCTACCATCTCCTCAAACAGTCATCCACTAATTCTCTTCACCCTTATTTAGCCAAAGACTTGTTTCCACTTGCTGCTCCTACTTCCTCTTTTCTCACTCTCAGCCTTATTACACAAATGAAACTCCCTTTCCCAAAGTTACCAACTGTAGACTACTACTATTACTAGGGGAGTCCACATGAAAAGTGCCATCTCACACAGGGATGGCCTTAACAAATTTTATTGCTTCTCACAAAGGAAGGAAGAAAACGGTTGCTAGTACTCCATGCCAGCAATGAACAACAAACATGGATGTGTAGCCTGAAGACTCAGAGAACGTCAGGATTCAACCTTTAGAGAAAGAGTCAATGGGAGACTGCCCGTAGGGCCAATGTGATATTCACAGCACCCATGACAGCTATGAATATCCTGGTGCAATTCCGAACTGTGAAATACAACAGACTCTACACATGGAAGACAGAATCAAAACATTTATTCAGACACCAGAAAGCCAAATACATCATAGTAACAAAAATCAATATATAATAGCAATGCAGAGGACAACACCATCCCTAAACCTTCTCCCTGATAGGCTCCCCACAAATCAGCTTCATTAAATAAATCACAAACATTATCCCTTAAACAAAATCACACACTCTTTCACTCATGCTAGCCAGTCACCTGCTTGCCTGCATCCTTCCTAGCTCTGATTAATGCATATAAAAGATGCACCAATTTAAATTATTATTACACTGCCTTGTTATTTAATGAACCAGCTAAATTAAGGATTTTTTAATTACATGATAGAAGAGAGAAATGAGGAACTAGGAACTAGTCATTTCTACCTTCATAACATCTCTCATTTCTAATTACTTTTCTCCACTCACAAACAGGCCCTCATCACCCCGACCTAGATTATTTCAAGTTTCATAAATGGTCTCTCGTCCTCAAGTTTTTACCCCTGCAATCTCTTGACAGAGTGCTTTTCCTTAATCATACATATCTGATCATGTGACAAAATCTATTCAATCAATTCAAGTGGCTTCCTATTGCCTCTATGATAAAATATACCCTCATCAGTTTTACTTTTAAAGTCCTATGCAGCCTAGCCCAAACTTATTTTCCAACCATATCTCAGGGAAGAGAACAAGCATTTATATTAGCTTATTAATATTATATTATTAAGCATTATATTAGCTTACAGTACCTGTTATGTACCAGGCATTATGCAAAGCAATTTTTCACATGCATGATCTCACCTGATTGCCACAACCTTGGGAGGTAGATGCTATTATTATATACTCATTTTTTATAGTTGATGAAACTAGAGCAAACAGAGGTTAAGTGACTTATCCAGGGTCATACATGTATAACTAGCTGTGAGACCAAATTTGAACTCAGAGCTCCTTGATCCAGTGCTCCATCAACTGCACCACCAGCTGCTTGATTAGAGGTAGTTTTTAGACTCTGGACTCTAAATTCTGACCAAACTGGCCTTCTCTTTATTCCTCACAAATAACATTGACTTTACACTGGCTCGTCCCTCATAACTGGAATAAGCTCTCTCCTTACTTTCTTCTCATAGAATTGCTCTCTTTCTTTAGGATTTTCTTCACGAAGCCTTTTCTGGCATCCGCATCTGATATCCTTCTTCCCAAGCTCCCTTTTATTTAACTGCAGTACATATATTTGTATTAACTTTATGCTATATATTTTATGTGCACTTTTGTCTCCTCCATGAAATGTTAGCTCCTCACAAGTGAGGACTGTTTATCACGTCTCCCCACGGCGCGGCCGGGGGGAGTAGACACAAATGGGGGACTAGACACAAATCAGGCACTTGATAAACACTGGAATAAGGGATTATTCTTGGCTTCTATCAATCAGTTCTTACAAAATATTTGGGTGACATAACATATGTTTTTTATAAATAAATTCTTTTCTTTTCATTAAAAGTTTCTTTGCCTAGTTGGACATTGGAAAAAATTAATAAAAATTTATCATCCATAGTCTGCTAGTTTTACCAGAGTACCAGTGATTTAACATGTGAAAGGAAAGAAAGACATATTCAGTTCTCTTTAATACTGGTAAGACTTGTATTTACCTATGATTTCTTCTCTATTTCCATGCTTGTTTCCTGAACTTCGTCCACTTCTGAGAATTTTTCATCATTTCCTAATGTCTGTTGAAGTTCAGGGATAGTACTAAGAAAAACTACTTTCCCCTTAGTTCCAGCTTATCTTCAACATTTTCTTTTATATGAGACAGATGTAATTCTTTCCCCAAAGCATCTAGTTCCTTTAATGTTTCATGCCTGTCTGGATGGTGCTGTGTGACTTTTGCCAAAACTTCATACTCCTGGGGATTTTTCCATATTCGTTTTGCTTGAAGGATCTGTTGTTTGTACTCAGTAATTTTTTCATGTGCTCCAGTTATACTACTTTCTTTGTCTTTGTAAATTTTTTCATAGTTTTCCATTTCTCTGAGATTCATGTCATAATCAAGTAGGGTTTTTCCTATTAAAAATTCACTTTGAGACAATGTATTTAACATGCGTTGGTACTGGCTATAACCTTCTTCCTGAGATCCAGCATTGCACCACTTAATGAAACTCCGCACTAACAGGTTGATTCTCAGATCATCACCGGCACCAGAACCATCAATTAAGAGATGCTTTCTTATAACTTCGTGGGCTGTCACCAATCCCATGACACCCTCAGTGGTGGCAGACCATCACCCTCATCAAGAGGCCCTGGGTCAAACTCTCACAATGCAGCCGGGCAAACAGTGATGAAGGCCTAGGGGCGGGACCTGCCGCCAGAGCCACAGCAGTGTACCGCAGGCCTGCCCCCATAAATTCCAAATCAAATGAAATTTTTTGGAAGATTTTTATTTTTTATATAATTAATGTTTATATTTTTAGTTTTCAATATTTACTTCCAAAAGATTTTGACTTTTAGATCTTCTTCCCCTCTCTCTCCTCTCCCCTCCCCAAGATGGCATGCCATCAGATATAACCTCTTCTTACACATTCATACTAAACAAAAATTTCACATTAGTCAGGATGTGATGAACAACTAGAACCAACATGAGGAACCATGAGAAAGAAAAACAAAATGAAACAACAAAAGAAAAGGAGAGCAAATAGTGTGCTTCCATCCTCATCCAGATTTCAAAGTTCTTTCCCTGGATATGGAAGGTATTTTCCATCATGAATGAGTCTTTGGGAGTTGTCTTAGGTTCTTTCACTGCTGAGAAGAGAAAAGTCTATCAAAGTGAGTCACCACACAATGTGACTTTTACTCTGTATAATGTTCTCCTGGTTCTGCTCATTTCACTCAGCATCAGGTCATATAAGTCATTTAAAGTTTTTCTGAAGTTGGCCTGCTCATCATTTCTTATAGAACAATAGTATATATTCCATTACATTCATATACCACAACTTGTTCAGCCATTTCCCAATTAATGGACATCTTCTCAATTTGCAGTTCTTTGAAACTACAGAAGGAGATGCTTATAAATATTTTTGTACATATGACTCTTTCTCCCATTTTTATGATCTCTTTGGTATACATACCTAGAAATGACATTGCTGGGTCAAAGTGTATGCCTAGTTTTATAACCCCTTGGACAGAGTTTCAAATTTCTCTCCAGAATGATTGGATTAGTTCACAACTCTACCAACAGTGCATTAGTGTTCAATGTTTCCACGTCTTCTCCAAAGTTTGTCATTTTTCTGTTTTGTCATGTTAGACAATCTGATAGGTGTCATGTAGTACTTCAGAGTTGTTTTGATTTGGATTTCTCTAGTCAATAGTGATTTAGAGCATTTTTTTATGTGACTAGAGATAGCATTAATTTTTTCATCAGAAAACTGCCTGTTCATCTCCTTTGACCATTTATCAATTGGGGAATGACTTGTACTCTTATAAATTCAACACAGTTCTCTATATGTTTTAGAAATGAGGTCTTTATCAGAGACACTGTCTGTACAAATTGTTTCCCAGCTGTCTGCTTCCCTTCTAATCTTGGTTGCATTGTCTTTGTTTGTGCAAAAACTTTTCAATTTAATGTAACCAAAATAATCCATGTTGCATTTCTAATGTTGTCTGTCTCTCATTTGGTCATAAATTCTTCCCTTCTCCGTAGATCTGATGGATAAACTATTTCTTGCTCGATTAATTTGCTTATAGTGTCAGCTGTCATATCTAAATTTCAAATGACTTTATCTTCGTATAGAGTATAAGATGTTGGTCTATGCCTAGTTTCTGCCATACTGTTTCCCAGTTTTCCTATAAGTTTTTGTTAAATACTGAGTTCTTATGCCAAAAGCTGAAGTCTCTATCAAATTTATTTTTATTTATCAAATTTAGGTTGCTAAAGTCATTGACTACTGTGTCTTAAGTACCTAACTTATTCCACTGATTCATCACTCTATTTCTTAGCCAGTACCAAGTAGTTTTCATGGTTGTTGTTTTATAATACAATTTCAGAACTGGTATGGCCAGGCCACCTTCTCTTGCATTTCTATTCATTAATTCCTTTGATATTCTAGATTTTTTGTTCTTTCAGATATTTTTCCTATTGCTTTTATTAGCTACATAAAATATTTTTGGTGGTTTGATTTGCATGACACTGAAAAAATAAATTAATTTAGGTCAAATTGTCATTTTTATTATATAAGTTTGGCCCACCCATGAGCAACTAATATTTTTCCAGTTTTTTAGATCTGACTTGATTTGTGTGGAAAGTGTTTTTAAATGTGTTCATATGGGCTTGGCTTGGCAGGTAGACTTTCAAAATTTTTACAATGTATACAGTAATGTTAAATGGACTTTCTCTTTCTATGTTTTGATGTGGGCTTTGTTAGTAATACATTGAAATGGAGATGAGTTGTATGGGGTTATTTTATATCCTACAACTTTGCTAATTTTTTTATTATTTCAAGTAATATTTTAGATTTCTTCCGCATTTTATATATTGTCTGTAAAGAGTTATAGCTTTGTTTCTTCCTTGCCTATTCTAATTTTTACAACTTCTTTTACTTCCCATAATGTTAAATCTAGTATTTCTAGTACAATATTGAATAACAGTGGTGATAATGGACATCCTCGTTTCACCCCTGATCTTATTGGCATCTACTTTTTCCCCGTTACATGTAATACTTGGTGATGATTTTAGATATATATTGCTTACCATTATAAGGATATGTTCTCTAGTGTTTTTAATGGGAATGGGTGTTGTATTTTGTCAAAAGCTTTTTCTGCATCTATTGAGATAATCCTATGATTACTGTTGTTCTTGTTGTTAATATGGTCAATTGCGCTGATAATTTTCCTAATATTGAACCAGCCCTGCATTTCTGGTATAAATCCTACCTGGTCATCGTGTCTTATCCTCAAAATAAGTTACCATAATCTCTTTGTTAACATTTTATTTAAAATTTTTGCATATATATTCATTAGGGAACCTGGTTTGTAATTTTCTTTCTCTATTTTGGTTCTTCATGGTTTAGGTATCAGTACCATATTTGTATCATAAAAAAATAATGTGGTAGGACTCGTTCTTCACCTATTTTCCCGAACATTTTATATAGTGTTGGAATTAATTGTTCTTTAAATGTTTGGTAGAATTCTCTTGCAAATCCATCTGGCTCTGGACATTATTTTCTAGGCAGTTCATGGATGGTTTGTTCAATTTCTTCTTCTGAAATGGGGTTAAATATTTTACTTCCCCTTCCACTAATCTGGACAATTTATATTTTTGTCAATATACATTTCACTTATGATTGTCAAATTTATTGGCATACAGTTAGGCAAAATTTCTCCTAGTTGTTGCCTTACTTTCCTCTTCATTGGCTGTGAATTCACCCTTTTCATTTTTGATACTGGTATTTTGGCTTTATTCTTTCTTTTTAAAAAAATCAAACTAACCAAAGGTTGATTTTTCATAAAAGTTCTTAGTTTTATTTATTAGGTTTTTTTGTTATTTCAATTTTATTAACCTCTCCTTTGGTATTCAGTTTTTCTAATTTGGTATTTAATTGAAGATTTTCAATTTGTTCTTTTTCTAGCTTTTTCAGTTGCATGCCCAATTCATTTCTCTCCTCTTTCTCTATTTTATTCATGCAACCATTCAAAGATCTAAAAATTCCCTTAAGAGCTGTTTTTCTACATCCCATAAGTTTTGGTATGTTGTCTTATGATTGTCATTCCCCTGCATGAAGTTATGGATGGTTTCCATCATTTCTTGTTTCACACACTCACTCATTATTACTAGTTTATTGAGTTTGCAATTTGTTGTTAGTCTGTCTTTCCATGGCCCTTTATTACTTGTGATTTTTATTGTCATCTGAAAACAATGCATTTAATATTTCTGCGTTTCTGCATTGGGTTGTGAGGTTTTGATGCCCAGATACATGGTATTTTTTCGTCTAACTGCCATGTATCCACAAGAAAAAGGTATATTCCTTTCTATCCCGAGTCAGTTTTCTCCAGAGGTCAACCATATCTTACTTTTCTAAAATTCTATTCATCTCTTCAACTTCTTTCTTGTTTATTTTGTGGTTAGATTTATGAAGTTCAGAGAGCGTCAGGTTGAGGTCCCCCACTAGTATAGTTTTGCCATCTATTTCTTCCTGTACCTCCCTTAACTTCTTCTCTAAGAATTTGGATGCTATACCACTTGGTGCATGTATGGTTAGTAATTATATCACGTCATTGTCTATGGTACCTTTTAGCAAGATATAATTTCCTTCCTCATCTCTTTTAATTAGATTTTTTGCTTTTGTCTTTTCTGAGTTCAAGACTGGTACTCTAATTTTGTTTTGCTTTTTAATTCAGCTGAGGCATAATATATTTGACACCAGCCTTTTACTTTTACTGTGTATTGTATCCCTGTGCTTTAAATGTGTTTCTTGTAAACAACATATTATAGAATTATGGTTTTGCATCCACTTTGCTATCCACTTCCATTTTATGGGAAAATTCATTCCATTCACATTCATAATTATGCTTACTATCTATATTTACCTCCATCCTACATCCACCCCTTATGCTTTTCTCTCTGTTTTCTCGCTTTCCCGTCTCACTAGAGTTTTGCTTTTGACCACTGCCTCCCTCAGTTTTCTCTCACTTCTATCAGTCCCCTCCCTTTTCTTCTTTTTTTCCCTTACAACTTCTTCCCTCCCTTCTATCCATCCCATCCCTTTTCTTTCCCTTTTCTCTTACTACTTCCTACTGGTAAGTTAGATTTGATTATGTTATTCCCTCTTTCAACAAAATCTGATGAAAGTAAGGTTCAAACAATGCTCATCTCCCTCCTTTCTTTCCCTCTACTCTAATAGGTTTTTGTGCCCTTTCATGTGACATAATTCATGTGATAGCTCCTCCTTTCCTCTTCTCTCACTACAATGCCTTTTCACCACTTAGATTTTTTCTTATCATTGCATCAAATTCAACTTATGGCCCATGTCCTTTGTCTGTGTAAGAGCTACGTAAGAGAAATTTGCTTCTTAATCTGCCATCTTGGCTCCCACAAGTCCCTGAGTTTCCTCTCGAAGATTGCTTTTAAAAACAGTTTGGAAAATATGTTTTTGATATTTCTTTAACACAGATATATTAGTTTTTATAGGTGACATAGTTAAATCCCTTTGGGGAACAAAAGATTAGTTTTTAAAACTCTTATTGATCATAATGATGTCATGTTTTCATGAAACTAAAATTGTACCCTAAGGCCCCACTCAGTGTTCCAAGGAGGTTCATCCTTATTAATAAATGAAATAAGTCCATATTTCAAATATTGACTGTGATCGCAAGAATCTTTTTAGATCTTACCTACTGTATGAAGATTGTTTATTTGAAACTAGACATTTTAATCCATTATTCCTCTTAATCAGATGAATATAAACTGCAATACGTTACAAATATTTAAAGACATCACTGTCATCTTCTCCTAGGTGTGGAACTGCCACTGTGTTCTCTTGACCTGTGACAAATAGCTAGCTGATACACAATGAGAATACTAGTGTCAATTCCTACCCACAAAAGTATTTAAGTTTCAACCATATTCACTTAAAGGTGGTCCTTAGCCTGCTTGTTCCTATATTTAATTTCATCCTAAATTCTATGGTTTCCAGGAGTTTTTGTTTACATTTTCTCATTAATTAATAAAATTTCAACATGTCATCCAATTTTTCAGCTAAGCACAGAGCCTCAATTCCTGTTTGCTAAGTATCACTTATTTTAAAAATAAGAAAACTGTTTTTCTCAATATTTACTCATATCTCTATATAGTAATTCCCTTAATCTAATAGATGAAATAAATATCAATGTTATTGAATATGTAATTCATTAACAATTAAATCAGTAACATGAAAATGAAATAGAAAATTAATTCATGACAAAGAAAACTGCAAGTGTCCTCTCAAACACTCACTGTAACTACAAATGGTTTCTCTGTTTCTGAGAATACAGTCCCAAAAAAGACTACCAAAGATGGCTGAGTAGGAGGAAGCATTACAGCCTAGTTTTTTCCTGTAACTGCTCCAACAAAGACTCAAGACAAGCATAGGAAGGGATGGGGGAACAAATATCACTTGGACCTAACTTTCATCTGAACTGGTAAAAGGAAGGCAAAATGGGAATGCAATTACACATACAGACACATAATCATTAGATAAACATTTATTTAGAGCCTGTTATGAGCCTACTCTGTTAAGCACTGAGAATAAAAAAAGAGGCAAAAGACAGTCCCTGGCCTTAAGTAGCTCTCAGTTTAATGGAAGAGGTAACACGCAATTAAATATATACATAGCAAACTATATACAGATTAATTAGGAAATAGCTAAGAGAAGTAAAGCACTAGAATTAATAGGGGTCATGGAAAGTTTCCTATAGAAAGTAGGATTTTAGTTGGGACTTAAGGAAATTCAGGCAGGGAAGATGGCCAGAGAAAATGAGCAGAGTCAGGAAATGGAGTGTCTTGTTCATAGAACCTCAAAGAGGCCAGTGCTAATACATAGACAAGTACACAGAGTATTTTGTGGAAAATAAGGCATAGTCATTGTTGTCCTTCATTCTCAAAGAAGACCAAAATGACACCACTATGCTATTCAAGTTTCAATGTGTCTAACTGTGGTTGATCAGAACCAACATGAGCTCAGAATGTTCTACAACAGGTCAGGCAATAATAGTCTATGTGAATATTTGAGATGGATATTCTAAATTTGTGCATCTTGCATTTCCTTTGAGCTGTTTCAATCCTGTTTTGCTCATAGAGCACAAGATCTTGTCTGATATGGGCATGCCATGCTAAGCGGTCCTGTGCCAGTGTTTCCCATGTCACACAACCAAAGTTCTTAACAGAGATAATGAGATTATCCTTGTATCATTTTTTCTGACCACCATGTAAACACTTGCCATGTGTGAGTTCATAAAACAGTCTTTTTGGCAAGGGTACATAATGCTTTCAAACAACATGGCCAGCTCATTGGAGGTACACTCTCTGAAGCAGAGTTTGAATGCTTGGCAGTTTAGTTCAAGTAAGAACAAGAAATACAGTAGCTGCAAGATTACAAAGGGTTTTTGCATGACAGCACATTTTATACTTGCTCCTGGAGGCAAAGAAGTCAATAAAGTTTATTGAGTTGAGGGGTGACATGACCTGGGAGGCTGTTAGGTACCTCATTGGATAGGGTGCTGGACCAGAAGTCAGGAAAACCTGCATTCGAATCAGCCTCAAACACTTTCTAGCAGTGTAATTTTGGGCAAGTCACTTTACCTCTGTCTGCCTTAATCCCCTGAAGAAGAAAACGACAAACCACCAGGATTTTTGTCAAGAAAAGCCATGCACAATATTGGCATGCTAAAGTGCATTTTGAGAAAACTGATTACTAATAAGCAATGACTGGAAAGGATAGGAGCAAGGGCAATGTCAGGATGGCAGAGAAGAAAGATGCACATACTCAGGCTCTTCCCCCTCAGCCCACAAAATACCTGTAAAAAAGGACTCTCAACAAATTCTAGAGCATCAGAAGCCACAGGAGAATGATGTGGAAGAGATTTCCAGCCCAGCGGGAAGTGGAAGGCCGAAGGGAAAGGTCTGTCCCACCAGAAGTTGAGCAGAGCCCAGTCCAGCCTTGGCCTCGGGGCACTGTGAGGAGTAGGACAGGAGTAGGCTTCAGGGACAGAATCCCCAGCAGCAGGGGTTCGCAAATCCCTTAACCCATAGGCACCAAAGATCAGTGAGAGGGTTTTTTCAATGAGAGAAAGAAGGGAGCAGGGTCCTCCCCTAGCCCCAGCTCTAGGCGGTGGTTGCAGCAGTAGCAGGGGGATAAGAACTAGCAGTCTGACAAAAATTCCTGAGAAAACTGAATTAACAATGTGGCAGAAACTAGGTATAGACTAATGTCTGACACCATACACAAGAATAAAGTTGAAATGGGTATATGATCTAGGTATTAAGATTGATACTATGGACAAATTGGTGGAGCAAGGAATAGTGCATTTATCAGATTTATGGAGAAGGGAAGAATTATTGACTAAAGAAGAGATAGAAAGCATTATGAACTGCAAGATGGATAACTTTGATTACATTAAACTGAAGAGTTTTTGCACAACCAAACCCAGTGCAACCAAGATTCAGAGGGATTCAGAAAACTGGGAAAGAATTTTTGCACCTAGTATCTGTGATAAAAGTCTCATTTCTAGAATATATAGAGAAATGAGTCAAATGTGCAAAAATACAAGTTATTCCCCAATTGATAAATGGTCAAAGGATATGAACAGGCAGTTTTCAGAGGAAGAAATTAAAGACACCTCTAATCGTATGAAAAACTACTCTAAATCACTATTGATTGGAGAGATGCAAATTAAAACATCTCTGAGGCACCATATCACACCAATCAGATTGACAAACACGACAGAACAGGAAGATGATAAATACTGGAGAGGATGTGGGAGTGTTGGAACACTAATTCATTGCTGACAGAGCTATGAGCTGATCCAACCATTCTGGAGAGCAATTTGGAAGTATGCCCAAAGGGCTACAAAAATATGCATACCCTTTGACCCAGCAATATTGCTTCTAGGACTGTATCTCCAAGACATTATAAAATAGGAAAGAGTACCATGCGCGCAAAAATATTTATGGCAGTACTTTTTGTAGTACGCAAAAACTGGAAATCAAGGGGATACACATCAGTTGGGGAATGGCTGAATAAATTATGGTGTATGAATGTAATGGAATACTACTTTGCTATAAGAAATGATGAACAGGAAGACTTCAGAGAGGCCTGGAAAGATTTATATGATCTGATGCTGAGCTAAAGGAGCAGAACCAAAAGAACTTTGTGCACAGCAGCTACCACAGTGTGAGAGATTTTTTTGGTAGACTTGGAACTTCATTGCAATGCAAGGACTTAAAGAAATTCCCAATGGTCTTTTAAGGCAAAATGCCTTCCACTTCCAGAGAAAGAACTATGAAATTCAATCGTGGAACATAGCGGATCATTTTCTTTTGTATTACATCTTGGTTTGTTATATGATTTTTCCCATTTATTTTAATTCTTCTAGACACCATAACTATAGTGAAAATGTATTTAACAGGAATGTATGTGTAGAACCTATATAAAATTGTATGCTGTCTCAGGGAGGGAAGGGGAAAGTATGGGGTAGAGAGAAGAAAATATCTAAGTTATATGGTAGTGACTGTAGAATGCTGAAAATAAATAAAATTAATTTTAAAAATTATATTGGAGCAAATGAAGCTAATGACTTTATGAGAAGCCAAAAAATCGCAAAACAAAACCAAAAGAATGAAAAAATGGAAGACAAAGTGAAATACCTCATTGGAAAAACAACTGACATGGAAAATAGATCCAGGAGAGACAATTTAAAAATTATGAGACTATCTGAAATCCATGATCAAAAAAAGAGCCTAGACATCATCTTTCATGTAATTATCATGGAAAACTGCTCTGATGTTCTAGAACCAGAAGGTAAAATAGATATTGAAAGAATCCAATGATCACCTCCTGAAAGAGATCCAAAAAGACAAACTCCTAGGAATATTGTAGCCAAATTTCAGAGTTCCCACATCAAGGGGAAAATGTTGCAAGCAGCTAGAAAGAAACAATTCAAGTCTTATGGAAGTACAATCAGGATAACACAAGATCTACCAACTTCTACATTAAGGGACTGAAGGGCTTGGAATATGATATTCCAGAAGTCAAAAGAACCAAGATTAAAACCAAGAATCACCCACCCAGAAAAACTGAGTATAATACTTCAGGGGAAAAAATGCTTATTCAATGAAATAGAGGAGTTTCAAGCATTCTTGATGAAAAGAGCAGAGCTGAAAAGAAAATCTGATTTTCAAACAGCAGAATCAAGAGAAACATGAAAAGTTAAACAGGAAAGAACAATCACAAGGGACTTAATAAAGTTGAACTGTTTACATTCCTACACGGAATGATAATATTTGTAACTCTCGAAGCTTTTCTCATTATCTGGGTAGTTGGCTGGATTACACACATACACACACACACACACACACATACACACATATACACATATATGTAGAGACAGACAGACAGAGAACATGGGGTGAGTTGAATAGGAAGGAATCATATTAAAAAAATTGAATTAAGGGGTGGAAGAGAAATATATTGGGAGGAGAAAGGGAGAAATGGAATGGGACAAATTATCTCACATAGAAGAGGCAAGAAAAAGCTTTTCCAATGGAGGTGAAAGGGGGGGAGGTGTGAGGGAATAGATGAAGTTTACTCTCATCACATTTGGCTCAAGGAAGGAATAACATGCACACTCAATTTGGTAAGAAAATCTATCTTACACTACAGGTAAGTAGGGGAAAAGGAAATAAGCAGGGTGGGGGCAGATGATGGAAAGGCAGGCAAATGAGAGGAGGGGGCAACTAGAAGTAAATACTCTTGGGGAAGGACAAGGTCAAAAGAAAGAAGAAATGGGGGGCAGGATAGGATGGAGGGAAATATAGTTAGTCTTACACAACATGACTATTATGTAAGTCATTTGCAAAACTACACATATATGTCCTATATTGAATTGCTTCCTTCTCAGTGGGGATGAATGGGTGGAGAAGAAGGAGGAGAAATTGAAACTCAAAGTTTTAAGAACAAATGTTGAAAACTGATTTTTGCATACAACTGGGAAATAAGAGATACAGGTAATGGGGTATAGAAATTTATCTTGCCCTACAGGACAAGAGAGAAGATAAGGATAAGGGAAGGGAGTGGTGTTAGAAGGGTGGGCACATTGGTGGAAGGGGCAATCAGAACACAAGGTGTTTTGGGGTGGGGAGAGGGGAGGGATGGAGAGAAAATTTGGAGCTCAAAATTTTGTGGAAATGAATGTTGAAAACTTTAAATAAAAAAAAAACCAAATAAATATAAATAAAAAATAAAAAAATAAGCAATGACTGGAGAGATCAAGAATTTCTCATTTTTCTATGGTCCTCATTTCAATATTCAGTCTCTTAAAGGACATTATTGATAACGAGATTGCATTCATTCTCGATCTTGGTCAGACGGAACCCAATCTTACAAGGAATTTCATCTAAGGTGGGGAAGTCCATTGTGTTCTACTCAGGTTTGGGCAGGGACAAATTCTTTGATTTAGGTTGGCCAAAGCTGGAGGTGGTTTGTCTGCAGATATAGTTTCTATGACCAAGAGAAACAGCCCCTCCTTGTGGTGAACTCAACTCTTATTGTAATATTTATTCACTCATTAATATTTAATCAATCAGAGTTGATTTTCACCTTAAATCATAATTTAAATGGGAAGATATTTCCCATTCCTTAATAGGCCCATTTAGCCTGCTTAAGTCACATGGAAGAATAAGTCACATGAATCTGAGTCACGTAAAGCCTCTAGTGGGAGGAGTTTGCTGAGGGGTGGAGCAGTAAGGATAGAACAGGAAGAGGCTACAGCAGAATTGAGAGGAAATTAGTGAGAGAGCAGTCAGAACTGAAGGAAGCATGCAAGCCTGGAGCTGACTGTTGTATTGCCAAGGCAATATTCACAGCCCTGGTGGTGACTATGATTATTCCACCTTAGTACTGGATTGCAAAATGTAAAAGGCTCTCCAAAGAGAAGGCAGAAGAAAAACATTCATTTAAGCACCAAAAAGCCAAATCCCAGAACCAGAAAGCAAAATTTGTCATGGTGACCAAGAAGTTAATAAATATGATCACAGCAGAGGGCTAAACCATTCTCAAACCTCTCCTCCCCCAGCCAGGGCCTTCTCACCAGACCACTGCCACAATGTTTCAGTTGGCTTGTATCAGTCGACCCATGTTCTTTCCCCTCTGACCTGACCTCACTCACTCACTTCCTCCTGGATCTGCTCTACCCTTCCTCTTCTGCCTTTTCAGCAAGCTCCTCCATCAAATGTGACCCAGGCTTTCCAGGGGATCCAAGCAGATCATATGGGCCTTTTAATTAATGAGAAAGCTCTTTCTACTTTAAATTACTGTTACATTTGGCCCCAAGATCTTTCATATTTATTACATAGGTTGGTGGGGCAACTGGTATTTCAAGCACCCCATTGTTCCCTTTCAACAAATGGTGCCTAAAATTTTGGGGTAAGGTCTCTTCTTCCACAACTACTTCCTGCTGAGATTGGACTTAGAACTCTCCCATTCTACAGAATGAAAAAATAGAAGAAAATGTAAAACAAAATCTCATTGAAAAAGCAACTAACCTGAAAAATAGATCCAGGAAAGAAAATCTAAGAATTGTTGGTCCATCAGAAAGCCATGATGAAACAAGAGCCTGTACAGTATCTTCCAAGAAATTGTCCTGAGGTCCTACATCCAGGGGGCAAAATAGACACCAATCATCTCCTGAAAGAGATACTAAATTGAAAATGCCAAGGAACATCATAGCCAAATTCCAGTATTATTAGGTCAAGGAGAAGATATTGAAAGTATTCAGAAAGAAGCAATTCAAATATCGAGGATCTACGGCCATGATCACACAGAACCTTGCAGCTTCTACACTAAAAGACTGGAAGGATTGAAATATGATATTCTATAAGGCAAAGGAGCTTGGACTACAACCAAGGATCAAATACACAGAAAACTGAGCAAAATATTTAGGGCAAGGAAATGGAAATTCAGTGAAATAAGGGATTGCCAGACCTTCCTGATGATAAGACTCGAAGCACATTTGAACTTCAAGTACGAGACTCAAGAAAGGCATAGAAAGGTAAGCAAGAAAACCTTGTTATTTCTTATGGGCAAACTGTTTACATCCTTGTGTGGGGGGATGATATTTATTAATCTTGAGAACTGTATATTTATTACAACACTTAAAAGAAACATACATAGACAGATGGGGAGGTATAAATTAACTGATGTGATGATAAAAACCTAATTATGGAATATGAAGGGAGAAGAAGAAAAGAGGAGGTAGAAAAGGGTAAATTATATCACACGAAGAGGCACAAAAATGTATTATGGTGGAGGGAAAGAATCATCTGATTTGGTTCAAGGAGGAAGCAACATACTGAGTTAAGTAAATCTAACTTGCCCTACAGACAATAAGAGGAGAAAGGGGAAAGAAAATAGAAGGGGTGGTTAAAAAGGAGGAAAAAAGTAGTTAGGAAAAAGGGAAAGAAAAGGAGTGGCTGAAAAAAAGCAAGAGAAGATTTAGAGAGGCTGTGGGAAAAAGTAAAACTGTTTAGAGGAATGGAAAGGAGAAAGAAGAAATAAAAGCATGAATCAGGGGAGAGGAATAGAATGGAAACATAGTAATCATAACTGTGAGTAGAAATGGGATGAACTCTCCCCTAAAGATATAAGAACACTTAAAAACCACAATCTTACAATATGTTACTTACAAGAAACACATCTTAAACAGAGGAATACACACAGGATAAGGGTAAAAGACTGGAGTATAATATATTATGCTTCAGGTAAAGTAAAAAATAAAAAGCAGGGGAAGAAATCCTAATCTCAGACAAAGAAAAATAAAAAAAAAAAAAGATCTAATCAAAAGAGATAAGGAAAGAAACTATGTCCTGCTGAAAAACACTATACACACTGAAGTAATATCATTACTAAACACGTGCACCAAGTGGCATAGCATTCAGTTTTGTAGAGGAGAAATTAAGGGAGTTACAGGAAGAAGTAGATAGAAAAACTATACTACTGGGGGACCTCAACCTCCCCCTCTCTGAACTTGATGAATCTAATCACAAAATAAACAAGAAAGAATATAAGGAAGTGAACAGAATTCTGGAAAAGGTAGATATGCTTGAACTCCTGAGAAAAGTGAGTGGGGATAGAAGGGAACATACCTTTTTCTCACCAGTACACGGCACATACAAAAAAATTTACCAGTTACGAGGGCATAAACACCTCACAATCCGTTGCAGAAAGACAGAAATACTCGGTGAATCCTTTTCAGACCATGATGCAATAGAACTTATATGTAATAAAGGGATAAACTAAAAATCAATGGTAAACTAAAAAATCTAATATTAAGAATGAGTGGATCAAAAAACAAAACAAAGAAACAATCAGCAACTTCGTTCAAGAGAAGAATGATGAGAAAATTTACCAAACTTTTGGAATGCAGTGAATGCAGTTCTAAGGGGAAGTTTCGTATCTCTGAATGCTTACATGAATAAAATAGAGAAAGAGGAGACCAGTGAATTGAGCATGCAAATGAAAAAGCTAGAAAAAGGACAAATTAAACATCCCCAATTAACCACCAAATAAGAAATTCTGAGAATAAAAGGAGAGATTAATCAAATTGAAACTAAGAAAACTATTGAATAAATAAAATTAAAATAGGGTTTTACGAAAAAAAATAAAATTAATAAATCTGAGGTCAATTTGATTTAAAAAAAGAAGAAAACCAAAATACATTATCAAAAATAAAAAGTATGAATTTGCCAACAATGAAGAGGAAATCAAAACAATAATTAGAAATTATTTTGCATAACTGTATGCCCGCAATTTTGAGAATCTTAGTGAAATGGATGAATATTTACAAAAATATAAACATATTAGCATATTAACAGAAGAGGAAATAAAATCCTTATGCAACCCCATCTCAGAAAATAAAATTGAACAAACCATCAATGAATTCCGTAAGAAAAAATACTCCAGGGCCAGATGGATTTACAAATCCATTCTATCAAACATTTCAAGAAGAGTTGATTCCTATACTATACAGACTATTTGTCAAAATTGGCTATGAAAGAGTCCTATAAAATTCTTTTTATCATACAAATCTGGTGCTGACACTAAACTAGGGAGAGCCAAAACAGAGAAAGAAAATTATAGGCCAATTTCCCTAATGAATGTAGATACAAAAAATTTTAATAAGATATTAGGTTACAGCAACTTATCACGAGAATAATACGTTATGATCAGGGAGGATTTATACCAGAAATGCATGCTTACCTCAATATTAGGGAAACTATCAGCATATCTGATGATATCAACAACAAAACTAACAGAAATCATATGACTATCTCAAGCTTTTGACCAACTACAACACTCATTCCTATTGAAAACACTGAAAAGCATGGGAATAGATAGAGGCTTCCTTAAAATAGTAAGTTAGTTATTGTTCTTTGTTCTTAAAGAGGACTAAAATGAGATCACCGTGATTAAATGAAATTTCAGCTTGTCCCACTGTGGCTGATAAGACCAATACAAGCTCAGAATGCTCTACCACAGGTTGGACACCGATAGACTGTGTGAGTATTTGGGGTGAATATCCCAAATTTGCTCACTCTGTGTTTACTTTGTCCTGTCTCAATTCTGCTTTGCCCAAAGAGCACAGCACCCTTTCTGATGTGGGCATGCTACTCTGAACAGTCCTGTTCCAGTGTCTCCCATGTTGCACAGTCAAATCCAAAGTTCTTGAGAGAGACCTTAAGAGTGTCCTTGTATCTCTTCTGACCACCATGTAATCACCTCCCCCATGCAAGTTCTCCATAAAATAATCTTTGGCAGGCATATATTTTGCATTCAAACAACGTGGCCAGCACATCGGAGTTGCACTCTCTGAGCATAGTTTCAATGTTTGGCAGTTCACCTCGAGCAAGGACTTCAGTATCTGGTACCTTATCCTGGCAGGTTAACCTCAGCACCTTCCTAAGATTGTTCAAATGGAAGCGATTCAGTTTCCTGGCATGGCCCTGGTAGATTGTCCATGTTTCACAAGTATATAACACAACAGCTTTATAGACTTTCAGTTTGGTATTCAGTCTTGCTTCCCAAACTTTTCTTCAGAATATCCCAAACACTGAGCTAGCTCTGGCAATACGTGCATCAACCTCATTGTCAATGTGTACATCCCTGGAAGTACAATACCAAGGTAAGTGAACTTATCCACAGCATTCAAAATTTCTCCATTTGTTGTAGCTGATGGTTCCACGTGTGGATGGTATGATGGTGGCTGATGGAGCAACTAGGTTTTCTTGATGTTAATTATTAAGTCAAAATTAGCACAGGTGGCAGAAAATTGATCCATACGTGCCTGCATCTCCGCTTCAGAAGCTGCATTGGGTGTGTAATCATCTGCAAACTGAAAAGCATGCACCAACACTTCCTCCACTTTGGTCTTGGCTTCTAGTCTTTTCAAATTCAGGAACTTACCACCAGTATGGTAGTTGACCTTGATGCCATGTTCATCCTCATTGAAAGCATTTGTCAACATGGCTGAAAACATCATGCTACAAAGCATGGGTGCAAGTACACAGCCCTGTTTTACTCCATTGGTGACAGTGAAGACATGAGAGTATAGTCCATTATCCAGTACTCAGGAAAACATGCCATCATGAACCTAACATACAGTATTGATGAACTTCTCCAGGCAACCAAATTTTGATAAAATTGTCCATAAGCCCTCATGACTAAGAGTGTCAAAGGCCTTGGTCAGATCTACAAATGTTGTGTAGAGACCTCTGTTCTGCTCCTGGCATTTCTCCTGGAGTTGTCAGGCAGCAAACACCACATCGACTGTTTCTTGGCCCTTTCTGAAGCCACACTGGCTCTCATGTATATATGATCATCTTACAGGTGAAGGATCAGCCTATGAAGGAGGACTTTAGCAAGAATTTTGTCAGCAAAGATCAAGAGAGAGATCCCCTACCCCCAAGACTGTCGCAGGAAATGATAGCTTTAGAAATAAGAGAAGAAAAAGAAATTAAAGGAATTAGAATAAGTAAAGAAGAAACTAAATCATCATTCTTTGCAGACAATGTGATGATATACTTAGAGAATTCTAAAAAAATAGTAAAAAACTACTTGAAATAATAAACATAAATCATCTGCCTTTATATATATACATGTATATGTATGTATGTATGCATGTATATATATATATATATATATATATATATATATATATATATATATATATATATATATATATATATATATATATATATATATATATATACACATAAAATGAAACCTAACAGTAAGAAATAGAGAGAAATTCCATTTAAAGTTACTCAAAAGACTACAACATATTTGGGAGTCTACCTGCCAAAATAAATCCAGGAATTATATGAATACAAAATGTTTTTCACAAAACTAAAATCAGATCTAAATAATAGGGAAAAATGTCAGTTGTTTCTGGGTAGGCCAATCTAATATGATGCAAATGACAATTCTACCTAATTTAACTTACTTTAGTGCCATACGAGTCAAATTATGAAAAAACATATTTTATAGAGCTAGAAAAAAATATCAAAAGTCAGCTGGAAGAATAAAAGGTCCATAATATCAAGGGAATTCATGAAAAGAAACACTAGGGATGGTGGCCTGACCATAACAGATCTTAAATTGTATTATAAAGCATCAATTAACAAAACCACTTGGTCCTGGCTAAGAAATAGAGGGGTAGGCAAGTGGAATATGTTAGGTATACAAGACACAGTAGTCAATGTCTACAGCAGTCTACTGTTTGATAAACCCAAGGACCCAAACTTCTGGAATAAGAATTCAGTGTTTGGCAAAAACTGCTGGGAAATCTGGAAAATGGTGTAGTGAAAATTGGGCATAGACCAAAGACTGACACTGTATACCAGAATAAAGTTCAAGTGAGTATAAGATACAAGTATAAAGACTGATACTATAAACCAACTAGGGGAGCAAGGAATAGTTTATTTGTCAGAATTGTGGAGAGTGTAATAATTTATGGCCAAACAAGGGATAGAAAATATTATGAAATGCAAAACGGATAACTTTGATTACATTAAATTGAAAAATTCTTGCCCAAACAAACTCAATGCAACCAAGATTAGGAGGGAAGCAGAAAACTTGGAAAGAATTCTGACAACTAGTGTCTATGATAAAGGCCTCATTTCTAAAATATATAGAGAACTCAGTCAAATTTACAAGAATACAAGTCATTCCCCAATTAATAAATGGTCAAAGGTTTAAGAGGCAGTTTTCAGAGGAAGAAATTAAAGCTATCTATCATATGAAAAAAATGTTCTAAATCACAAAGCAACTCTGAGGTACCACATCAGACCTATCAGATAGGCTAACATGAATAAACAGGAAAATGATGAATGTTGAAGAAGATGTGGGAGAGTTGGAACACTAATTCATTGTTGGTGAAGCTGTGAGTTGATCCAACTATTCTGAAGAGGAATTTGGAACTATGCCCAAAGGGCTATAAAAATGTGCGCACCCCATTGATCCAGCAATATTGCTTCTAGGGCTGTATCCCAAAAAGGTCACATGTGCAAAAATATTTACAGTAGCTCTTTTTGTGGTGGCCAAGAACTGGAAATCGAGGGGATGTCCATCAATTGGGGAATGGCTGAACAAGTTGTGGTAAATTAATGTAATTGAATGTTATTGTGCTATAGGAAATGACAAAGAGGTGGACATCAAAAAAACCTGGAAAGATGTATATGAACTGAAATTGAGTGAAGTGCAGAACCAGGAGAACATAGTAACAACCACAATGTGCAACAATTGTTTTTATATACAGCCACTCATAGCAATGCAAGGACCTAAAACCTTTCCAAAGGACTCATGATGCAAAATGCCATCTTCATCCAGAGAAAGATCTAGGGAGTCAGAACACAGAATGAAGCAGACTATTTTCTCCTTTGTTATATATTCTTCTGTTTTATTTCTCATGGTTTCTTCCATTTGATTTAATTCTTCTGCACAACATGACTCATGTGAAAATATGCTTAATGGGAATATATATATACAAAGAACTATGTGTTTGCATGCTGTCTTGTGGAGGGAAGTCATAGGGAAGGAAAGAAAATTTGGAACTTATGGAAGTGATTTTTGAAAACTGAATAGAAATAAATTAATAAATTTGGGAAGAAATATTGAAAAAATTAATTAGAATTGGGCAAGTGGAAGTTAATGATTCTATGAGAAATCAAGAATAAGTCAAACAGAAACAGAAGAATAAAAAAAGAGGAAAAAATATAAAATATCTCATTTGTCGAACAACTGACCTGGAAAGTAGATCTGGGACAGACAATTCAAAAAGTGTTGGTCCATCTGAAAACCATGAAGAAAAAAAAGAGTTTGGATACCATCTTTCACAAAAACATCAAGAAAAACTGCCCTGAGGTCCAAGATTCAGAAGGTAAAATATTCATCAAAATAATTCACCAAACACCTCCTGAAAGAGATCCCAAATTGAAAATTCTGTTAAATATTGTAGTCCAATTCCTTATAACCTGTTCAGAGAGAAAATACTGCAAGCAACCAGAAAGAAACAATTTAAATATCATGGAATCATAGTCAGGATTATACAGGATCTGGTAGCTTCTACCTTGAAAGATTGGAAGGCAAGAAATATGATGTTCTGTAGGACCAGGGAGATTTAGTTATAACCAGTGATCAACTACCAAGCAAAATTGACCATAATCTTTCTGGGGAATAAACAGACTGCCAAAAATTCCTGATGAAAAGACTCAAGCTCAACAGAAAATTTGATTTTCAAATAGAAGACTCAAAACAGGCATAAAAAGGTAAACAGGAAAGAAAAAAACAGCATATTATTAATAAGGGCAAGCTGTTTCCATTCCTACAAGAGATAATATCACTTGCGACTCTCAAGAATTGTCTTGCTATTATGCCATATAAAGGGGAATACATAGACAGAGGGTGGGTATAATTTGACTTTGATGTGAAGATAAAAATATCTAATTAAGTGGTAAAAAGTGATTGTACAGGGAAAAGAGGAAAGGAGGAGGCAGAGATACCTGAGTGGTCTGCCATTGCCTTCTCAGATAATCATAGATATAAGGAATCTGAGGCTAACTGCATTTATGACCCTGGCTAGTAATTATCCAAGGCTACATTTGAATTCTTTCTTCTTGATTCCAGGTCTTGCACTCAATCCACTATGTAACCTGGCTGTCATATATCTTAATACAAGACTTCTATTGGATAAATTTTCTGTAGATTTTTCCTCAGTTACTTAAGTCCTTTGTAGTTCTAGCCACGTTCATTTTGTTGGTAGAAAAACTTTTCAAAAGCATGTAATCAAAGGTGTTCATTTAATCTTTTATGAACATTTCTACTCTTGTACAGTAAAATACTCTCTCCATCTGTAGTTTAAAAAATTACCTCTTTTACTCACTAATTTCCTCGTGAAAAGATTTTTACATGTAGCTTACATATTCATTTGAAGTTTAAAGTTCTCAATATTTAGCAAAAGTCTTCATAAAAAATTAAAAAGCAGATTCACAGAAATTGGATTTAGAAAAACAGCTTAAAACTCTTCAGTTTTAAAGCTCTTTTGATTAGAATCAGTCCGAATTTCCCAGAGGTTTCCCATCAGTCTTATGTCAATGAATATAGAGAAACTATGAGAACCACAAACCATAGGTTATGTTTCCAAAGGAATGGCGACCCCAGAATTAAAGAAATCTATGGTCTGCACCTTCTCATACAATAGCTCACTTTTGTGTTTACTTTTAATAGTCATACAGGCTGCAAAAAATTTATATCAAGTGAATAAAAAGAAAAAATAAACATTCACAATATAAAAAAAGATAAACAAAGAAACTACATTATGCTGAAAGGGAACTAAGAATTAACAAACCAATAATAATATTAAACTTATATGCTCCAAAGTCTTAGCATCTGAATTCATGAAGTAAAAACTACCTGAATTAAAAGAAACCATAGACAATAATACAATAGAGGCAGGAGACTTTAATGACCCTCTCTCTGTTTTGAAAAAAGTCTAAAAGAAAGATAAGCAAAAGAGAAAATAAAAAATTGAACAAACTATTGCAAAAGTAGAACAAGAGAATGTTCTAAATGGCATCTTTTAAAAGGGACAGCTAAAAAGTACATGCCATTTCCCAGCACTGCCAGGAATTTTTACAAGTTTATTAAAACATAAAGATTATTCAAATAAATGTAAAAATGGAGGAAAATGGAGAAAAAGTAAGCACATCCTTGAGAAATCACAATACAAAAAATACAAATCAATTAACAGAACACAAACAAACAAAATACAAATGGAGATTTCAAAATGAAATTACAAGAAATGAGTGGGTCAAATAAATCATAGATTCAATCACTATTTTTTCATTTTTTGTACATTAATTGGATTTATTTTTATGATTTTTAAAATTTTGGACTTAAATACACGAGAAAAGGAAAAAAAATATTTCCATGTACGCAGCAAACCATAAGAGAGGATTCAATATAAAGCAATACATTTCCATTTCAAGAATATCTATGTAATAAATACTGCACATTGTTTTCAAAGATGCCCAGCTCTTGTTTGTTTCCTTGGCTTTTCTTTTGTTCTATGCTGTGCACATTTTACTTTATTTTCTCTCCCTTCCCCTTCCAAAGAAGGCTAAAATTAAGCAGGAAGACAGAGATACATATGCATTTATATGTATATATACATATATATCCACATATGCATGCACAGATATCTATAAACATAGACATATACACATATACACTCATGCACGTATATGCAACACCATACTATGCTTATTTCTCTCCTATCATCTCTTTCTCTGAAGGAGAATGGCATCTTCCTTCATAAGGCCATGTCTTTCCATGTTTTTCTAAATCAACCAACTCGTCATTTCCTACACAACAGCAATATTCCTTTCTGATTTCAAACAGCATCTTCCTTCATAAGATTTTTGAGGTTAATTTGGGTATTTAAAGTAGTCAAAATCATTTGATTGCTCAGAGTTGTTCTTAAAACTATACTGCTGCTACTGTATATAATGTTCTCTTGGTTTTGCTCATTTCATTCTTCATTATTTCATGGAGGTCTCTCTATTCCTTCCCAAAATCATTGAGCTCTTCATTTTTTAGCCATTCCCCAATCGATGGGCACTCCCAGAATTTCCAGTTCTTTCGCACAACAAAGCAAACTGCTATAAATATGTTGAAACATGCAGTTCTTTTCCATTTTCCCAAATTCTCTTGGGAAACAAACCTATAAGTGTTATGTTCGGGTCAAAGGGTATAAGTAGTTTAATAACTCTTTGAGCATAATTTCAGATCTCTGAAAAATGACTGGATCAGCTCACAAATCCACCAACAATGAATTAAAGTCCTAATTTTCCACATCTCCTCCAACTTTTGTCACTTTACTCTTCTATCATTCTAACAAATCTAATAGGTGCAATATATCTCAAGGATGCTTTAATTTGCATTTCTTGTATCAATTAATGATTTGGAGCATTTTAGAAGACTACAAATTTATTTAAGAGAATTACTGATTCATATTCTTTGACCATCTATTAACTGGGGAATAACTCACATTCTTATATATTTGACAAAATTCTTTATATATTTGAAATTTGAGATCTTTACCTAAGGAACTATCTATAAATTGCAACTCCCCAGTTTTCTGCTGTTGGGATTGGAAGCTCAATTCCGTGTGGACGGTCTCGGGCGGGTAAAAATGGGACTTCTAAATCTTAGAGTCTTACGAGGCCCTCCATGAACAGCGGGGGTTCGAGAAGGTTAGACTGAGCTAGCTCGGCTAGCTCGGGTATTTCCGCCTCTCCCCGGGAGATACGTGATGGGTGGAGTCTCCCTGCCCTCGAGGTCATCCCGGATTGGAGCACACCTAGTTACCTAACAGCACGGTATTGAGATGCAAACTGTGTGGCTGAAGGTTAAGTAGGATTGAGGAAGCCGGAAAGCTCTCTTAGCACGTGTGGAGCCAAAGAGGACAGTAGGGCTCCGCTTCTTTTCTTTCCTCTCTCCGCTCCCCCTCTCTCCCCGCTTGTACTTCTACTTCCAATCCCTTAAGCTTAGCCTCCTTAGGAAATCTCCCCCTCTTCCTCCTAAGGAAGATCCTCCCTGCACTTGTAACCTAGACCCTGAAATAAAGCTCAACTCCTGTTCGACTCTGGAACGTCCTTTCTCTCATACGTGCATCCGGTGTGGCCAGCCGAAGACCTCGGAGGTGAGGTAGGAAAGACTCGGGTAGCCCAATACAGGCCTCTAGGCTTGGCATTCTGCCTTCCTTTCGATCTTGGCTATCTTGCTTGTTTTATTTTTACAAAAACTTTTTAACTTAATGTAATCAAAATTATCCATTTTATATCTCACAGCACTCTCTATTTTTTTGTTTCTCCATATATTGTTCACCTATCCATAAGTCTGACAGATAACATGCTTCCTATTCTTGAAATTTTCTTGTAACATCTCCATTTATATCTAGATCATTGTATCCATTTTATATCTCACAGCACTCTTTATTTTTTTGTTTGTTCATAAATTGTTCACCTATCCATAAGTCTGACAGACAATATGTTCCCTCTTCTTCAAATTTTATTGTAACTTCTTCCTTTGTATCTAGATCAATGTTGGTTACTGGAATATAAATTCTTCCCTATCCATTAATAGGCCTGTGTTACCACATATGTTCCTTTTTTCCCTTGGAACATGGGCTATGTTCCCAGGCCTAAAGGTAAACAGGTACTTCAGTCATGGATGTCTTGCTGTTTTAAACTCCAGCCCAGTTCACAGCTGTGAAACATTCTATGCTGAGTCACATAGGCTTTCATAACTTTTGGCACAGGGCAAATTAAGTCCTGAGTCTTGTTAGTTGTTATGCCTTCTGGCTCTGAGCCTATTAGTTGAAAACTATAGTGGGAGACTAGTATTTTAATTTGGGGCTGAATCATGGGAAGAATATTTCTTTGTGATTTTGCAAATGAGACTCTGGGTAGTCACTGTTAAGGATCCCCTGCAGCTTTGTGAACTCAGATTTTGGGGCTCCCTGGTCTGGTGATTATGTATCCATTACTATATTTAGACAATTAGAGTCCTGTCTATTCAATTCTTTCTTGAATAGTCACTTCTCCTTATTTATATATCTTTCTCTTTGTTTAATTAAATAAGATTACTAACCCTTTTGAAGCTGTTTTTCCTTTAGAAAAGCAGATCAAGAACCTGTGCTAGCCCTCCTGTGTGCTGATGTTATTGGTCTTACACCCCCACAATAGCTGCTAGTAGCACTCCTGTTACAATCATGTATCCATTTTTACCTTATCTTGGTAAATGACATAAGATGTTGGTCTATGCCCAATTTCTGGCAGACTGCTTTCCAGCTTTACCAACAATTTTTTGCCAAATAATGAATTCTTATTCCAAAAATGTAGGTCCTTACTCTTGTCAAAGACTGAGTAACTATATTTGTTTGCTGTTGTAGATCATATGTCTACTCTGTTCTACTGATCTACCTTTCTATTTCTTAGCCAGTACTGGAGAGATTTGAAAATTATTCCTTTTAACATAGTTTATGATCTAGTACGGCTAAACCTCCTTCCTTTTACAATTTTTCCTATTAATTCCTTTGACATTTTTGACTTTTGTTCTTCAAAATCAATTTTTTATTATTTTTTCTAGATTTATAAAACATTTTTGTGATATTAATGGGATGGAGTTGAATACACAGAATATATAGAATAATTTTGAGCAACTCTCTTTGTGGTGACCAAGAACTGGAAATGAAGGAGATGCCTATCAATAGGGGAACGGCTGAACAAGTTGTGGCATATGATTGTAATGAATGTAATGGAATATTATTGTTCTATAAGAAATGATGAACAGGAAGACTTCAGAGAGGCCTGGAAAGACTTACATGAATTGATGGTGAGTGAAAGGAGTAGAACTAGGTGTACTTTATACATAAGCAACAACCACAGTATTCGAGGAATCTTTCTGATAGACTTAGTCCTTCATAGCAATGAAAGGACCTAAAATATTCGCAGTGGATTTTTGACACAAAGCACTTTCAACATCCAGAGAAAGAACTATTACATTGGATCACAGAATGAAGCAGACCACTTTTTCTTATTTTGTGTTATGTTTTGTTTTGTTTTATTGTTTCTTCCATTCATTTTAATTCTTCTATTCAACATGACTAAGGTGAAATTGTATTTATTAGGAATGTATGTTTAAAACCTATATAAGATTGCATGTCCTCTTGGGGAGGGAGTAGGAGGGAGGTGAGGAAGAAGGAGGAGAGAGGGGAAAATCTAAGATATATGGAAGTCATTGTAGAACATGGAAAATAAATAAAATAATTATAAAAAAAGAAAAATTTTGGTAAAAATTGTCATTTTCATTATATTGGCCCTGTTTATCTATGAACAATTAATATTTCTCCATTTATTTAAATCCGGTTTTATTTATGGATACTTTTTTATGGTTTTGTTCATATAGATCCTGGGTTTGCTTTGGTTGGTGCATTTCCAGACATTTTATACTGTTGAAAGTTATTTTAAATGACATGTCTCTAGCTATCTCTTCCTACAGGATTTAGTTGGTAATGTATAGGAATGTTCATGATTTATGTGGATTTACTTTCTATCCTACTACTTTGCTTAAATTATTATTTCAAATAATTTTATAGTTGATTTTCCAAGTATATCATCATATCATCTGCAAAAAGATAATTTTATTACCTCACTCCCTACTCTGAGTTCTTGTATTTCTTTGTCTTCTCTTATTGCTTTTGCTAGGATTTCCAATACAACACTGAATAACATTGGTAACAGCGGGCATCTTTGTTTCCCACCTGATCTTAGTGGGAAGGCTTTTGGCTTATCCCCATTATAAATTATGCTTGCTAATGGTTTTACATAAATGCTTCTTCTCAATTTAAGAAAAAATTCATTTGTGCCTATACTTTCCAGTGTTTTAATAGAAATCAGTATTGTACTTTATTATTTGCTATTAAATGCTTTTTCTGCATCTATGGATATTATCATATGATTTTAGAATTTTTGTTACTGATACAATTAATTCTGTAACTAGTTTTCCTTGTGTTAAACTTAACAACAAAATCTCAAATAATGAATAGGCCAAAGAATAAATCACACACACAACTAATTTTCAAAGAACATCATAATCATTAAACAAAACATTCAGAATTCATGGATACAGCTAAAGCAGTAGTTAGGAGAAAAATTGTTCTGCCGAGAAAATTAATATTGATCCAGCATCGTTTTCTTTCAGACCCTATTTACACATGATTGATTTTGTCCTATAATTGCTCTTCTCCTGCTAAAGTCATGACTCTTACTGCCAAAACTTGATTTAGGGAGCCAAGATGGCAGAGTAGAAAGACACACATATGCTAGCTCCGAACCCACAGCCCATAAAATATCTGTAAAAAAGAACTCCCATCAAATTCTGGAGCAGCAGAAGCCACAGAAAAATGGAGCAGAGGAGACTTCTGTTCCAGAGAGCCTGAAAACCTCTCACAAAAGGTCCTTCCCGCCCCAGACCAGAGTAGAGCCCAGCCGTGCCTTGGCACGGCACCGAGAGGAGCGGTTCTGGGAGGGCTTCAGGGATGGAATCTCCAGCAGCCACGAGGGTCCCTCCACCCACAGGGGACAAGGGTCGGTGAGAGGGTCTCTTTGGTGGGTCAAGAGGGGAGTGGGGTGCCCCCATAACGCAGGCCCCCTCGGGAGGCAGCAGATCAGGGCAACACAAGCAGGCAGGCACCCAGATCCATTGTTGAAGGTCTCTGCATAAAGCCTCTGAGGGAACTGAGCCCTGTGTGGCGGTCCTGCCCCCACCTGAGCACCTGAACTTGATCTCACACTGAATAGCAGCCCCACCCTAGCCCAAAGCACTGAGGCTGGGAAGCAGCATTTGAATCTCAGACCCCAAGCTCTGGCTGGGCAGATCTGGAGGCCAAGTGGGTGTAAAGAGAATATTCAGAAGTCAAGTCACTGGCTGGGAACATGCCCAGAAAAGGGAAAAAAAATAAGACTATAGAAGGTTACTTTCTTGGTGAACAGGTATTTCCTCCCTTCCTTTCTGATGAGGAAGAACAATGCTTACCATCAGGGAAAGACACAGAAGTCAAGGATTCTGATTCCCAGCCCACTCAATGGGCTCAGGCCAGGGAAGAGCTCAAAAAGGATTTTGAAAATCAAGTTAGAGAGGTGGAGGAAAAACTGGGAAGAGAAATGAGAGACATGCAGTCAAAGCATGAAAAGCAGGTCAGCACCCTGCTAAAGGAGACCCAAAAAAATGCTGAAGAAAATAACACCTTGAAAAATAGGCTAACTCAATTGGAAAAAGAGGTTCAAAAAGCCTATGAGAAGAAGAATGCTTTCAAAAGCAGAATTAGCCGAATGGAAAAGGAGCTTCAAAAGCTCACTGAAGAAAATAGTTCTTTCAAAATTAGAATGGAACAGATAGAGGCTAATGACTTTATGAGAAACCAAGAATCACAAAACAAAACCAAAAGAATGAAAAAATGGAAGATAATGTAAAATACCTCATTGGAAAAACAACTGACCTGGAAAATAGATCCAGGACAGACAATTTAAAAATTATGGGACTACCTGAAAGCCATGATCAAAAAAGGAGCCTAGACATCATCTTTCATGAAATGATCAAGGAAAACTGCCCTGAGATTCTAGAACAAGAGGGCAAAAAAAGTATTCAAGGAATCGACAGAACAGAGCCTGAAAGAGATCCAAAAGGAGAAACTCCTAGGAACATTGGGGCCAAATTCCAGAGTTCCCTGGTCAAGGAGAAAATATTGCAAGCAGCTAGAAAGAAACAATTCAAGTATTGTGGAAATACAATCAGGATAACACAAGATCTAGCAGCCTCTACATTAAGGGATCAAAGGGCATGGAATAGGATATCCCAGAAGTCAAAGGAACTAGGAGTAAAACCAAGAATCACCTAACCAGCAAAACTGAGTATAATACTTCAGGGGAAAAAGTGGTCTTTCAATGAAATAGAGGACTTTCAAGCATTCTTGATGAAAAGACCAGAGCTGAAAAGAAAATTTGACTTTCAAACACAAGAATGAAGAGAAGCGTGAAAAAGTAAATAGCAAAGAGAGGCATAAGGGACTTTACTAAAGTTGAACTGTTTACATTCCTACATGGAAAGACAATATTTGTAACTCTTGAAACTATTCAGTATCTGAGTACTGGGTGGGATTACACACACACACACACACACACACACACACACACACACACACATCCAGACACACACACACACACACACACACATAGAGACAGAGTGCACAGAGTAAATTGAAGAGGATGGGATCATATCTTAAAAAAATGAAATCAAGCAGTGAGAGAGAAATATATTGGGA
This sequence comes from Notamacropus eugenii, assembly GCF_028372415.1. NCBI lineage: Eukaryota > Metazoa > Chordata > Mammalia > Diprotodontia > Macropodidae > Notamacropus > Notamacropus eugenii. The sequence continues at coordinate 323,107,791 of NC_092872.1, forward strand.
GGAGAAAGGGAGAAATTGAATGAAGCAAATTATCTCTCATAAAAGAGGCAAGCAAAAGACTTATTAGTGGAGGGATAAAGAGGGGAGGTGAGAGAAAAACATGAAGTTTACTCTCATCACATTCCACTAATGGAAGAAATAAAATGCACACTCATATTGGTATGAAAACCTATCTTACAATACAGGAAAGTGGGGGAGAAGGGGATAAGCAGGGTGGGGGGGGATGATGGAAAGGAGGGCATGGGGAGGAGGGAGCAATTTGAGGTCAACACTCATGGGGAGGGACAGGATCAAAAGAGAGAATAGAAATAATGGGGGGGCAGTATAGGATGGAGGGAAATATAGTTAGTCTTTTACAACACAACTATTATAGAAGTCATTTGCAAAACTACACAGATTTGGCCTATATTGAATTGCTTGCCTTCCAAAGGGAAGGGGTGCGGAGGGAGGGAGGAAAAGAAGTTGGAACTCAAAGTTTTAGGAATAACTCTTGAGTACTGTTCTTGCCACTAGGAAATAAGAAATACAGGTTAAGGGGAATAGAAAGTTATTTGGCCCTACAGGACAAAAGAGAAGATGGAGACAAGGGCAGAGAGGGATGATAGAAGAGAGACCAGATTGTTGATAGGGGCACTTAGAATGCTCGGTGTTTTGGGGTGGGGGGAGGGGACAAAAGGGGTGAAAATTTGGAACCCAAAATTTTGTTAAAATGAATGTTAAAAGCTAAATTAATTAATTAATTAATTTAAAAAAAAACTTGGTTCAGAGAGTCAGCTGACCTGTGATTGGTTAAATTAAAAGTCTAGCTGTTCTGCCTCAAGGAATTTAAGAGACCTTGGGAAATGTGTATGAGGGAGTCAGACCTAAAACTTTACTCCACCAAGCTATTCTTCAGGGATGTCTGATTTGCTTTCCAAAATTCTGGGATGCAGTCTTGCCCCTAGACTCAAACCATGAATGCTTCTTGGCTTCATGAGAGAAGGAAGGGAGGAGGATCCTTCCTAGCTCCCATTACCAAACTTCTTACTAATTATGTTGTATCCTGAGCCTGAGATTTGTAATCAATCACGTTGTCCCCAATTCCATGATGTCATCTACTCTGTTCTGCTCCTTATTCAATATGTTCCAAAAACTATAAAAGAGGAGCTGTTTATCTGCTCAGAGTCTTTGGCATAAATGAAAGCAAGCCAATGACCCATTCATTGACAGGTAGTAGGCCCCTGCTAATAAATGTTACCTGACTCTGAGAATTGCTTCATCTAATCCTTTTGTTAAATTCCAATCACTACATCCCTAAAAATGCATATTAACAAAATAAAAGAGAAAAGAAGATTAGTGAAATAAATGCTCATTTTTCAAATAATAAAGGAAAGAAATAAAACAAAATAAGTACAAAATAGGTTATATTAAAAATTAGAAGAGAAATAGAGACTGTCATGATTATTGACAAAAATAAAAGGTGTTTTTTTCAAAGACTAACAATAAATAGGAGGTAAATAAATACTACTAATAAAAACCAACTCGATTAAAAAGAAAAGGGCAAAATGTCAAATCAACAAAATAACATTTAAATAAAATTTTTAAAAAATTAGCACTATGTAAAGTCAGCTACTTGTACTGAGTCATTCTGGGTGACTCCATTTTTAAAACTCTTTTCCTTGACTTAGAGTGCATGGAAGCATAAGATGACTGTGTGCATGCTCACTTATCGTACTTCGTCAGGATGATGTTTTGAAATGAGGATGACCCACCCAATGCTACTGCCTGAATAACATACTTTTAACTTACTTTTTCTGAGTTTGTCTTATTAAACAGGAAGGTTCCCAAAGATTTCCTTAACACGACAGCCTAATTCTTGTTGTTGACTCTTCCTGACCCAATATGAGGTTGTCTTGGCAAAGATACTGGAATGGTTTGCCGTTTATTTCTTCAGCAGATTAGACAAACAGAAATTAAGTGACTTGCCCAGGGTCACATAGTGGGTATTTGAGGCCAGATTTGAAATCAGGTCTTTCTGACTCCAGATCCAGCACTCTATTCGTTGAATCATCTACCCTCCTCACAATCTACTATGCAGAGTTAAATGCTAATAAATAGAGAACACAAAAAAAGTGGAGGAACACTTTGAAAAATATAAAATTCTCAAAATGCCAGAAGACCAAATATAAATCTTAATTCCATTTCAGGAAAAGTAATAGAACTAGTATGAACATATTATCAAAGGGGAAAACCTCTGGTCATAATGATTCACAAGAAAAATAGTATTAACTTTTAATAAACAATTAGTGTCAGTACTACTGAAATTATTCTCAAAAAAATGTAGCCCTCTACCATATTCCTTTTATGAGACAAATGTCATCCCTAAAACAGAAACCAAGGAAGCAAAAGCACAGGATTGCCTCGCAAAAATGTGTCAAATTTGTCTTTATGTGTAATTGAAAAAAGCTACTATCTGAAGACATATTATAATTACGGTTTTGATAAAAGTCTCCTTTGTTTTATCTGACAGAATATTTGTGACTTATTATGTGGACCCTGTTAGGAAAGTAACCCCTCTTGTAATATGGATGTTGTTAGCTTATGAATTTAAATGCATGAAATTCTATTTTATCAGTCCTGTTGTGCTGGAAAAGTTCTGTGTTTGTGTTACAATATTATGTTGTACGGTGTTATAATATTCTGAAGTGCTATAAGAAACTGGAAAGTTCCAGGCTTCCCTATAGTCAAGAACAAGTTTGATCTGAAGCTATTTGACTATCACTAAGAAAAATTAGAAAACTATTGGCTTAGTCATTAGGGGTTATTGCAATAAGATTGAACAGATCTGGGAAAGAATTTTTGTATTGCTCCACTTAGAAAACTGAATTCCCTACTCACATTGCAAATACTACTTAGTGAAAATGGGGAGTGATTAAAATGTTGTTTATAATCTAGGAGTATATTCTCAATAAAATGAATTATGAAGTTATATCTAGAGTGTTCTGCATTGGTTTTAGTTACAGTTTAAACCAAAAGAGCCTTATCAGACCCCAGCCTTAGAAATTTTGTGATAGTGGTTAATATGCCTTAAAAGATGGCTATCTGTTAGGTTGGAGGTTTACAGAAACCTGCCAGTGTTGCTTTTCTAAGTGAGTAAACTATTATATATTCACAACTATGAGGAATTTCAGAATATAAGTATTTACAATAATCAACAGACATGGCTTCCAACTATGTAATATAAACAATACAAAGATAATAAATCAATAGGTAGATAAAACTGTCTGACCATTACACACATATGTAGTTACAAGAGAGAGAAGTACCAACATCTGGGTTTTCAAAGCCAGGGGGCTAACAACCGCCCAGAGTCTCATCTGGTCAAAGAAATACTTCTAATCAGTGATTCCCAAAGTAAAACATCACCTCAAAATCTTTACACACTTTTTAGAGCCAGAGGGCATCACAACCCTTCAGAAACAGTGCCTCATTAACAAAAGGTGTGGACCTTCCTACAAATCTTCCCAGACCCATTAATGGGTGGGGAAGATCTTCTTTAATCACATTATTCAATCAGAGGCACTTGATTATAGGAAAACAGAAAATGCATCCTCAATACACAGGGCTAGCAGGATGTCCAGGGAGAGAGCCAGATCTTACTTAGAACCAGAAAATTAAACGAGTGGGAAAGGAAAACATTTAAGGCAAAAGTAAGTTTCTTGTCTATGGTTAGGCAACTCAGAAAGCACAGTGGAAGGAAAGGGTCACAGGGAGGTGGAGGAAGATTGAGAGAGATGTGATATGGGCTGTGGGAGACCTAGAATGGGGTTGAAATAATGACAGCTGGAAGTTCAGAATCACTAGATTAGGAAGGATATGATGTTCTCACCAGGTAGGAATTTTTTTAATTATTAAGAAATGAGTTTGAATAGGTTATCAACGTTGTGACGGGTTTGGTCCTGGTGAAGGGATCAGTGCCAGGTAGGGAGCCAGTGGAATGGTGTTTTTCTCCTTTTAGACAAGGCAATGGGATTCCAGACAGGACATATGTGGAGGGAGAACAATGGCACGATATGTCTTGCTCTGTTGCCTGAAGTCAGAAAGGCTGCGGGTAGGAATAAATTACCAGTCACAATTCATATTATACACTAAATATATTTTTACTCTTCCTTTTGAGGTAGACAAATGACCTCAGTGAAAAAGTATAAGTAAATTATTCTGAGGGTTCAGGGATCTGGTTGAACTGAAGAGTGGAACAAGGAGCTACCCTTCCTCTCACTTGAGGATAGCTTTCCTAAGATTCAACCAAGTTCAACCATGTGCCTGAATCCAGATCTGAGAGTAGGCATAGTGTAGGTCCTCAAAAGTCTGGATAAAACTTACTTTTCCAATTTTATATCACATTATTCCTTTTTATACATACATGATTTCAATCCAGCTAGACTACTATTATCTGGTCTTACCCTGTCCTTTCCTTCTTCCATTTGCTAGTTTTTCATGCTTGTCTATAACATACTTTTTCCTTATTATTTCATGTTTCTCTTCTTGCCAGGCTCAACTCAGATGCCACCTGCTCCCATGAAGCCTTCTCTCATTCTCCCAGCTAAGAGTGATATCTCCTTCCTCAACTCCTTTGTAGTCTTTTCTATGAATCTCTCTTGTGATTCTTATCACATTCTTCCTATATCATATTTAGTTTTGCCTATTTTTTTCTTCTCTTATAGACTATAACAGGCTACTTGAGGGTAGGGACTATTGTTTCATATTTATACTTCTATCATGCATTTTGAACTTAGGATAAGAAAAGAGACTGAACATTAGGTTTCACTGCTATATCAAAGTGCCAGAGAAGTACACTTCTTTTTACCAATGCAGATCATGATCTTCTCTGCATTAGTACTTTCTATAGTCTTAGAGCATTGTCTAAAGCAGAGGTGTCAAAAACTTGAAACTTGCAACCCGCAACCAGACCTGACTTAAAATTCAATTTATAAATATTTAATAAAATATAATAAACATGGATAATGTTATACTTTAAACAAGTCAAAATAAGGCCCAGAGGGCTCCTTCTATATGGATTAGTGACTTCAGTTTCTATTTGAATTAGCATCACTGGCCTAGAGCACTACAAAGTTTAAATGATTCACACAGGATCATGCAGCCCCATGTCAGAAAAATGACTTGATCTCAGGACTTTAAGGCAAACTTTCTGTCCACTATTCCCTATGCCATAACTGCCATATGGAGGTTGCTTAATTAATGTTTGCTAGATATCATTTAATTGAATTTATGTACTGAAACTCATTACAGAATAAGCACCTTTGTCCAAAAGGAGACTGTGGAACGATGTAAAGAACTAAGGATAAGAGATAGAAATTTGAATTTCCACTATTTCATATTAACTGTGTGACTTTGAGTTCATTCTTTTAACTTGAGCTTCAATTTCTCCATCTATAAAATGAGAATAATCATACCTGTTCTGCCTGTCTTATGAAGATCAGATGAGATAATAGGAATAATAATGCTTACCACCACCGGTCAAATGTATTATCTCCTTCTTCACAATTGTTGATAATCTTATGAAACCATGCAGAATCAGAGTGGTACCTGAGTACCAAACACAGTAACATTTTCAGGATTTTCAAAACAGCAGATTCTCCAAACACCTATATGGCCTTGATTTGGACCAAACCACAATTCTATAATAGTTTAATAATTATTTGCTTTATGAGCGGTACTCAGACTTAGGAAGGGACCAATTCATAGTAGGTGGGAAAATTAGTTGTTTTCACTTGACTAGCCATTTTTGGGGCCTGATACTACAAAAGCTATGTATGCTTTTTTCACAATTTCTAGTGTGTTTCAAATGGATACACCACTAACCAACCATGTCACTGCCACCTCCACTGCCCAGAACAGATTCTCTGGGAGTAGTTCAACCATATACAGCATTCATTTCCAGCTATAGTGACAAACAGGAGACACATGTACTATACACACTTTAATGAAGAGTGTGATGTAACTGATCTCACCTTGTGGCTTTCATTCTTATTTTAGATTCAGCCACCTGTTAGATGCTTTTCTGTTCCTATTCCAAATAACCTTTCAAGCTCCCTCATCCATCACAGGACCTGACAGTGACCAAAGTTTCCTATCCATGAAAATCATCTGAGCATATGTCCCATGTTCCTAAGAAACAATTATTGTCTGAAGATAATACAAAAAAATCTAGTCTGTCAATCATTCATTCATTTACTATGTTAGGTACCAGGGATAAAAAGATAAGTGATTGGTCTGTGATGGACCCCAAGTCACAAGATTGATACTTGTATACAAAAAATAAAAGGTTCAGTAAAAAGATCGTGATAGGATAAAGTAGTAGTAAATAGCTTGGGGTGGTCCACGTGCCACAGTGAAAATATCTAGATGGGATTAAGGAGTATAAAGTAAGCTAATTAAGTAATCTAGGTGGGGATGTGGTCAGCCATGCACTTTGGATGAAATACCAAGGACAGAGTTACATGGGAAAATTCAGGGACTGGACTGTTGAAATGTATGGGATAATTCAGGGTCCAGGTCCCATCACCCCATCATTAAATGTAAGGGTACAGGAGGGCCTGCTTGGTAATAATTCAGTCACTCAAGCCTTCTTTCAGTCAAAGTAGCAAGGTTAATTGTATGGTGGACAAGATTCCTAGTAAATCTGCAGTATTGTAAAGCCAACAGGAGTGGGTAGAGTTTCTAGTGAATCTGAAGTAGTGTATTGCAATGATTCAAAAGTGAGGCATGTTTCTTGTTCTTCCAGGTGATACTGAGACCAAGCTGTGTTGTAAAAGAACACAAGCTATTTCCTTTTGAGGTCTCAAAAGGAACTGAACTTTTTCCAGATCTTTAAAAGACAATCAAGGGATAATTAATTCTAAAAAAGACAACCCAGGGGCAAAGTCTTGTGAATGGAACAAGACTGAACCTACAAGCCTCAGGTAACTAAGAGCACCTGCAGTTTTCTCCAATTCCCTTGGGTCCAAGAGAATTGGGCATATGGCTCCTGTTAAAAATATGCGGCTGTGGCCAAGACAGCCTCATAACTATAAGACCTGAATGGAATCTGAGAAAGTCAGGTTTGAAAAGTACCTCTAAGCCTTCCTAGGTGCTTAGAGAGTGACCTCAAATGCAGAATGAGGAAGGGATAGAAGGAGGGGAGGCTTCATACCTTTTGGTGTTGGCTGAAGGACTTGAGAGGGTCAGGCAATTCCTTCTGCAGAGCACCAAAATATATTGTGTTTTGGAGTGTTGGGAACCATGAAATGAAAGGAGGGAGGGAAAGGGGGTCTGCCTGGAAAGAAGTCAACTACTGAAGTCTTTTTTTTTTTAGTGAAAATAGCAAGGTTTATTGTAACATTAGTATGGTGTGCACAAGATTCCCAGTAAATCTGCAACCTCATGGGGGTACAAATGATGGTTTTATATAGAAAAGGGAAAAAGAGTCAATAAGAAGATCTGGATGGGATTAAGGAATGATAAGTAACCTGCCCCCTCTGCAAACAATGAAAAGTACAGATGGAATTAGGGATTGGTTAATAGCCTGGGGTCAGCCAGTTGCAGACAATGAAAGGAGTTTAGTGCTTGAGAGAACCACAGTGAAAGTACTATTCAAAGGGTTATTGAGTATCTAGGTGGACTGGGATGGGCCAGATGCCTCAGGCGAAATGCCAAGGACTGAGTTGTGTGCAAAAGTCCAGGGACTGGCCTACTTTCAAAGACAAAGTCCAGGTCCCATATTTTTTGCATATATGGATTCTTTTCCTCTTCCTTTGATAATTTTGGGATATATGCCTAGTGGAGATATTGTTAGGCCAAAGAGTATGACTAGGTTGTAAAACACTTTAAATGGGGAGGTTATATTTGATACTACAGATAGCAGAGCCACTAAGTTATTTAAGGAAAGGAATAATGTATTGGTTTCCAAAAAAAAATATTTTTTTCTCATGCTAAAAAAAGAAAGAAACATAATAAATAAGATTTCACTTTAAGAAAATTACTTTGGTAATTGACTGCCAGAATTGGAATAGGGATAGACTTGAGGCACCTTAGATGGTGGTGAGGTGAGTAGAAAGAAGGGGATGGATAGGAAACATGTTGTGGAGATAGATTAAGATAGAACAAATGACTGGACAGGTGGAATGAATGAGATAAATTAAATAGCCAAAGAGGGAGTTTAAGAGTATTTCAAACATAGTGAATTCAGTGAGCAAAGATGTGGAGGCCAGAAGTTTTAAAATGCATTTGAATAACAGTAATTTAATGTAGTTAAAAGGAAAAAATATCAACTAGATCTAGAAAAGTGTGAATAGGGGCTCATCTGTCAGGACAGGAGTATGAAACTTATGTGGTAGCTGGTCAAAATTTTTAAACATAGGAATGTCATGATCATATGAACACATAAGAAAGCCTACAATAAAAATAATCTGTATGGATCAATAGTTCTCAAAATGTGTTCAAGGACCTAAGATCCTAAAAGTTAATAATTAAGAAAAAGTTATAGAATTTTAAGGTTTTAAAAGTCTCATAAATTATTGTATTTGCTCTTCACAACAGTGATGTGAGGTAAGCTATTGCCCTGACTGCAGAATAGCTAACTGAGTTTTAGGGAAGTTAAGTGACATTGTCACAGAGTTTTTCTGACCCCAAGTCCAGCATTCTTTGCACTATATAAAATTGGAGTGGTGTAAATGAATAAGCAACAACTGTTTTATGGAGCCAAAAAAGAGGTGGAAGCACAAATAACCTTTTAAGAAGGCATAGCAAATACTTCAAGTGGGTAGTACTAACCATGTGTATTCTAGAGCTCTCAGTAGAAATAAAGGTGAGAAAACTAATGCAAACCATATGAAAAGACAGAATCAATTGGATATTGTAATTGCTACTTACATGCATACTAACCCAGATTTTCCTTTAAAATTACTGAGACCTTTCTCAAGATTTGGTTGGCCCAGAAATTCAGAATTAGTTGAACAAGACTTGGCTCCTTTGTATTGCTAATGGTCATCACCATAATTTCCTAGGATAGTGAGGAGTCTCTTAAAGTAGGAAGGTGGGGCATTCTGGGAAGATGGCAAAATAGGTCAGAAATTTCCAGGCTCTTCATATTTCTTCCACAAACATAGAAAAACTATCATGAAAAGAACATAGAGCAGCAAAAAAAAGGGGGAAAACTAGATGTCATGTTAAGATAATTTGAGAGGACCTCAGAAAAGACAGAGCCTCTAAGGACTGAGATTTGGCCTAAGTGAAGTGTAGACACCTCCTGGGCAACTACATTTAATCAACAAAAAGCAAGTCCTGGAACAGCTCTCTCAGAAAGCAGATTAAGCCTCAAGAAATTTTGCCTCACACACTTTTATATCATAGCCTCAGGAGCTTTCACCTCATGAATTTTTACCTCATAAAGAGCAGTAGACAAATGAGTTAGGAAGAATGAAGGACCTCACCCCCTGCGATTTCCAGAGTCAGACCCAGCAGTCCGGACCAGAGGTGATCCCTCATTGTGACTGTGGGCAAGGAGGAGCATGCACACAGCAGGTGAGTGCAGATACAGCAAGAAACAAGAATATTTTTGCCAGGCCTAGAGACCTGTATTGGGCTACCGGAGTCTTTCTTACCTGTCCCAGATCTTCAGTTGGCCAAACCAGATAAACGTATGAGAGAAAGGACGTTCCAGAGTCGAACAGGGGTTGAGCTTTATTTCAGGGTCTGGGTTACAAGTGCAGGGGGATCTTCCTTAGGAGGAAGAGGGGGAGATTTCCTAAGGAGGCTAAGCTTAAGGGATTGGAAGTAGAAGTACAAGCGGGGAGAGAGGGGGAGGGGAGAGAGAAAAGAAGAGAAACGGAGCCTACTGTCCTCTTGGCTCCTCACGTCCTAAGAGAGCTTTCAGGCTTCCTCAATCCTACTTAACTCTCCAGCAGCATAGTTTGCATCTAAATACCGTGCTGTTACATAACAATAGTGTGCCCAGATCCGGGATGACCTCGAGGGCAGGGAGACTCCACCCATCACGTATCTCCCGGGGAGAGGCGGAAATACCCAAGCTAGCCGAGCTAGCTCAGTCTGACCTTCTCGAACCCCCACTGTTCATGGAGGGCCTCGTAAGACTCTAAGATTTAGAAGTCCCACTTTTACCTGCCCGAGACCATCCACACGGAATTGAGCTTCCAATCCCAACAATTTTTAAGACAGAATTAAAGAAAATAAAAACAAATAAGCAAAGAGAAAAGAATCCAAGCATAGACAGCTACTTTGGTGTAAAAGAATATCTAGGTTCATGTTCAGAAGAAGACAGTGATGTTAAAAAAAGCCACTCCTACCCCAAAGTATAACATCAAATGGTCACAAGCCCAAAAAGAGTTCTTAGAAGAACTTAAAAAGAAATGTTAAAAAATAAAATGGGGAGGAGCCAACATGGCGGAATAGAAAGATACACATAACCTAGCTTCAAACCCACAGGACATAAAATACCTGTAAGGAAGAACACCCAACAAATTCTGGAGTAGCAGAAGCCACAGAACAATGGAGCAGAGGAGATATCTGTTCCAGAGAGACCTGAAAAACTGACCCAAAAGGTCTGTCGCGCACTGGACCCAGAGCAGAGCCCAGCCCTGGCTTGGCCACGTGGCACCCAGAGGATCAGATCCAAGCAGGCTTCAGGGACAGAATCTCCAGCAGCCACACAGGTCCCTCCACCCACAGGTGCCAAAGGTCAGTGAGAGGGGATTATCAGGTCGCCAAGAGGGGAGCCGGGTGTCTCCATAATTCAGACCCCTTCGGGAGGCAGCAGGGGAGGCAGCAGCAGACAATGGCTCCCAAAGTAGGCAGGAGACCAGATCAATTGTTGAAGGTCTCCACGTAAACCCCCTGAGAGAACTGAGCCCTGTGTGGCGGCCCTGCCGCCACCTGAGCACCTGAAAGTAGTCTCACACTGAATAGCAGGGCCACTTCTGCCAAAAGCCCTGAGGCTGGGGAGCAGCATTTGAATCTCAGCCTCCAAGCACTAGCTGGGTGAATCTGGTGGTGAGGTGAGTGTGCAAAGGAAATTCAGAAGTCAAGTAACTGGCTGGGAAAATGCTCAGAAAGGGGAAAAAAATAAGACCATAGAAGGTTACTTTCTTGTTGAACAGATATCTCCTCCCATCCTTTCTGATAAGGAAGAACAATGTTTACCATCAGGGAAAGACATAGAATTCAAGGCTTCTGTGTCTCAAACATCCAAAACAAATATGCCATGGGCTCAGTCCATGAAAGAGCTCAAAAAGGATTTTGAAAAACAAGTTAGAGAGGTGGAGGAAAAACTGGGAAGAAAAATGAGAGAGATGAAAGAAAAGCATGAAAAGCAGGTCAACACCTTGCTAAAGGAGATTCAAAAAAAATGCTGAAGAAAATAACACCTTGAAAAATAGGCTAACTCAATTGGCAAAAGAGGTTCAAAAAGCCAATGAGGAGAACAATGCTTTAAAAAGCAGAAGTAGCCAAATGGAAAAGGAGGTTCAAAAGCTCACTAAGAAAATAGTTCTTTCACAATTAGAATGGAACAGATGGAGGCTAATGACTTTATGAGAAACCAAGAAATCACAAAACAAAACCAAAAGAATGAAAAAATGGAAGATAATGTGAAATATCTCATTAGAAAAACAAATGAACAGGAAAATAGATCCAGGGGAGACAATTTAATAATGATGGGACTACCTGAAAGCCATGATCAAAAAAAGAGCCTAGACATCATCTTTCATGAAATTATCAAGAAAAACTGCCCTGAGATTCTAGAATCAGAGGGCAAAATAAGTATTCAAGGAATCCAACCATCACTGCCTGAAAGAGATCCAAAAAGAGAAACTCCTAGGAACGTTGTGGCCAAATTCCAGAGTTCCCTGGTCAAGGAGAAAATATTGCAAGCAGCTAGAAAGAAACAATTCAAGTATTGTGGAAATACAATCAGGATAACACAAGATCTAGCAGCTTCTACATTAAGGGATCAAAGGGTGTGGAATAGGATATTCCAGAAGTCCAAGGAACTAGGACTAAAACCAAGAATCACCTACCCAGCAAAACTGAGTATAATACTTCAGGGGGAAAAAATGGTCTTTCAATGAAATAGAGGACTTCAAAGCATTCTTGATGAAAAGACCAGAGCTGAAAAGAAAATTTGACTTTCAAACACAAGAATGAAGAGAAGCATGAAAAGGTAAACAGCAAAGAGAAGTCATAAGGGACTTACTAAAATTGAACTGTTTACATTCCTACATGGAAAGACAATATTTGTAACTCTTGAAACTTTTCAGTATCTGGGTAGTTGATGGGATTACACACACACACACACACACACACACACACACACACACACATACACACAGCAGAGAGCACAGAGTGAATTGAATAGGATGGGAGCATATCTATAAAAAATGAAATTAAGGGGTGAGAGAGAAATATATTGGGAGAAGAAAAGGAGAAATGGAATGAGGCAAATTATCTCATAAAAGAAGCAAGTAAAAGACTTTTCAGTGGAGGGGAAAAAGGGGGAGGTGAGAGAAAAAACATGAAGTTTACTCTCATCACATTCTACTAAAGGAAGGAATAACATGCACACTCATTTTGGCATGAAAACCTATCTTACAATACAGGAAAGTGGGGGAGCAGGGCTTAAATAGGGTGTGGGGGATGATGGAGGGGAAGGCAATGGGAGGAGGGAGCAATCTGAAGTCAACACCTGGGGAGGGACAGGATCAAAAGAGAGAATAGAAGCAATGGGGGGCAGGATGGGGTGGTGGGTGATGTAGTTAGTCTTATACAACACGACTATTATGGAGGTCATTTGCAAGACTACGTGGATATGGCCTATATTGAATTGCTTGCCTTCACAGGGGGAGTGAGTTGGGAGGGAGGGATTGGGAGAGGTTGGAGCTCAGGGTTTTAATAACAACTGTTGAATACTGTTCTTGCTACTAGGAAATAAGGAATACAGACAGTGGGGTGGGGAAAGTTATCTGGCCCTACAGGACAAAAGAGAAGATAGGGACAAGGGAAGGGAGGGATGATAGAGGAGAGGGCAGATTGGTGATAGGGGCAATTAGAATGCTCGGTGTTTTGGGGTGGTGGGAGGGGACAAATGGGGAGAAAATTTGGAACCCAAAATTTTGTGAAGATGAATGTTAAAAGTTAAATAAATAAATTTTTTTTAAACATCCTTCAATGTCCAGATAGGAATAAGATTCGTTAGAGTCAGATTGCAGGCATATTGATCGAGGTAAGAATGTCCTAATGAATTCATGCATCGCAAAACTAGGAGAACAAGGAATAGCTTACCTGTTAGATTTAGGCAAAATGGAAGAATTTGTGACCAAGCAAAAGAGATCATTATGAAATGAGAAGTGGATAATTTTGATTATATTAAATTAAAAAGGTATGGCACAAACAAAGCCAAGGTACCTCATATTAGAAGGGAAGCAGAAAGCTGAGAAACAATTTTTCCAACCAGAGTTTCTGATAAAAGTTTCATTTCTCAAATATATAGAGAACTGAGCCAAGTTTATAAGAATACAAGTTTATTCCCCAGTTGAAAAAGGGTAAAAAGAATGTGAACAGGCCATTTTGAGAGGAAGAAATTAATGCTGTCTATAGTCATATGAAAAAGTGCTCCAAATCACTATTGACTAGAGAAATGTAAATCAAAATTACTCTGTACACCTATCATATTAGCTAAGATGACAAAAGATAAAAATGATAAATTTTGGAGAAGATGTGGGAAAATTGGAACACTAATTCATTGTTGGTGGAGCTATGAGTTGAAGCTACCATTCTGGAGAGCAATTTGGAACTATGCTCAAAGGGCTATAAAACTGCATACCCCTTGACTTGTAGCTCTATATCCCAAAGAGATCATAAAAATGGAGAAAGAACCTACACGTACAAAATATTTATAGCACTTCTTTCTGTGGTAGCCAAGAATTATAAATTGCACATATGCCCAACAATTGGGGAATGACTGAACAAGTTCAAGTACATGAATGCGATGGAATACTATTGTGCTATAAATAATGATAAGCAGATTTTTGAAAAACCTGGAAAGAACCAGGATAATATTGTATACAGTACCAGAAACTTTGTACAATGATTAACTATTACAGGTTTAGCTCTTCATAAAAACTCATCAAAAATATCTAAGACAATTCCAAAAGACTCATGACAAAAAATGCTGTCCACATCCAGAGAAAGAACAATGGAGTCTGAATGGAGATTGAAGCAGACTATTTTCACTTTTTTTGGTTATTTTCTTTCTCTTGATTTTTGCCTTCTGTTCTGATTCTTTTTTTACAATATGACTAATGTGACAATTTGTGACATATGAATGTAATGGAATATCATTGGACCATAAGAAAAATGATGAGCAGGAACAATTCAGAAAAACCTGGAAAGGTTTACATGAATTGATGCTGAGTGAAGTGAGTAGAACCCAAAGAACCTTGTACAAAGTAACAGCAATATTTTGCCATGCCTAATGTTGATAGACTTGACTCTTCTCAGCAAAGCAAGGGTCTAAGACAACTCCAAAGGACACATGATGCAAAATGCTATCCATATTCAGAAAATGAACTATGGAATCTAAATGCAGACTGAAGTATACTATTTGAACTCTTTTTCTCTTTCTTTGTTTTTTTTTCTTCTTTCTCATGATTTTTTCCATTGTTTCTAATTCTTCTTTATAGCATGACTAATGTGAAAATTTGTTTAATATGAACGTATATGTAGAGTCTATACCAGACTGCATGGTGTTTTGGGGAGGAGGAGGAGGAGAAGAGAAAAAAATGTAAATCTCAAAATCTTATAGAAGTGAATATTGAAAACTAAAAATAAATAAGTAAATGGTTTAAAATTAAAAAGAACTTTTTTCTTTTTAAAAGAATGAAGAGCTCATTTTGCAAGTCAGTTACTTTTTAGGATTTTTCCTGTAGCCTATTAATAGCCTATAAATCCTTACCACATGCAAGGTTCAGGTAAAGATAGAAAGAATAAATGGAGAGGATTCTGGGAAGATGGAGGAATAGGTCAGAAAATTCCAAAATCTCAAAATTTTCCTCCACAAAAGAGATAAAATAGCACTTTTAGGCAAATAAAGTGCAGGGAAAAATAAATAAGGAAAAGGACACAATAGGGAGCTTTCTGGGACAATTGGAGAAGATCAGAAGAAAATTCCCAGGACAAAGTTTGGTCCCTATGAAGAGTAAACACCTCAGTGCTAGGGTCCCTGTTAACGACAAGTGGCAAAGTCTGCGGATACCTGCTTTGGGAGCTTGCCTTGGCCCCAGCCACCAGAACTTTTACCCCTAGGATAATGAGGGAAGTTGGGCATGTGAGCTGGGGAAGATTGAGGGAGCCTCTGCTGACAGGGAACACCAGTCCTAGCTGTGGTGTGGAGATGTGGCCAGGGATGACAAGGAACTATCACACACCCAGTGAGTATGAACGAAGTGGGGCAGAATGCCCCTGGCTGTGGGCCCTTTCATGATGTTGTTGGCTTTGGTTCCAGACTAAAGGGGAGACCTGAGATCTGAGGTGAAAGGCACCATTCACGATCTCCCAGGGATAGAGGTGACTACAAAAATTAAGCTGTTACTACAAAAATTAATGTACAGGCAAAGGAGAAAGAACCCAACCAGAGAAAGTTATTATGGGAATAGAGAAGACTGCGTTTCATCTTCAGAGGAGCATATTGAAGCAAAGAAACCTTCTTCTGCCCCACAGAGTAATGTCAAATGGTCACCCGCCCAAAAAGAATTAATAGAACTTTAAAGACTTTAAAAATTAAATTAGAGAGGTGGAAGAAAAACCAAAAAAAGTAGAATAATCCAAGAAAACAATAAGATTATAAAAAGAAAGTCAACCAATTAGAAAAGGAAATCCAAAATCTTTAGAAAATGACACCTTGAAAATTAGAACTTGGCAAGTAAAGTTAGTGAACTTATAACATATCAAGAAATAACTAAAGAAAATGGAAAGAGTGAAAAAAATACAAGAAAAATTGGAACATCTCTTGCCAAAAACAACTGATCTGGAGGAAAAATCAAGAAGAGAAAACATAAGAATAATTGGACAAACTGAAAACTATAATCAAAAAATAATCTTCTTACAATAATGCAAGAAATAATTTTTTTAAAATTGTCCTGAAGCATTAGAACAGGAGGGGGAAGTAAATATAGAAAAAAATCCATTAAACACCATTTGAAAGACATACTATGAGGAAAACTCTCAGGAATACCATAGTCAAATTCTGAGACCCCCAGTTCAAGGATAAAATATTAAAAGCAATAATAAAAAATCAATTTAAATATAATGGTGCCACAATTAGAATCACACAAGACATATCAGGGCAGACACCAAAGAATGCCAGATCTTGGAACACTATATATTGAAGAGCAAAAGAACTGGGGCTCCAGACAAAAAAATTGATACCCGGTAAAGTTAAGCACAATCCTGAATGAGAAAAAAATGGACATTTGATCACCTGTCAGACTTTTAAGACTTTGCTAAAAAAAAAAAAAAAAAAACCTGAACGTAAAAGATTTGACATGCAAGACCCAAGAGAAACATAACATACATGCTAAAGACTGATTACAAGGGATTCAATAGGGACAAATCATTTACTTTTTATATATGCAAAATGTATATATCTCTAACATTGTAACTGGATAGTTCATAAGAAAGATTGGAGTTGTCCTGAGTGTGATATGACTTTTAAAAATAAAACAATTTAGGAACAGCTAAAAAGAGTAATTATTTTATACAAATGAGGTACAAGAGGGAGAATCAGTACAGAGGAATTAGATGGGGGAGGAGGACTAATAGTTCTGATAACCTACAATTATCAGGAATGCATTTACGAGGAAACAATATACATACACATATATATATATTTAAAAGAGTATCAGTCTTCTAAATTCAGAAGAAATAAAATGGTAAAGGGATAAGGAGGGGAGAGAAGATGAGGAATGGATCTCTAGAGGGGAATGTGAGGGAATAGTTTATAGGGGGCTACAAAAGGATATTTAGATTTATGGGAATGTTGGTATAGGGGAGGGATCCTTGGAGAGGATTAGGCTAAGTAAAGAAGAAGTAAAGTAGAGGGGTCAGGAGGGATAAGAAACAAGAGATATGCTCAAGCAAAAAGCAAAAATCAGGAGTAGAATTGGTAGGAAAAGTATATGTGTGTATGTATATATATACATATATGAGTTTATGTATATATCTATATTTAAATAATAATATGTTCACACTTCATTGTAGCCTTGAGGGTGAGGGGGAGAGGAAGGACAAAAAAAAAGAATAAAGTAAAAAGTGCACAGCAGAAAGGAAAAGAAAACTTACAAACAAAGAAAAGGACAGCTCTCAATACAATGTGTGGTATTTAACATCCAGGTTGTTTTTTAGTGAAAATGTATCATATATTTGAATCCTCTCATGTTCTGCTATGCGCATGAAATTTTTTTTATTTTCTTACTTTACATTTAAGTTCCAATGTATAAGTTTATGATATGCTTTTTTTCCTTATTCTGTATTTATGTTCTGGTGTTTTAGTGTGAAATAATTTTTTAAAAAAGAAAGAATAAATGGCATGTCTGACTGAAACTTTCTAAACTTTCATATGAGTTACATGTAGTTCCACTTGTTCATCTTCCACGTGGTTTTCAACACATGAACTAATGGCTGCAAAGTCAATGTAATTAAGCTTCTTAAGGCCCTATTTAATCATACTGTCTCATTACTAACAGACTTAAGCAGTATTAAAGTAGTATGGAAGCTGAAAAAATTAATCTGGAAGAAAGATCTCTACAAATCTGCCCTAAGAAGAAGTCCTATTCCAGATGCTGTTAGCTAGACTAAGTTATAGGCAGCAAGTCAATTTAAAAGAAAGAACTTCTGGGAGCCAAGGTGGTGTATTAAGCAGTAAATCATTTTAGCTCCCCCATATTTGCCTCTGAATAACCAATTAACCATACAATAGTGCCTCAGAATAAATTCTGGATCAGCAGAGCCAGGGAAAAGGTGAGGTGGAACAGTCTTTTAGCCTTAGAGAACTGGAAGATCTACACCAAAGTTTCATCTAGGAGGGAGAGGGAGACAACATGCCAGGACAGGAAGCATCCCAGCAAACCAGCAGCAAGCCCCACTTCAGCAAACCAATGGGAGGTCCTGAGCCCCAGTTCCATGGAGCAGGCATATGTCAACACCAGGACCCCTGAGTGCTTAAGCATAGCCAGGGGAACTGGTAGACACCACCTACAAAAACAACCCCAGGCTTCAAGGCAACCCTGGGTGCGTAGGTGTCTTCCAGCAGCCAGACCTCCATGTGTTTCATTGTAGCCCATTAAATGCAGAAAAACCCCACCAGGCTTCAGCACATGCCAAGCACCACCACTGGGACCCCAGCTCAGCACCAGACAAACTGCCAGAACCTTACAGCCTCCAGCAGCACCAGCCAACCCTCATTCCACCTCCAAAGCATAGCAGCAGCAAAGAGAGCTCCCTGTGGGCCTCAGAGCAAGATTAGTGCAGCACCAAGGAAATAACCAAGGTCTGCAGCCACCAGAATATGAATTTAGAGACAGTGTGCCTTCCACCCTGGGACCAGAACTCAGATGTAAAAGAAGGTAAAAGGCCAAAACAAAAAAGGGGAAGGGGCATGAGCAGGAAAAGAAGCAAAGAATCTGACTATAGAAAGATATTCTGGTGACAAGAAAGGAGAAGACACAAACTCAGAAGAGGAAAACAATGTCAAAACACCTATAGGCAAAACTCCAAAAAAAAAAATGGGAAGTCATCTCAAGCCCATAAAGAATTCATGGAAGGATCCTAAAAGACAGAGGAGAGAAGTAGAAGAAAAATGGGGGAAAGAAATGAGAGTGATGCAAGAGAAATATGGGGGGTGGGGTGGAAATCAACAACTTGGAAAACTGCTTTAAAAGTCAAAAAGGCCAGATGGAAAGAGATACAAAAATCCAATGGGGGCAAAAAAAAGAAACAACTGCTTAATAAGTACAATTGGACAAATAAATGAAAATAAATAAATGAATGGAAAAGAAAGTACAAAAGCTAATTGAGGAAAAAAGTTAAAATTGGACAAATGGAAGTTAATGATAATTCCAAGAAGATTCAGTACAAAAAATTCAAGCGAAACTTGAAAGGAGAAAGAGAACTCCTTTGAAGCTGTCTACTTCATGAAGTCATCTGTTTCAGGAAAGCATTTTTCCTTAGAAATTCTTGTCATTGACTGATGTGCACAAATTGCTTAATTCGTTCTCTCTAAACTCAGAGACATTCATTCTTGAGTCATAGTTAACTCTGAGACATCATGAATCAATCAAATTCAAAAGAATGAAAAATGAAAGAAAATCTAAAATACATCTTGGGGAAAACAAATGACTTGACAAATAGGTCCAGGAGAGACAATATCAGAATCATTGGTCTACCTGAAAGTCATAATCAAAAGGGGGGCCTGGACAACATCTTTCAAGAAATTAACAAGAAAAACTGTCCTGATATCCTGGAATCAAAGGGCAAAAAAGACATTGAAATAATCCACCAACTACCTCAGGAAAGAGATCAGGTGAAGGAAAAAATACTGCAAGTGACCAGAAAGAAACAATTCAAATATCAGGGAGTCACAATCAGTATCACGCTGAACTTGGAAGCTGTGATACTAAAGGATCAGAGGTCATAGAACCTGATATTCTGGAGGGCAAAGGAATTAGGACTACAACCAAGAATTATTTACCAGCAAAATTAAGCATAATAAATCAAGGGGAAAAATGGTTCTTTAACAAAAATAGAAGGATTTTAAGTCTTCATAAAGAGAAGACAAGAACTAAATCAAAACTTTGACTTCCAATATCAAGACTCAAGACAAACATAAGGTAACAAAGGAAAAGAAAACAGAAAGGATTCAATAGAGCTCAATTGTTTACATTCCTACATGGGAAGATAATACTTGTAGCTCTTAAAAAACTGTTTCAATGACAGTACAGATAGAAGAAATAAACATAGAGAGAGGGTATGCATGCAAGGGTATTTGAAGAAATATCAAAAAAAGAAGGGATGAGAATGGGGAGTTAAAAGGGTGCAGAAGGAAGGGATACGTAGAATGGGGCAAATTATCTTACATGAAGCAACAAGAAATACTTATTGTAGTAGAGGGGAAGATGGGGGGAGTGATGGGCATTGTTTGAACCTTACCGACATCAGCATTGGCTCAGAGAAAGATATACACGGTCAAATGAGTATAGAAATCTATCTTACCTGACAGGGTAATAGGAGGAGAGGAGATTAAATAAAGGGGAGGTGGAGAATGACCAAAGGAAGGGCAGATCACGACAGGTGATAGACAGAAGCAAAACATTGGTGATGTGGGAAAGGGTGAAAGGAGAGAGAGGGCAAACAGGAGGAAGAATAGCATGGAGGGAGGTACACCAGTAGTAATCATAACTGTGAATAGGATGAACTCTCCCATAAAACAGAAATGGACTGCAGAGTGGATCAAAAACCAATATCCTACGATATGTTGCTTACCAGAAACACACTTGAAACAGAGACACACAGAGAGTAAAGGAAAACCTGGAAAGACTTGTACAAACTTATGAAAAGTCAAATGAACAAAACCACAAAAATAGTGCACATTGTATCAGCTAACTCATGTGATGATCAACTATGAATGACTCAGCTTTTCTCAGCAACACAATAATCCAAGACAAGTACAAAGGACTCATGAGGGAAAATGCTATCTATATCCGGAAAAAGAATTGATGGACCCTACGTGAAGATTGAAGCATACTTTTTTACTTACTCTGTTTTTTTAATAAATAATTTAAATAATTGGTTTTTGTTTACTTTTGAACTGCTTCGTCTCCCACAACCATGATGAATGTGAAAATATTTTACATGATAGCATATGTATAAACTATATCAAACTTCCCACCCTTTTGCTGAAGAGGGGAGAGAGGGAGAAAAATTTGGAACTCAAAATAGTTTTTAAATGAATGATAAAAATTTTCTTGATTTGTAATTTTGGAAAAAAATAAAATACTATTTAAAGCAAGAAAACATACCAAGTTACTCAATAAATAATGCATAACTCTGAGTTTAGGCAGATTTCACTAAACAATTTCTGGACAACAGTCAATGATAAGAATTTCCAAAGAAAAATATTTCCTAGAAGTAGATGACTTCAGGAAGCAGATAGCTTCAAAGGAGTTCTCTTTCTCTTTTCCAGCTTCACCTGAATTTTTTGTACTGAATCTTCTTAGTATAACCTTTAGTTACTCATTTCTCTCTTACTTCTAAGTCATTCAAATCCACATACAAACCATAATAACCTCCCTAAGTAAGGTCACAGCCTGGTTGATAGTACGGACTCATACCCATCACTCTAGCTCACATTTCCAACTGGCTCTTAAGAATTGCATTGTACTCTTATGTGATACTTTCAAAAAAAAGTATCAAAGTGGAGAAGTGTGAAAAAATACAAGATGATATATCACAGTTGTGTAAATACCTTATTTTTGTCATAAGTTTAAAAATGCACATGGCATTTTGTTCCGTAAATATGTCCTTAAAATCCTTTTCCATCCTTTCCTGATGCTAAACTTGAGCTTTACTGTGATTAGTTAAATCATTCTTACTTGCATTGTAGCAGAATGCTGCCTTAAAATGTTGTATAAATGGACACTTTTACCTTATGCAAGGCATACATGCTTCTTTGAGTATCTACTAAATTAACTCCCCCAAAAGGATCAATTTTGCTTTATCTCTTGATTTTTGTTTATTAACTCACTCTGTCCTCATGGACCCGATAAGATTTGTGAGCAGTGACCTTCTAAGGGTAGACTCCAAATTTAATTTCACTGCAATTAATAAGTATAAACGGCACAATTTTGACAGAATATTGGGCTCACATGTTCATAAGAGTCAATTATCAGATGAAAAGACAAAAAATTCTGAATTGAAGAATTTGATTCAATTCAAGACTTGGAATTTGAGATGCAATAATGAATTAGAATTCACAAGACTTAGTTTTTTCTCCATTATTGCCACTGGCCTCCATCTCCCCAAATTGAGCT
This sequence comes from Notamacropus eugenii, assembly GCF_028372415.1. Classification (NCBI taxonomy): domain Eukaryota; kingdom Metazoa; phylum Chordata; class Mammalia; order Diprotodontia; family Macropodidae; genus Notamacropus; species Notamacropus eugenii. The sequence continues at coordinate 323,129,924 of NC_092872.1, forward strand.
CAATCATGGAATATAACTGAATAGACTCAGCAGTCAGTCATGGCAAAGAAAATCTGAGGCTTCCATTTCATCTCTAGAACTTTTTCTGAGGGCAGAGCCAAGATGTTGGAGTGAGAGCAACTACTCACCTAAACTCTTAGAAAAACTCTTTCAGATATCTCTAAAAAGAGAATCTGACCAGATTTTGAAGGGGTAGGATTCAATAAGAGACAAAGTGTGGCAGATTCACAGCCCAGGACAGACTGGAAGGTTCCATTCTGCGGGACCAGAGGAACATACAGTACAAAGCACACAAACTGTACCAGCATGGCCCCACTGCAGCAGGGACCAGCATGAAGACCCCAGGGGAAACTGAGGAAGTGGCTGCACTGCAAAGTCTCTAACATATCAGCATAGGACAAGAGTCCAGCAGAACCAAGCAAGTGAGAGCCATGGAGTCCCAGGTCTCTGCAGTGGGTGCTCTTGAGACTATCAGCCTGTAAATTGAATGTCTGTAAATTACCTACTTGAACTTCTAGGAGCCAAAATGGTGGAGTGATTGATAAATACTCTCACCCTCTCCCCTTGTCAACATTTAAAGAATAATAAAATCGATCCCCAAAAAAAATCCTGGAAAGGGGGATCAGTAGAAGGGTCAGACAGTCTCTTAGCTCATGAGGCTAGGAAAGTCACAAAAGAAGGTACTTCTTGCTGTGCCTGAAGGGGACCAGTGAAGGGCCAAAACTGTCCCAGACAGCCCCACTTCAGGAAAGTGTTAGGAGATCCAGAACCTCAGGGGGGTATAGTCTGACAACCTCCAACAAAAGGATCCCAGGCATACCTCAGCACCGCAGGGGAACCAAGAAGACAATAGGGTAGCTGGGATCACCAATTGCTGAGCTTGTCTATGTTCTAACTCAGCTGAATAGCACTGTTGGGGCCAGACCACCCCTCCCCCACAATTAACAAGCTAGCTCCAGGCTTGGGGTAAACACAAAAAGACTTCATATGGCCTCAGCTTTCTCACACCAGCCAGCTCAGCACCAGGTAAGTAGCAGCACTTTAGCTTCCAACTGAAAGAACCAGAGGTCACAACACACAAAGCCCAAGGTTCAAGGCACAAGAACAGTAGGACAAAGCCCCTTGTGCCTAGAAGCAGAGATCTACTTTAAAAGCCAGGAAAAGGGTGATTATCATCATCATGACTAAGAATCAAAGCAGGAAAGGATAGACCATAGAATCTTTCTATGGGGACAAGGACCAAAATATGAATACCAAAGAGGTCAGCACTGAGACTGTACTCTCAACTGAAACTTCAGATGAGACTGTGAAGTGGTTGAAAACACAAAGAGCACACTTGGAAGAACTGAAGAAGAACTCAAAAGCCAAAGAAGAGAAACAGATGAAAAACTGGCCAATGATTTTAGAAGTATGAAAAAAGAATTCACCAACAAGAATAGCTCCTTAAAAAGGAAAATTGGAGAAATGCAAAAGGAAGCAAAAAACCTAACAGGGAAAATTGGACAAATAGAAAAGGAAGTACAAAAACTAACTGGAGAAAATATCTTCTTAAAAGAAATAAATGGACAGATGGAAAAGGAGATGCAAAAGTTAACTGAAGAAAACAATTTGATAAAAATTAGAATTGAGCAAGTAGAAGGTAATGACTCTATGAGAAATCAAGAATCAGTCAAACAAAATCAAAAGAATGAAAAGACAAAAGGAAATGTAAAATGTCTAATTGGAAATACAACCGCCTTGGAAAATATATCTAGGAGAGAAAATCTAAGAAATATATACCTACCAGAAAGCCATAATGAAAAAAGAGCCTGGACAAAATCATTCAACAAATAATCAAGGAAAACTGCCCAGAAGTCCTAGATCCACAGGGAGAAATAGTCATCGAAAGAATCCACTGTTCACCTCTCGGAGGGGTCCCAAACTAAAAACACCAAGGAATACCACTGCCAAATTCCAGAATTATCAGAGGAAGGAGAAAATATTACAGGCAGTTGTAAAGAAACAATTCAAATCAAGGAGCTACAGTCAGGAGCACATAGGACCTTGCAGCTTGCACATTAAAAGATCAAAGGGACTGCAATATGATATTCTGTAAAGTAAAAGACTACAACCAAGGATCAATTACCCAGAAAAGCTGAGCATAATATTTCAGGCAAGGAGATGGACATTCAATGAAAAAAGAGATTTCCAGACCTTCCTGATGAAAAGGCCAAAACTCAATACAAAATTCCATCTTCAAACGCAGGTCTCAAGAGAGGCATAAAAAGGTAAACAGAGAGAAAAAAATCTTGTTATTCAATATGGGCACACTGTTTACATCCCTATAAGGGAAGATGATACTTGTTAATATTGAGAAGTGCATATATATTATGAAATATAAAAGGAATATACGTAGAGGGAGTGGGTGTAAAGTACATGATGTGATAATAAAGATGTGATTTAAGGGTGCAAAGGGATTGTAAGGAATGCACAAAGGAAGAGGGAGAAAATGGTAAATTACACCATAGGAAGAGGCACAAATTTATGTAACAGTAGAGGGAAACAGGAGAGGAAGATGAGCGTTTTTTGAGAATTACTCTTATCTGATTTCATTCCAGGAGGGAACAACAAATTAAGTGTATGAATCTAACTAGCTCTATAGACAGTAGGGGGGAATGGGGAAATAAAATTGAGGGAAGAATAAAAGGGAAGGGAGGAATGGTAAGGGTAAATGGGAGTGAAAGGAAGGGGAACTGAAATAAGAAAGGGAAGACTGCAGAAGGTGGTGTTCAAAAATTAAAACTCTACTGTGGAGGGGAAGAAAGAAGGGAGAACTAAAAGCACAAATGGGGGGAAAGAGGATGGAGGGAAAGACATAGATTGTAATCATAACTATGAATTTGGATAGGATGAAATCTCCCATAAAACGAGAATGGAGACCAGAATGGATTAAAAACAATAATCCAACAACATGTTGTTTACAAGAAACACATTTGAAACAGGGGGAGACACACAGGGTAAAGGTAAAAGGTTGGAGCAGAACACATTTTGTTTCATTTGATGTAAAAAAAGCAGGGGTAGCAATCCTAATCTCAGACACAACAAAACCAGAAATAGATCTAATCAAAAGAGATAAGGGAGGAAACTACATCCTCCTGAAAAGCATCATAGACAACCAAGCAATTTCATTTTTAAACATAAATGCTTCAAGCGAAAAAGCATCCAAACTCTTAGAGGAGAAGATAAAGGATTTACAGGAAGAAATAGACAGCAAAATTATTACTGGGGGACCTCAACCTTCCCCTCTCTAAACTTGATAAATATAACCTCAAAATAAACAAGAAAGAAGTTAACGAGGGGAATAGAATTCTGGATAAGTTAGATATGATAGATATCTGGAGAATATTGAATGGGAATAGAAAGGAATATACCTGTTTCTTAGTGATACATGGCACATATACAAAAATTGACTATGTGAGAGGGCGCAAAAACCTCACAGTCCAGTACAGAAAGGCAGAGTTAGACAATGCTCCCTTCTCAGATCATAATACAGTAAAAATTTTATGTAACAAAAGGACATGGAATGATGGACCTAAAATTAATTGGGAACCAAATTATCTAATTCTAAAGAACGAGTGGATTAAACAACAAATTATAGAAACAATCAGCAACATCATTCAACAGATGACAATAATGAGACAACTTACCAAATCTTATGGGATAATGCAAAAGCAGTTCTTAGGGGAAGTTTTGTATCTCTGAGTACCTACACGAATTAAATAGAGAAAGAGGAGATCTGTGAATTGAACAAGGAGCTGAAAAAGCTAGAAAAAGAACAAATTTAAAATCACCAAGTAAATACCAAATTAGAAATACTGAAAACCAAAGGAGAGATTTAATAAAAATTGAAATTAAGAAAACTATTGAAATGATAAATAAAACTAAGAGTTTGGTTTTATGAAAAAAAACAATAAAATTGATAAACCTTTGGTTAATTTGATAAGAAAAAAGGAGGAAAAACAAATAACCAATATCAGAAATGAAAAGGGTGAACTCACCTCCAATGAGGAAGAAGCTAAAACAATAATTAGAAATTACTTTGCCCATCAATTCGACAATTTAAATGAGATGGATGATTATTTTAAAAATTATAAACTGCCCAGATTAACACAAGAAGAAGTTGAATATTTAAATAACCTCATCTCATAAAAAGTAATTGAACAAACCCTCAATGAACTCCCTTGGAAAAACCCTCCAGGGCCAAATAGATTTACAAGTGAATTCAGTAAAACATTTTTAAAAAAGCTAATTCCAATACTATGAAGACTATTTGGAGAAATTGTGGAAGGAATCCTCCCAAATACTTTTTATGATTCAAATATGATTTTGATACCTAAACCACGAAGAGCCAAAACAGAGAAAGAAAATTATAAATCAATATCTCTAATGAATGTAAAATGTAAAAATTTTAAATAAGGTTTTAGCAAAAACAATACATCAACTTATCCTGAGAAAAATACATTATAAACAGGCAGGATTCATACTAGGAATGCAGGGCTGGTTTAGTATTAGGAAAACTATTAGCATTATTGATCACATCAACAACAAAACTGACAAAAACCACATGATCATCTCAATAGCTGTAGAAAAAGCTTTTGATAAAATACAACATCCATTCCTATAGAAAACACTGGAAAGCATAGCAAAAAATGTAACTTTCCAATAAATAATAAGCAATATCTACCTAAACCTTCAGCGAGCATTATATCCAATGGAAATAAGCTAGATGCATTTACAACAAGATCAGAAGTGAAACAAGAACATCCACTATCACCACTATTATTCAATATGGTACTAGAAATATTAGCTGTGGCAATAAGAGAAGAAAAAGAAATTTAAGGAATTAGAATAGGCAAAGAAGAAACTAAGTTATCACTCTGTGCAGGTAATATGATGATGTACTTAGACAATTCCAGAGAATCAAATAAAAACTACTTGAAATAATAAACAACTTTAGCAAAGGTGCAAGTTACAAAATAAACCCACAGAAATCTGCATTTCTATATCTTAGTAACAAAGCTCAACAGCAACAGATAGAAAAAGAAATCCCATTTAAAGTTAGGGTAGACACTATAAAATCTTTGGGAGTCTACCTGCCAAAACAAAGCCAGGGACATATATTAACACAAATAAAGTCAGATCTAAATAAGTGGAAAAACATCAGTAGCTCGTGGGTAAGCTGAGTCAATAGAAGAAAAATGACAGTTCTACCTAAATTAATTTACTTATTCAGGGATATACCAATCAAACTTTCAGATAATTATTTTCTATAGATGGAAAAAAATAATATCAAAATTTATCTGGAAGAACAAAAAGTCCAGAATACCAAGGGAACTAATGAAAAGAAATGCTAGGGAAGGTGATCTACCTCTATCGGATCTCAAATTGTATTTTAAAGCAGCAATTATCAAAACCATTTGGTACTAGCTGAGAAACAGAAGGGTAGACCAGTGAAATAAGTTACGTACTCAAGACACAGTAGTCAATGAATATAGCAATCTACTGTTTGATAAACACAATGACCCCAACTTCTGGGATAAGAACTCACTATTTGACGAGAATTGCTGCCCCACACCATACACAAGAATAAAGTTCAAAAGGGTACATGATCTAGGTATAAATATTGATACTATAAACAAATTAGTGGAGTAAGGAATGCTGTACCAGATTTAGGGAGAATGGAGGAATTTTTGAGTAAACAAGAGATAGAAAACATTATGAAGTGCAAAATGGATAATTTTGATTACATTAAATTGAAAGGTTTTTTGCACAACCAAACCCAATACAAACAAGATTAGCATGGAAGCAGAAAACACGGAAAGAATTTTTGCAGCTACTGTCTGTGTTAAAGGTCTCGTTTCTACAATTCACAGAGAAATGAGTCAAATGTACAAGAATACAAGTAATTTCCCAATTGATAAATGATCAAAGGATATGAACAGGCAATTTTCAGAGGAAGAAATTAAAGCTATCTATACTCATATGAAAAAAGCTCTAAATCACTATTGATTAGAGAGATGCAAATCAAAACAACTCTGAGATGCTACATCACACCTCTCAGATTGGCTAACACGACAAAACAAGAAGATGATAGATGTTGGAGAAGATGTGAGAGAGTTGGAACACTAATTCATTGTTGGTGGAGCTGTGAGTTCATCCAACCATTCTGGAGAGCAATTTGTAACTATGCCCAAAGGGCTACAAAAGATGTGCATACCCTTTTACCTAGTAATATAGTTTCTAGAGCTGTATCCCCAAGAGATCACAAAAATAGGAAAAGGTCTCATATGTACAAAACTATTTCTAGCACTTCTCTTTGTGGTGGGCAAGAACTGGAAATCAAGGAAATTCCCATCAATTGGGGAATGACTGAATAAATTGTGGTATATGAATGCAATGGAATACTATTGGGCTATAAGAAATGATGAGAAGGAAGACTTCAGAGAAACCTGAAAATACTTATATGAACTGACACCGAATGAAAGGAGCACAACCAGGAGAACTTTGTACACAGCAACAACCACAGAGCGCACGGAATTTTTATGGTACACTTAGTATTCCATTGCAATACAAGGACTTAAAACATTCTCAATGGTCTCTTAAGGCAAAATGCCTTCCACATTTGAAAGAGGAACTATGGAATTTGATCACAGAATGAAGCAGATCATTTTCTTTTTGTATTATGTTTTGTTTTGTTTTATGATTTCTCCCATTCATTTTAATTCTTCCATGCAAGAAGACTAAGGTGAAATATAGTTAATAGGAATGTATGTGTAGAACCTATATAAAACTATATGTTGTCTCAGGGAAGGAGTGGGGACGTAGGGGGAAAGAAAGGGAGGGAGGGGAAAGAAATCTAAGATACATGGAAGTGATTGTAGAACACTGTAAACAAATAAAATGATAAAAAAAAAAAAAAGAAGAAGAACTTTTTCTGCCATGGAGCATAATATTTCCCTGATCCCACATTTCTCATCATTTTTGCTTACCCTCCCTACGAAATCCCAGGAGCACCTAGGTACTGCAATACTGAACCTGGAGTGAGGAAGACCTGAGTTCGAATCTTACTTGTGTGTCCCTGGAAAAGTCACTTAACCCCTATTTGCCGCAGTTCATCATCTGTAAAATAAGGACACATTGAAGAAGGAAATGAAAAACTCCTTTAGTATTTTTGCCAAGAAAACCCAGTGGACAAGCCCTGGGTTCATCATACAACTGAATGACCAAACAAATCAAATCCCAACCTTTGCATAGAAAAGTGAGAAATAATGTGCTCCCTGCTTAAAGATTCTGCAGAAACAGGAAAGTAGACACATGAGTTGGGAGCTACTGATGTTTGCTCAACCACTCTTTCTAGGGTAGCAAAAATATACAGGATTTTTCTAAGTATTTGATTTTCTCTTCTCTTTCATATGTCATAAAAATCTATCCTTCAATGCCTTCAAAATTGTCTCACTTCCACTAAAGGTCAGCCTCCTCTACATATGTACGTATTTAGTTTAATCAAGCTATACTTCCTGGAATTGTTTTATTTAGTGTCATTTCTTTTTCCTTATTTTAGTACATTACATTATTTCACGTATTCATTTAATTAATGCTTTCAAATATACAAACATAAAGATATTAGAACCGCATAATGGTTCATTTCAGGACTTTCTCCTAAATAATGACGTAGTTGATAGTAATGAAACAGCACAAATTTAAAATACTACATATACATGCATTATTAATATCTGCTACGTAAAAATGACCAGAAGCAAAATGAGATAATTTTTATAAAATTTCTATGTAGGATAAGCTACTAGTCGCTCCTTGAATAGAAGGTAAAACTGCTTATCCCCTATTACAATAAAAGAAACATTTCTCTCTGGTTTATATTTATTTTGTAAACTTTCACACCAATGTTACACTCTATTGATATGTACATATGTGCATGTATGAGGATATACTTATGAATATATATGAAAATATCGAGATAGACACATACATATGTATGCCCTTGCTGCATCAAATCAAGGCTCACATCATTAATTTACTCATGATATTTGCTTACTTCACACTAGCTTTCAGTTCTGATAGTACCCAGTCATTAACCAGATTTCAGTACCCAGTAATTAACCAGATCTCAGAGTCCCTACCATATATAGCCCTCCCGAGCCAGATGCTGATATAGTATTTTATACATACATCCATTTTTACCTTTCTGGTTGAAGGAAATGCAGAATATCTATATTTTAAAAGTATAGAAATGTCAGTGATAGTGGCAGCACAGTACTGTGGTAAAAAATTATTAAGTCAGGAAAAAGTGACTCTTCCAACCCTAGAAGAATCAAATTTACCCAGACATCAGTGATTTCCAGCACTGTGATGGCCTTCACTAGTCTGTTTAAGATGGCATTATGCTGGGAGATGAAGCAAAGATGACAGTGTCAAAGCAGGGACTTGCTTGAGTTTTCCTGCAAACCATTCTAAATACCTCTAAAAAATGAGTAAAATTTTAGAACTGCAGAACCTACAAAATGAAAGAGTGAAACAAGATTCCATCCCAACGCAGCCTGGAAGGTTTACAGGAAGGGTCTATCATACTGAGTTGGGAATGGAGTAGAGTTCAGCATAGGCTGCCAGAATAGATGGGACTGGAGCTGGCCTTAGGGGACTGAATTATTGGCAGCTGGGGCAGTTTCCAACCTTCTCAACTCACAAATGCCAAAGACAACATAAATGATCAATGGGATAACCCTGTCTGACCTGGGTGAGAGAAGAGCTCCATCCAGACCCAGTGGCAGGGTGGCAGAGATGGTGCTGGTGAGCAGCGGCCACTTCTGCTGTTGCATCTAGAGCTGCTGGCCCACAGATGGTGTGGGAATTGAGCAGGTAATGAGAGGGAGATCGTAGGAATCCCTTTCTGGTGCTGAGGCAGAATTCTCTTGCTTTGCCCTACTTGAATCTGGGTCGCAGTCCTGGGTGGTGATCCTGGAGTGAGGAAGAGCATTGGTGTGGTGGAATTTGTGGTGCTGTGGAGAAGGAATCCTCCTCACAGTCCCAAGATAGAAAGGAGTGCTTGTGGTCACTCACAGACTATAGCACAGGCCAGGAAAAGAGTAAACAGCTCTCATTTGATGATAACAACTTGGAAGAGCTGAAAATTTAGAGGCCTCTGGAAGTATCTCTAAAAACAACAGCACAAAACCCCTGAATGTGGGACAATACATTCCCTTCCCTCACTGGAAGCAGAATCCTACCTTGATAAAAAGTTCTAAAGTCAAGTATTTGACTGGGAATAAATGAGAAGTGTAAAAAAAACCTCAGATTATATAATCTTACTTTGGTGACAAAAACTCTCAAAACATACAACCAGAAGAAGACAACAAAGTCAAAGCTCTTAGCTCTAAACCCTCCAAGAAAAATATGATTTCATCTCAGGACATGGAAGAGCTCAAAAAGGATTTTGAAAATCAAGCAAGAGAAGTAGAGGAAAAATTGGAAAGAGATATGACAGGTGATGCAAGAAAATCATGAAAACGAATCAATAGTTTGCTAAAGGAGACCCTCAAAAAATACTGAAGAAAATAATACATTAAAAAATAGACTAAGCCAAAAGGCAAAAGCCAATGAAGAGAAGAATGTCTTGAAAGTTAAAATTGGCCAAATGGAAAAGAAGGTCTGAACGCTCACTGAAGAAAATAGTACCTTAAAAAATTAGAATCGAGGGGACAGCTAGGTGGTGCAATAAATAGAGCCTTGGTCCTGGAGTCAGGAGCACTCCTGAGTTCAAATCCAGCCTCAGATACTTGACACTTAATAGCTGCATGACCTTGGGCACGTGACTTGACGCCAATTGCCTAGCCTTCTTCCTTTCAAAAAAAAAAGAAAAAAATTAGAACTGGGCAAATGGAAGCTAATAACTTTTTGAGAAATTAAGAAATTATACAAAAGAATGAAAAAATAGAAGACAATGTGAAATATAACTTTGGAAAAATAACTGACCTGGAAAATAGATCCAAGAGAGATAATTTAAAACTTATTGGACTATCTGAAAGCTATGATCAGAAAAAGAGCCTGGACATCATCTTTCAAGAAATTATGGAGGAAAACTGCTGTGATATTCTACAATCAGAGGGTAAAATAGAAATTGAAGGAGTCCACCAATCATCTCTTGAGAGAGATCTCAAAAGAAAAACTCTTAGGAATATTGCAGACAAATTTCAGAATTTCCAGGTCAAGGAGATAATATTGTAAGCAGCCAGAAAAAAGAATTCAAGTATCATGGAAACACGATCAGGATAACGCAAGATCTAGCAGCTTCTACTTTAAGGGATAGGAAGGTTTGTAATATGATATTCAGAGGTAAAAGAAGCTAGGACTAAAATGAAGAATCACTTACCTAGCAGAACTGAGTATAGCCTTTCAGGGGGAAAATGGACATTCAATGACGTTGAGGACTTTCAAGCATTTTTGATTAAAAGACAAGAGCTGAATTGAATACTTGATTTTCAGATACAAGACTGGAGAGAAGCATAAAAAGGTAAACAGAAAAAAGAAATCATAAGGAATTTATTAAAGTTGGGCTGTTTACATTCCCACATGGAAAGATATTCTTACTCATGAGACCTTTCTCAGTATTATGGTAGTGGGAGGGAATACATACATACATACATGCATACACACACATATATTTATATATATATACACACATACATACATATATATGTATACACACATATATGTATATATGGAGAAAATGACAGGGAGGCCACAGAGTGAGTTGAATATGAAGAAATTATATCTAAAAAATGTAATTAAGGGGTGAGAGAGGAATATATGGGGAGGAGAAAGTGAAAGATAGAATGAGGTAAAATATCTCACATAAAACATGCAAAAAAAATCTTTTACAACGGAGGGAAGGAGAGGGTAGGGGTGAGAAGGAGTGGATGAACTTTACTCTCATTGGATTTGGCTTAAGGGCGGAATAACATACACATTCAGTTGGGTTTCTTACCCTACAGGAAAGTAGGGGGAAGGGAATAAGCAAAGGGGTGATAGAAGGGAAGGTCAAAGAAGACAATAGAATAAATGGGGGTTGGGAAGGATAGGATGGAGGAAATTATAGTCTTTTACAACATGATTGTTATAAAAGTGTTATACATTAACTACACAATTAAAAGCTACATTGAATTTTTTGCCTTCTCAATGAGGGTGGGTGGGGAGGGAAGAAGGAAGAAAATTTGAAACTCAAAGTTTTAAAAATGAATGCTAAAAATTGTTTTTACATGCAATGGGAAATAAGATGTACAGATAACAGTGTATTTTTCCTGTTTTCCTGATCATATATTATTGGAATTAGATGCCTATTGAGGTGTCTTCTGACTATGAGATATGTGTGTGTAACCATACCCTAAAGTTAGATTTATCTTCCATCACAATGCACACTGAAAGGTCACATTCCTGGAGACAGGTGGCAATGAATGTCCCTCTCAGAATTCTAGGATTGTCCCTGAGGGATGGGGGATGTTTTTCTAATTCTATCGACTTGAACCTTCATGCTGGTGTGTTCTCCCCAATATAAATCACCAGTGATTGATGCATCAATATAATTTGACTAATTAACATCAATTAGTAAATATAATTTGTAGAAACAGAGGTGTATTTCCTGAGAAATTATATGTGAAGAAGTACAAATATTCCCCACCCCAATACCTGGGACCACATACCACCTACACTATCTCAGTCTCTGAAGATAGTAGACCCGCACTTAAAGAATTTTCTACCAAGCATTTACTCCACAAAAGCAACCTCTAAAGACCCCATAACTGCAGGATGAATTGACATCTCAGCTGCTGCTGAGGTTGGTTTCCACTGCTTAAAGATTGTGTTAATGTCACAGCTGATAACAAAATCTGACCAGGATTCCCATCATTGAATTTCTACTGGCTCACTTTCCTGACCTTTTTAAGTTTACAAGGTCATTTCCATCTTTAATATTCCAATACTAAAAGCAGGAAAGAATTACACAGAGAGACAAAGAATAGAGGTCTCTATTCACAATAACTAATAGGGTCAGGAAGCTTCCAATTCCAATTCCAATTCTTCCCTTAGTCATAGAGAGGCAGAAAAGGAAAAAAAAAACTTTGGCCAACCAGTGCCTTTTGAATATATTCTTATTTCCAGCTCCTCAGACATTCAGAAGGTTCCTCCTCACATGTTAAGCACACCAAAATTAAGACCTTCACATGGTCTGATCTGGGATACCAGATTTGTCCATTAACAGATCATTATAATTTTACAGAAGTATATCCTCCACCTCCTCTACTATGAGGAGATAGCATCAACAAAGCATATTACTTATATTCACAAGGACTGAGCTTGGCCAGTCCCCCATTGTAAATATAGTTGTGAAATATGCAAAAGACAAATAATTGGGAATACTTAAGAAAATTAGGCCCTCGTAATATTTGATAAAACATCAGGACAATTAGATAATAGTAGTAAGGAAGGAGATAGACAAGGTAAAGCACAGATGATTAAATGGGAAAAGAAATTCAAAACATTATGGAAGACAGCATATATGTAACAATCTGATGTGCATGTCTGTGGACTAAGTCATTTGGAATAACTAAGACAGTGAAGAAATTAAATAGTCTTTAAAAACATTATTTTCAACTAACAAACCTCAATATTAGAGACTTTCAATTCAACTAATATTTATTCAAACCTTACTATGGAAAATGGCTACCTACCAGGCCTAGAGTAGACCCTATCTCTCACAAACAATTCAAGAAAATTCTAAAAGTGCACCAGAAATAATAGTGTAAAGAGAAGAATCTAGAAGTCCTTCATATAATCCAGGACAGTACAAAAAGACTGTCAGAATCCTTCAGAAGCTCCAGACCTCTAGAGATAAACCAGAGAGCCTGGAAAACAAAGTGCACAAGCAGCATGAGCCTAGCAGGAGACAGACAGACATACATTGAGAAGGACAGACAGAGAGGAGCAAGCTAAATCCAGTTGATGAATCCATCCAGAATCATATTAGGGAAGACAACAAGATAATACCTTTCAAGCAAGAAATGTCACCTCTTCCAGGAAGCCTCCAGCACAATCAACAGCATCTGTTTGGGGACTGTCAAGGTGACAGCAAGGGATGGAACCAACCCCAAGTTCAGGATGGTGCAAGGAAAAGGAGACAAGTAGCCATAGTTTAAATTTGAATCAAACCACTAGGAGATGGATTCAAAACCCATTACTTCTTGCAAGAAGGTGAAAGCTATTCTTCAACACTATATTGACAACAACATAGGCACATTCAAGAGTGTATCACAGGTAAACATACTTACACTAACTATGCCAACTGTTAGGGGGAAGCCACTGGAGAACTTCTAACAGGTATTCTGGCTTTAGCAGGTTACCTCTTGATCTAGGCGGACAGGAAGACAAGATTGGAGAAATCACAAGGGGTTAAAAAAGCTTACTTTATTCCATTCTTCTCAAAGGGTTTGCTGATAATGGGAGCATCAACTCCTATAACATTCCCTAATTACTCTTCTTGCAGAGGTGAATGAAAATATAGTAGAAGCTACAACTCCAACAGGCCCCCTGAGCCTCAATGGGAGCTGGTTGAGTCAAATACAAGTGTATATTCCACTTATGTATTCTTATACCCCCCAGGACTTGACGAGAGCAGATCAAGGCATGCACAGTATTGTACTGTCACATTCCCCAATTACTGACCACTTGATTTATAGGGTAACAAAGAAAGAATTTTGCCAACATTAAGCTCACAGGTTGATTTGAGCAATATCATCATTCAGTACAAGCATAGTAAACAATATATCATGTCATCCCTATATCTTCCTGTACAGACACAGTAGGAATTGTTTACAACCACCATTCTGGGAAATTATGTCTAGGATCCTAGGAACTGAAATTTAAAAAGAATAACAAAATCTTCTTTACACATAAAGAGTTAAGAAACAAACTGGGTCTGATCTATACACAACATCATAATGCAGAAACCAAGGATGGAAGAATGAGTAAATGCCTACCATGTACAAATCTTGAGAAGGGAAGCATAGTACCTGGAAAATATCCATACTTTTGTAGCTTAATGTTGTTGGGGGGAAAATGACATCCCCCAAAGTTTTAATCCTTTCACCAGTGTAGAACACTGTATCTGGGAGCCCCTTAACCCCAGATTAACTAAGGGGAAGTAGTGAGGGGAGAGGGGAAATCTCCTCATCCTATATTTGTTTCAGTGATAGAAGCTTGAGAATTCAAATAAACATTTTCTTAGATTAAAACACATTCAAATCACACCTCACAAAATCCGTCTTCAAGGTGATGAAAAGTAGTGTGGCAAGAAAAAAATGAAAGGTAAAGGCATGAAAATTAAAAGCAGTCAATACTAAGGTTCTCTGGGGTCAAAGTCCTAAAAACTCTCATATTTTTCTTGCTCAGAGTTCCACAGATGGGATCAAAACACCTGGGGATAGAGTCAATCCAAATTGTTCCAAGTCAATACATCCTTTGATCTCTACAATGCTGAGGAGTTTTATGAAGGCATGAGACCTCTTTAGTTCCACCAATGTCCTGTACCACCATTGTGGGGCTGGAGGAAGGGACCTTAGAAAAGACAAGTTGAGGAAGAATAAATCAGAAGATCCCTCCACAATCCTGCCCCTCCCTCCTGTACATACTTCTCCACACTTCCCTTCCCGTCCTTTGTCCCATCCCCCTCATCAGATAGATGCCCAAGTATCTTATGTGTGCATGTATGGAGATGTATGAGAGAGGAAAAGTCAGTACAACTAATGGATGCATTGGGAAAAAGTGTGCAATGTGTGAAACCTGCAGACCTCACCTCCAGGAAAGTAGAAGAAAAAAAGTGAGTATAAACTGAGAGGGGAAGATATTTGTGACTAGAGGCAATGTCTCTGAGAACATTCCAGTCACTACAGACTTACTCTCTATGGAGTATAGTCCTTCAAGAGGAAAATGGACATTTAATGACATAGATCACTTTCAAGCACTCCTAATGAGAAGACCAGAACTGAGTAGACAATTTGACTTTCACATACAAGACTTGAGAGAAGCACAAAAAGGCAAAGATAAATGAGACACTGTAAGAGAAATCAAAAAAGCTAAGCCATGTGCCTTTCTGTAAGGCAACACTGTTTGGGTATATTTTATGAATTTTATCATTATTAGAGAAGTTAAAAGGACTCTAAATAGAAGAATGGTGTGGGAGTAACTTGACTGTGTTGAGATGATATAAAAAATACATAGGTAAAAGAGAGGAGAAGGGGAGATGGAAAGAATGGGGGAAATTGTCTCACATAAAAGAGGAACTCTTTATAATGGAGGGGGAAGGTGAGAGAGATGGGTAATACCTGAATCTCACTCACATCTAAATTGGTTCAAAAAGAGGAATATATATACTCAATTGTTATTTGAAAGCTGTCTTACCCAACAGGGAAGTAGGAGGGGAAAGGATTAAGAAAAAAAGAGTGTGAAATGGGGAGCAGATAAGAGAAGGCAATGCTTAGAAGCAAAACACACTTTAGAAGAGAGAACGACTGGGGTAGGAGCCAAGATGGTGGAGTAAAGACAGGAACTCCCCTTAGCTCTCTCCCAAATACAAGTAAAAACAACTGTAAACAAATTCTAGAGCAACAGAAACAAAAAAACATAGAGTGAAACAAATTAACAGCCCAATGCAAAATCAGAGGCCTAGAGAAAAGTTTTGTTGCACCAAGCTGAGAGAGAAGAGTAGTACAGCGCAGGCACTATCAGCATAAAAAGGACATAGCAAACTCAGAATAGGACTCAGGAGGCTGAAGCACTGGCAACTGCAGCATTTTCCAGACTTCTCAACCCATAAACACCAAAGACAACTTAGAAGGTTAATGGGAAAGGTCAGTTTGACCTGGGTGAGAGAGGAGCACAGTCCAGCCCTTGCCCCAACATAGCCGCAGTCCCATCAAACCAGAAGCAGGCCTTGAGGGTGATTGAATGATTAATGACAGTGGCAGCAGCTGCTTCCAGAGCTCTCAGCCCACAGATGGTAAGGGGGTCAAATAACTAATCAGAAGGACATTATAGGAGTCTATTTCCTAACACTGAGACAAGATTCTGTTGCTTTGCTCATACTTGGAGCTAGATCATAGTCTTGGGTGGCAGTTTTGGGGTGAGGAAAAATACTGGCATAGCAGAATTTCTTCCAAGAGTGAAGATTGGACCCTCCCCACAGTTTCAGATCATAACAGAATGCTTGTAGTTGTTCACTGAGCACAGTATAGGAAAGGAGAGGAGGAAACACATCTCCTTCGACTGTACCACCTTGGAAGAACTCAAAATTTGCAGGTCCCTAAAAGTATCTCCAAAAACAGCTGCTCAAAACCCCTGAAACTTGGGACAGTTCATCCTCCACCCTGGAAGCAGAGTTCTACCTTAACAAAAAGTTAAAAAGTCAAGTAGTAGGCTGGGAAAATAAGCAAACAACAGAAAATAAACATTGACAACAGAAGTTATTGTGGTGACAAAGAAGATCAAAACACATTCTCAGAAGAAGAGAGCAAAGTCAAATATATCCAAATATATCCAAAGCCTCCAAGAAAAATACGAATTGGTCTCAGGGCATGTAAGAGCTCAAACATTTGTTTTGAAAATCAAGTAGGAATGGAGGGAAGACTGGGGAAGGCAGTGCTCAAAAATTGAAACTCGAATGCGGAAGGGAAGTGAGAAAGGAAAACTAAAACCATAAACAGGGGTAAAGAGGATAGAGGGAAAGACACAGTAAGTAATCACAACCAAGAAGATGAATGGGATGATCTCTCCTATAAAATGGAGGCAGATAGCAGAATAGATTTTAAAACATGACCCAAAAATATGTTGTTTACAAGAAACACATTTGAAACAGGGGGATATACATAGGGTAAAGGTAAAAAAATGGGGCAAAATATGTTGTTCTTCTGCTGATGTAGAAAAAGTAGTGATAGCAATCCAAACCACAGGCAAAGCAAAAGCAGAAATAGATCTAATCAAAAGAGATGAGGAAGGGAACTATATCCTGCTCAAAGTCACCATAGATAACACACCAATATCATTACTAAACATACAGGGACCAAGTGACATAGCATCCAAATTCTTAAAGGAGAAGTTAAGGGAGTTACAGAAAGAAACAGTATAGCACAACTATACTGGGGGGTACCTCAAAATCCCCCTCTCTGAACTTAACAATTACAACCTCAAAATAAACAAGAAAGAAGTTAAGGAGGTAAATAAAACTCTAAATAAGGCAGAAATGATAGATCTCTGGAGAAAATTCAATGGGGATAGAAAGGAACGTATCTTTTTCGAACCAGGACATGGCACATATACAAAAACTGACCATGTACTAAGGCATAAAAACCTCACAATCCAGTGGAGAAAGGCAAAGATAGTCAATGCATCCTTCTCAGATCCTAATGAGATAAAAATCATATGTAATAAATGATCATAGAAAGACAAACCAAAAATTAATTGGAAAGTAAATAATCTAATACTCAAGAAAGAGTGAGTTAAACAAAAAATCATACAAACAATCAACAACTGCATTCAAGAGAATGACAATAATGGGACAACCTGTCAAAACTTGTAGGATACTGCAAAAGCAGTTCTTAAGGGAACTTTGTATCATTGAATGCCTACAGGAATAAAATGGAGAAAGTGGAGATCAATGAACTGGGCACACAGCTGAAAAAGCTAGAAAAAGAACAAAACTGAAAAAAAAAAAAAGAACAAAACTGAAAACTCCTAAGAAAATACCAAATTAGAAATACTGAAAACCAAAGGACAGAAGAATAAAATTGAAATTAAGAAAACTGTTATACTAATAAATAAAACTAAGAGTTCATTTCATGAAAAAATCAATCAAATTGATACACATCTGGTCAATATGATTTTAAAAAAGAAAGAAAAAAAAACAAACTACCAATATCAAAAATGAAATAGTTGAACTCACCTCCAACGAGAAGGAAATTAAAACAATAATTAGAAATTTCTTTGCCCAACTATATGCCAAAAAATTGACAATCTAAATGTGATAGATGAATATTTTAAAAAATATAAGTTGCCCAAATTAACAGAAGAGGAATTGAGTACTTAAATAGCCCCATCTCAGAAAAGAAATTGAACAGGCTATCAATAAAATCCCTAGGAAAAAATCTCCAGGGTCAGATGGATGAGCAATGGAATTTTTCAAACCTTTAAAGAACAATTAATTCCAATACTATGTAGACTATTTGGGAAAATTGGTGAAGAAGGAGTCCCACTAAATTCTTTTTATAATACAAATATGGTTCTGATACCTAAACCAGGAAGAGACAAAACAGAGAAAAAAATTAAATTCCAATTTGTCTAATGAATATAGATGCAAAAATTTTAAAAGAAATATTAGCAAAAAGAATACAGCAACTTATCACAAGAATAATGCATTATGATTAGGTAGGATTTACACCAGGAATGCAGGACTGGTTCAATATTAGGAAAACTATCAGCATTATTGATCATATCAACAACAAAACTAACAGAAACCACATGATTCTCTCAATAGATGCAGAAAAACCTTTTGACAAAATACAACACCCATTCCTCTTCAAAACACTGGAGTACATAAGAATAGATGGAACTTTCCATACAATAATAAGCAATATCTACCTGAAACGATCAGCAAGCATTATATACAATGGAGATAAGCTAGATTCATTTCCAGTAAGATCAGGGGAGAAAGAAGGATGTCCATTATCACTACTGCCATTCGACATGGTACTAGAAATGGTACCTTTAGCAATAAGAGAAGAAAAAGAAATTGAAGGAATTAGAATAGGCAAAGAAGAAACTAAGTTATCACTCATTGCAGATGATATGATGATATACTTAGAGAATCCCAGAGACTCAAGTAAAAAACGACTTGAAATAATGAAGAAATTTAGCAAAGTTTCAGGTTACAAAATCAACCCACATAAATCATCTGCATTTCTATATATTACTAATAAAGCCCAACAGCAAGAGATAGAAAGAGAAATCCCATTCAAAGCTACAGTGGACGGTATAAAATATCTGGTAGTGTACTTGCCAAAACAAACGCAGGGACTATATGAACACAATTACAAAACAAAATTCCCAACGTAATCTTGAGGCAAAATGTCTTCCACATCCAGAGAAAAACCATGGAACTGGATCACAGAATGAAGCAGATCGTTTTCTCTTGTGTTATGTTTTTATTTGTTTTATGGTTTCTCCCATTCATTTTAATTCTTCTATGCAACATGACTAAGGTGAAAATGTATTTAATAAGAATGTATGCGTAAAACCTATAGAAGATTGCATGCCATCTCAGAGAAGGAGTAGGGAGGGAGAGAGGAAAGATGGCAGGGAGGTGAAAAATCTAAGATATATAGAAGTGATTGCAGAAAACTGAAAACAAATAAAATAGTTAAAAAATAAAAACTTCAAGTAGAAGAAGTAGAGGAACAATTGGGAAGAGAAATGAAGTGGTGCAACAAAATCATGAGAAAAATGTCAACAGTTGGTAAAGGAGACACAAAAAAATACTGAAGAAAATAAACACCTTAAAAAACAGATGAGACCAAATAGCAAAAGAGATCCAAAAACCCAACGAGGAGAAGAATGCCTTAAAAAGCAGAACTGGTCAGATGGAAAAAGAGATCAAAAAGTTCACTGAAGAAAATAATTCCCTAAAAATTAGAATGGAGCAGATGGTATCTAATGACTTTATGAAAAATCAAGAAATTATAAAACAAACCAAAAGAATGAAAAATAGAAGACAATGTGAAATATCTCATTGGAAAAACAATTGATCTGGAAAATGAATCCAAGATACATTAGTTTGAAATTATTGGACTACCTGAGAGTCATGATCAAATAAAAAAAGCCTAGACATCATCTTTCAAGAAATTATTGAGGAAAATTGCCCTGATATTCTAGAACCAGAGAGGAAAATAGAAATTGAAAAAATCCACCTATCACAAAGGAAATTCGAAAATGAAAATTCCCAGGAATATTATAGTCAAATTCCTGAATTCCCAGTTCAAGAGAAAAATATTTCAAATAGCAAGAAAAAAACAATTTAAGTATTGTGGAGCCATAGTCAGGATAATAGAAGATTTAGCAAATTATATATTAAAGAATTGAAGGGCTTGGAATACAATATTCCAGAAAGCTAACATTACAACCAAGAATCACTTATGCAGCAAAGCTGAGTGTAAGCCATAAAGGGAGGTGGGGGGAGATGATCAGTTAACAAGATAGAGGATTTTCAAGCATTCTTGATGAGGAAACCAGAGCTGAACAGAAAATCTGACTTTCAAATACAAGACTCAGGAGAAGCACAAAAAGGTAAACAGGAAAGGCAAATCATAAGGGACTTAGTAAAGTTGAACGGTTACATTCCTACATGGAAAGGTGGTATTTGTAATTCATAAGGCCCTTCTCATTATTAGGGTTGTTAGAAGGACTTTATATAGACAAAGGGCACAGATGTGAGTTGAATATGAAGGAATCATGATAAAACAAAATAATAAAATAAAATTAATATTAAATTAATGCTAATTAATATGAAATTAATATTAGTTAATGTTAAAATAGTAAAAAAAAAAAATGGGTAAGAGAGGAAAGTCCTGGGAGAAAGAAAAATGGAAAGCTAGAATGGGATAAATTATCTCACATAAAAGATTCAAGAAAAAGCTTTTACAATGGAAGGGAAGAAGGAGGAAATAAGGGGCAGTAAACAAACTTTATTCTCATCAGATTTGGCTCAGAGACGGAACAGGACACACAGGCAACAGGGTATAGAAATCTAATATAACCTACAGGAAAGTAGAAGGGGAAGGAGAAAAGAGAGACTGGAGGTGATAAAAGGGAAGGTAGATGGGGGGAAGCGGTAGTCAGAAGCAAAACACTTTAGAGGAAGGACTGGGTGAAAGGAGAGAAAATAGAATAAATGGGGATAGGGAAATAGGATGGATGGAAATACAGTTAGCAATAGCTGTGAACAAAAACTTTTGAAATAAGTTTCTCTTCTAAAGGCCTCGTTTCTCTAACATATAGAGAACTCTGTCAAATTTATAAAAATTAAGAGGCATTCCCCATTTGATAAATGATCAAAAGATATAATCAGTTTTCAGATGAAGTAATTAAAGCTATTTATAGCCATAAGAAAAATATATTCTAACTCACTTGGAGAAATGCGAATTAAAACAATCCTGAGATACTACTTCGTGCCTATTAGATTGACTAATAGGAGAGAAAAGATAAATGACAAATATTGAAGGGAATGTAGGGGAAATGAGACATTAGTACAGTGTTGACAGTGTTGTGAACTGATTCAGCCATTCTGTGGTTGAAACCTGGAAAGTCTTGCGTGGTTTGATACACAGCAAGATTTACTGAGCACAAAGTATCAGTAATATTGTAAGATGATCAGCTATGAATGACTTAGCCATTTTCATAATACAATTATCCAAGACAACTTTGAAGGACTTAGGATGAAAAATGCGCTCCATCCCCAGAGAAAGAACTGATGTTGTCTAAATACAGATTGAAGCATACTTCTTTTCTTGAGTTTTTTTTTTTACCTTTTTTTTTCACAACACAACCATTAAGGATATGTTTTGCATGACTACACATGTATAACCTATATGGAATTGCTTGCCTTCTCAAGGAGTGAGGTAGGAAGAGAAGAAGGGAGGGAATTTGGAACTCAAAATTTTAAAAGACAAATGTTATAAATTGTTTTCACATGTAACTTGGGGAAAATTAAATACTAAATAAAAATAATTTTTAAATAAAAAATATTTTTATGTAATTGGGAAATATGTAACAAAATGAATTTTTTGAAAAAATAGGTAAGGAGTGGAGAAAAAGCTGTCACAGTAATATTCAGAGGAGAAAACATTTCCTTCAGTTTCCTCATCTATAAAATGAGAGGGTTACACTCTAAGGTCCCTTTCAGCTCTAAATCTATGATCTCAAGATCCTATGTATGGTTGGCAGCTAAGTGCAGAGATATCTCAGGAGGACCTAAACATTTCATAGTGCTTCAGTTGTCAGGAATCAAGATAACCAGTAGCCAAGTTCTGAGCTATGGCCATAGGATTACTAAAGAGACAAACATAGGAGAGTCCCCCCAATTTGGACTCAGTGCCCACACTGACATCTGACTACCCTGCATATGGCTTCTCTGGGCAACTTCAGCTTTTTTCTCCATGTTTCTGTGACACTGGACCCAGAACAGTAGCCACAGGGGCTTCCCATCTCTCAGACACAGCAATATTCACACCCACAGCAATTTTCTTTGTGGAAACATCCAGCTCTAGCTCGCTGTGACCTCATTCTCACGAAAACCCCATGAGACAAAGAAAAAGGAAACTGCCAGGACTCAAATGCCCCACTGGGTTTCAATCCCATTTTTAGACTGTGAGGCAATGATGTCGAGATGTTTTCACACCTCTCCTGCTAACTCTTGGAAAGAAGAAACTGATGACTAAGTAAGACAGAAGGGCCCAGCATACAGTGGTGCTGCAAGTCCATAAGAGTGGGGAAAACTCAGTACAGCAGCCAGAGACTCTGCCTGATATGTCATTCTTCACCTAGACCTAAACTCAGCCCTGTGTGAAACCCCATCCATTTGGAAAAGTTCCAGGGTAAGTCAATCAGGTAGGTTTGGGCAGACTTGCCCCTTTTTCTCTTCTAGAGGGCCAAGAGAAAAGGACATTTTTATAGAGGGTGGAGGAGACTGTGGTCGCCAGTCACAGCAGACCTCGCTCATGGAAAGGACATTCAGGTGGATTCTGGTGTGTGGGAGGGAGAGTGAAGTTCAGAGGGCAGGGGGTATGGAACTTAAGTGGGAGGATTAGAGGTAAAATTTGTATTGTCATGTCCAAAACAGACCATATTCCAGTTCTGAGGGGTCAGGAGGTACAAGATAAGATCACAAAGAAGAGTAAAGGTTGTGTACTGAAATCACACAGGTGATAAACTCAAAGGGGCTAAGGAAACTCAGACAAAGCAGGGGACAGTAATGGACAACTAGCAGTGATAGTGGATGCAGGACAGAGGACACAGAAATACAGAAGCCAGACCAGTCCCTAGACCAGAAATTAGAGTCTAGGTTTAGAAAGTCTTGGCAAGTGATTGGGGAGAATTGAAAGGACAGAGTGTGGGGAAGGTTTGGCTACAAAGCTTGAGTTAAGTATAGAGGTTTTAACTAGAAATGAAGTCTATAGGATGTTCAGGGATGCTGAGCCAGTACAGAGCACAGAACAAGGAAAAGGGACCTGAAATTGAGAGTCTAAAAGAAGGAATGATATGATTTGAGTTGATAGAGATCATCTAGACTGGGTTGCTCTAAGATCCAGGGGCCATATATAAGGGAAATGAAGTTGTACAGGACAGAACCCCTAGGCTGGGCTGGGAGAGGTAGAAGATGAAATATTGGAAAAGAGAACAAGGACTAGGCAGGAAAAACACAAGGATAGAGAGAAATGGCAAGATATGATCTGATTGGGAATACTGATCAGAATGGAGCATGGACAGAGAAATTCAGAAATCAAGGGCATAAGAAACAAGGAAATCAGGGTTTGGGAAGATGAGGACTATCAAGACACAAAAACTGAAAGGGTCATGGCCCACTTGCTGAGGAGGATGTGGCCATAAGTGTTAACAGGAATAGAGACATATGAGTTGAAGGAACTAGGGATGGAAAAACTAAGATAGTCAGGGCATGGGAACAGAGGGGGGGCATGGAAACATACCATGAGGTTATCAAAGGCACAGCAACTCAGAGCACAGGTCATTGCGAGACAGAAGGTACAAAGTCTTATCTAGAAAGGACCCTAGAGCAGAGGGAGAAAGTGGTCTTCAATTCAGCACAGCTACCACCAGCTAAGGTGTAAAGGTGGCATAAGGGAAAAGGAAAGGACACACAAAGTGTTGCAAGGTACCACAGGAGTCTAGGAAACAGGGTCCTCAGGAACTGAGCCTGAAAAACATGGTGGTACTAAGTCAAGGAGATGGAATATGAACTAAAGGACCAGGTTTGAATGACCTGGTAGAGGCTTCCTTGGCCAGGATGAGCCCAGGGGACACAAATTTTAACAGGGCAAAGTTTAAGAGATGAAGTGAGCTCTAAGGTTAGCCATGAATGGGAAGAAGTCATAAGGTCTAGCAGGCAGGTCTGATGGATCATTGAACCTGGAAGTAGAAGACAGAGCAAGGCAGTGCTAAGAAAGCTATAGGAAAAAATATATGGACCCAAAAGAAGTATCAGGGAGAGGGTAGAAGAAAGACAACAGGAGGAAGCAAACATCAAGAACAAGAAGTGACCTATAAGAAGCCATAGGAGTAGAGCTGGCTTGTACAATCAGTGCTGCAAAAACAAGACTTAAAGTAGCAAGAGGTACGGGGTCTGGAACAACAGAGCACTGGGGCACATATCTGTAAGAGTATTTAGGGGTTAAACTAGGAAGAAGTGCAAGGCATGGATGATAGAGTTTAAAAGGTGAACAAACAAAGGGAGAGATGATGAGAGAAATAAAATACGAGCTTCCAGAAGGCCCAGGAACTGAATCCTAGGTGATTCAGAGTCTGACAGTGGCAGAGTTAAGGGTCTGGTCTGAAAGGAGTAAGAACTGTCAGAGGGAATAAAGGGTAAGTGAAGAGATGAGAGGAGCTGACCCAAAGGAAACAATTGGTAGAAACTACAGAGGCCAAGAGAGGGTTATGGGCAGAGGAGGTGAGGATGAAGGAGAGGGAAGGGGAAAAATAAAAGGTACTGCGAAAACAAGAGAAAAGAAAATGGGTAGTCACAAGTACAAGAATCAAGGAAGACAGGAATACAGGAGTCAGCTAGCCATAGGCACAGAAACTGAGGACACCTGACTACCAGGAAGTGAGGGGGCAGCTGAGGAGTCATGGAGAAAAGAAACTAAAATATGGGAGTTTGGTAGTATAAAACTGAACAAGGAATAGGAAAGAGACTAGATGCTGTGGAAAACTGATGAGTCAGTATTCAGAAACAAGACCTGAAGATCACGGAAGTACTGAAGAACAAAAGCAGAGTGAAGGAGAGGTGGATGGAGAAGGAGACTTAGAGAGTAGGCTAGGAAAGGGAAGCTTTGCTTTAGGTGATCAGAAAAAGAAAACACATGCTAGATAGATCTAAGAGTTGGGTGGGATAGAGTTGATTTAAAAAGGAGCACAGGATTTAGGAAACAGAGGCTTGAGGGGACAGCTGGAGATAAAGAGGCACAGTATAAAGACATGAGAAAAGCTATAGGAAGGGAATGTGAACTCCAAAAGGGACCTAGGACAGAGCTCAAAGAAGATATAGAGGACAGGGAAGAATTCTGAACTACTGACCCTCCAGCTAACAAGAGGAACTGTAGATCCTCAGGTTGAGAGTGTACCCAAAGCTGAGGGAGAAAAAACATTGATTCTAAAAAGGGGTGGGATGCCCTGAGAAGAATGGCTATGACAAAGGAGCTAAAAGTTATATGGTGAAATGCCTAAGCAGCCAGAATGAGCAACAACCTGAACTTGTAAGGATAAATGTATCCAGGAAAATTCTGGCCACTGTACCCATACTAGGTTGCTCTAGGACATAAGGACCTAGGACCAAAGAACTAAGATTCAAAGAGGACAGACTTTAAGGCCTGGGCTGGTAGGATTGTGAGGAGTAGGGAGTATAGGACTAATCAGAGACACAGGATCTGACAGGGCAAGCCTCATATGGGAGCTACCGTAGCAACAAGGCCATTGGTTTAAATCAGATCTCTCCTTTCCCTCCACTACCATTGCTCCCAGCTTCTCAGAAGAGGAGGCCAGAGCTCATTGTGCCAAAGTACCAGTGATATCAGCCTGTGAAATACAATGCCTGTCAGAGTACTAAACATAGCCTCCCTCCCCCAGATTCCTTAATCTAGTTTAATGATATCACCTTCCTGAAACATCCAGGCTCCTGACTGATTTTTATGATTTCAAGTTTTGTGTCCCTTTGATCAAGAGTTCATCTCTTTAAAAATGGGGCTTAAAGACTATGGGGCAAAATTCTTTAAGTTCCACACCTCGTTAAGGATAGCACCAGCATGGAATGGAAGATGGGGAAGGAAGTACAGATTTAATCAAAGCAGTTAAGCAGGCATGCAGGCAGCTGCCATAAGGAGTAACAGTGCTGTTCATACAAGTGGGAGCCTGGAACTCAGAACATAGGATAGGGAGTTAACAGGATCAGAATGGCATAGTAGTAGGTGAACAGGTCTGAGAAGACAAGCTTTAGAGGAACAGAGTTGAGGAGAGGGGCGCAGAGGTGAATAATGCTTGATGAGGACACAGTAAGATCAGGATTCCTTTGTGGGAGAGTTTGCCCGTATGATGAGAGGAGATTGTATCTTCAGTGCGTAAGGAGGTTAAGAAAGTATTAAGAAAAGTCAACACTCATTATTCCAAAGTAAAGGGAACTGAAATTAGAGGAAGACTCTAGGCAAAACGTGGTATAACCAGCAGGGAGCTCAATAAATTGCAAAAATAGAAAGAGACTTGTGACTTGGGAAGGGAGAAAAGAGTTATGTGATGACATTTTACTTCCTTTAGCTTGCAGAGTTTGTTCACCTAAAATACTGTAGCAGAGAGACCTGACCTCCCCAGGACAATACTCACATTTTCTCCTCTTCCTGAAGGTGACAGAAAGAAGCCTGAGGTATATGTCTTTGCCCCACATCCTGATTAGTTGAAGCATGGAGATACTGTTAGCATTACCTGCCTCGTAAACAATTTCTTCCCTCGAGAAATTGTTGTTGAATGGCAAAGCAACAACAATCCAGAGTCGGAAGGAAGGAAGGAAGGAAGAAAGGAAGGAAGGAAGGAAGGAAGGAAGGAAGGAAGGAAGGAAGGAAGGAAGGAAGGAAGGAAGGAAGGAAGGAAGGAAGGAAAGAAGGAAGGAAGGAAGGAAGGAAGGAAGGAAGGAAGGAAGGAAGGAAGGAAGGAAGGAAGGAAGGAAGGAAGGAAGGAAGGAAGGAAGGAAGGAAAGAAGGAAGGAAGGAAGGAAAGGACAGACAGACATGGGTAACAGTGTCAGAGAGAAGAAGGTATAAGCCAGAGATAATATGAAAGCAAAATTGACAACACATTGTCAATGTAAAGTAAAATAGTAACTACATCAGATATTGAGGGTTAAAAGTCAAGGATGTGAGATTGTGAGCCTGGGTGACTGGGACAATGTTCTTTGTGACTTTACAACCATCCCACAAGTCTCTCAGAGTCTTTCCTGCCTTCTGGGAGTAGTTGGAGTGATGGATTACTTCGATGATCTAAGTGTGTGTTGGTACAGATTAATGAATATTTTATGTTTTAGGTTTTTCTTTTCTGGTATAGGAAATAGCCATCCTATACCTTATATATGCTACTTTGTGCATTGAGTAACATTTCTAAAATGGATCCAGTTGATGTTTTGGGGGGAAACTCTAAATGTGAGCCTTACTTAACTTCTGTTTTAAGAGATTTTTTTTTAATGAGGAAATACCAAAAATAAATAACTGGGCTCCTGTTGTGAATAAGAATTAATAACAGGAGGCCCATGAGTCTCTTCTTTTATGACTATGCTGAATTCCTTTGGAC
Organism: Notamacropus eugenii; assembly: GCF_028372415.1. Lineage (NCBI taxonomy): Eukaryota > Metazoa > Chordata > Mammalia > Diprotodontia > Macropodidae > Notamacropus > Notamacropus eugenii. Next base: position 323,157,632 of record NC_092872.1, read on the forward strand.
TGCTCCATCATGCCCTCAGGAACCTCAATAATGGGAACCTCATAGTCCTGCAAAATCACATCAGCCTTTGTACAGAGGCCTCATTAATACTCTCTTTCCAGCTTCTCTTCTCCTTGGAAGGTAAAGACCTACTCCCAAAGCCTCAATTTAAAGGTCCAGGCCAGCCACTGCTTCATTTCCCACCCAACTGAAATCCTTTGAATTCCATTGTGTCCTCTAGTTGAGTACTTCATCGTGCTCCTATTTTCAGTTTCCCTTTGGGTACTGTCTTTTCCGTTAGATTGTGAGTTTCTTGAGGGAAGAGACTATCTTTCTTTTTTATATTTGCATCTCCAGTGCTTAGCACTGGACTTAGCCTTACTGGATTTACAATATCAAGAGAAATTCCCTCTCTTTGGAGTCAGGCTCCTTCAAGCACTGAAACTGGTCTGCATGAGTTCACTTAAAGAGCTTCATGTGGGAGAAGGGTGTTCCCTGAGAGATAGGAGAAAAATATAAGTACATTTTATATGTTACGTTTATGTCCACATAGCACAATAAAAAATTGACAAGGATTCAAGGCATATATTCAAATATTATATATTCAAATATAAAAGTTGAAACAGAATTAATGGGATGAATAAATAAAAGGTGAAAATTAAAGTTGACAATAAATAGACTAAAAGACTTTTTTCAAAAATCATTTAGGTTTTGTTCTTGTCAGTGAATAAAAGAGTAATGATGGAAATTGCAAAGTGACATTTAAGAAACTAAAACTCAAACAAAAATCAATGAACCGCAAATATAAAATTGAAGAATGGGCCCAAGACAGATGTAAAAGAATGGTAAGAAGAATCTAATGGGAGGTCTGGATAATATAACAAACTTGGAAAAACAAAGAGAGGAGTACAAGTATCAACTTAACTGGTATTTCAGCAGGCACTGAAAAAGAAAGAAAGATATAGATCATATTTGAAAATAAAGCTTGACTGACTAGAAAAGATAACATCTAGTATATATAAATTCAAATTACTATTAATGAAGACATAATTGGAAAGCTACAAAATTAAAAAATAAATTTACAGTAATTCTTCAACATTCAATATAGATAAAGGAAATTATGTCTTTTTTAATTACTCAAGTAACATATTAATTCTCAGAATTACAGAAGAAAATGACTGAAGCACAACGAAAATATACCATAGTATTTTTTTAATGAATGGGTCCCAAATGACTGACATGACCATACAGATATGCCCATATTGTTTGAATACAAAAGGCTATACTACAAGAACTATAAAGAATTTATAAGTAAATATATACAAGTAATGAGAGAACTACAGCAGTAAAGGAAGAATTTTACAAGCCAACTGAATAAGTTCTTATCAAAAGTAGTGACACATTTTACTTCTTAGTCATTATAATTAATATTTTGTACACATATAAATATATATTTTATAAATGAAAGGATGGGAATACAGTTAGGGAATAGAATCACAACTTCATTGGTATAAGGAACTCCCAGATGAAGAAACTCTGTTTACCAATTCAAATAAGCACCTTTTCTATGGCTTGTAGTCCTAGAGAGTTACCTTAGGTAATTAAGAGGTGAGTTGAACATGTATCTTTTAATTCATCTGTAAAATAAGAGGATTGTACCACATTGCCCTTAGATATCTTTTGGTTCTATGTCAATGATGCAATGATACTATGATCCTTTCTGTTTACAATAAACACATACAATGGCAAAAAAAAAAAAGATAGATTAATATGAGGCATGTAAGCTAATATAATGTTGTACTAAAATGTATAAAAGCAAATGCAAGTTTAAAAAGCTACAAGTGACATTAATTTTATCAGATTAAGTAGAAATCAAACTAGAAATTAGATTTTCCCAAAGTCACATAGCTAATATGCTTAAGTGAGAGTACCCAGATCATGCTGATTCTGAGGCTGGATCTCAAACCACTCCACCATGCCACCTCTCATATATAAGAATGAAGTTTATAACATTTTTCTAAATGTAGCAGATTACCATATTAGAATTTGGGTTAAAATGTGTACTACAATTAATATAAAAGATAACTCACAAATACATTTTTATTTACCAACAAAAGGACATTTTACTCAGATGAGAACTAATTAACAACCAAAAAAAAAACCAGAAACGGCAAGAACTGGCGACCAAAAGACAAAATTCTTATTTATAATTGAAGGAAGGTTAAACCACAGATACCTAAGGATTACTGATGTAAAAATAGAAATATAACTTGCTTTAATAACTAGGTTCAAAAGTTGAGATAGAGAGGTACAAAGGCACTAGAACTGGAGTAAAGAAGGGCAGACCTCAAATTCTACCACACACTTGCATTTGCGTATTCCCAGGTAAGTCATTTAACTGTCTGTATCTCAGTTTCCTCACATTTCAAATAGGGGAATTGGATTCAATGGTCTTTCATATTCCCACCTGTTCTAAAACAGATAGCCTTTACCCTACGGAAATCTGAGAATAATTAAAGAAAGTATTAGAAAACAAATCCACATTTTGCTCATAATAAACAATATCAGAATTTTCTTATTAAAAGAAAAAGAGCTGTAGAATAGCTCAAGGAAAAAATTCATCATGGTGCAGTGGAAAGATCACTGGATTAACACCATAAGACTTAGATTCAAATCTCACTTGTGCCTTTGCTAAGTTACTTAACTTTCTTGATCCTCCATTTACTCATCTATTGAACTAGATTGTTTCTCAGGTATTTTCTGGTTCTATGTCAATGATCCTATGATGCTATGATCCTTACTATTTGCAATAAACAATTTTAATACAAAAAAATCTAGATTAATATTAAGAGGTTAGACATACATAAGGGCAAATACAATTTTTTAAAATAGGAGTGGCATTAATACTATCTTATTAAGTGTAATTCAGACTAGAAAACACTGAAAGAGAGAGAAGGACATTACATACTGGTGAAAGTCAAGAAGAATAGCAAATATGTAATAATGTAAAAGTTCCACCATGAAATTTATAAAAGGTAGTTTAACAATAATAGAAAATCAGAAAAACGTGGGTCTAAAACTCTCCTATGACACATACAGATTGTGCAAATCCACTTCTTAGTACCAAAAGCAAGATTATAAACTGCCGGATATCTGCTGATCTGTTGGTAGAGAGGGTTTCCTCCCAAGATCTTGCTACTTCATGAAACCACAAATCCAACCCCTTTCTTCCCCCCTCCAAAAAAATAAGAAGAAAAGGAGATATAATTATAACAGTAAGACACTTCGATACTCCATTATCAAACAATGATAAATCAAATAAGAAAATTAATAATAAATAAACCAAAGATTTGAAATACTTACATTAGAAGTTGGAATCAGTATATGTGTAGCAGGAATATGTGAGACACGTAAGAGATATATACTCTTTTCAAGTGTTCACTTAATGGTTATAAGAATTTTTTAACCATTCAGTCAGAGAAATTTTTCAAAGATTCAAAAACATAGAGGTTATGTCTGTCTTATTGTCAGACCACTATAGAATCAAATAAAATTAAATTACAAAATGAGGAAACATTATAAAACTATGTGGGAAGTAAAAGACAATGCACAAAACCACTAAAAGGTTCAAACACAGAGGGGGCAGGTGCCAAAGATGGTGGGTTTGAAGCAAACCAGCTAAACGCTCTCAATATTCCTCCTCCAAACAAAGTTGCCCTAAATTTTTGAGTGCCAGAGCCAACAAAAGATCAGGGTGAGATATTTTTCTGACCAATCAAAATATAGGAAGTCAGCAAGAGAATTTGTGACACCAAGGTGGTACGTATAGAACCTACACACTGTGGTGGAAACAACAGTGTCAGGAGCTCTTAATCCAGAGAATTTAAGGAGATATGATAACTGGTTAGAAAGAGATTATAGGGGACCCTTTGCTGGCACTGGATACAATTGTCACTGATTGGAAACCCTAATTCCCATATAGGTCCTGCGCATAGAGGAGTTCTGGTGGTCAGTCACAAGAAAGCAGGGGCCCTGGTCACTATTTAAAGGCAAAGAAAGCACTAGTACATGTGGCTGCAGGCTTCTGGGTAAAGTTCAGAACATAGAAGAGGAAAGCAGAGAACACACCTCTCCCAGGATCACACCAACTTGGAAGCATGAAAAACTTTCAGACCCCTAAAACCAGCTGCAAAAACAGCAGCACAAAAAGTGCCTGAAACTTAGAATCATGCTTCTTCACTCTCAGGTGAGCAGAGCCCAAATTTAACATAAAGTTCATTCAAGGAATTGACTGGGAAAATGAGTAAATCATGAAAAAAACTGTGACCATAGAAAGCTACTATGATGTCAGGGAAGACTAAGATATAAACAGAAGAAAACGGCAAAGAGAAAGCAACCATTAATAAAATCTCAAAGACAAATACTAACTGAACCCAAATCCACCTAGAATTGATAGAATAGTTCTGCTTCTTCAAAATTTCAAAAATTCTTCATCAAAAATTGCTAAAAAAGAGGTAAAAGTGGTACAGAAAAGATGAGAAAGTTAGAGTGATGCAAGACAATAATAAAAGAGAATTAACAGCTTGATAAAAAGAGGCTCAATAAAATAACTCCTTAAAAATAGAATTGACAAAATGACAAAAAAAAAAAAAAACAGGTACACAAATTCATTGACGAAAAGGACTCCTTAAAGAAGTAGAACTGGTCAAATGGAAAAGAAGACATAAAAACTAAATGAGGGGGCAGAGCCAAGATGGCGGAGTAGAAAGATGCACATACGCTACCTCCGAACCCACTGCCCATAAAATACCTGTAAAAAAAGAATCACGGGTGAATTATGGAGCAACAGAAGCCACAGAACAGAGCAGACGAGATTTCTGCTTCACAGAGCCTGAAAACCTCTTGCAAACGGTCCCTCGCCACCCGGACCAGAGCCCAACCCTGCCTTGGCAGCGCAGCGCTGAAAGGAGCAGATCCAACCAGGCTTCAGGGACGGAATCTCCAGCAGCCACGCAGGTCCCTCCACCCACAGGTGACAAGGGTCAGTAAGAGGGTCTCTTTGGCGGGACGAGAGGGGAGTGGGGTGCCCCCATAACTCAGGCCCCCTTGGGAGGCAGCAGCGGAGGGGGGAGCAGACCAGGGTTCCGCAATCAGGCAGGAGCCTGGATACATTGTTGAAGGTCTCTGCATAAACTCCCTGAGGGAACGGGCCCATGAGGGGGCACTGCCCTGACTTGAGCACCTGACCTTAATCTCACAATGAACAGCAGCCCTGCCCCCGGCCAAAGCCCTGAGGCTGGGGAGCAGCATTTCAGTCTCAGACAACAAGTGCTGGTTGGGCAGATCTGGAGGTGAGGTGGGGGTGCAGAGGACATTCAGAAGTCCAGTCTCTGGCTGGGAAAATGCCCAGAAAAGGGAAAAAAAATAAGACTATTGAAGGTTACTTTCTTGGTGAACAGGTATTTCCTCCCTTCCTTTCTGATGAGGAAGAACAATGCTTCCATCAGGGAAAAACAGAGAAGTCAAGGCTTCTGTATTCCAGCCCACTCAATGGGCTCAGGCCATGGAAGAGCTCAAAAAGGATTTTGAAAATCAAGTTAGAGAGGTGAAGGAAAAATTGGGAAGAAAATTGAGTGACATGCAAGCAAAGCATGAAAAACAAGTAAACACCCTGCTAAAGGAGACCCAAAAAAATGCTGAAGAAAATAACACCTAGAAAAATAGGCTAACTCAATTGGCAAAAGAGGTTCAAAAAGCCAATGAGGAGAAGAATGCTTTCAAAAGGAGAATTAGCCAAATCAAAAAGGAGATTCAAAAGCTTACTGAAGAAAATAGTTCTTTCAAAATTAGAATGGAAGAGATGGAGGCTAATGACTTTATGAGAAACCAAGAAATCACAAAACAAAACCAAAAGAATGAAAAAATGGAAGATAATGTGAAATAACTCATTGGAAAAACAACTGACCTGGAAAATACATCCAGGAGAGATAATTTAAAAATTATGGGACTACCTGAAAGACATGATCAAAAAAAGAGCCTAGACATCATCTTTCATGAAATTATCAAGGAAAACTGCCCTGAGATTCTAGAACAAGAGGGCAAAATAAATATTCAAGGAATCCACAGAACACCACCTGAAAGAGATCCAAAAAGAGAAACTCCTAGGAACATTGTGGCCAAATTCCAGAGTTCCCTGGTCAAGGAGAAAATATTGCCAGCAGCTAGAAAGAAACAATTCAAGTATTGTGGAAATACAATCAGGATAACACAAGATCTAGCAGCTTCTACATTAAGGGATCAAAGGGCGTGGAATAAGATATTCCAGAAGTCAAAGGAACTAGGACTAAAACCAAGAATCACCTACCCAGCAAAACTGAGTATAATACTTCAGGGGAAAAATTAGTCTTTCAATGAAATAGAGGACTTTCAAGCATTCTTGATGAAAAGAGCAGAGCTGAAAAGAAAATTTGACTTTCAAACACAAGAATGAAGAGAAGCATGAAAAGGTAAACAGCAAAGAGAAGTCATAAGGGACTTTACTAAAGTGGAACTGTTTACATTCCTACATGGAAAGACAATATTTGTAACTCTTGAAACTATTCAGAATCTGGGTACTGGGTGGGATTACACACACACACATCCACACACACACACACACACACACACACACACACACACAGAGACAAAGTGCACAGAGTGAATTGAAGAGGATGAGATCATATCTTAAAAAAATGAAATCAAGCAGTGAGAGAGAAACATATGGGAGGAAAAAGGGAGAAATGGAAGGGGGCAAATTATCTCTCATAAAAGAGGCAAGCAAAAGACTTATTAGTGGAGGGATAAAGAGGGGAGGTGAGAGAAAAACATGAAGTTTACTCTCATCACATTCCACTAAAGGAAGGAATAAAATGCACACTCATTTTGGTATGAAAACCTATCTTACAATACAGGAAAGTGGGGGATAAGGGGATAAGTAGGGTGGGGGGGATGATGGAAGGGAGGGCACGGGGAGGAGGGAGCAATTTGAGGTCAACACTCATGGGGAGGGACAGGATCAAAAAAGAGAACAGAAGTAATGGGGGACAGGATAGGATGGAGGGAAATAAAATTAGTTCTTACACAACACGACTATTATGGAAGTCATTTGCAAAACTACACAGATTTGGCCTATATTGAATTGCTTGCCCTCCAAAGGGAAGGGGTGGGGAGGGAGGGAGGAAGAGAAGTTGGAACTCAAAGTTTTAGGAGCAACTGTGGAGTACTGTTCTTGCCACTAGGAAATAAGAAATAAAGGTAAAGGGGTATAGGATGGAGACAAGGGCAGAGAGGGATGATAGAAGAGAGGGCAGATTGGCAGAAAGGGGCAATTAGAATGCTCGGAGTTTTGGGGTGGGGGAGGGGACAAAAGGGGAGAAAATTTGGAACCCAAAATTTTGTGAAAATTAATGTTAAAAGTTAAATAAAAAAAACTCAATGAAAGACTAGGTTCTGAAAATTCTGTGCCTCAGTTTCCTCATATGTAAAATTAAGGGCTCATTCTTAATGATGTCCATGATTTATTCTACTTCTAAAACTATAATCGTATGATTGTTCATGTGACAGCCCAATTCAATTGTTGTTCAGTCGTTTCGGTTGTGTCCAACACTTCATGACCCCATTTGGAGTTTTCTCGGCAAAGATCCTGGAATGATTTGCCATTTTTTTTTCCAGATCAGATAAAGAAACAGATGCAAACAGTAACTTCTTCAAAGTCACGCAGCAAGTAAGGGTCTGAGGCCACATTTGAACTCAGGAAAGTGGGTCTTCCTGACTCCAGGCCCGACCCTCTACCCACTGCATCACCTACCTGCGTCTCCTGCTGTGTGATAGGTTCTAAGGCCACAAAAACAAAACAAACTTACAAAAAATAGCCCCTGCCTTTCAAGAGTTTGTATTCTTCTTGGAGGAAAGGTGCAAGACAAATGAAAAGATACAACATAAAATTGAGGACTCTTTCATGTGACTCCTAAATCCTCTTCCCCAGGCAAAACATCATTCTGTGCCTTCAAAGCATTGTCATATGTTATGAATTCACAATAACAAATGAATTCAAGCCATTTCCACCTCTTGGTTACCTTCCAATCAACTTAAGCTAACCAACTTAGCATATTCTTCCTGAAATGCAGCACCCAGAATTGAACATAACACTATCTGTAGTCTGACCACAGTAGAGTACAGCAGGATTATCCATTGCTTAGTCGTCAACACAAATAGCAAATAAACCCATTTATCCAAACAGCAAACAGAACTCAAAGGAAGTGTACATATGAGAATATATAGCAGCCAAGACATGAAAGAGAATGAATTCTTCCATATGAGTGAGATAACTCAGTTCAACCAAGAGATAGGATCTCAGTTGTCACCCCAGGGAAAATTCCCTGAGATCTCTCATGCAGTAAGTTGGAGAAAGGTACTAAATCCTTCACATGTCAACTTCTCTGAGTTTTTCTCTCCCTTCAGGTACTTGAAAAGAATTTTGAATGGCATGACTTCTCTCATAAACTTGGAAGCCAGAAAACCAAAAGCTTACTTCTCTCTAGTACTCACCAACAGTCCTCTTATAAAATAGACACAGGAACTGTAAGTCAGTCATCCTTCGGAGATATTGCAGGTTCAGTTCCAGACCATCACAATAAGCAAATATCACAATAAAGTGAGATACAAAAAGTTTTTGGTTTCCCAGTGAATATAAAAGTTCTGTTTACACTATACTGTAGTACATTAGGTGTGTAATAGTATTCTGTCTAAAAGAAAGTACATACCTTAGACAAAAAATATTTTATTTCTGTGAAATGCTAAACATCATCTGAACCTTCAGCAACTTCTAATCTTTTTGCTAGTGGAGGTTCTTGCCTCGATGTTGATGGCTGCTGACTGATCAGGGTGCTGGTAAGCTGAAGGTTGGGGTGGCTGTGACAATTTCTTAAAGTAATACAACAGTGAAGCTTGCCACATTGACTGACTCTTCCCTTCACTTGAACATTAGAGCTATTGTGTGGTTATCAATTGGCCTACTTTCAATATTGTTGTGCCTCAGGGAATAAAGAGGCCCAAGGAGAGAAAGAAAGGTATAGAACAGTTAGCCAGAGGAGTAACGAGAACACTCACATTTATCAATTAAGTTCGTCATCTTGTATGGGTGCAATGGACCAAAACAACTTCAATAGTAACATCAAAGATCATTGATCACTATAACAGATACTATGATAATAATAATAATAATAAATTTTAAATATTAAGAGAAATATGAAAATGTTACAGAGACATGATGTGAACTCCAGCTGCTGAAAAATGGTGCCAATAGATTTGCTCAATACATAGTTAACACAAACCTTCAATTTAAAAGAAAATGCAATGTCTGTGAAGCACAATAAATGAAAGCACAATGAAATGAGGTATGCCTATTATCAGTTTCTCTCAGTGAGGGGAGTCCCATCTAAATGGCCCTGGGGGCTTGGGTTACACATATTTCTGTCATTTGTTTAGGAAATTTGAACTATTATATCTAGGTCATGGATTCATTTTGAATTTATCTTAGTATAAGGGTGAGGTTGTAGATCTAAATTTAGTTTCTTCCATACAGCCTTGCAAAGTTTCCAGAAGTTTTTATCAAATAATGAGTTGTTATAACTTTGAGCCTCATCTAGATAGATCCATATAGAGACACATTATCTATATAGGCAATACATCCTAACACACATCACATCCTTTATATATAGGAAAAGTTATCTCTCAAATTTATGGATAGCATAAAAGTTCATGACCAAATAAGGAATAGAAAAAATCACAAGAAATATGAATTATATTCTTCTACTTTGACAGTTTGGTGTAGCAAGTAAATTAATTTAGGTAGTAAATTTTTATATTCATTCCTTCTCTTCATGAGCAATTATATTCTTCCAGTTATTTAGGTTCATGTAAGTATAAACAGTGATTTTTAATTGCCTTTATAAATTCTTGCATGTGTCTTGGTAGGTAACTATTTTCTGTAGTTGTGCTATTTTAACATATTTTTAAACTGATTTTTTTTATACAAAAGATCCACCTTCTCTCCCTCCCACCTCTCACTCCCCCATTGAGAAAAGAAAAACAAAACTCCTATTACAAACATATAAGTAAAGCAATAAGCTTTTGACCATGCGCCATGTTCAAAAACAGTCTCAATCTACATTCTCAGTCTACTACATCTCTATCAGGAGCTGTCTAGCCCTTTTCATCATAAGTCCTTAAGAGTCATGGTTGGCCAATGTAGTGAACAGAATTCTTGTTTTTCAAAGTTGTCAGTCTTTACAATGTTGTTGATATTATACAACTAGTTCTTCTGTTTCTACCCACCTCACTTTAAATGTTCATGTAAGTCCTTCCAGGTTTCTGAAACTATCACCTTCAACATTTCTTGCAGCAAAAGAACATTCAATCACCTTCATATTCCATAACTTATTTACCTAGTTTCCAAAAGATGGGAATGTTCTCTACTTCCAATTCACTGCCACCATAAAATTGTTGCTCCAAATATTTCTCTGTACATGCATCCTTTTCATCTTTCTTTAACCCAATATTTCTAGGTCAAAGTTTAATAGCCTTTTGAATATCGTTTCAAATTGCATTTCAGTATACCTGGACAGGTTTATACCTCTACCAACAGTAAAATAATCTGCTTGTTTTCACACAGATCCAATTTTCTTTTTTGCCAACTTTGCCCATCTCATGGCTATGAGGTGCAATTTCACAGTTTTATTTTGTGTTTTTCTTATTAGTGATATAGAACATTTTTTCCATATGTTTATTGACGGCTTGAATTTCTTTCCCTGAAAATTGTCTATTTATTCTCATCAATTTTAATCAGTTCCCCATGCACCTTAGAAATTCAACTCATCAGAGAAACTGTCTGAAAATATTGTTTTTCATTTACTTCATTCTCTGTTAATTGCATTAGTTTTATTTGGCAAAAAATTAAAGGTATAAAATTTAATTGTTGTACCTTCTCTGAATCTCTCTGTTTCTTGTTTGGTCATGAAATCTTTGCATATTCATAGATCTGAGAAGGTAATTTCTATCTCGATCCACTAATTTGCTTAAATATCATCCTTTCTGTCTAAATCATGGACCCATTTTGTCCTCATGATTCATGTACAAAATGAAATGTTGGTCTATGATTACCTTGTGCCACAATGGATTCCAACATTTTCAATAACTTTTTGTCAAATAGTGAGTTCTTGTACTGAAAGCTCGGACCTTTGGGTTTATCAAACATCGGGTCATTTTACTCATTTACTTTTGCATGTTGTGTACCTAATATTTTCAACTGTTCAATCTCTCTATTTCTTATTCAATAGCAAATTATTTTAGTTACAGCTCTGTAGTATAACTTAAGATCTGGTACTTATAGGTCTCCTTCCTTCCCACTTTTCATATCTCTTCTGATTCTTGACCTTTTTCTTCCTCCAAATTTTGTTATTCTTTTTCTAGCTCTGTAACACTTTGGTAATTTAATTCATGTAGAGCTGAACAAGAAAATTAATTTAGGTACTACTGTCATTTTTACATTATTGCCTTGGTAATGCCTACCAGTTATTTAAATGTGTCTTTATTTGTATTAACAGTGCTTTCTAATTGTGTTCATATACTTCCAGTCTTGACAGGTAGAATTCCAATTATTTTATAACTTCTGTAGTCATTTCAAATGTTATTTCTCTTCCTTCTGGCTAAATTTGCTTAGTAATATAGAGAAATGCGGATGATTTCTGAGTTTATCCTGCAAGCTTGCAGAAGCCATTTTAATAAGTATTTCAGCTGACCCCCACACTGTCTATGTAAACTATCATATAATCTGCAATATGTGATGATTTTTCCCCTTTGCCTTATTCTTTCAATTTTTGTTTCTTTTGGTTTAAATTGCTAACATTTCTAGCACTGCACTGAATAGTAATGGTGATAGTAGACTCCTTTAATTTGATCTCATTGAAAAAGCCTGCAGTTTATCTCAATTATCAATAATACTAGCTCTTAAATTTAGGTAGATGCTATATATCACGTGAAGAAAGGCGAGTTGAGAAAGAGAATTAAGTGTTTATATAATGCCTACTATTTCCCAAACACTTTGAAATTATTACCTCCTCCTCTTCAACTAATTCTGCTCATTTTTAAAATTTGATTTTTTGCAACCCCTTCCAAAGATCATTCTTCCTTCACTATTCATCCTCCATTTGTGTCTAGTCTAGATCCTTATTGTAGTTTGTTATTCCTATGTTCATCTAGTCCCTATATTCTGCTTTCCTCATAGAATCAAAACTTTGAGACTCACAGATTCTCCCCTTTAAGCAGTTTTTGCCATTGTCTTGTAAAGTTTGCCCCTCTCCTTATTCCTTACACCATTTCCATTGTGCCTCACTCTTAGAAAAATGTCAGTCCCTTCAGACTACAGACGAGACACTATACCTTTGCAGGATTTCCCCATGATGTCCCTTTTTGTGTTACCTACCACTGACATATAGCCTCCCCTTAGTCCTATTCTCAAAAAGCAAATTTTTTTAAAGCATTTTTTGAACATCTCTTTACTATTGAACTTCCATCTATTTCATTTATCCTTCAGCTCTGATTTGCATGGTAGGTCACATTGGGCTGCATCTTGAACTTGACTGATATTCACAACACATTATTTGATCTTTGCTAGTATTTTTTGGTGGGTGCAGAATAGTCTTGTATCAGACTTTCTTTCCTTTTGTTACAGGTTTGTGACCCTCTCACTTGCAATATTTGTTACTTCTCTGGAATTATTAAATTTAAACACTATGTATCGTGGAGTTTTCAGTCATGAGTTTTTTCTGGAAACAATCTATTGTTTCTTTTAATTGGCATTTTGCTTATGTTCAGAAATATGAGCTGTTTTCTTATATTTGTTGCATTGTTCTGTTCAGATTTTGGTTTTGTTTTTTTGTTTTTTTTTTACTTCTGATATGCTCTGTAACCCACAATTCTTAGGTTGTCTTTGCACAATATTTGGGATCAATATGTTTTGCATGAATAGAAAATATGTTTTCTTTTAGTGTTCTTGCTTTTTACTTCTCTCCTCTCAGATTGTCCTTCACATTGGTGTATTTGCATTTCCAATAAATTGTCCTGATTATTTCTTTGGTGAGACTTAACATAACAGATTCCCATTTCTCTATTTTGCTAATTATTTCTGCTTTGCAGACCATAAATTCTGCTCTCATAATTCACAATTCTCTTTAAAATCACTCAGGATTAGCACGTTGTGGTACTAGGTTCTCAAATTCACAGGGTCCTCTGCCTCATTGGGTTCATTCATTTTCCTTTATTTTGTGGTATTTATTTGTATTGTTTGTTTACTAGATGGAGGGAGAAGGTGTATTTCCTCCAGCTGTTAATGATTTTTCCCTATCACTTTATTTGCTTATGTTCAAGGTCTTGGAGTTATCTTCCTCTTGAGATTTGGTACTTTCAATCTTTTTTCCCCTTATTTTCCCCTCTTACTTTCTGACTCCTTTCTGGTGATAGCTTCCCTGGGAGCTGGATCTCAAAACATCTCAGTCCGAACTAGGTAAATCAGAGTTCAGCAAAAAGAAAGTTGTCTGCTCCTATTGACTTTGGGGGGAACAGAACTGTTCCCAGCTATATGGTAGGTTCAGACCTAGTGGAATGCCACATAGTCCTATTCCCCATGCCCCACCCCTAAAGCTGCCTCAGTTCTGTGGCCAGGCAGCACAAAATTTTGTCACATTAGTACTGTTAAAATCTGAGGTAATTTCTGTTGCCACCAAGCTACCAAGGCTCTGCACAGAGGGAAGAAAGTTTGGTGTATTGGAATGAATTCTACTTCAAGCCCTAACACTAATCATACACCTTTCTCTATGTTCTTTCGCTCTCCCAAAGAGATCTTTTACAGCAGAGAATGTTGCCACAATTCTGACTATTGAAACCTCAGAAAATTTCTGCAGTTTAAAATTTGAATATCCATGGAACTGTGCAGGGGCTGGAGTTGGGGGAGACTGGAGTGTGGAGTTGTATCTTCTTGCAAGCAAAAGGGTCAGTTCAGCTAGCACAATCTTTGAACTGCTAGCATGGGAGCTAGTGAGGAAAGGAAAACTGAGTAAGATTTAGTTGTACAGTAGTTCATGAAGTTATTTTTGACTCTTTTTTGCATTCCTTGTCTTATCCCACCCCATCTATTCAACTTAATAAGTTCCATTACCTTCTTTCTGTACCATTATCCAAGATTGTTGGGACTGGAAGCTCAATTCCGTGTGGACAGTCTCAGGCAGGTAAAAGTGGGACTTCTAAATCTTAGAGTCTTACGAGGCCCTCCATGAACAGCGGGGGTTCGAGAAGGTCAGACCGAGCTAGCTCGGCTAGCTCGGGTATTTCCGCCTCTCCCCCGGAGATACCTGATGGGTGGAGTCTCCCTGCCCTCGAGGTCATCCCGGATTGGAGCACACCTAGTTACCTAACAGCACGGTATTGAGATGCAAACTGTGTGGCTGAAGATTAAGTAGGATTGAGGAAGCCTAAAAGCTCTCTTAGCACGTGTGGAGCCAAAGAGAAAAGTAGGGCTCCGCTTCTTTTCTTTCCTCTCTCCCCTCCCCCTCTCTCCCCGCTTGTACTTCTACTTCCAATCCCTTAAGCTTAGCCTTCTTAGGAAATCTCCCCCTCTTCGTCCTAAGAAAGAAGACCCCCTGCACTTGTAACCGAAACCCTGTAATAAAGCTCAACCCCTGTTTGACTCTGGAACGTCCTTTCTCTCATACGTGCATCCGGCGTGGCCAGCCGAAGACCTGGACAGGTAAGAAAGACTCGGGTAGCCCAATACAGGCCTCTAGGCTTGGCACAAGATAAAATATGAAATCATGTTTGATATTCAAAGCCCTTCATAATCTAGTTTCCTCTTACTTTTTCCATCTTCTTACATCTTGTTGCCTGCCATATCTTCTTTAGTTCACTGACACTGGCCTACTCTCTGTTCCATGAAGAAGACACTCCATCACTTAGCACCAAACATCTTCTATGCTCTGCCTCGTCATCCTTGCCTACTTGCTTGCTTGGTTTCCTTCAAGTCCCAGTTAAAATTCCATTCTTAAAAGAAAGCCTTTCTCTATCCTCTCTTGATTCTACTGCCCTTCATTATTTAATGATTTCCTGTTTTCTTGTTATACTTAATTTGTACATATATGTTTTCTTGTCATCTCCCTCATTAGATTGTGAACTCCTTGAGGGAAGACGTAGTTCTTTGTTTCTTTTTATATTCTCAGGATTTAGCACAGTGCCTGGCACATACTAGGAACTGAATGCTCAGACAGACTGACTAATTTCCTGATGTCTATCTAGACCATAAAGACATCTAAAGTCACTTTATCTTTTGGCACATAATGTCTATTTAGAGATGTTTGAGAAGTCATGAGGATCAGAGAAAATGTCTAGTTCTGTATCATGTTGGTCATATCTCCCTGAAGTTCCAACAACATTTTTTTTAAAAAATTGAATACAATGAAATATTCTCATTAAGATCAGGATGAATCAAGGATAATCACATTCCTTATTATTATTTAACATGGTGATAGGATTATTAGCTGTTTCAATAAGAAAAAAGAAATTAAAAGCATAAGCAAAGAAAGGGTAAAATTTATCTATATTTGTCAATAATATGACTGCTTGCTTTATAAAATCTAGAGAATCAAGAGGAAAAAATGAGATCACATAGAAAACAATACAGGGGGCAAAATTAAATCCAGAAAAATCATCAGTGTTTTTCTATTAATAATAATACCCAGCTGAAAAAGGAATTCCATTTAATCCAAAAAGTAATATTCACTTTAAAGTAGCCACAGTATTCTTGTTATATATAGTGGAATTAAATATCTGACAATTTGCCTAGAGGACACATACAAAGATTTACATAAAGTAAATCGATCTCACAGAAACAAAGAAAAATCTAAATAGATGAAAATATATTCAATGTCCATGGTTTGGCCATAAAATTATGGGGGAAATGATAATACTCTTTAAATTTCTCTATAGACATAGTGCTATATAAATCAAATTACCAAGGAAATACTTCCTAAAAATAAAGACTGAATGCAAATTAACATGTTTGTCATGTTGAACAGATGTCAAGAATATCAAAGGAAATAATAGGAATATTATATATGGTAAATAATAGGAAATCAAGGGACAAAATTTAAAAAGTGGGAATGATGAAATCAGGGAATTTCAGGATCTGATATTAGATCATAAACATTAATTCTCAAAACTATCTAGTACTGAATTTTTAAAAATAGCAAACCAGATAACTGTTAGATTATGTAAGGAAAATTTGGGGGGAAAAAGTGCCGCATTCCGAACTCAAATTCAAAGAAACTCAAGAACACAAAGTGTTCTTTTTCCACAAGAATGTTAGAATAACTGGAAAGTACATTGGTGAAAAGTAAGCTCAGACCATTCCTTTACAATACACACACTCACATACATACACACATGTATAATATATATTGTTGTTGTGTTGTTGTTGTTCAGTCATTTCAATTGTGTCCTACTATTTGTGACCCCATTTGGGGTTTTCTTGGTAAAGAAAGTGGTTTGCCATGTCCTTCTTCACCTCACGTTAGAGATGGGAAAATTGATGCAAACAAGGTTAAGTGGTTTGTCCAGGTGTCTGAAGCCAGATTTGAACTCAGGAAGATGAGTCTTCCTGACTCCAAGTCCAGTGCTCTATCTGTT
The DNA here is from genome assembly GCF_028372415.1 of Notamacropus eugenii. Classification (NCBI taxonomy): domain Eukaryota; kingdom Metazoa; phylum Chordata; class Mammalia; order Diprotodontia; family Macropodidae; genus Notamacropus; species Notamacropus eugenii. Next base: position 323,174,381 of record NC_092872.1, read on the forward strand.
GTGCTCTATCTGTAGTGCTCTGTAATAGACACACATACATAAATACATATATTTGTATATAAAATATACACATATATAAACACACTGTATGTAAATATATATACATACATATATATACATAAAACATGTATGTATGTATGTATCACTCCCAATAAATTCTGCATGGATAAATTAGCTGAATATGATCGTCCATTATTGAAAAGTTAGAAGAGAATGGAAGTATGTAATAATCAACACCTGGGCATGGGTCATGATAAGCCTTGACAAAGAGAATATTATAAAATAAGTAGAATCAATACTTCTCAAAAATTATTTTCACTTTTAAACTTTTTCATCCATCTTTAGTCATTCCTTCCTCTTCCTTATTCCTTACATCCAATCAGTTGCCAAGTCTTATTGATTTTACCTCCACAAAATCTCTTACATCCTCCCATTTCTTACCACTCATACAGCCATGTCCTATTACTTCCATTCATGCAAGTATCAACTGTTTTAAAATAAATGTTAACTTTTAAGAAAGTGACCAAAATTAGTACTAATATGGGAAAGGTAAATTTAAGCTTCCACTTCACACTCCTAAATTTAGTAAAACATGTAAATATTAAATATTGGTCAAGATGAAAGAAAACAGACATTGCTGGTGACATTGCCTTTTGTTCCAACCATTTTGGGAAACAATTTAGAATTATACCAAAAATGTTAACAAAATAAGGTAATATCTACCCATCAATCCTAGAAATGAGTTTACACATGCAGGGATTTACTGAAAAGAAAATATTGACGGGTGAGGTATTATTTTCTTATTTGAAATTTTTTATTTTCTTGAGAAGACAGGGGTAAAGGTATTTATTATGAGAAACATTGAGATGGATGATTTGTTTGTCGGGCAGAAAAAAGGAATTAGAAGAAACATAGTTCTGAGAAGACCTGAAGGAAAGCAGCCTCTGAGAGGAAAAGGAATTTACTGAAGGCAAAGATGGCCAGTGTTTTATTTTGGCTTAGACACTCATTTACATATGACCATTGTGGGGGATTTGAGAGTGATAACTGAGAGATTCTGATAGGCAGAACTTTCTGATAAGTATTGGAAAATTGAATATTGTCCGTTTGTAGCAAGCAGAGTTGACAGAAATGTGATTTTTTTCTTTCTCATTAAGATACAGATGAATCACTTCATACAAACACACACACACACACACACACACACACACACACACAAGAAAAAACTTCAGTCAGTGACTGGAATCAGCAGCAGAGACAGACAAAAAAACAATGAAAAGAGAAGCAGAGCATCTTGAAGCAAAATGAAGAAGATGGGCCAGGCAAAAAGAGGAGACGCTTCAAAAATATCAGCTGAGCAGAGGAAGACAGACATTGGAGTTGCTGCTGGGAGTTGATTTGTTTGGAGGAAAGTTTTGCTTTATGAAAGAGCAGACTGAAATGAGGGAAAGACTTCTGTTTTCTTTTCCCTTTACTGCCACCGACTTCATGAAAAGTGGAAACTCCTCTGAGGTCTCTCTGCCTTAACTTTACTGATATTTATGACTTGAGAGGGGAAATTTTCTCAATGCTCAGGGAACACATCTGAAGAGATTGCAAACTTAAGGGAACTGTTTTGCTGAGAAAGTTAAAGCTTCCCCATCTCCACTGCTCAGGTACCCATGGACACTTCAAGCTTGGCATCTCTGCTTTCACAAAACGATCTTATCACTTTTAGTAGACTGAGAAGAATTCAGCACAGAGCTAGGTTTTCATGCCTGGCAAGCAATTTAGGATATAAAGGACATCATATTCTGGTTGCTCTGAAAATAAGGATTTTGCTGCTCCTGTGTGTTAAACCACTACAATGACAGGATCATGTGGGGTTTTCTACTTTTTCTATTCCAGTTTCAACAATACAATTAGTCACAAGGTCATTGTAAATAACTGTTGTCAAAGATTCCACATATTCTGAGCCTAGTCCCAGGCTTAAGGTTGAGATTAAAATATGAGACATAAGTAGACCCTGAAATTCAATTTTCAAAAAACAACTGTGTTGATAATAAGATTAAAGGGACATAATTTCTATTTTTTTAAAAAAAAAAACAGGAATAAGAACTCAGATAAAACATCACTTCACCTCAGCGGGTGCCACAATTAGCAATATAAGATCAGAAAGAAATTCCCAGAGGGCAGCCAAAACTCTGCTAAAACTTGTGACATCAAATCTCCATTGGCTATTTATTTTTTAACTAAGAGATTAAGGAAGGCAAATGACTTAGACGATTTTAAGACCCACTCAGTTTGCATAAAATTTTACATAGTTGTTCTTAGTGTGGACATTTTTGTTTTGATTCTGTTTTTACTTCACACTATAGCATTTAAGTCATTTTACATTTCTCTCCTTCCATGACTCTTCATTTTTTATGTTATCACAGCACAAAAACATGTTTTCATGCCATACTGAACCTTCCCCAATAATTGTATGCACAAATTGTCTCAAATTTCCTTAAAAGACCCACACAGTTTTCATAAGTGTTGTTCTATGATAAGATGATGGGTTCTAGTGAAAAATTTTTAAAGATAGGCATATTCTTAAAGAAAAGGATTAGTAAAACTTGAAGATGAGACAATGAAATAGGGGGAATTATCAACTAGGCAAAATACCAGAAGAAACAGTATGGATATTGGAGGGGATGTGGATAAAACGAAGTGCCAAAGTAGACTGGTTTCAGCAAGATAAAGTGCTATGTCTTTCTCAGTGACTATGGGAAAGCAGAAAAGAATGGAGGGTATGGAAATAACTTTTGATGTACAAGAATGAAGGAAGAGGGAGCTGAATGAAGATGATTTCTGGTCTTTTGAATAGAAAAGGAGAGGGGGCTTAAGAAGTGAAGAACTTTAGAAGAGCTATTGTGAGGAGCAATTGTTGATCAGAGAATAAAAGTACTTCCAAAATGCAATCGTCTGCCACTTTGTGTTCCATCCAACAGGATATTAGGAGGAACAGAAAATATGGGTGGTAAAGAAAGTTTGGGACTTAAATTTGGAAAGTCATATACACTAATAGGATAGGAAGTCAAAGAATTCAAGAGTAAAAGTGTATCATTAAATGAAAGAACTTCCCAATCATAAGAGTGTTCTAAAAGTGGAATAGAATGACTTGGAAGATATTGAGTTCACCCAAAACTGAAGGCATTCAAGTAGATGCTGGATAGCCAAGTGTCAAACAATGGTATAGAAGACAGTTGCACTTGGACTCAATAATCACTAAGAACTGTTTGAACTCTATAGAGTCTACAACCCCATGATGTATTTGAGATTCCAGTAGGACATTCAGAAGAAAATATCCAAAAGACAGTTTGAAATTTTGGTCTAATGCACAGAAGAGAGGTCAGAGCGGTGGTTATTTGCATAGAAGAGACAGTTGAGATCACTGGTTGGTTGAGACCACCATCTGTAAAGAAAGAATAGAAAAGGATCCCTTATTCTGAAAAGGGAAATATTATGAAATAAGTAGAAAGAATATTTTTTTCAAAAGTACTTCCTCTTCTAAACTTTATCATTTATCTTTAGTCATTCCTTACTCCATTCTTCCCTTTTCCTCCTTCCCTCTATTCAATCAGTTGCCAAATCTTATTGATTCTATATCCACAAATCCCTTAGTTCAACTGAGACAAGGTAAGAAATTTTTACAAAAAGCTAGATAATATCAACAAAATAAACATTCAAATAATCATCATATTAAAATATCACGTTTAAAATTTTATATTGTTAACAAATTTAATATGAAAAAATACTCTACCTTTCTCACTTTTTATTTCTGTATTTTTTTTCAAAATTCTGTGGCTGTAATGCTGTATATAGCAATTAGTGTGTATATTTTTGTTTTGATTCTTTTTTATGCTATATCACTTAATAAGTCTTCCTATCTTTCTTTTTCCATAATTCATGACTTATTTTATCAAAGCACACAGTCTATTGTTTTCATGTCATGTTGAACCTTCTCCAGTAATTGTTTACATGATTTGTTTCCAATGCTCTATTTTTATAAATTAAGCTTCTATGAGTATTTTTGTAAGTCAAAAGGACATGAACTGTTGTTCAGCTTTGAATCTGTGCTGGCTTGTTGCTTTTCAGAATTATAGCACCTATTTAGGAAAAAAAAATCTACACACCAAAACGTCCCCCCTCACCTGCAACTATCCTCTCTTTTATTTCCGTCTCACTCAAACCATATTCATGCATAATATCACCATCAAAAGCTACTGTGCTCTCTAGAATACCTACTCCAGAGGTAACAAACTTGCTTTCATATTAAATCTTTTGTTTTATCACTCCTTCCATCTTCTTGCACTCAACTCAAACTTAGGTGTCACCTGATTAAACAATTTTCCTGACCACTCTTTCCAGCACTGATTCACTCATACTCCTGATCTACTGGTTATGATGTATGAGTCAGAATACTCCCTACTCCCCACTGCCGTTCTGAGACAATCCTTTTGCCATCATTAGTCATTAATTTCTTTTAAATTCACTCAGTCTAAATTTATCACCCAATCAAGACTCTAGTCATTGATATATATATCTCCAGAATACTCCTTTCTTCCTCAAAAAGTTCACATCCTGATCCACAGTCTTTTCTTCCCAACTCCTGCCCTCATACTAGGGAACTTCAATGGACATATTCATACTACATCAAACAAACTAACATAGTTCCTCGACCTACGAATTTCCTATAACCAGTATTCTTCCATTCTACCTAAGTTAGAGATGGTCACACCCTTGGCCTTGCCATAACCCACAAGTTTTCCACTTTCATTTTCTGAAATTCCTTTATCAGTTCACAACCTGTTGTCATTCCATGTTTCTCTCAACCTTGCAACCCCTAACCTTGTTCTTTATCCTCCCTATAACCTCCAAACCAATCCACCCTTGAGTTCTTTTCCAGGCCAGCTTCTCTGTCCTGACTGTACTCATCATTATCCCTTGGTCAATGCCACTCTATATTCTTCTTTCAAGTCCCTTACCCCCTTATCCTATAACCATTCTTGCCCTGCCAAGCCTCATACTTGAATTGCTTTCATCATCTCTTGTCTATTCTCCTATTCACATTATTCAGTGAAGCTGAAGAAAATCATGAAACTGTGTTTAATGTTACAAATTAGTTTTGCATAATCTCAAGTGACTCCTCATTTGTAGTAACGTAATTCTGCTTAATGGAGTCATTATCCAACTCACCACAGCAGCTTTTCCAAACTTTTTCCTGCCTAGTAAGCAGTTACATGACTAGATGGATAAATTACTAGATGTGGAGTCAGGAAAACCTGAGTTCAAACGTAACTACAGATACCGTGTGGCCCTAAACAAGTCACTAGACTTCTGCCTGAGTCAGTTTTCTCAATAGTAAAATGGGGATAATAACAGCATCTATCTCACAGGAATGTTGTAACCATTAAATGAAATAATACTAGTAAAAGGTTTAGCACAGACACATAGTCAGCATGTAATGATTAATGTTTTCATCCCTACACAGATGGAGGTATGGATTTCTCTCACTCAAACCTTCTCTGGTGGGAACATTGTATCACAGTTTGCTTTTTTTAAAAAAGCCACTTTTTCTCATGGTTTCTCCCATTGATTTCGATCCCTCTATGCAACACAACAAATGTAAAAATATGTTTAATAAGAATGTATGTGTAGAACACAGATAAGATTGCATGTCATCTCGGGAGAGGGAAGGGCAGAAAATTTAAGACTTATAAAAGTGATTGTTGAAAACTGAAAAGCAATTAATTTTAAAAAAATAAAATGGCAGTTACAACATGAAAAAAGTCACTTACTGAGGACTTCCATTTCTCCTCTCTACCTCATCTCATATCACAGTCATCATTCTACTTTTGTTCTTGTCTCATTTGAAAAGGTGTCTCTCTCTTGTTCTTAGCAAGGTCAACAATTCTATGGGAACAAGTGAGCCCATTCCACCCAATCTTATTCCATATTTTGCCCCCTCTATTATCTCCATAGTCTCATTAACCTTCCATCTTTCACTATCTCTTTATCTTTAATATTTCCCTAGAGTGCACTGATTCACTACTCCCTGCAATCATAACCAAGTTTCTCCATCACCAAAAAACTCTCACTTGATCTATCTCTATTACCTAACATGCCATATCTTCCTTCCTTTTCATAGTTAAACTACTTGGAAAAAATATTTAGAATGGGTAGATCCATTTATGTTCTTTTTTTAGTTTCTTTTTAAATCTCTGCAGTCTGACTTTCAACCTTATCATTCAGATGAAACTGTTCTCTCCAAAGTTAGTAATGATCTTAGTTGCCAAATCTAAGGGCCTTTTCTTAACCCTTCTTCTTCTTACCCTTTCTTCAGTGTTTGACGATGCAAATCAACTTTTTTTCTTTGATCCTCTATTCTCACTAGGTTTAGTTTCGTTGTTTGTTTGTTTTTTCGTTTCAATCATTTATTCTTTCCTTATTCTCCTCCTGCCTATCTACCCACATTTCAGCATTTTCATCCCAGTCCTAACTGCTGACAATGGATGTCCCCTACCAAAGTGCTCTGAGCCCTCATTTCTTCTATTACTATTTCACTTGTGTAATGCCAGGTAAAATTAGAATCTTTCCCTGCTTTTGTTTTACTATGATCAAGTGCCTGACTGAATGTTGCCTTTATCAATCAAGAGTCTTTACTAGGAGTAAAGGACAGAAACAAAAGTTTCTTTAACTAGAAACAGTATACATATTTGTATTGTTAATGTGATTAAAGCTCTTCCTCACCCATGAATGGGCCTGCCCATGAAGGGGAGTTTAATTAGGGAAGATTTGTAGGAACACCCATAGTTTTTGTTAATGAGGCCCTGGTTCTCAAGGGTTCAGATGCTCTCTGGATCTAGAAAATATATAAATACTCTGAGGGTGAGGTTTAACTTTGGGGCTGAGTTTTTGGTAAGATGGTTTGAGTACCAGATGAGGACTCTGGAAAGCCATTAAGGAGCACCCAAGCTTTGAGAACCCAGATGTCATGCTTCCCTCTGTGGTAATAATGGTTGGACAGCTGTATCTGTCTGTTGAATTAGGGTCAGGCAGAGGAAGCCATGTCTGTTGATTACTTTGGGCCTTACTGACTGATAGTGTTTGTTTGGCCACATGAGGACTTTGAGAAGACACTAAGAGGCCCCCCAGCTTTGAGAACCCAGATGTCATGCTTCCTCCTTTGATATCTATGGACAGAAATCCGGGGTGCAATTGTCTGTTAAATTCAGGTAGGGGAAGCCATGTCTCTTGATCTTTTGATTTCTCTGTATTGTTTTTTTGGAAATTCAGAGTGCTGACTCCTTGAGCTAAATGAATGACATATGTACTTGATTAAAGCAATGATACATGGGCTAGGTTAAACTGATTGTTTTGAAAGTCATTTTCCTTTTACGAATGCAGATCTAAGAACCTGTGATAGCAGGCCCCCTGTGCATGTTGGGGTGCTTACTGCTACAACTTGACTTTTTCAGCTCTCATTGAATCAACTAACATTTCTATATAGATGATTCTCAGATCTACTTATCTGTCTCTAATGTCTCTCCTGATCTCCGGCTCTCATTTCTAACTGAATTGAATATCTTCAGCTGTATCTTAAGCTCTACCTGTCCAACACTCATATTTTCTCCCAAATCTTTCCCCCTTCCCAATTTCACCACTACCATCCTGCCATGCAGCTGGGCTTACAGCCTAGGTGTCATCCTTGACTGCCCACAAACTCTCACCCTCTCTTTCCAATCTGCTGCCAAGATCTGTCCATATTTTTACATCTCTTATATATGCCCTCTTCTCTCCTTTGACACTGATATCCTCCTGATTCAGGCCCTTATCAACTTACACCAAGAATATTGCAATAGCCTTATGGCTGGTTTACTTGCCTCAAGTCTCTCCACAACAATCCATCTTCCTATGTTGAAGATCTTTCTTACCAGTCTATTCACACCCACACTCCCAGTAAACTATAGTTTCTTTCTCATTATCTGAAGGATCAGACATAAAATTCTGTCTTTTAAAGCCCGTAATAATCTGAGAACTACCTATCTCTCTAGTCTTCTGCATACTTTAATCACCTTCACCTGTTATATGATTCAGTGACACTGGCTTCCTTGTTGCTCCTCACAGAAGACACTCTATCTCTGAACTCCATGCATTAACTGCCCCTCATGCCTTAAATGTTCTCCCTCCACACCTGCACTTCCCAGTTTTTCTCACCTCTTTCAAATTTCACCTCAAATATTACCTTCTATAGGAACCCTTTCCTGCTCACCATCCTCCATATAATAGTACCTTCCCTCTGAGCTCTATCTACAATTATACATATCTTGCATGTACATATTTGTTTAGATGTCATCTTGCCCCATTACACTGTGAGATCCTTGGAAAGCAGGGACTATTTTTTTATGTTTTTTATATTTCTAGGACTAATAGTACATTTCCTCAACCACAGTAGATATTCTCTGAATGCTTGTTGACTTCACTTTATTCATGGCCTTTAAGTTAATCATTTTATCTTTATTTTAAATTTTTTTGAGCTCTTCCATAACCTGAGGTCATATTTCACATATTTCCTAGAGGCTTTGGATGTTGCAACTTTGACTTTGTTTTCTTCTGTTTATATATTTTGGTCTTCCTTGTCACCAAAGTATGATTCTATAGTCTAATTTTTTATTCCAATTTTTGCTCATTTCCCCAGTCATTTACTTGACTTTTGAGCTCTTTGTCAAAGTATTTCCTCTGCTTCCAGTGGGAGGAAGTATTGTAGATCACTGGATTCCCCCCCAGTCTGTGGGCCTAGAGCTGCAAAAATAGCCTCTGCCACTTCCCCTGCTCCTGCTGCTGTGGCTGCTGCAAGATCCTCCACCATCCTGGGACTGGAGCCAGGCCTAATCCACTCTCCTCTCTCACACAAGTCTGACAGATTTTTTCCACTAACGTTCCAGTTTGTCCTCACCGTTTTGAGCTTCTGAAGTGTGGAAACCACCATAGGTGCCAGAGATTCAGTCTCACAGAGGCCTGCTCTGGTCCTCTCTATGCTGATGTGGTCCATACTGAGCTGTACTCTCTTCTCAGCACAGCACGATAGACAATTCACTTCCAAGCTCTCTAGGGCTAGAAATTTGCTTCACTCCATCATTCTGTGGGTTATTCAGCTCCATAATTTGTTTAGAGTCATTTTTTATGGTTATTTGACTGGGCGTAGGTGGGGGAGAGACTCTAACAAGTCTCTGTTTCTACTCCACCATTTTCTAAAATTATTTTTTCAATTAACTTTTTAACCTATAAGATTTTACAAGTATATAATCTCCAAAATGAGATAGATTTATTACCCTATTCCCTATCTCATTTCTTCTATTTCTTTTTATTTCTATTGCTAGGGCTTCTATTACAATATTGATCAATACTGGTGACAGTGGACATCTTTGATTCATACCTGATCTTCCTGGGAAGGCCACATTGCAAATGTTTGTTGATGATTTTAGAGGAATATGGTTTTTTTTTTTTCCCAACTGAAGGAAAATTCCACTTATTTTGTACGTTCAAGTATTTCTAATAGAAATGAGCATGGTATTTTGTCAAGAACTTTTTTTGCTCCTACTTGTATAATCATACAGTTTTTAAAACTTTTTTATTGATAACAATCGACCAATAAACAATTCTGTTAATCATTCTCCTTATGTTAGAATGTCCCTTCATTCCTGATATAAGTCCTACTTGTTCATAACATTTAATCTTTGTAATATATTCTTATAATCTTCTTGCTGCTTTTCTATTTAGGATTTGTGCATCTATAGTCATTAATAAAATTGGTTTATGATTATCTTTCTCTTATTTTACTCCTCCACTTTAAGCTACCACTATCATATTTGTTTCATAAAAGTAGTTTGGTAAGATCCCTCTTTGCCTAATATTTCAGATAATTAATTTAATATTGGAATTAACTGATATTAAATGTTTGATAGACTTCCCTTGTAAAACTATTTAGTCTTGGAGATTTTTGTTTTGCTTTTCTTTAAATTAATGAAAAAACATTTATTACAGGCAAAGCACTACATTAAGTGCCAAGAGAAAACCAAGACAGTCCCTACTCATAACACATAATACAACATCTAACTAGAGTTGCATAAAGTATAACAAACATGTGATATAAAGCAAAGAAAATGGAGTCCTTCAACAGATCTCTTATTTGAATGAAATGTTTGCTTGTGAATATTCATGATTCCTTTACCTGCCAAGACTGCAAAGAATAGATCAGTAAGCAGATGAGACAATTGCCCGACATTACAAATTAATATAGTATCATTATTGAGAACATTTATGTTCACTATAAGGACAAATGTTGACTCCATTAAGACATCTGCTCAGTCTTCATGGTCCTCAGCAAATTCAGCATGTATGCAGTAAAAATGCTACAGCTTCAATTCTTCATGAAGATTGAAAGGTATAGTCCTAGAATTCTGGATTCCTACAAAATTGAGAACAGCCCCTAAATAGTTTGCTTTCAAAATCACAACCCTGAGCAAGATTAATCCTGGGAGAGAAGCAATAAGAAATATTAGTAGGTAGTCTACCTAAAAAAGTGCTTGGGAGCTCGGTCTGTAAGTGCTGGTTGAAGTTTTCGACCTCTGTTACAATGTTGTTATTCCTAATCACTTCAAAGACAAACTCCAAAGTTTCCTTATCATCTCCAATTAGCTAATATCAGTCAAATGCACTTTATTTTGAACACCATGAACTCAGAACTCATTCTTCTTACTTAGCATAGTGTAGCAAGAGTAGGAATTAGTTGAAAAAGACCTGGATTTGAACACCTACTAGATACATGATGATGGGCAAGTCACAACCTATTTGAGCTTCCATATATTCATCTGTGAAATGGAAATAAAAATACCTAAAGTATTTACATTAAAATATTTTGTGAAGCTCAAAGGACATGACGAATGTATAACACCTTGCAGGTGACCTAGTTTTGAAAATAGAGATTCTTAAACTAATATCCATGAAATTCCTTTTTGAATAAATTTTTTTGATATCTATATTTGAATGCAATTGATTTCTTAGGATATTTTATGCTATGGCAGCTCCTTTTGCTGACTTCCTCCTAAATCTTCTACTTGAAGAAGAATTCAGGCCAGTCATCCTACATTTCTCTCCTGGCTTTGCCTGGACTCTTCCAGATTTCACCACCATATAGCTCTGCAGATATTCTCCTCCTTCACCACCTCTCTCCTTGGCTCTTTATATACGTTTAAGTGCTATCTTTTCCCCTTGGAATTTCCCCCCCTTAAGTGTAGGGATGGTTTTTCTTTGTGCATGTATTTGTATCCCCATTGTTTAGCATAGTGCCTGGAATATAGCAAGCACATAATACACGTTTATTTTAAAAACATTCTGAGGGGTCCATAAGCTTCACCAGTCTGTCAAAGGGATGCATGACACAAAAATAATTGAGAACCTGGACCCACATACAACACAGAAGCTCTGTAGACCTGACCCTTGCCAAAAGACAGCTTTAAATGAATGACTCTTAACCAATCTAATATCTTCAGCAGTTTGTCTTCAAATGACCTTTGATATATGATGAGATCATTGTTACATCAATGTCCTTTTTTAATTATGTATAATTTATATGTTGTTCAGTTTTCCATATTCACTTCCACAAGAATTTGAATTCCAAATTTTATCCCCATTTTTCCCCACCCCTCACCCAAGGACAGCTTGCACCTCATACAACCCTTCCTCCAGTCTGCCTTCCCCTTTGTCACCCCTCCCCCTTTCTTCCATCACCCTCTTTCTAGTTTCCTGTAGGGCGAAATAGATTTTTATACCCTATGACCTGTGCATCTTATTTCCCTGTTCCATTCAAAAACAATTTTAACATTGATTTTTAGAGGCTTGAGTTCCATATTATCTCCTGTCCTCCCTCCTTAGTCACCCTCATTGAGAAAGCAAGCAAATCTATATAGATCATATATGTGTGACCATGCAAAACACTTCCACTATTGTTATGTTGTGAAAGACTAAACACATTTCCCTCTGTCCCTTCTTGACCTCCATTTATTCCATTCTCTCCCTTGACCTGTCTCCCCCACAATAGTGTTTGCTTCTGATCATCCCTTTCCAAAATGTATTGTCCCTATGATCTTCCTTCTCCTATCCCCTTCCTCACTGCCTTCTCGCATGGTAAATAGATTTCCATACCCAATTGAGTATGTGTTACTACCTCCTTAAGCCAAATCCCGTGAGAGTAAGGCTCATTAATTCCCTTTCTTCTCCCTGCTTTTCCCCTCCATTGTAAAAGGTTTTTCTTGCTTCTTCTTCTTTTTTTTTTTTTTTTTGAGATTATTTGTGATCTTCTACCTCTCCCTTTCTCTTACTCTTGGTACATTCCACACAATAGTAAATTTTATTTTATATGTATTCTCCCTTCATATTCAGTTCACCCTCCTGTCTATGTGTGTTTTGTATGTGTGTCTATTCACACACATATACATACCTACACATCTACATATGCACATATATATATATGCATATGCATACATACCCAAGCACAGCCATATACACATCCATAAATACATGCACATATATGTAAGAGGGCAGTTTTTCTTGATAATTTCTGGGAAAGTGAAATCTAAACTTTTTTTAATCATCGTTTTCAGCTACCAATATACATATACACACACACATATACATATGCTTATATTCTCTCTAACTCCTCTAATACTGAAAAAGATCTCATGCATTACAAACATCATCTTTCCATGCAGGAATGTAAAAAGTTCAATGTCAATGAGTTCCTTATGGCTTCTCTTTCCTCTTTCCCTTTTCATGTTTCTCTTCATTCTTGTATGTGAAAGTAAAATTTTCTATTCAGCTCTGGTATTTTCAACAAGAATGGTTGGAAGTCCTCTATTTCACTGAAATTAGATTTTGTCCTCTGAAGTACTATACTCAGATTTACTGAGGAAATGATTCTTGGTTTTCATCCTTGGTTTTCATGACCTCTGGAATATCATATTCCATTCCCTTTGATCTTTTAATGTAGAAGTTGCTAAATCCTGTGTTGTCCTGATTGTATTTCCACAATTCTCAAATTATTTCCTTCTGGCACTTTCTAATATTTTCTTCTGGACCTGGGAACTCTGGAAAGTGGCAACAATATTCTTAAGAATTTTCTTTTTGGGGTCTCTTTCAGAAGGTGACCAATGAATTCTTTCCACTTCTATTTTACCATCTGGTTCGATTTTTCCTTGATAATTTCTTAGAAGGCAATATCTAAACTATTCTTTGATCATGATTTTCAGGTAGAACAATAATTTTTATATGATCACTCCTGGATCTATTTTCCAGATCAGTTGTTTTCCCAATAAGATATTTCACTTCGTCGTCTATTTTTTCATTCTTTTGATTTTGTTTTATAATTTCTTAATTTCTCAAAATCATTACCTTCCATGTTTTCCATTTTAATTTTTAAAGAATTATTTTCTTCAGTGAGCTTTTGTACCTCCTTTTCCATCTGGCCAATTCTGCTTTTTAAGACATTCGTCTCTTCATTGGCTTTTGGGACCTCTTTTTCCATTGAGGTTCAGTTATTTATAAAGGCTGCATTTCCTTCAGCATTTTGGGTGGGTCTCCTTTAGCAAGTTGTTGACTTGTTTCTCATGATTTTTTTGCATTACTCTCATTTCTCTTTCCAATTTTTCCTCCATCTTTCTTAGGTGATTTTTAAAATCATTTTTGAGCTCTTTGTGGGCCTCAGACCACTTCAGATAGATAGATAGATAGATGGATGATAGAAATAGATAGAGAAGGAGATATGTGTGTAGACACGTACATATATGTATGTATGTATGCATGCATATGTATATACATACATACATATATAGTTGAAGGCTTTTTTTGAGACCTTTTCCTTGCTGTCTTTTTCCACTTGTATGCTTTCTTCTTCCATTGATTGCATGTTTTCCTCTTCCTTATCTGAAAGGATGGAAGAAAATACCTTTTCGCCAAGAAAGTAACCTTCTATAGTCTTATTTTTTGCTATTTTGAGCATTTTTCCAGCCAATTACTTGGCTTTTGAATCCTTTGTCAAGTGGAGGGTATACTATCCCAGACTTCAGAGGTTTTCTGCTGCCGTTGTCTAAGATATCACTAGGGACCTGTAAGTTTCCAGTTCCACCAAAATGGCATACTCAAGGGAGAGGCATTTACTCCTGTCCTATCCTGTGATCTGGTCTGTGATGAACCATAAACACTCTTATCTGCCCTGAAACTATGAGTAAGATTCCCTCTCCACAGCTGCAACCAACTCCACCATGCCAGCACTCCTCCTCACCCCAGAACTGCCACTCAGGACTGAGACTCATGTTGGGCACTCCATTTCCCCAGAGTTTATGGGCAGACAGCTCCAGAAGCAACTGCTGCTTAGGCAGTAACTGCAGCAATCTTGGGACAGAGTTGGATCACTCTCCTCTCACCCAGGTGAAAGAGCTTTCTCACTGACCTTTGAAACTATCTTTGGAGTTTGTGGCTTGAGAAATCTGGAAACTGTGACAGCTGTGCATGATTCAATGTGCTGAATCTTGCTCCATTTCCATCTGTGCTAAAGAAGACCATGCTGGGCTGGGTTTTGCTATGAGCATGGAGCAAAGACCATTTCTGTTGACCTTCCAGATTGTCTTGGGCTGGAAATCTGTTTCACTATGTCATTTTGTGGCTTCTGCAGCTTTAGAATGTTTTAAGAGTAATTTTTACAGGTATCTTAAGGGCTGTGGGGGAAAAACTCGAGCAAGTTCATGCTTCCATTCCACCATCTTGTCTCTGCCCCCTATACCAATGTTTCTGAGAAGTTCCTGTCATCACTTACTTTTAGCTACTGAGAAACTGCTGCTGAAAACTGGCAAGTCCCCAGAAATTCCATAAAATAAATTTTTATGGAATCGTTTGTGGGTGCTGCGGTTTCCAAGCTTCTCAACCCACAAATGCTAAAGAGAACTTCAAAGGTCAGTGGGAACGGTCTCTGACCAGGTTGAGAGTAAGTGTGGTACAGACCAAGTCCAGCCCTGGATTGGGGGCAACCGCTGTTAAAGAAGAGGCTGCTTCTGGAGAATTCAACTTAATAAAGACCTCAAAGGTTAAATAAATGGCTGGGGGAAATGACCAAACTGAGGGGAAAGAAACCGACTATAAAATATTACCTTCATGGTCTAGAAATGTTTTCTTGCATTATTGGTGATGAGGAAGATAAAAACATACATCCAGAAGAAGACAACAAAGCAAAAGTTACTGCATCCAAAGCATGCAAGAAAAATCTGAATTTGTCTCAGACCAAAGGATTTTGAAAATGAAGTAAGGCAAGTAGAGAAAAAATTGGGAAGAGAAATGAGAGTAATGCTAGAAAAGAGTGAAAAATGAATCAACAGCTTGCTAAAGGAAACCCTCCAAAATACTGAAGAAAATAGTAGCTTTAAAATTAGAATAACACAAATGAGAAAGGAGGTCCAAAAATTGAATGAGAAGAGTGTGTAAAAAGGAGAATTGACGAAATGAAAAAAAGAAGCCCAAAAACTCGCTGAAGAAAATAATTCCTTCAAAATTAGAATGGAGCAAATGGAAGCTAAATGCTTTATGAAAAATCAAAAAATTATCAGACAAAAACCAAAAATGAAAAACTAGAAGACAATGTGAAGTATCTCACTGGAAAAGCAACAAACCTGGAAAATAGGTCCAGGAGAAATAATTTATAACTCATTGGACTCCGTGAAAGCCATGATCAATAAAAAGTCTAAACATCATCTTTCAAGAAATTATCAAAGAAAAGTGCCCTGATATTCTAGAACTGGAGGGTAAAATGGAAATGGAAAGAATCCACCAAAGCTCTCCTGAAAGACATCCCAAAAGGAAAACCCCTAGGAATATTGTAGACAAATTTCATAGTTCCCAGGTCAAGGGGAAAATATTACAAGCAGCCGAAAAGAAACAATTGAAGTACCATGGAAGCAGAATCAGAAAAACACAAGTTTTAGTAGCTCCTACACTAAGGAATTTGAGGGTTTGGAATATGATATTCCAGAGGTCAAAGAAAATAAGTTTAAAACCAAGAACCATCAACCCAGCAAAACTGAGTATAATATATCAAGGGAAAAAATGGAACTTCACTCAAATAGAGGACTTTCAACCATTCTTATTGGAAAAATCAGAGCTGAATAGAAAATTGTATTGTGAAGTACAAGAATCAAGAGAAGCAAGAAAGGCTAATCATAAAAGAGAAACCATTAGGGACTTAAGGTTGAACTGTTTAAATTCCTACGTGGAAACATGGTATTTGCAACCCATGAGACCATTCTCAGTATTAGGATAGTTGGAGGGAATATGTATTTGTTTGTGTGTATAATATATATGTATATATTATATTATTACACATGTGTATGTGTGTACATATGTGTAAGTATACATGTACATGTATAATATATATGCATATGTATATACACACACATAAAGAGAGAGAGAGAGAGGGAGGGAGAGAGAGTGATGGAGAGGGCATGGTTGAATATTTAGGAATGATATTCAAAAAAAGAAAATTAAGTGTTGACAGGAATGTAGTGGGAGAAAGAGAAAGGGAGAGGTAGAATGTAGTAAATCATCTCCCATAAAAGAGGCAAGAAAGAGCTTTTACAATGAAGGAAAATAAGGAGAATATGAGACGAAATAAGCAATCCTTCCTCTCATCAGATTTAGCTTCAGGAGGAAATAACATACACACTCAACTGGGTACGGAAGTTTATCTTACCCTACAGGAAAGCTGGAGGGTGGGGAGGGAGGAAATACGAAAGGGGTGATATTAGAAGGGATAGAAAATTGGGGGAAGGGGTAATCAGAAGTAAACATTTTGGTAGAGGGATAGGTCAAAGGAGAGAACATAATAAATGGAGAGCAGGACAGGGTAGAGGAAAATATAGTCTTTCACAACATGAATGTTATGGAAGTGTTTTGCATGACTAGACATGTATAACCTATTTCAAATTACTTGCCTTCTCAATGAGGGTAGATAGGGAGGGGAGAGGGAGAGAAAGTAGAATTCAAAGCATTAAAGATTAATTTTAAAGCTTGTTTTTACATGAAA
Source organism: Notamacropus eugenii (assembly GCF_028372415.1). Lineage (NCBI taxonomy): Eukaryota > Metazoa > Chordata > Mammalia > Diprotodontia > Macropodidae > Notamacropus > Notamacropus eugenii. Next base: position 323,191,530 of record NC_092872.1, read on the forward strand.
CTAGGAAATAAGATATATTGGCAATAGGGTATAGAAATCTATCTTGCCCTATAGGGCGATAGAAGGCAAGGGGATAAGCACTAGGGGATGGTGATAGAAGGAAGGCAGACTTGAGGACAGGATAATAAGAATACACACTGTCCTGAGGCTGGGAAAGGGAGTGAATGAGGAGAAAAATTAAATTCAAAAATTTTTTTAAAGTGAATATTGAAAATTAAAAATAGATTTTTTTAAAAAGAAGAAAAAAGATGTCTTCTTGAACTAGTAAATCTTACTAGACATTCCAGGAATCTTACATTTTTGATATGGTGTAATAGTCTATCTTACTTCTGTTACACAAAGTCTGATGGTTCACAACCCCAAATCCTAGGTGCCTACACCCAAATATTCTTCCATGCCAGCACTATGGGTGAAATAAGGACTACCATCCTGTATGATTTCTATGTGGGAGGCATGAATCATTAGTGTCATTCACTTGTGAGTTCAGTGTCTGCCTTCTTTTAGGCTGCATTTCTCCCAACCAATGCTAAAACTCAAGAAATATTTGCTTGTATGTTTATACATATGAGGACCATGACATGAACTTTCTTACTGATAAACAAAACCTCCCAAGGGAATTCGAGACTAACTATGATGTAACCTAGATATAGATAGTCTTTTTTAATTTATTTCTTTGTTTCTCTGTTTCTTTTAGTTTTCAACATTCCTGTTATTTAAAAAAACAGTAACATTTGGTGAGGGAGAGATTAAATTCTTCAGGGGGCTTATTTGTCCTCTCTCCAACCCGATCGCTCATTCCTTCTTTTTTTACTATTTTATTTGTTTTCAGTGTTCTACAATCACTTTCATATAACTTAATGTTCCCCCCTTTCCTCCCCCTCATTCCCTTCTCCCTTCCTCCTCCCTCCTCGAGTTACCATACAATGCGATATAGGTTCTACATATACGTTAGTATTAAATACATTTTCACCTTAGTCATGTTGCATGAAGAATTAAAATGAATACTAGAAATCATAAAACAAACTAAAACGTAATACGAAAGAAAATGATCTACTACATTCCGCAAAAGAATTTCATAGTTCTTTCTCTGAATGTGGAAGGCATTTTGCTTTAAGGGACCACTGTGAATTTTTTAAGTCCTTGCATTGCAATGAAGTGCTAAGTCTACCAGAAAAAATCGTTGCTCACTGTGGTTGTGGCTGTGCATAAAGTTCTCCTGGATCCGCTCCTTTCACTCAGCATAAGTTCACATAAGTCTTTCCAGGTCTCTCTGAAGTTTTCCTGTTCATCATTTCTTACATCAAAATATTATTCCATTGCATTCATATATCATAATTTATTCAGTCATTACCCAATTGATGGGCTTCCCCTTGATTTCCACTTTTTGGCCACCACAAAGAGTGCTGTTATAATTACTTTTGTACTTCTGAGATCATTTCCCATTTTTATGCTTTGAGAGGTACAGTCCTAGAAGCAGTATTGCTGGGTCAAAATGTATGCACATTTTTGTAGCCCTTTGGGAAGAGCTCCAAACTGCTCTCCAGAGTAGTTGGATAAGCTCACAACTCCACCAACGAGCAAGTGTTCGACCTCTCCCACATCTTCTCCAACATTAATCATCAACCTGTTTTGTCGTGTTAGCCAGTCTGATAGGTGTGATGTGGTATGTCAGAGTTGTTTTCATTTGCATCTCTCTAATCAATAGTGATTTAGAGCATTTTTTCATCTGACTATAGATGGCTTTGAGTTTTTCCTCTGCAAACTGCCTGTTCATACCCTTTGACCATTTATCAACTGGGAAATGACTTGCATTCTTGGATATTTGACTCAGTTCTCTATACATTTTAGAAATGAGGCCTTTATCACTGACACTAATTCTGAAAATTCTTTCCCAGTTTTCGGCTTCCCTACTAATATTGGTTTCTTTCGGTTTGTTTGTGCAAAAACTTTTCAATTTAATGTAATCAGAATTATCCATTTTGCATTTTGTAATTTTTTTCTATCTCTAATTTAGTCAAAAATTCTTCGCTTCTCCAAAAATCTGATAAATACACTATTCCTTTCTCCACTGATTTTTAGAATATCAGTCTTTATACCTAGATCATGTTCCCATTTGGCCTTTATTCTTGTGTATGGTGTCAGGCATTGGTCTATGCCTAGCTTCCACCATAATGTTATCCAGTTTTCACAGAAATTTTTGTCAAACAGTGAGTTCTTATCCCAGAAGCTGGGGTCCATGGGTTTAGCAAATAGTAGATGGCTATAATCACTGACTATTGTGTCTTGGGTATCTAATCTATTCCACTATCTCTCTTTCCTGAAGAAAAGACTAGTAGAATTTTATCTTATGACCAACAAAGTATGAATTCGTCTCTCAAGTGCACCAAGTGTGTATCTATTCCACAATTTAAACAAAATACATCTGCTTTCTGATTGTAATACATTGGTACCATATCTAAAGTGTGTCTAGGTAGCCTTGAATTCCAAATTTCCTCGCTCTTCTTGGAAGAGTAAGTTTGGATATTGGTGCATCTTGTAGAAGGTTTGAGTTTTCCTTACACAGTGGGAAATGTTTGATCTAAGTTGCTCTTTCTTTTCAGCTCTTTGACTCATATTGAGGGAGATCTGATGGAGCCACACATGGGTTATCCCAATATTCTATCACATCATTTCTAGTTCCCTAACCAATCACATTAATGATGATGGATTTTCCTTGGTACATATACATTGGTGATGCACTCATCCATTTTGTTGCCAGTTAGTCTCTTGATCACTTGAATCGTTCAAGCATGGTCTATGTGCTCCACAGTGAGGGTCTTTTCTTCAATAACTGCTCTCCAAATATGGTCCTACTCCTTAAGGTTCTACAACAACAAAGTTCAAGGCCATATTTTTGCCTCATGATGATGATTATCAAGGAACTTAGGTACCCTCAATTCAACCTAATTGGCTGTCCAGCATCTATAAATATTTGACACCATCAGTGTGTTGTGGAGTCCTTAACATTCTTCTCGAATTTCTCATTTTCTCTGCATCATTGAGTGGCTCTTGCTACTTCACATCCATAGTGTCAAAGGTCCTGTTCACCATATTGCTATGAGTACTGTACCTCTCCAGGCCTCTGAGACCTTATTCCACTCTTTGCTCCAGTGACTTTGGCCTCCAGGCTGTTCCACAAACAAGACATTCCATTTACTCAGTTCCAAGCATTTTTCCCGGTGCTTTTTTTCTTATGAATCTCATTTATGACCTGTTCAATTCTTTTTTTTCAAAAATAAGTCTTTTTAGATATTCTATATTCTCTTCTGCTAAATCAGGCAATTTAAATTTTTTGTTAATATTCTTGCATTTCAATTAAATTGTTAAATTTATTGGCACATAATTGGGCAAAATAAGTGCTTACAATTTCTTTAATTTCCCCTTTGTTCCTAGTAAATTGACAATTTTCATTTTTAATACTAGTGATTGATTTTCTTCCTCTTTTAACTTAAATTATCCATTGGGTTATCTATTTTATTGCTTTTATCCATAGAATAAACTACTAGTTTTATTTATTAATTCAGTGCTTTTTATGCTCACTTTTTAATCCCACTGTGAATTTTTAGAATTTCAAATTTAGGATTTAGTTGGGTTTATTTGGTTTGGTTTTTTTAAGTTGTAAAATTGCATACCCAAGTCAATAGTCCCCTTTTTGTCTATATAATTATTGTGAGTATTCAAGGGTATAAATTTTCCTGTGTTCACTGCCTTTACTTTATCCCATAGGTTTTGATATATTGTTTTATCATTGTCATCTTCTTCAGTGAAATTATCTACTATTTCTATGATTTGTTCTTTGACTCAATCATTCTTTAAGATTATGTTATTTTATATGCAATTAGTTTATAATCTTTGTTTCTGTGGTCCCTTATTAAATACAACTGGCACTGGAGTATTGCATTTTCATCTGAGGAAGAGACTTTTAATACCTCTGTTTTTTATTATTAAATTTTTCTGTACAAACACATGGTCAGTTTTTGTAAAGGTGTCTTGAACCTCTGAGAAAAAGTTGTATTCCTTAAATACTCCATTGAATTCTCTCCAGATACCTATCATATATGCCATATCTAAAATTCTATTCACTTTCTGAAATTTTTCATATTTATTTTTTGGTTAGATTTATCTAGATCTGAAAGTCAAAGATTAAAGTTGCTCATTTTTATAATACTTCTATCTTTTTCTACCTATAATTCTTTTAACATTTCTATTACAAATGTAGATGCTCTAGTATTTGATATATGCAAGTTTAGATTTAATATTACTTAATTAACTGTAGTGCCTTTTATTAAACTGTGGTTACCCTGTTTATATCTTTTAATTAAATGTATTTTGGCATAATTTTGTCAGAGATCATAATTGCTACCCTTGTTCTTTTGCATCAGCTAAAGCATAATGAATTGTACTCGAAGCTTCCATTTTTAACTCTGCATGACCTCTCATTCAATTTTTAAAAAAATTTAAATTTACTTATTTCAGTTTTCAACAATGACTTGCATAAGTTTTAAATTTTTCCCCCTTCCTCCTTGAGACAGCATGCATTCTTACATGAGTTGTACACTTACTTTCTTATTAAATACATTTTGACATTCGTCATGTTACATAGAAGAATTAAAATGAATGGGAGAAACGAGGAGAAAAATCAAAACAAAACAAAATGTAACACAAGAGAAAATGGTCTTCTTCATTCTGTGTTCTGATTTCATAGGTCTTTCTTTGGACATGGAGGACCTTTTGCATCGAGAATCCTTTGGAAATGTTTTAGGTTCTTGCATTGCTGTGAAGAGCTAAATCGTTCAGAAATAGTCCTCACAAATTGCACCTGTTACTGCATATAATGTTCTCCTGGTTCTGCTCCTTTCACTCAGCAGCAGTTCATATAAGTATTTCCAGATCTTTCTGAATTCTGACAGCTCATAATTCCTTATAGCACAATAGTATTCCACTACATTCATGTCCCATAGTTTTTTCAATCATTTCTCACTTGATGGGCATTTCTTCAATTTCCTGTTCTTGACCATGACAGAAAGAGCTGCAATAAATATTTTTGTACATGTGGGACCTTTTCCCATTTTTATGATCTCTTTGGGATATAGTCATAGAAGCGATATTGCTGGGTCAAAGAGTATACACATTTTTGTAGACCTTTGGGCAGAGCTGCTAATTGCTCTCCAGAATGGTTGGATCAGCTCGCAGCTCTACCAAAAATGAATCAATTTTCCAGCTCTCCCACATCTTTTCCAACATTTATCATCTTCCTGATTTGCCATGCTAGCCAATTAGATAGGTGTGATGTGGTACCTCAGAGGTGTTTTGATTAGAGCACATATTTGACCATTTGTCAGTTCTCGAATGACTTGTATTCTTGCAAATTTTACTCAGCTCTTTATATATTTTAGAAATGAGGCCTACATCACAGGTACTCGTTGTAAAAATTCTTGCCCAATTTTCTGTTCCCCTCCTATTCTTGGTTGCTTTGGATTTGTTTGTGCAAAAACTTTTCAATGTAATCAAAATTATGCATTTGGCACTTCATGATGTTCTATATCTCTTATTTGGACATAAATTTCTCCATTCTTCATAAATCTGACAAATACATTATCCCTTGCTCCCTTAATTGCTTTATAATATCACTCTTTATACCTAGATCTTGTACCCATTTGGACTTTATTCTTGTGTGTGGTGTCAGGCATTTGTGTATGCCCAGTTTCTGCCACATAATTATCCATTTTTCCCAGTAGTTTTTCTCAAACAGTGAGTTCTCATCCCAGAAAATTGGGTCCTTGAGTTGATCAAACAGTAGACTGCTACATTCATTGGCCACTGTTTCCTGAGTCCCTAATCTATCCCACTGATCTACCTCTCTATTTCTTAGCAAGTACAAAGTACTTTTGATGATAACTGCTTTACAATACATATTGAAGTCTGGTATGGTTGGGCCACCTTCCCTAGTATTTCTTTTCATTAATTCCCTGATATTGTAGTCCTGTACTTCTTCCAGATGAATTTTGATATCACTTTTTCTACCTCTATAAAATAATTTCCCAGTACTTTGATTGATATGGTACTGAATAAGCAGAATAATTTACGTAAAATTGTCATTTTTATTTCATTAGCTCAGTCTACCCAGGAGTAACTGATGGTTTCCCAGTTACTTACATTTCTCTTTATTTTTGCAAAGAGAGTTTTGTAGTTGTGCTCATATATTCCCTAGGTTTCTTTTGGCTCACAGACCCCCAAATATTGTATAGTGTCTACCATAACTTTGGAGGGAATCTCTCTTTCTATCTCTTGCTTTTGAATTTTGTTAGCAATATATAGAAATGCCAATGATTTATGTGGGTTTATTATGCAACCTGCAACTTTGCCAAAATTGTTTATTATTTCAAGTAGCTTTTTACTTGATTCTCTAGCATTCTCTAAGTATATCATCATATCATCTGTAAAGACTGATAACTTACTTTCTTCTTTGCCTATTCTACTTCTGTCATTTTCTTTTTCTTTACTCGTTGCTAAAGCTAACATTTATGGTGCCCTATTGAATAACAGTGGTGATAATGAATATCCTTTTCCACCCCGATCTAGTTGGAAATGCATTAAGCTTGCTCCATTATATATAATGTTTGCTGGCGGTTTTAGTTATATGCTACTTACTATTTTGAGGAAGACTCCAATTATTCCCATGCTATTCAGTATTTTTAATAGTAATGGATGTTGTATTTTGTCAGAATCTTTTTCTGCAACTAATGAGATAATCACATGGTTTCTCTTAGGTTTTGTTGATATGATCAATAATACTAATAATTTTCATAATATTGGACAAGCGGTTCATTCCTGGTATAAATTCTACCTGATCATAATGTAGTATTCTTATGGTAATTTGTTGTAATCCTTTTGCTAGTATCTTATCTTAAATTTTTCTTTCTACATTCCTTGGGGAAATTGGTCTATACCTGTCCTTCTCTATTTTGGCTGTTCCTGTTTTAGGTATCAGAATAATATCTGTACAATAAAACCAATTTGATGGGACTTCTTCTTCAGCAATTTTCGCAAATAGTTTCTATATTATGGGAATTAACTGTTCTTTAAATGTTTGATAGAATTCACTGTAAATCCATCTGTCCATGGAGATTTTTCTCCTAGGGAGTTCATTGAGGACTTGTTTGATATGTTTTTCTGGGATGGGCTTATTTAAGTATTTTACTTCCTCTTCTGTTAATCTGGGCAATTTATATATTTTTTAATATTCATTCATTTAACTTACATAGTCAAATTTATGGAGATACATTTGGGCAAAATCATTTCTAATTATTCTTTTAATTTCCTCCTTTTTGGAGTTGAGCTCATCTTTTTAATTTTTTGTTATTGGTAATTTGGTGTCCTTTCTTTTTGTCAGTCACATTGATCAAAAGTTTATCAATTTTATACTTTTTTCATAAAACTAACTTTTAGTTTTATTTATTAGGTCAATAGTTCTCTTAATTTCAATTTTATTAATCTCTCCTTTGGTTTTCAATATTACCAATTTGGCATTTACTTGGGAATTTTTAATGTGTTCTTTTTCTAGCTTTGTCAGTTGCATGCCCAATTCATTGATCTCCTGTTTCTCTATTTTATTCATGTAGGCATTAAAAGACACAAAATTTCCAACAAAAACTGTTTTTGAAGTATTCCATAAGATTTGGTAGGTTGTCATATTATTGTCATTCTCTTGAATGAAGTTGTTGATTGTTTCTTTAATTTGTTGTTTAACTCACTCTTTTTTTGGATTAGAGTCTTCAGTTTCCAATTAATTTTTGGTTTATATTTCCATGAACTTTGATTACATGTAATTTTTATTGCCTCATGATCTGAAAAGGAAGCATTCATGATCTCTGCCCGTGAATCAAGCATTGTGTGTTTTTATACCCTAGCCCATGGTCAGGTTTTGTGTTATGCCTCATGTACTACTGAGAAAAAGATATATTCCTTTCTGTCATATTTCAGTTTTCTCCAGATGTCCATAATATCAACTTCATCTACAGTTCTATTCATCTTCTTGACTTCTTTCTTGTTCATTTTTAGGTTAAATTTATCAAGTTCAGAGAGAGGGAGGTTGAGGTCCCCTGCTAGTATAGTTTTGCTGTCTGTTTCTTCCTAAAATTCCCCTAAATTCTCCTCTAAGAGTTTGGATGCTCTACCACTTGGTTCATGCATGTTTCGTAATGATATTACTTCATTGTCTACAATGTCTTTTAACGGAATATGGTTTACTTTCTTATCTGTTTGATTAGATTTATTTCTGCTTTTGCTTTCTCTGTTATTAGGATTACTACACCTGCTCATTTTACATCAGCTGAGGCACAATATATTCTGCTCCAACCTTTTACCTTTACTCTGTGTGTATCCCCCTGTACCAATGTCTTTCTTGTAGATATATTGTTGGATTATGGCTTTTAATCCAATCTGTTATTTGCCTCTGTTTTATGGGAGAGGTCATTCCATTCACTTTCACAATTATAATTACTATTTGTGTTTTTCCCTCCATCCCATTTTCCCCCATTCATGCTTTTATTTCTCGCTTCTTCCTTATCCTCCACAATAGAGATTTAGTTTTTGACCACTGCTTTCTTTAGTCTTCCACCCCTTCTATCATTCCCCCTCCATTTTATTCCCCCTTTCCCTTACTACTTCTTCTCTCCTTTTAAACCTCTTCCCTGTTCTTTTCCCTTTGTCCTCCTACTGTTTATAGAGCAAGTTGGATTTCTATACATAACACAGTATATTGGTCCATCCTTGAACCAAATCAGATGAGAGTGAATCTCAAATAGTGTTGCCTTCCCTCCCCTCTTTCCCTGTACTATAATATGTTTTTGTGACCCTGCCTTTGATGTAATTTACCATTTCCTGCTTCCTCCTTTTCTCTTGTCCTACTACAATCCATCTTCAACCTTTAAGCACCTTTTTATCATTACATCAGATAATTTATACCCACTTCATCAATGTACGTATATCCCTTTTAAATGTCATAATAAATATGTAATTCTGAAGACTATTAACAATTATCACCCATACGGGGATATGAACAGCTTGCCTATATTGAATAGCAAGTTCTTTCTTACTGTTTACCTTTGTATGACTCTCTTGAGTCTTATACTTGGAGATCAAATTTTCCATTGAGCTCTTCCTTTTCATCAGGAAGGCATGAAAATCTCTTATTTCACTGAATGACCATCTCCTTGTCTGAAATATTATGCTCAATTTTGCTGGGTAATTGATCTTTTGTTGTAGTCCAAACTCCTTTACTTTGCAGAATATCATATTCTATTCCCTCCAGTCCTTGAATGTAAAAACTGCAAGGTCCTGTGTGATCCAGATGCTAGTTCTTTGATATTTGAATTATTTCTTTCTGGTTACTTGTAGTGTTTTCTCCTTAACTTGATAGTTCTGGATTTTGGCAACAATATTCCTTGGTGTTTTCAATTTGGAATCTCTTTCAGGAGATGATTGGTGGATTCTTTTGATGACTATTTTGTCCTGTGAATCTAGAACCTCAAGGCAGTTTTCCTTGATCATTTCTTGAAAGATATTTTCCAGGATCTTTTTTTGATTCATCATGACTTTCTAGTAGATCAATGATTTTTATGTTCTCTCCTGCATCTATTTTGCAGGTCAGTTGTTTTTCCAAAAAGGTATTTTACATTTTTTCCCAATTTTTCATTCTCTATATTTTGTTTGACTGTTTCTTGTTGTCTCATAGAATCATTAATTTCGAGTTCTCCAGTTCTAGTTTTTAATAAAATAGTTTTCCTCAGTTAACTTTTGTACCTACTTTTCCATTTGTCCAACTGTTCATTTTAAGGAGCTGTTCTGTTGAGCAAATTCTTTTTTCATTTTATCAATATTATTTTTAAAGTCATTGGCCAATTTTTCTTCTGCCTCTCAAATTTATTTTTTTAAATCCTTCTTGATCTCTTCCAAAAATGCTCTTTGAGTTTGACAGAGTTCATATTCCCTTTTCAGGTATCAAATGTGAGAACGGTATCAACTCTGTCCTATTCTGTATTCATATTTTGGTCTTCTTTCTCTCCTTAATAAGATTCTATGATCATTGCTTTTTTTTTTTGCTTCTTGCTCATGACAAATACCTTTTTCCTGACTTTCAAAGTGAATCTCTGTTTGTGGGCCTCAGGAGTGTCTATCCAATTTCCTTGGCTGTGCTGAGGCATGCCTGGGGTCCTGGTTTTTGTGCTTGAGGGCTCCACCTCCTTGTTGCTCAAGGTCTCCTCCTGGTTCACGGAGTTGGCCTGCCTGGGACACCTCTTGTCCTGCACTGGTCCCCATCAATCACAGCAAAAGGTAGCCTTCTTGATAGTCCTCCTACCCTTCTGAGCTGAGAGACTGTTTACACCTTGCACTGATTCCACTGTTTCAGGATTTTTCCTGGTGCAGTATTCTCTGCGTTTTTCAAGATCAACAAGGGGAAGGTGAGAGCACTTACACTTTGTTCTGTCATCTTGTCTCCTGATAGTTCAAGTGTGGGACTTTCAAACATTTAATCTGTGGACTGATAGTCTTAGAAGTGGCTGCTGCTCTTGCTGGGAGTTATGTGCTTCTCTTTCCCTCAGTTTCACGGGACTGGGCTGATATGTCAGAGAATCCACACGACTGTTTGTATTTTAGTCTACCCTGGCAGTTCCTGCTCTGTTCTGCTATGTCAGAGTTTGGATTGGTGCAGCCTATGTACTCTGTGCTTCACCAGCCCCATGTAAAAGATCCTTCTGTTGGCTTTCTGGGCTGTCCTGGACTAGAAATCTGCCACACTCTGCCTCCTAGAGAATTCTGCCACTCTAACATTTGTTAAGATTCTCTTTGTAGAGATATCTGAAGGAATTTGTGGTAGGACTCAGGTGAGTCTGTGCTCGCCCTCCATCATCTTAGCTCCAGCCCCTTGTATCTCTCATTCTTAAATGTGTATCTTGTAAACAACATGTTGGGTTCTGATTTTTAAACCATTCTGCTCTCTGGTTGTGTTCTAAGAATGCATTCATTCTATTCCCATTCAAAGTTGTAAATACTATTTGTGAATTTCCCTCCATCACTATTGTCCTTCTCAGCCTCTCTCTGTACACTATACTTGTAGGCTTAGCTTATTCTCTAACCCTCCTATTCTTTATTCTGCCAACATCTCCAGGAGTCATCTCCCACCACTCTCCTAAACCTTAATCTAATCATCTTTCAAAAAGTCCCTTCCCCAACCTCTCCACCACTTCTCTTACTTCTTTATAAGTCCTTAAGATTTCTACACCCCTCCAGATATATGTGTTGTTTCCCCTTCAACCCAGATCTGATGTGAGTAAGGTGCCAACAATTACTAGTTCTCCACCCCCACCTATTATCACTGTATCAGTTCTTTATTTCACACCCCATTTTGTGAGATAATTGTTCCTTTTTTTCCTTTTCCTATCCAATTTTTTTTAAAGAACAAGAACATCATACACAAATCAGCTCCAACATTTATTTCAAGCTACCCTCATAATTCTGAGCTTTAAGAATACTGTTAACATATAGATAAGAACATATATAAATATATGTATGTACAATTATATATGGATGTATGTATATGTATGTTCATGTATATATGGGTATGTGAGAATATATGTGTGTATGCATATTTTGAACTTAATGATGTAATATATATATATATATATATATATATATATATATATAGAGAGAGAGAGAGAGAGAGAGAGAGAGAGAGAGAGAGAGAGAGAGAGAGAGAGAGAGAGAGAGAGACCTTAATGAGTCCCTTATAATTAGTCTTTAAAGTGTTCCTCATATTTTTGGCGGATTTTTTTATATCAAATTTTCCATTGAATTCTGGTCTTTTTGTCACAAATACCTGAAAGTTTTTCAGTTCATCAGGTATACTTTTACTCATTCAGGACTATACCCAATTATTCTGAATAAGTTGTTCATGGTCACAACCCTAGATAATTTGCTCTTTGAAATATAGTGTTCCAATACTTACAGTGTTTTAATGTAGAAGCTGCAAGATCTTCTAAAAACCTGTCTGTATTTCCATAGTATTTAAATTGTATTAGTATTTAAATATATTTAGTATTTAAATTCAGGAGGCCTGAAAGAAAGAAGGTTTAAGATGTGACAACTCCCTGGATTGTTAACTCTTACCTCCTGACATTCTAATGATGTCCCAAATAAATATTTTCGCTTTGCCTTTGAGGAAGAGAGTTTACTATATTTTGCTAATTTATCCTGACAATATGCATGCATATTCTTAGTGGCTGCCATCATATCTCATTGGAGTAACACAGGTCTATCAAGCTTAATCATCTCACAATGTAGTTATAGGAGGAGTTTTTTTTTTTTCCCCCTCACATCATCCTCTCAATATGAACCCACATCTTCTTTAGCCTTAGTAGCTGTCTATGCTCAGGTTCTTCTTCCTTTCTTACTTATTTTAACTTTTTCAGCCACGTATAATTACTATCATATTTTAATCCCAAATTGTGGGTAATATTGTCCTAGGCCTAAGGTCTTTCTTATTGTTATTTTCTCAATTCTGTCAAGTCACTCAATCTCAGGGACTCCTCTCTTCCGCTAAGCCACAGTTAGGGCTCCCAGTCCTAGTATCCTGAAAATATTCTTGCTCCTTGCAGTCCCCACTTGCTTCACGTGTCCTCACCCCTCTCCACTCACAACCACTGTGGTAATCAGATATAATCAGCACTACAAGCTTGGCCTCCACAAAGAGAGAGTGGAAAGTTAGTTGTGGTCAGAGGGGATATGTCTTTCAATCTTCCCACATTCAGTATCATGCTGTTCATTAGATAAAAGTGGTGTGTGAAGTTAAAGTTCAGGTGGTTAAATTTCATGAGAGCTAGTCTGCTTCCTGAGGTAGTTGCCTTGGGAGCAGTTCCTCCTCTTTGTTGATTCAGTGGAGTTGAGCTCGTGGTGTTTACACTTTACTCAAGCCAAATCTCAGCTCCTGAAAGTCCTGTATTTTATATCAAATTATCCATGGTATTCTGGTGTTGTCTTTTTCTTGTAGTCTCAAGTTTTCTTAGGAGGGCAATACGACAGTACACTGTAATATTCATTATACTCTAGTTTCTTCAACAACTCCCTAATTGATTGGCATCACCTCAGTTTCCAATTCTTTGCTTCTACAAAAGTACTGCTACAAATATTTTTGTAAATATGGCCATTTTCCTTTTTCTTTGATACCTTTGAGGTAAAATACTGATATTGCTATTGTTGGGTCAGAAAGTATGGAGAGTTTTGTAGCCCTTTGGGCATAGTTCCATATTGTTCTCCAGAATGATTGGACTAGTTCAGAGCTCCACCAATTGCTTTAGTGTATTGATTTTCCAACATCTTCTCCAGCATTTGTCATTTTCATTTTTTCTCATGGTCGGTGTGTCTCATAGGTGTGAGGTGGTAACCTTCATTTGCCCTTCTTTAATTATTAGTGATTCAGAGCATTTTTATATCACTACTGACAGCTCATATTTCTTCCTCTACCAGTTCATATTCATTAACCATTTACCAATGAAAGGTTGCCTCTCATTTTTACTAATTTGGTCATATATTTCAGAAATAAGATTATTACCAAGATAACATTCTATAAAATTTCCCTCAGTTTCCTTCTTTTCTTCTAATTTAGAGCATGATGTTTTCTTGCAAAGATACTAGAGTAAATGGTCCTTGTCATGTTACAGACTAGGAACTGAGGCAAATAGGGGTTAAGTGACTTTCTCAAGGTTACACAGATAGTAAGTATCTGAAGCCAGGTTTGCATGCAGATTTTGCTGACTGCAGAGCCAGTGCTCTATCCACTGTGTCACCTAGCCATCCCCGAAATACTTATAAATGGCTTAGATCTAAATTCAGTGGGAAAAGAATGTACATATTTCACAGCACCAATGCTAGGATTTAAACTCAAATTCTCTTATTCTAAATCTAATACTTCTGTCCCCTTCAAAGATCAAGTAAGTTTTAACCTCCTGCTTAGTCCCCTTGTATTCACTTCTCATGTCTGCCTCCCAGAATTTGAGTGTCTTAAAGGCTCAATTCATGTGAAACATCTTTCATGTAGCTTTCCTCCTAAGTATCTATCCATAATTTTATGTTAATGCTCCCTTTTCAAATGACACGGTGTTCCCTAGGTACATGTTTTTATGCCTACAGGGTAATGTAGTCTCTCTAAAGTCAGGAAATATTCTTTGTTTATCATTGTTTTCTAAGAGTTTATCATATATTCTCTTCATTTGACAAGTGTTTAGTTGTTGTTCATCCTTCATTTTTTTGGAGGACCAATGACATCAATAGGTGAGTCTTGACTTGTTCAAGAATTGAAATTAAATGAGACAGAGTTGGGCAAATCTGTCAATCTCACTCTCTTTTCCAGAGTCATCCAGGTACAGTAACCAGACAAAAGTGAAAATGATTATCGATAACTAATCAAGTGAATTTTCTCTCCAATCATAGTCTACTTATACACCATCTATCCTTGTCTACCATGTCACCATCAACCTCCCCAGCAATAAGAAGGGACCCTGTAACACAGTTCAGTTCTCAGGAATAGGGTTGATCAGCACATGACTCATCTTGATGGTTGTGGGGTCCAAAGCAGATATAGATGCTATGATGCAGCAAAAAGCAAGTAGCACAAAATACCGTAACCAGAATTACCATCTGTAATTTTCTTTACCCTCCCTACTAGAGTCAAAACCAGTCAAGGACGCTAAAGGAGATGAAGTGATTGTTACTCCTCTACATTCCTTCTTATTGAAAATGCACAGAATTATATTTCCACTTCTTCCTTGTGCTGCTCTCTCCTTCATCCTGTTTAAAAAGTAAAATGTCAGGTTAATAAATAATCCTGAGCCTCCTGAAGGCTTTGCAGGAATACTGTGGAAGAGACAGATTGTGTGCTAGACTGTATCACAGTGCATACTCGTATAGTAGTTGGAATAATTACTACCACAGTGACAGCTGTCTAAACAAAAACCCACCTAGACAAAGCCCTGAGCTCTAACGCACCTTGTGTTAGTAATCTTCTTTCCCCCAGGAGATTTACATTAGTGATTTTGAATGAGGATATATCTTTGTACAGGTGGCAGCATAAGTGAACCAAACCTAAAATCTGCCTAGGGAAGGTTTCCTTATGAGGCATTATGATGAATCTAATCAGAGAAAGTTTTTCCTAAATGTTTTCTCACATCAAAGTCATCTGTTCTGGTCTCAAACCTATCAGTGAGCGATGCTAACATTTATCTGAAGCATGTGAAAATTTCCCCCAGCAGAACCTAAAAATAAACGTGACAGAAGTTAAAGAGGTGAATAAAACTCTGGATAAAGTAGATATGATGGATCTCTGGAGAAAACTGAATAAGGATAGAAAGGAATATAAATTTTTCTAAGTGGTACATAGCACATATGCAAAAATTTGCCCTGTACTAGGGCATAAAAACCTCACAATCCAGAGCTAAAAGTGGAGACACTCAATACATCCTTCTCAGATCATAATTCAATAAAAATTAAATGTGATAAAAGGTCATGGAAAGATAGACCAAAAATTAACTGGAAACTAAAAAATCTAATCCTAAAGGAGTTGATTAAAGAACAAATCATAGAAACAATCAACAACTTCATTCAAGAGAATGACAATAATGAGACAACCTTCAAAATCTTATGTGATGTTACAAAAGCCGTTCTTAAGAGAAGCTTTATATCTTTGAATACCAACATGAATGAAAGAGAGAAAGAGGAGATCAGTGAATTGGGCATGCACCTGAAAAATCTAGAAAAAGTACAAATTGAAAATATCCAAGGAAAGATTGAATTAGAAATACTGAAGACTAAAGGAGAGATTAATAAAAGTTAATTAAGAAAACTATTGAACTAATCAATAAAACTAAGTGTTGGTTTTATGAAAAAAACCAATAAAATTGATAAAAACTTTGGTCAATTTGATTTAAAAAAGAAAAGAAGAAAACCAAATTACCAATATCAGAAAAGAAAAGGGTGAACTCACCTCCAATGAGGACGAAATTAAAAAATAATTAGAAATTACTTTGCCCAATTGTATGCCCATCCATTCAACAATATAAAGGATATGGATGATTATTTTTTAAAAAAATAAATTGCCCAGATAAACAGAAGAGGAATTTGAATACTTAAATAACCCCAACTCAGAAAAAGAAACTGAACAAGACATCAAAGAACTCTCTAGGAAAAAACCTCCATGGCTGGATGTATTTACGAGTGAATTCTAGAAGACATTTAAAGAACAGTTAATTCCAATACTCTATAGACTATTTGGAAAAATTGAGGAAGGAGTCCTTCCAAGTTTTTTTATGATGCAAATACGGTTTGGATATCTAAACCAGGAAAAGCCAAAACACAAAAAGACCAAATATTATACACCAATTTCTCCAATGAATGAAGATGCAAAAATTTTAAATAAGATATTAGCAAAAAGAATACAGCAAATTATCATGAAAATAACACATTTTGATCCGGTACGATTTATACCAGGATTGCAAGTCTGCTTCAATATTAGGAAAACTACTAGCAATATTGATCATATCAACAACAAAACTAACAGAAGTCACATGATTATCTGAATAGATGCAGAAAAAGTTTTGACAAAATACAACACCCATTCCTACTGAAAACACTGGAGAGCGTAAGAATAAGTAGAACTTTCCATAAAGTAATAAGTAGTTTCTCCTTAATACCTTCAGCAAGCATCGTATGCAATGAATATAAGGTAGATGGATTTCCAATAAGAACAAGGATGTCCATCATCACCACTATTATTCAATATGATTCTGGAAATGTCAGCTATAGCAATAAAAGAAGAAAAAGAAATTGGAGGAATTACAATAGGCAAAGAAGAAACTAAGTTATCACTCTTTGCACATGATATGACATTATACTTAGAGAATTCCAGAGATTCAAGTAAAAAACTACTTGAAATAATAAACAACTTCAGTAAACCTGCTGGTTACAAAGTAAACCCACAAAAATCTTCTCCATTTCTATATATTACTAACAAAACCCAACAGCAAGAGACAGAAAGAGAAATCCATCTAAAGCTGGGATAGACACTGTAAAATATTGGGAAGTCTACCTGCCAAAGCAAACCCAGGGAGTATATGAGCAGAATGACAAAACACTTTTCTTACTAATAAAGTCAGTTCTAAGTAAGTGAAAAAGCATCAGTTGCTTGTGGGTAGTCCAAGCCAATATAATAAACATGACAATTCCACTTAAATTAATTTACTTATTCAGTGCCAGACCAACCAAACTATCAGAAAATTGTTTTCTAGACCTACGAAAAATAATATCAAAAAATCATCTGGAAGAACAAAAGATCAAGAATATCAAGGGGACTAATCAAAAGAAATGCGAGGGAAGATGGCCTCACTCTACCAGATCATAGACTGTAATATAAAGGAACAATTATCAAAACCACTTCATTCAGGCTAAAAACCAGAAGGGTAGACCAGGGGAAAAGACAAATACTCAAGACACAATAGTCAATGAATATAGCAATCTACTGTGTGACAAACCAAGGACCCCAGCTTCTGGGATAAGAACTCACAGTTCAACAAAAATTGCTGGGAAAACTGAAAAACAGTGTGGCAGAAAATAGGCATAGACCAATGCCTGACACTGTTCACAAGAATAAAGTCCAAATGGGCACATTATTTAGGTATAAAGATTGAAACTATAAACAAATTAGTGTAGCAAGGAGTAGTATATATATCAGATTTTTGGAGAAGGGAAGCATTTTTGGGTAAACAAGAGATACAAAGCATTATGAAGTGCAAAATGGATTATTTTGATTATGTGTAACTGGAAAGTTTTTGCACAACATAACCTAATACAAACAAGAAAAGGAGGGAAGCAGAAAACTGGAAAAGAATTGTTGCATCTAGTGTCTCTGATAAAGACCTCATTTCTAAAACATATAGAGAACTGAGTCAAATTTACAAAAATACAAATCATTCCCTAATTGATAAATGGTCAAAGAATTTGAAGAGTCAGTTTTCAGAAAAAGAAATTCAAGCTATCTGTAGTCATATGAAAAAAACTCTAAATCACTATTGATTAGAGAGATGCAAATCAACACAATTCTGAGGTACCACATCACATCTATCAGGTTGGATAACATGACAAATCAGGAAGATAACAAATGTTGGAGATGATGTGGAAGAGTCGGAACAGTAATTCATTATTGGTGGAGCTGTGAGCTGATTCAATCATTCCGGAAAGCAATTTGGAACCATGCCCAAAATGTTTCAAAAATGTGCCTACACTATGACCCACCAATATCTCTCCTAGGACCGTGTCCCAAAAAGATCGTAAAAATGGGAAAGAGTCCCACATATCCAAAATATTTGTAGCAACGTTTTGTTGTGGCCAAGACCTAGAAATCAAAGAGATGTCCATCAATTGAGTAATAGCTGAAAAATTTGTGGTATATGAATGTGAAAGAATACAATTTTGCTATAAGAAGTGATGAGCAGGAAGATTTCAGAGGAAGGTCTTATATGAACTGATGCTGTGTGAAAGGAGTGTGTGAAAGGAGAACTTTATACTCTGTAACAACCACGGTGTGAGAGGAATTTTTCTGGTAGACTTAGTCCTTCACAGCAATAGAAGGACCTAAAAAATTCTCAGTGGACTCAAGGCAAAACGCCCTCCACATCAAGAGAAAGAAGTGTGGAATTCCATCTCAGAATGAAGCAGACCATTATCTCCTGTGTTATGGTTTGTTTTGTTTTATGGTTTCTCCCATTCATTTTATTTCTCATTTATTTTTTCATTTTAAATTTATTTATTTACTTTAAGTTTTCAACATCCATTTCCACAAAATTTTAAGTTCCAAATTTTCTCCCAATCTTTTCCCTCCCACCACCCCAAAATACCAAGCATTTTCATTACCCTTACTACCAATCTGCCCTCTCTTATAACATACCTCCCTTCCTTTATCCCAATCTTCTCTTTTGTCCTGTAAGGCAAGATGAATTTCGATATCCCATTACCTGTATTTGTTATTTCCCAGTTGTGTGCAAGAACAATATTCAACAGTTGTTCCTAAAACTTTGAGTTTCAGCTTCTCTTCCTTCCTCCCTTCCGACCCATTGCCACTGAGAAGACAAGCGATTCAATATAGTCCATATATGTGTAGTTTTCCAAATGACCTCCATGATAGTCATGTTGTGTAAGATGGACTATATTTCCCTCTATCCTATCCTGCCACCACTTCTTCTATTCTCTCTTTTGACCTTGTCCCTCCCCAAGAGTGTTACTTCTAATTGCTATCTCCTATTGCCCTCCCTTCCATCATCCCCGCCATATTGCTTATTCCCTTCTCTTCCAATTTCCTGTATTGAAAGAAAAGTTTCATACCAAAATGAGTGTGCATTTCATTCCTTCCTTGAGCCAAATGTGATGAGAGTAAGCTTCACATTTTCCCTTTCACTTCCTGCCCTTTTTCCTCCATTGAAAAGTCTTTTTCTTGCCTCTTTTATGAGAGATAATTTGCCAAATTCCATTTATCCCTTTCTCTGCCCAATATATTCCTCTCTCACCCTTTAGTTTTATTTTTTTAGATATGATCCCTTCCTATTCAACTCACCCTGTGTTCTCTGTCTCTCTCTGTCTCTCTGTCTCTGTCTATCTCTGTCTCTGTGTGTGTGTGTGTGTGTGTGTGTGTGTGTGTGTGGAGTCCCACCAACTGCCCAGATACTTAAAAAAGTTTCAAGAGACAGAAATACTGTCTTTCCATGTGGGAATGTAAACAGTTCAACTTTAGTAAGTCCCTTATGATTTTTCTTTCCTGTTTACCTTTTCATGCTTCTCTTGATTCTTGCTTTTGAAAGTCAAGTTTTCTTTTCATCAAGAATGCTTCAAAGTCCTTTATTTCATTGAAAGACCATTTTTCCCTGAAGTATTATACTCAGTTTCTTTGGGTAGGTGATTTTTGGATTTAATCCTAGTTCCTTTGACTTCTGGGATATCATATTCCATGCCCGTTGATCCCTTAATGTAGAAGCTGCTAGATCTTGTGTTATCCTTATTGTACTTCCACAGTACTCAAACTGTTTCTTTCTAGATGCTTGCAATATATTCTCCTTGGTCTGGTAACTCTGGAATTTGGTTACAATGTTGCTAGGAGTTTTCTTTTTTGATCTCTTTCTGGAGGTCATGGATGGATTCTTTCAATATTTATTTTTCTCCTCTGGTTCCAGAATACAAAGGCAGTTTTCCTTGATAATTTCATAAATGCTGATGTCAAGGCTCTTTTTTGATCTTTTTTTTTTTTTGACTTTCAGGTAGTTCCATAATTTTTAAGTTGTCTCTCCTAGATCTATTTTCCAGATCAGTTTTTTTTCCAATGAGATCTTTCACATTATCTTCCATTTTTTCATTCTTTCAGTTTTGCTTTGTGATTTCTTGGTTTCTCATAATGTCATTAGCCTCCATTTGTTCCATTCTAATTTTTAAAGAACTATTTCCTTCAGTGAGCTTTTGAATCTCCTTTTCCATTTGGTTAATTCTTGTTTTTAAAGCATTCTTCTCATCATTAGCTTTTTGGAACTCTTTTGCCAGTTGAATTAGCCTGTTTTTAAAGATGTAATTTTCTTCAGCATTTTTTTGGATCTCCTTTATCAAGTTGTTGACTCACTTTTCATGATTTTTTTTGCATCTCTCTCATTTCTCTTCCCAATTTTTCTTCCACCTCTCTTACTTGATTTTCAAAATCATTTTTCAGTTCTTCCATGGCCTGAGACCACTGAATATTTATTTTTGATGTCTGGGATACAGAAGCCTTGACTTTTATATCTTTCCCTGATGGTAAGCATTCTTCTTCCTCATCCAAAATGATGGGATGAGATATCTGTTCACCAAGAAAGTAAACTCTCTATACTCTTATTTTTCCCCTTTTTTGGGCATTTTCCCAAGCAGTTACTTGACTTTTGGGTCCTTTTTCAATTGCAGGGTATACTCTGGGGATTTGCAAGATCTCATTTCCTCCAAAGTGGCACAAGGAAGCCTATCCACTCTTCTGGGAGCAAACAGAAATTTTTTGCCCAGAATCTGTGAGTAGTAGAGTTTCCTCTCCACAACCACCTGGCCTCCACTTCCACCAAGCCAGCACTGGGGGCTAAGATTCAAATTAGCTACTCAATTCCCCCAGGGGCTTTAGGCAGGGGCAGGGCAACCATTCAGTGTGAGATTAAAATCAGTTGCTCAGGTGGGGACAGGGCTGCCACACAGGGCTCAGTTGCCCTAGAGTCTTTATAATGAGGCTTTCCTGCAATAATGGATGCGAGCTGCTGCCTGCCTTGGGAGCACCACCAGCTGTTCCCTCTGCTGCTGTTGCCTGATGCCAGAGCTGTGGGGACACCCTGCTCCTTTCTCAACCAGCTGGAAAAACCCTCTCACTGACTTTTGTCACCTGTGGGTTGAGGAATCCATGCTACTACTGGAGATTCTGTCCCTGAAGTCTACTTGGTCCTGCTCCTCCTTGTGCCATGCAGGCCAAAGCTGGGCTGGGCTCTGCTTTGTGGCTGGTGCGACAGACCTTTCTCATTAGTCTTTCAGATCACTCTGGGCTAGAAATCTCCTCCACTCCGTTGTTCTGTGGATTTTGCTGCTCTAGAATTTGTTGAGAGTCTTTCTTCACAGGTATTTTATGGGCTGTGTGGGAAGAACTAGTATATGTGCATCTTTCTACTCCAACATCTTAGCTCCACCTACTCTCCTATTCATTTTAATTCTTCTATGCAATATGACTAAGGTGAAAAGGTATTTAATAAGAATGTATGTGTAGTACCTATATAAGATTGCACTTGGCCTTGGAGTGGGAGTGAGGAGGGAGGGGGAAAGAGGAAGAGGGAGGAGTCAAAGTCTAAAATATATGGAAATTATTGTAGAAAACTGAAAATATTTAAAATAATTTTTTAAAAAAGAAGTATACAGTCAGCTATTACATATGACTTCTGAATAAAGCAGCTTTGATGGTAGGGATTAAGGTTTGATAAACACCTTCTTTAGTATTTGGCAGAATCACACATCAGTTATGGCATTTATTTATAACCTATTATAACCTAAGCAACACTTTCATATATTATTATTAACCAACATTTAAGACATTTGGGGACAAATGCAAAACTTAAGCATGTTTTAAGACAAAACAAACTGTGGAATTATACATATGATACCCAAATGAAAAGTTTCAGGAATAACATTCGTGGCCCCACCATAACCTAAAATTCCTCAGCATTTTGTGGGATACTTTTACCACAGACATTTTGCCTTTCTCCAGCAGTTTTGAGTTAATAAAGACTCTTTCAAAGAGGAAGTCACAGATACAATCTCACATGTGACCACTGGAGATCTCAGCCCTCCATTCTAACCATTGTATTGTCACATGAATAAAAGGAATGCTGGGAACAAAGCCAATATGATTATATCAGAGCAGATTCCTTCAATAATATCAAGGAGAAACTGGACACTTAACTCCAGTAGAAAAACCACAATTTCCCCTGTATGAACATTGCCTATCCAGGACCATTTCCCACCAGTTTCGCGTTTAGGAAAGTGTTGAGTATGGTGCAATACAGTTATAACTGGTTTTGATTAAAGCGCCTCCTTTGTAGGTTTATAGTGCTAAAGTTGAAATCTGGACAAAAGTCAAGAAGTATAAAGCTCATTTTTCTGGTCAATTTATTGCTGAGTGGCTCTGCATGCCATTATTCAGAGAAAATTTAAGAAATTATCTATTTTATGTGAATTACAAAACTTTTGATGAAAGGGAACGAAGCCATTAAACTATACATCTCAGTTCATGAAACCTGAAAAGATGAACTCCAACCAGTTCTAATTGGGAAGACACTAATGGTAAAGGTACTTGTATTTCCTTTGCAAGTTTCCTTTAGTATCTAGATATTTTAGGATTGGTCAGAGTCAGCTTCAGTAGTCCCAATTATTTTTTAAAATTAATTTACTTTAAATTTAAATGCACAATAAGAAAAGAAGGAGAAACATAATTGCTGTCCTTCCTTTGTAAAGAGGACCAAAATGACATCACCACGATAAACTTAAGTTTCAGTGTGCCTCACTGTGGCTGATCAGACCAATATGAGCTCAGAATACTCTACCATAGATTGGGCACAGATAGTCCCTATGAATATTTGGAGTGGACACTCCAAATTTGCATATCCTGCCGTTACATTGTGCTCTCTCAAGTCTGGTTTGCTCAGAGAGCATCACACTCTTTCTGATGTGGGCACACCATGCTGAGTGGTTCTGTGCCAGTGCTTCTCTTATCACACAATCAAATCCAAAGCTCTTGAGAGAGATCTTGAGAGTGTTCCTATATCACTTCTTATGATTGCTTGCCCCGTACAAGCCGTCCACAAAACAGTCTTTTTGGTAAGTGTACATTTTGCATTTGAACAACATGTCCAGCCCATCGGAATTGTGTTCTCTGAAGCATAGTTTGAACGCTTGGCAGTTTAGTTCAAGTAAGGACCTCAGTGCCTGGTAACTTATCCTGCCAGGTGATCTTCAGAATCTTCCTAAGAGAGCTAACGGAAGTGGTTCAGTTTTCTGGCATGGCGCTGGTAGAGTGTCTATGTTTGACAGACACACAACAATGAAATCAGCACAATGGCTCTGTAAAACTTCAGTTTGGTAGTCAGTCTAATAATACCCTTTCTCTCCCATACTTGCCTTCAGAACCTCCCAAACACTGAGAGAGCAACACGTGCAACAACCTCCTTGTCAATGTGTACCTCCTTGGAAAGTATGCTTCCAAGGTAAGTGAAATTATCCATAGTGTTCAAAATTTCTCCATTTCTTGTAACCCATGATTCCACATATGGATTGTGTGGTGGTGATTGATGGAGCACCCGTGTTTTCTTGGGGTTAATTATTAGGTCAAAATTAGCACAGGCAGCAGAGAATTGATCCATACTTTGTTGTATCTCAGCTTCAGAGGCTACAATGAGTGCACGATCTTCTGTAAACAGCATATCATGTACCAACAATCCCTCCATTTTGGTCTTGGCTTTTAGCCTTTTCAAACTGGTGCACCCAAAGAGGGCAAGCTTACAATAGTGGGTGACTTTAATGTTAGAGTAGGCTCAGACTGTCAGACTTGGCAGGGAGTCCTGGGGAGGAATGAAGTGGGAAACAGCAATAGCAATGGTCATTTACAGCTGAAGACTTGTACATCACATGATCTCGTCACCAACACTATTGTCTATTTACTTAAATGCAATAAAACTTCATGGCAGCACCCTCACTGTATACATTGGCATCTAATACACTATGTGATTGTAAGAAGAGACAGACAAGATGAGAGAGTGATGAAGACAATATGTGGTGCATTATTTTAAACTTAAATATACAACAAGAAAAGAAAAAGAAAGATATTGTAAGCTTAACTCCTGAAACTTAAACATAAAATACAAAAAAAAATAGCATTACTATCTGCACAATAGAATATGAGAGGATTAAAAATGTATAGCAAAAAAATTGTGTTCTAAGCTGTCCATTTTTTTCTTTGCCTCTTTGTAAACTTTTTTTTGTTCTCTGCTGTGCATTTTTTACTTTGTTCTCCTCTCTTCCAGAATGCTACAATTTAAGTATGGATATCCCACACACATATACACACACATATTCCTATATATACACATATATGCATATACTTACATACACATACATACAATTAGATGTCTATAATCATACTCTTATATACGTATAATCATATACCTTCACATGTACCTATAGAAAACCATACTATAGTTGTATTTCTCTGCTCCTCTGAGGGTAAGTAACGTTTTCCTTCATAAGTCCAAGTCTTTGCTTATTTTTTTAATTCACCAAATCATCATGTCCTATATTACAGCAATATTCCAAGCTTATTACTTTGTGCTAGTGATTTTAACTAAGCCTAAAACAGTATTTATTAACGTGGCTAGAGTGTAGTACAGTTTCTCTATTTTTGTCTTTTGATTAAATCTCTTTTACCTTTAATTTTGTTTGAGATAATGACTACTACTCCTGTTTTTTTCTCTAATAAATTTTGGTCCTGATCTTTATTTTATGGTTGTGTGTGTTTCTTATTCCTCCTAACTACTCTCCTTCACTTCCATCAACTACCTTGCCTCGTATTACTTAACTTACAGTCGCTCCCTTATCCTATCTCACCCCACAAAATATTTTCCTTATTCTCCCTCCATCTCTTTAACCTTTTTTTATTTTTGAATTTTGAAAATTGTTATGCCTCTCTCTCCACACGCACACAGACACACTCACACACACACGTGTATGTGTATATATATATGCATATATATGTATATATTTCCCTCTTTAACCCATTCTTGATGAGAGCATGATCCCAGAACTACCAGCCCTCTTCCTCCATCTGATTTCTGTGTCAATTCTTCCTCTCACAGCTCATTGGTATAAGATAATCACCCTCTTTACCTTATCCTACGTGGTTTACTTTTTAGTATCGCACTATATCCCAGTCTTTCTTTTGATCTATTCAATTACCATTAACAATCTTAGATATAAAATTTACATTATAGACAGGGCGGAGCCAAGATGGCGAAGTAGAAAGACGCACATACACATAGCTCCGAACCCACAAACCACAGAACGGCAGAGGGGACCAACCCAGGGCAAATTCTGCACCCAGAGACCACGGAATATTGGAGTGAGGGAGATTTCTGTTCTGGAGAGACCTGTAAACCTCTCGCAAAAGGTCTGTCGCGCTGCAGATGCAGTGCCCAGCCCGGCCTGCGGCGGCAGCCACGGCTCCAAGAGGTACAGATCTGAGAAGGCTCCAGAGACGGGATCTCCAGTGGTGGCACAAGCCCCGCCACCCACAGGTGACGAGGGTCAGTGAGAGAGGCTCTTAGGCAGGTTGAGTGGGGTGCCCCCATGGCTCAGGCCCCCCCCCAGGAGATAGAAGCTGAGAGGCAGCTGCAGACAGGGGCTCCCCAAGCAGGCGGGAGCCTGGATCCATTGTGAAAGGTCTGTGCATAAACCCCCTGAGGGAACTGAGCCTGAGAGGGGGCCCTGCCCTGACCACCTGAACATAATCTCATACTGAATAGCAGCCCTGCCCCCGCCAAAAGCCCTAAGGCGGGAAGCAGCATTTGAATCTCAGTCCCCAAACGCTGGCTGGGAGGACCAGGAGGCGAGGTGGGTGTGAGGAGATTATTCAGAGGTCAAGCCACTGGCTGGGGAGAATGCCCAGAAAAGGGAAAAGAAATAAAACTATTGAAGGGTACTTTCTCAGAGAAAAGACACTTCCTCCCTACCTTTCTGACGAGGAGGAACAATGCTTGCCATCAGGCAAAGACACGGAAATCAAGGATTCTGTGTCCCAGCCCACCCAATGGGCTCAGGCCATGGAAGAGCTCAAGAGGAATTTTGAAAATCAAGTTAGAGAGATGGAGGAAAAACTGGGAAGAGAAATGAGAGGGATGAAAGAGAAGCATGAAAAGCAGATCAGCTCCCTGCTAAAGGAGAACAAAAAAAATGTTGAAGAAATTAACACCCTGAAAACTAGCCTAACTCAATTGGCAAAAGAGGTGCAAGGGGCAAATGAGGAGAAGAATGCTTTCAAAAGCAGAATCAACCAAATGGAAAAGGAGATTCAAAAGCTCACTGAAGAAAATAGTTCTTTCAAAACTGGAATGGTACAGATGGACGCTAGGGACTTTATGAGAAAGACAGATATCACAGAACATAGCGTGAAGATTCGAAAAATGGAAGATAATGTGAAATATCTTATTGGAAAAACAACTGACCTGGAAAATAGAATCAGGAGAGACAATGTAAAAATTCTGGGACTACCTGAAAACCATGATCAAAAGAAGAGCCTAGACATCATCTTCCACGAGGTTGTCAAGGAAAACTGCCCTGAGGTTCTAGAACCAGAAGGCAAAATAAATATTCAAGGAATCCACAGAACACTGCATGAAAGAGATCCAAAAAGAGAAACTCCTAGGAGCATTGTGGCCAAATTCCAGAATTCCCAGGTGAAAGAGAAAATATTGCAAGCAGCTAGAAAGAAACAATTCAAGTATTGTGGAAATACAATCAGGATAGTACAAGATCTGGCACCCTCTACATTGAGAGATAGAAGGGAATGGAATAGGATATTCCGGAGGGCAAAGGAACTAGGACTGAAGCCAAGAATCACCTACCCAGCAAAACTGAGTATAATACTTCGGGAGAAAAAATGGTCTTTCAATGAAATAGAGGACTTTCAAATTTTCCTGATGAAAAGACCAGAACTGGAAAGAAAATTTGACTTTCTAACACAGGAATGAAGAGAACCATGAAAAGGTGAACAGCAAAGAGAAGTCATAAGGGACTTACTAAAGTTGAACTGTTTACATTCCTACATGGAAAGACAATATTTGTAACTCTTGAAGCATTTCAGTATCTGGGTACTGGGTGAGAGTACACACACACACACATGCACACACGCACACATACATAGAGACAGAGTGCACAGAGTTAATTGAAGAGGAGGGGATCATATCTTAAAAAAAATGAAATCAAGCAGTGAGAGAGAAATATTGGGAGGATAAAGGGAGAAGTTATATGAGGCAAATTATCTCTCATAAAAGCGGCAAGCAAAAGACTTATTAATGGTGGGATAAAGAGGGGAGGCAAGAGAAAAACATGAGGTCTACTCTCATCACATTCCATTAAAGGAAAGAATATAATGCACACTCATTTTGATAGGAAAACCTATCTCATAATACAGGAGAGTGGGGGACAGGGGCACAAGCAGGGTGGGGGGGAGGATAGAGGGGAGGGCATGGGGAGGAGAATGCAATACGAGGTCGACACTCATGGGGAGGGAAAGGATCATAAGACAATAGAAGTAATGGGGGACAGGATAGGATGGAGGGAAATATAGTTAGTCCTATACAACACAACTAGTATGGAAATCATTTGCAAAACTAAACAGATATGGCCTATACTGAACTGCCTGTCTTCCAAGGGGAAGGGGTGGAGAGGGAGGGAGCTAAAGAAGTTGGAACTCAAAGTGTTAGGACCAAATGTAATGTTCTTACCACTGGGTAACAAGAAATACAGGTTAAGGGGTCAAGAAAGCTATCCAGCCCTACAGGACAAAAGAGAAGACGGAGACAAGGGCAGGGAGGAAGGATAGAGGAGAGAGCAGATAGGTCACAGGGGCAATTAGAAAGCTTGAGTCTGGGTTGGGGAGGGGAGAAAAGGGGAGAAAATTTGTAACCCAAAATTGTGTGAAAATAAATGTTAAAAGTTAAATAAAAAAAAAATTTACATTATAGAGTCCCTGATAATTAGTCTTTCTTATGTACCTGATATTTTTCTTTGACCTTGTACATAAAATTTTCTGTGGATTTCACATCTTATGTAACAGAATCTTGAAATCTGGCAACTCAATGAATGCTTCCCGTTACATTCATTATTGTGTTTGACTTTGATTGGTATCGTATTTTCAGAAACAAACTAAATTCTTTTGCTCTTTGATACATGGCTTTCCAAGGTTTGACATCTTTTAGTGTAGCCAGTGCTAGGTCTTATGTAATTCTAACTGTGACTCAACCATATTTGAATTTTTTTCTTCCTGCTCCTAATACTTTCTCCTTCATTTGGGGGTTGTGGAAACTTGATATAATATTCCTTCAGGTTTTCCTTCAAAAATGTCTTTCAGGTAATGATCGAGGGATTTTTTTTTCTTATTTCTCCTTTCATATATTGGTCTAACGCTTCAGGATAGTTTTCTTTCTATTTCTTGCATTATTATATCAAGATTTATTTTATTATAGTTTGTGAGTAGCCCAATTTTTCTTATGTTTTCTCTTCTTGATCTGTTTTCCAGATCACTGATTTTCTTATAACATATTTCATTTTCTCTTCCATTTTTTTCATTCATTATCGCTTGTTTCATTATTTCTTGGTCTCTTATAACTTCACTGGCATCCACTGGTTCCATTCTAATTTTCAAGAAATTGTTTTCTTCCTTAATATTCTAGATCTCCTTTTCCATTTGGTTCACTTTCTTTCATAATTTTCTTGTTTTTATTAAATTGTTTTTACTTTAAAAATGTTTTCCCTCAATCTTTCTCATTTGATTTTTAAAATATTATTAAAGTTTTACTATTAACTCTTTGGGTGTAGGTCACCATTTAACACTACTCTTTCGGGGAAGGAGAGACTCTTTTTATTCAATATCCTCCCCTAGTCTTCTCAATTCTCAGAGTAACTTTTTGCCATAGGATTCTTTCTCCTTCACTTGCTCACTTTTTTTTTCTTATTTACAGCAGCTTGTTTTTGTAACTGACTCAGCTCCTAGGGGAAGAAGTGATGGTGCCTCACATCTCAGATTCTCCATCAGTTCTCCACTCTGGCCTGGAATGGAAACTAAGAACTCCACCCTTCTGCAAGTCCACTGTTATTGACATCCTTATCCCATGGCTTCTGTACTCGTAGGGGATGTGCTCATTCCTATGCTATGTCCTTCTCACCCAGAGTCCCATGTCTGCAGTACAACTGGGCCTGATGTCCCTTATCAGCAGAGGTTCCCTCAATCCTCCCTTGCTCACATGCCCCAGACTTCCCACTGTCTTGGAGGTGAAAATTGGCTTGGGGCAAGGCTACCTCCAAACCCAGCTAGCCCCAAAGCTCACCACTTGCAGTTTCAAGAGAATTAACCTGGATCTGTTTACATTTCACAGAAACCTACCTTTGGACCTTCCCCAGTTATACCAGGAGGAACACTGTCCTGCTCCAACTCATGTATGTTTACCACACTACCTTGTCACTGAGGCTATATGTTATCTTGCTTATGGGGAAACTGAAGAGCTTGGAATTTTCTGATCTACTCCAGCATCTTCCCAGAATACTCTCCCCAATTCCTCGTTTAGAGAAATGCAATGTAACACTGTCAAATTAAGTCATAGTTTTGATAACTGCTTCTACAAATGGCAGAACCCATTTTATCTCTCTTTATAAGAAATTGATATTTTTATACCAGTTTTCTATGCTGAAATGCACTTATACATGTTTGGGGATGATAGTGAGTTTGAATGCTTTAGTGTCACTATGGCCAAAAATAAACTCTTAGCAGTGAAAATAAAAAAATCATAGAATATATGTGTTCTTAACATTCATGGGACAGTAATTCATTGTTTGTGGAACTGTGAACTGATACAGCCATTTTGGAGAGCAATCTGGAGTTATTCCCAATGAAATATTAAACTGCCTATCACCCTTTGACCCAGTAATAACATTACTAGATCTATTTCCAAAGATGACTAGGGCAAAAGGAAAGGAACCTACATGTTTATAAATATTTATAGCAATTCTCCTAGTGATGACAATGAACTGTATATTGTGAGAAGCTTAGTTAATTGGAGAATGGCTGAAACAGTTGTGGCATATGATGGTATACTGTTGTAATGTAAGAAAAGTTGAGCAGGACCCTCTCAAAAAAAAAAAACAACATAGAAAGATACTAACATGAGCTGATATGTGGAACAGAGTAAACATAAATATACAATAAAATAAATTAAATAAAATAGAAAAGGAGAATAGCAAATGATTATGGTAAACATGTTTGAGAAGTCTGAAGATTTAAGCTTTTGGCAAAGAATTCACTATTTGGTTAAAATTGTTCAGAAAGCTGCAGAGCAAGACAGCACAAATTGTGCATAGACCAACGTTTTATATAGTTTACCAAGATAAGGTCAGAATGGATGCATGGTCTATATATAAAGAGAGATATTATAACAAAATTAGGGAATAATTTGGAACATATTACCTCTCAGACTTATGGAACAATGTACCATTTATGAACAAATAACAAATAGAGATTGTAAGACATAAAATGGATAATATCAATTGCATTAAATTAAAAAGGTTTTATACAGTTAAAATCAATGTGGCCAAGAATAGAAGAAAAACAGAAAATTGGGTGGAAAATTTTATAGGCAATTTCTCAGATAAATGTTTCATATTTACTGTATAAGGAACTTTGTCCAATTTACAAGGATATGAATCATCTCTCAACTGATAAGAAGTCAAGGTGTAAGAACATTCAGTTTTTCAATGAAGAAATCAAAATGACATGTCATATGACAAATTCCTTAAATAACAGTTGGTTAAAGAAATGCAAATTAAAACAACTTTAAGATATCATCTTATACTGATCAGATTAAGTAATGATAGAAAGGAGAAGCAACAAATATTGTAAGGGTTGTGGAAAATTTGGAAAACTAATGGATCATTGAATTGTGAACCGATTCAACCACTTTGCAGATAAATTTGGAATAATGCCCAAAGAGTCATAAAACAGTTTGTCCTTTTTAATCCTGAAATACCACTATTAGGTTAATTCCCCAAGCTGATAAAGGGGAAAACAAGAAAAGAGTTTAATATGTTCTAAAAAAATTATAGCAGCTTTCTTTGTGGTAGGAAGGTACTGAAAAGTGAAGAGATGCACACCAACTGGGGGATATTTAAGCAAGCTGTGATTTATGATTATGATGGAATACTACTGGGCTATAAGAAATGATAAGCTATTGGATTTTATAAAAACATTAAAAATCTGAAGAAATGAAGACTGAGATGAGCAGAATGAAAAGAACATTGTAACAGTCCACAGCAATATTATTCAAAGAACATTTTTGATTGATTAAGTGATTTTGAGTATCATAAATAGAAACTCAAATAATGAAGGCAGTTGCTATCTACATCCAGTAAAGGAAATGATAAAAGGAAGTATGTATAGTGTGGTTTTACAGATAAGCATATAGATAGATAGATAGATAGATAGATAGATAGATAGATAGATAGATAGATAGATAGATAGATAGATGGACAGATATAAATATGTGTGTATACATATATGTATAATACAGACATATAGTTACATCTATAAATACATGTTTGTGTCTAATGGTAGCTAACTCTAGGGTGAGGTGGGGAGGAAGAAAAAATAAAAAGTGGATAGCAGAACACATAATAATTTAGAAGGAAGTATAGAAAAGCAGGGCAGCTTTGAAAATAATGTGTAATATTGTTACATCGTTTTTCACGGAAAAGTAAACAGTGTGAATTGAAAATCCATGGTTTTATATTGAATCTTCTTTTTATGCTGTGTTGTGCATATGGAAAGTTATTGTTGTCTTTTTGCATTTAAGCTTAAAATGAATAATAATAATTTTCACTTAACTGATTTATATGTTTTCGGTTTTCAACAATAACTTCCGTAAGTTTTAAATTTTCTCCCCCTCTCTCTTCCCTCTTTGTCTGAGAAAGCATGCAATGTTATAAGGGTTCTACAAATATATTCTTATTAAATATATTTTCATGTTACTCATGTTGCATAGAAGAACTAAAACAAATTGGAGAAACCATGAAAACAAACAAAAAAAACTTAACACAAGAAAAATAGTCGGTTTCATTTTGAATTCTGACTCAATAGTTCTTTCTCTGAATGTGGATGGCATTTTGTATCGAGTCCTTTGGGAATGTTTTAGGTTCTAAAACGTTCTGTGCTTTGCTGTGAAGAGCTAAGTCTGTTGGAAACAGTCCTTATATCCTTTGGCTGTTACTGTGTATATGTTCTCCTGGTTCTGGTCATTTCCCGCAGCATTAGTTCATATAAGTCTCTCTAGGTTTTTTTGAAGTCCACCTATTCGTCATTTCTTATAGCACAACATTATTCCATTACAGTCATATACAACAATGTGTTCTGAATAACACTTGTAAGAAGAAAAAATAAATTGCAAAAAAGAAAACTTTGGGGATCAGGGGCCAGGATTTGGGGTGTTCCCTAACTATGAAAGAAATGATAGGGATACTGAGTCCACTACTCATTTACAGGGTTTGACCTTCTTGGAAATTTTTACCTTTTCATCAGAAACTATAGTAAAAACTATAACAAATAAAGAATAATATCAAGGGATTTTGAGATTCAGTAAAGGAAGAAAGATGGATCTCATAGTGAATGCCATTTCATTGTACATGTTTAATGTCTCACCCTGTAAAAATGCTTTAAGAGATGCCTCACACTGAGTTAGAGATAAATAGTAATATTTACCTCCAGGGCTGTTAGGATAAAGTGTGATAATATTTGGAAAACTCTTTAGTCTCTAATCTCTAATTCTATGAGAACGACTGGCTGTGATGATCTTTGTCAAGAGAAATATGGAAGCATTAGATTTCCTTAGGTAACAATCAAAAGAATGAGTCAGGCAATCATGATGACTTAGAAGACAAACATATTGAAATCAGACAAACAGATTGGAAAAACTCTTATCAGTTTTCATAATTTTCTTTACTCCATTATTAAAAGGATTCCAAACATGTTCAGGGAAACTTAGAAGTATGTGTTAAGGAGATGGAGGTCATACAGACTAGAAATAATAATGTCTAAAGATGACCTTCCATCTTTAAATAATTTAATTATATTCCTTTTATTTTTATATTTATACTATTTTATTTCCCTCTCAATTACATGTTAAAACTATTTTAAAATATTTTCTTGGTTTTGAGTTCCAAATTTAATCCCTTCCTCTCTCTTTTTCTATCCGCTTCCTTCCTTGAGATAGTAAGCAATCTGATATAGGTTATTCACTTGCAATCATGTAAAATATTTCCATATTGGTCATTTTGTACAAGAAGACTTATATCTTTAAAAAAAATGAAAGAAAGGAAGTGAAAATAGCAAACCAGTCTGTATGCAATCATTATCAGCTCTTTCTCTGGCTGCAGATACCACGAATTCTTTGGGAATATCTTGCATTATTGTATTGCTAAGAATAACTATGTCATTCATAGTTCTTTTTACTACAGTATTGCTGTTACTCTATAAAATGTTCTCCTGGTTGTGCTCACTTTGCTTCGCATAAGTTCATGTAAGTCTTTCCAGGATTTTTCTGAAATCATTCTGTTCATCACTTCTTAAAACACAATAATATTCCATCACACTCCTGTACCACAGCTTATTCAGCCATTCGCCAAATGATAGACATCTCATCAATTTGCAATTTTTCACTATCACAAAAGGATACACTTTGATCCAGCAAAACCACCACGAGGCCTAGATCCCAAGGAGAATTTTTGTAAAGGGAAAATGAAGTATTCCTATAATACTACATAATACATGTAATTGCTCTTTTATCTAAAGACAATGGAACTGTGACAGAAAAATGAAAATATAAGTCCTGTTTCAGGAAAGGAAAATAAAATCATACAGAATTGACACAGTTCAGATTCTCCATTATACTCCATATTCTGCTACACTATATATGTATGTTATATATATGCAAACTACATAATGTATATACTACATATTCTGCATTATACAAGATTTTACAATCCATACATAATTTTATACATAACATACATAATTTTACAATTATGAAGATGAATGGGATGAAGTCTCCCAATAAAGGTGGATAGCAGACTGGAGTAAAAACCATAATCCTACAATATGCTGTGTACAAGAAACACATCTGAAGCCAGAGATAAACAGTAAAGGTAAAAGGCTGGAGCAGAACATATTGTGCTTCAGCTGAAGTAAATAATAAAAAGAAGCAGTAACAGTCTTTATCTCACACCAAATAAGAAAAAATAGATCTAATTAAAAGAGATAAGGAAGGAAGCTACATCTTGCTAAAAGGTGCCATAGACAAGTAATATCATTACTAAACATACATGCCCTAAGTAGTATACCATTCAAAGTCTTCCAGAAAATGTTAATGGAATTACAGGATGAAACAGACAGAATCTAAACTATCAGGGGACCTCAACCTCTCCATCTCAGAACTAGATAAATCTAACCATAGCATAAATAAGAAAAAAGTTAAGGAGGTGAATAGAAGTTTACGAAAGTTAGATATGGTAGAACTCTGGAGAATATTAAATGGAAGTAGAAAGGAATACATTTTTTTTCCTCAGTAGTACATGGCACCTACAAAAAATTGACCATATACTAATTCAGGTATCAAAACCTCACAATGCAATGCAGAAAAGCAGAAATATTAAATGCATCCTTTCCAGATAGTGATGCAATAAAAATTACAAACACTAAATTTTCATGGAAAGGTATACTAAAAATTAATTGGACGGTAAATAATCTCATACTAAAGAATCAGATCAAATAGCAAATCATAGAAATAATCAATAAATTTATCCATAAGAATGATTATAATGAGACAACATGCCAAAAGTGCAGCTAAACAGTTCTTAGAGAAAGTTTTATGTCTCTAAATGCTTGAATGAATAAAATAGAGAAAGAGAGAATCAATGAAATCTTTCAATGACTATTTTGCCCTCTGGTTATAGGGTGTTAGACCAATTTTCCTTGATAATTTCTTGAAACATGCTGTCCAGGATATTTTTTTTTATCACGGCATTCAGACAGTCCAATACTTATGTTTTCTCTACTAGCTCTGTCTTCCAGGTCAGTTGTTTTTTCAATGATCTATTTTACATTTTATTCTGTTTTTTTCCATTCTCTTGATTTTTGTTTAACTGATCATCGATGTCCATAGGATAGTTCCACTTGCCCAATTCTAATTTTCAATGAACTGTTTTCTTCAGTCAACTTTAGTACCTCCTATTCTATTTCAGCAATTACTTTTTAAGGAGTCCTTTGCCTCAGTGAACTATTGTACCATTAGAAAATTTTGCTTTTTAAAGAGGTGTTTTATTCAGGGGATTTTGTTTTTCATATGATGAATTGAACTCTCTAAGGAATTGGGTTTTTTTTCAGTAAATTTTTGCCCTTTTCCAAGCTGTTGACTCTCTCAGATAACTATCATATCTTTTCCCAATCTTTCTCCTACCTCTTTTTTCTGACTTTTAGAATCCTTCTTGTACCCTTCCACAAAGGCTTTTTGGGCCCGAGATCAGTTCTTAGTCCCCTTTGACACTTCAGATGTAGTTATATTGACAATGTTTTCATCTTGTTAGTGTGTGTTTTGATCTTCTCTATCACCATAGTAATTTTCTATAGCCAAAGTTGACTTTTGCTTCTTGCTCATCTTCTTTGCCTATTTCCTGGTTTTAAAATTGAACTCTCTTTTCTTGGAGCACAGTGGTTACTATCCCAAGTTTCTTGTGTTGGGAAGCAAGGGCTTGATCATTGGATCAGGTGCTTGTGGCTAGAGACTGTAGGGGTCTGGCAGCCAACTTGGCTCAGAACTGCATTCCTAGTGGTAGTATCTACCCTGTGGTGAGGCAGGTGGGGTTTTTCTGCTTTTCCCTGTGGCTGTACTAAACCATATGGAGGTCTAGTCCCTGGAGGATGCCTTACTTTGTAGGGCTGTGCCAAACCATGAGGAGGCCCAGCACCTAGAGGATGACAATCTACCCTGGGATTCACTGAAGTGCAAGATGGTTCTCTGAGCTGGGGTCTGTACCACCAATTATCCTAACGCATATGGAGGGCCCTGGTGCTGGTGCTTGCCTGCTCCATTATGCCCAGGTTCAGAAACTCCCACTGGTTTGCTGAGATGGGTCTTGCTGCTGGCTTGCTGGGATGCTTGTTATCCTGGAATGTGCTCCCCTTTTGCCCAAGTGACAGGGAACTTTCTTGCTGATCCTTCGACTTTCCTAGGCTAAAATTCAGATCCAGATGACATTTCTACTGTCTCTGTTTTTACAGATTTGTTTGGAAAGCTATTTTATGGTTATTCAGAGGTGAATATGGGGGAACAACAGTGATTAATTGCTCATGCCACCATCATATTTCCTGAAAGTCTCCTCCTACTGATAGTTCTTGAATAAGAAGAAAAGGAGGGATACATGGGATATCTTAATGGAGTAAGAAACTGAAAACATCAAAAAAAAATTTAAAATAATATTGCTGTTTCAGTAATCTATTCCTTCTTTGGTTTAACTAAGTCTTATACATTTTTGTAAATATTCACCCATTTGTTCTAACTTGTCGATTTTATCACCTTTTTAGTTGTATTTGTTTCTTGTAAATTAGAAGAACTCTAAGGCACCATATCACACCTTTCTGATTGGCTAACTTGACAAAACAGGAAGATAATAAATATTGGAGATGATGTGGGGAAAATTCAAAACTAATGGATTGTTGGTGGAATTGTGGACTGATTCATCCATTCTGTAGAGCAATTTGGAACTATGCCAAAAGCACTATAATACTATGTACACCCAGAAAAACCACTGCTACGTCTGTATCATAACCATATCATAAAAAAAGAGAAAGGACCCACATGTACAAAATTGTTTACAACAACTGTTTTTGCGGTGGAAAAGAATTGAAAATGGAAGAAATGCCTATCAGTTGGGGCAATGGCTGAATAAGTTGGGGTATTTTAATGTAATTAAAAACTATTGTTCCATAAAAAATGGTGAGCAAGCTGATTTCAGGAGAACCTGGAAAGATTTACATAAACTGATGCTGATTGAAATGAGCAGAACCAAGAGAACAGTGTAAACAGTAACAACAATATTGTGTGCAATCAACTTTGATAAACTTAGCTCTTCTGAGAAATGTTGTGATCTAGGACAATTCCAAAAGACTCAGGATGCTATCCATATCCAGAAAAGAGCTATGGAGTCTGAATGAAGATGAAAGCATAGTATTCATTCCTTTTTTTATTTATTGTGTTTTTTTCTGTTTGTTCTGATTCTTCTTTCACAACATGACTAATGTGGGATTGTTTAATATGATCACAGCCAATGTCAGATTGCATGCCATCTTGGGGTTGGGGTGAGAAAATTTAGAAGTCAAAATCTTATAAAAGTCAGTGTTGAAAAAAGAAAACAAATAAATATTAGGAGATAAAAGTAAACAAAAAAGCATATTATTTTCTACAAGTTTCCTGTATTTTTTCTTCTTCAAATACTGTGCTCTCCTTTTTCATTTTTCCCCATATGTATAATGGCATATCTCTCTCTCTCTCTCTCTCTCTCTCTCTCTCTCTCTCTCTCTCTCTCTCTCTCTCTCTCTCTCTCTCTGTCCCTCTGTGTGTGTGTGTCTCTCTGTGTCTCTCTGTCACTCTGTCTCTCTCTCCATTTCGGTCTCTCTCACTTTCAGATTGGTTAACTCAGTCATTTTTCTTTAAAAAGCTGCTATCTTTAGTTGTCAATTCGATGATAATTTTTTTCAGTTTTATTCATTTTCAGAATTTTGACTTGATTTCTAATTTCTTGTTTTACAAATTTTATTGTTCTTGTATAACCTTCATTCACTTGTTCTTCCTTTTTTTATTGGTAATAACATTTAGAGGAAAAAAGTTGCTCTGAAAAAGGTGTTTCAGTTCCATCCAATGAGGACTGGGATGTCTTCCGTTTAATGTTATATCCTTCTAAAAATGCTTTCTATTTCTATAATTTCTTCTTTGACACCGTGACGCTGTAGTGTTCTATTCTTTTCTTGATTGTAATTTTATGGTATCGTGATTAGAAAATGAAATGTTTGTATATCTTCTTTCTGGTGGTTTGGCAGAGATCTGTATGTGTCAAAATAATGTCAAATATTGGAAAGATACGCTATTACAACTTAGAGGGATATAAATTATTTTCTATTTCTGTTCAGTTAATATTAAATATCTGTCAGGTCTAATTTTATTAAAATACTCCTTTGGTCTTTTGCTTTATTTTAACTTTTGGTTAGATTTGTCTTTGTCAGAAAGGAGAAACTTTGAGGTTTTCCCAAAGTTACAGTTTTAACTTCTATTTCTCCCTCCAACTGGTTTAGTTTTCTTTTAAATATTTAGATGTTCTGCATATGTGTATATGTATATATATATGTATATATATATATACACACACACATATATATGACATGCTGAATATTTATTTTGATGCATTACATATGGTGTCTTAAAGCATAATATTATTTCTCTGACACTATCTTAATTATTTTTATTAATTTAATTCATTTTATTTAATTATTAATTATAATTATAAATAATTATAATTAACTAATGTAATAATTAATTAATGATAATAAAATAATATGAATCTATATTTTAATATCACCCAAGAAATAAATTTGTTGAAAATTATAATGGACCAGAGAGAAAATGGAACTCAGGGGCTTTGGGATGGGATCTATAAATGTTTCTCCTTATTTCTTGTTAGAGTTGTTCATTTCTGAGCCCCAGCGGGGTGCTTGTAGGGGATCAGGGCTCTTCTACATCTTAGCAATGCCATCATGTTTCCCTGCAACTATTCTTTATAGTGCACGTTTTTCCTCCCTTTGAATAACGTATTTTCAAGCTTTTATCATTGAATAGGGGCTTTGTTTCAGAGGCAAGTTCTGCTTCTTGCTTAATTTTTTGGACAGGTGATCAAGCCTGCTTTGCCTTGATTGGTCTTCTGTATTCAGATATTAACATACCCCTTCTGAGGTAAGTTTATCCTGGATGTTTTAGAGCTTTAGATGGAATTCTATGGAAGCTTCTAACATTCATAGTAGCTAAAGAGGTCAGTATAGATTAGGAGGAATTGAGTTCCAGGAAAGGGAACAGCTATAGTAAGGGCATGGAAGCCAGTGAATGAGTGTCATTCAAAAGGAACAGGGGCATACTAGTTTAACTGCTCTATAGAGTTCAATGTGAAGAGTAGCATATATTAAAGTTGCAAAGATAAATTGAGACTAGTTTAAGAAAAAAATTAACTGCACAGACTAAAGCTTACACATTAGATTTTAGAGGTAACAGAGGAATTGGAGTTCATTCAGTATGGTAGTGGTATGAATAGACAATACATTGGCAGTTATATTTAGAGAGGAATGAAAAAATATGAGACATGAGGTAGATGGCTTGAGTATGAAGATCAGAAACAAGATTATAAAGGATTCAAAGTGCCTTAAAGGAATGTATCGATTATATGCTTTTCCAAGGAGTTAGTGAAAGGGAATATATTTAGAAAGATAATTTGAAGATAAGATAGAGTCATTGCAGATTTGGGAGACCAGGCTATATTTTGTAGGATCATAAATGGAACTGTACTCCATAAGATGCTTTGAATTGTTCTTTTCCTCCTATAGGTTATTTGGTAGTGACAGGATAGTGCAAATTTAAGATGTATCAGGGGAAGAAAAAACAGAGAGACAAATGGATCCATTTGAGACTTTACAATATATAAATTCCACAATCCAAAAGCTGATTTGTATTTTTCCAGCATTCTAATGATCCCTGATAAGAACTCTGAAAAAGAAATGATGCAAAGCCTGTACAAGCCAAAAAAATGTTCATTTTCCTGACATCATTGTGTATAATAGGTGGTGGCAGATTGATTGCTTTGGAAAGGAACTTCTTGGAGTCTGAGGCTCAGCCAATATCTGGTTTCAGATACTCCACAAGACATACACATTCCTCAGAGGATATGGTATCACTTTTTCAGAACACACAGAGAATCTTTCTGAGAAACAAAATATGGGACATTTTAAAGGATCTAAGAGTTTCAAAGGGCTTTATGGTGCACTGCTTATTTTGTGCCTTGATTCCACAAACTCAAACAGGGATATGAGCTTTAGTGTGCTGGTAAGTTTTTGACAAGCTGCTCTGAAGAGATAAAAACGTATATTTTTGTTTAATCTACATTATAAACATTTTTGAAGTCTACATTTTCATTTACTCGATTGCTTTGTTAAGTCTAAACAATTAAAAAGAAACAAAGTCCAATCCTGATTTTCAGTCTCTTCTGATTTTTGAAGCTCACACTGAAAACTTCATAGTAACCTCTCATGAAAATAGAGCATAATTTGGATATAAGCTACAGTTAACGGGATTAAGGGTACATAATGCACGACATCCAGTTCCAAGCAAAAAATAGCTCTATAAGTGAGTAGAGATTCTCAGAAACACCACCTCCTTCAAAGAAAACATTTCTAAGTTAGATCCAATCTCCTGTGAAGATCAAAAATTACAAAAACTTGGGGTACTTTACTAATTAGAAATGGCACTAGGATAAGCTAGGAAAATGACACATTGAAAAGCCTCATGAGCATTCCCTTGGTATTGAAGTTAGATTGTAGAGATGGAAAGACACTGAGTCCTCACCAATGATATTTGGATTCTCAGTGTCAATAACTTTTTTCAGGGTTTTAGAATGTATTCGGGGGAAAATTTTCTGTGCCACAGGGAGGGGGACTCATCACAGTGGAAGAGAGTTGCTCTTCCTCACGTTTTACAGAAAAAGACATGCAAATTGGACTCCTCTCTCCAGAGCAGGAAACCAGAAAAAACAAGTGTTTGCTGCTCTGAGAGAGGAGTTTTCTTTTGTGTGACCATTATTTCCTAAGAACTGACATTTGGAGCCTGAACAATGGGATTAGGACTAAATGGACTTTTCCTTCTGACTGTTTTACAAGGTAGTTTTGTTTTCTGCTTGTTTCTTGACTAAGGAAACCCTCTGAAGTGATGTATTTGTGTGATTATTGTCTTCAGTGATTCTGTCTGCAGATGTCCATTGTGATGTTCAACTGCTAGAATCTGGGGGTGATGTGAAACAACCTGGAGGAACTCTTCGACTTTCTTGCAAAGCTTCTGGATTCACCCTTAGCAGCTATAACATGAATTGGTTCGGCCAGGCTCCAGGGAAGTGGCTGGAGTGACTCTCATTTATTAGTAGTATTGGAGGAACCACATACTATGCAGCCTGTGTGAAAGGTCGATTCACCAACTCTAAAGGAAACAGCAACAGCATGCTGCACCTACAAATGAATTCCCTTGAAGCTGAGGACACAGCCATGCATTACTGTGCAAGAGACAC
Organism: Notamacropus eugenii; assembly: GCF_028372415.1. NCBI lineage: Eukaryota > Metazoa > Chordata > Mammalia > Diprotodontia > Macropodidae > Notamacropus > Notamacropus eugenii. Next base: position 323,233,383 of record NC_092872.1, read on the forward strand.
AGTGAGAAAAAACAGTATGAGATCTGACATAAACCTCCTCATTAAAGCATTCGTGTGGAAAATGACTTAGAGAGGTAACTCAACAACACTGAGTACAAGAAGACCACTTACAACGAGCCTGCAGTCCTTGGGCCACTGCCAAAGGATTTCAGTCAGCCCAGAAAATTTTAGAGGAAAGCATCCTTTGTACATAGAGGAAATCTTTTGACATGCCAAAGGTTATGCTGGCCTGATTTAGAATATCACATAAACTATAAGACCAAAAAACGTTCAAGATCTGTGATAATTTTCCAATTCACAGCGAACATATGTCCCATCCACCCATCCATTCATCCATCTTTCCATTGATCTGTCTATTTATCTATCCGTACATGTATCTGTTGATTGAGCTCTCTCTGTCTCCATCTTTCCCTCCCTCCTTCCTTCCCTCTACCTACCTACCTACCTACCCACTTATCTATCTATCTGTCTATCTATCTATCTATCTATCTATCTATCTATCTATCCATCTATCTATCTAATCTCCTTTGTGTCCCTGAGAATTTTTCCTGTTCCTTATGCCCGCAGGCACAGAGAGAAGATGTACTCTTTCAAAGTGTTACATGTCTTCTACATGGTGACTAATTTCTCTGAAATTGTCAAAAATGAGGGAAATCAGAAGTTCTCAAAATTTACTATGTGCATATTATTTGCATTTTCATATGCACTGTGCACATGAAAAACATACCTACCTGTAAACATACTTAATGTATATAATCCTCCCATATGTATATATATACGGAGCTATATGTGTGAATATGTGTGCATCCCATGTGTATATATGTATATTCATATACATATCAGAAGATCCTGGCATTCTAATTGGAGGGAATGTGTAGCTTCTCTTCAATCAGACTCTTATATTATCAAAATTATATTCCTCTCACTTGATAAGTGATCATCTTGTTTTGACTACATATATCTCTGTGTGCCTCAGATCCCTGACCTGAGAAGTAAGAATAATCTTGACCTCTCCATAGCACTGGTTTGAGGAGACATTAAGGTCCATAAGAATAAAGCCATAAAGGAAATATTTTCCGGAACCTGTGAAAGCAAGTCTTTACCTTCAATATAATCTCTTCAGATATTTCCTAGTGAATCATTTTACCCTTCCTTATGGCCAAGACATCTCTTTGCTTGCCACCTTCCATAGACACTTTTCTCCTACCCCTTTGCTATGTACAGAATATCAGGTTATTATCCACCAGTTCCATCCAGAGATATGAATTCCAGGAAGCAAAATGGACCTCCTGGTTATTACTGAAACTTGGGATATTTAATTTGAGATTTATATAAGACAAAAAGGTTACACTTTATTCTGATATGACAAGTAATTAAAAGGGAATTCAAGGAGATGCAGCAGGCTTATTATAAAGTCTGGCGTATGGTCAGAGATTATTACATGTTTTACTATTCCATTCTTTCCCATTGCATGGAGAGAGATAAACTGATGTGGGGAAATTCAGGAAGCAAAAGGGGAGAGGTGATGGAGAACATTCAGACAAGGATGAAGTGAAGGTTACGTAGAAATATGGGTAAAAGTATTTTTAAGGTAACTGAAATAAATTTTTATTTGTTGACCAATTAACCCAATCAGATCAAATTGATCTGATTCTGTTATTTTAAAAATGTAAATCAAACAGGCATATATTTGTTTAAAGAATTATTCTACCTAATTACGTATGAAAACAATTTTAACTTTCTAAAAATTTTGGCTTTCAAATTTTATCACTCACTCACTCCCTGCCCCCTTCCTTTTGATGGTAAACAAACTAATATGTTATTGATGTGCAATCATAAAAAAATTGCTCTATTAGTAATTGCATGGAAAAAAACTTGAACAAACAAAAGACAAAAACAAGGAAGTAAAGGAAGGAAGGAAGGAAGGAAGGAAGGAAGGAAGGAAGGAAGGAAGGAAGGAAGGAAGGAAGGAAGGAAGGAAGGGAGGGAGGGAGGGAGGGAGGGAGGGAGGGAGGGAGGATGGAAGGAAGGAAAAAAAGGAAGGGAAAGGGATAGGAGAGTGAAAAATTGAATGCTTCAATCTGTATTCAGACACCAGTTCTTTCTCTGGTGGCGGATAGCATTTTTCATCATGAATCCTTTAAGGCTGTCTTGGAATACTGAATATTGCTCAGAAGAGCTAAGTCTTTCATAATTCTTCATCATTCAGTATTACTGTTACTATGTACAAAGTTCTCCTGGTTCTGCTGATTTGCATGTTAAGTCTTTTCGAGTTTTTTGGAAGATATCCTGCTTGTTGTTTCTTATAGCAAGAAAATATTCCATTAAAATAATATGCCAGGTGGAGCCAAAATGGCAGAGTAAAGGCAGGGACTCAGTTGAGTTCTCCCCCAAACCATTGCAAATACCTTTAAAAATGACCCTAAACGAATTCTAGAACAGCATACCTCACAAAAACATGAAGTGAAAAAAATTTCCAGCCCAGGAAAATTTGGAAGATCAGCAGAAAATGTCCATTGAACCAGGGTAAGTGAGGAATATAGACCAATGCAGGCTGTATCAGCAGAAAAGGGTATCCAGAAAACACAGAGCAGTCTTCAGGAGGAACAGATTACTGGCAGCCGTGGGAATTTCCCGATTTCTCAGCCCATAGATGACAAAGACAATATGGAAGGTCAGCAGGAAAGGTCTGTTGCACCAAGGTGAAAGTGAAGTGCACCCCAGCACAGGTCACACCAGTAGAACTCTGGCCCTAGCAAACCAGTAACAGACCTTGGAAACCACTAAATCAGCAGCAGGAATGGTGGCTTCTGGAGCTATCAGCCCTCATACAGTAAGGGGATAGAACAACTGGTCAAAGATCTTTTTACCAACAGAGGCAGAACTGCTGATTTGCCCATACTTGGATTTGGGAAGCAGTTCTGGGTGGCATTCCTGGGGTGAGGAAGAGAACTAGCCTAACAGAATTTGAAGGGGAGTCCCTACTCACAGTGCTGTGGTAAAAAAAGAGCTCTTGTGGTCATTCACAGACCAGACCACATGCCAGGAGAGGAGTAAACACTTCTTAGATCATACCATCTTGGAAGAACAGAAAACTTAGAAAATCCTAGAAGCATCTCTGAAAAATCCCTGAAGGCTGGGACTGTAGAAGCTCCACCCTAGAGGGAGAACCCTACTTGAACAGTTAAAAGTCAATTAAAAGGCTATTGAAATGACAAAACAAAGAAAAAAAAACCTCTAACCTTTGAAAGTTTACTATAGTGACAAGGAAGATAAAAACAAATTCAGAAGAAGATAATCAAGTCATAGCTCCTACACCCAAAGCCTCCAAGAAAAATATGAATTGGCCTCAGGACATGCAAAAACTCAAAAAGAATTTTGAAAATCAAGTAAGAGAGACACAGGACAAATTGGGAAGACAAACGTGTGATTCAAGAAAATTATGAAAAATGAATCAACAGTTTGGTAAAGACAAACAAAAACAAAACAAAAACAAACACACATAAATAAAATTACTCAAGAAAATAACACCTTAAGAAACAGAGTAGACCAAGGGCAAATGAGATACAAAAAGTCAAGAAAGAGAAGAATGGCAGAGAAAAATAAAATTAGCAAAATGGAAAAAGGAGATACAAATGTTCAGTGGAGAAAATAACCCCTTCAAAATTAGAATGGAACGAATGGACATGAATGACTCTGTTAAAAATCAAGACATTATAAAACAAAAGCAAAAGAATGAAAAATAGAGGACAATGTGAAATACCTCATTAGAAAAACACCTGAGGGGGACGGATCCAACATGACAGAGTAGAAGGGCAGCTTCTGTAGAAGCTCTACCCCCACACCCAGTCCATAAAATGCCTGTAAAAAAATGACTCTAAACAAATTCTAGAGCGGCAAAAGCCTCAAAATGACAGAGTGAAAGAGATTTCCAGCTGAAGTCAGCCTGGAAGACCTCCAGGAAAGGTCTTTTGCACAGGGCTCAGAAGAGAGCACAGCACAGCCTTGGCCACACAGTGCAACTTGGACAAGACTGGAACAGGCCCCAGTGGGTGGAATCCCTGGCAGCTATTGCGATTCACAGATTCCCACAAACACCAAAGACAGCTTCAAAGGTCAGGGAGATTGGTTCTTCACATGGGTGAAAAGAGAGCAGGATTCTACCCCAAACCTGGCCCCATGTGCCCCCAGGTGGCAGCGGCCTGCATTTTTGGAGTTTTCAGTCAAAAGACGATGGGGTAATCGAGCTGCTGATCTGAATCTCATCCCTGAATGGTGGTCCTGGGGTGAGGAGGAGCACTGGATGGTGGAGCTGGTGGGGACTCTGGACAGAGAATCCTCCTCACAGATCATAGGCAGAACAATGCTTGTGGTTACTCCCAGACTAGAGCATGGGCCAAGAGAGGAGGAAACTTCTCTCCCTTGACTGTGCCACCTTGGAGAAACTGAGAACGTACAGAACCCTATAGCATACCCTCTTAATGACAAGGGATTCAAATATCATGTAACTGACTGGAGAAATGCTCAAAAAAGGGGGGAAAAGAGTAAGGCTATAGAAGGTTGCTCTCTTAGTGTACAGGTATTGTCCTCAGTTCTTTCAAATGGTGAAGAAAAATACATATCATCAGAGGAAGATCTAAAAGGCAAGACTTCTGCATCCAAAACCTCCTAAAAATATGCAATGATCTCAGGCCATGGAAATGCTCAAAAAGAATTTTGCAAACCAAGTAGGAGAGGTGCAGGGAAAATTGGGAAGAGAAATGAGAACAATGAAAGAAAAACAGGAAAAGTGAGCCAACAGTTTGCTAGAGACCTAAAAAAGTGCTGAAGAAAATAACACGCTTAAAAATAGACTTACTCAAATGGAAAAGGAGGTCAAAAAAATCAATGAGGGAAAGAATGCTTTTAAAAGCAGAATTAGCCAAACGGAAGAAGAGGTCCAGAAGCTCACTGAAGAAAATAGTTCTTTAAAAATTAGAATGGAGCAGACAGAACCTAATAACTTTATGAGAAACCAAGAAATTACAAAACAAAAACAAAAAGAATGAAAAATTAGAAGACAATTGGAAATTTTTCATTTGAAAAACAAGTGACCTGGAAAATTGATGGAGGAGAGAATTTAAAAATTATGGAACTACCTGAAAGCCATGATCAAAAAAAGTGCCTAGACATCATCTGGCATGAAATTATCAACAAAAATTGCCCTGATATTTTAGAATCAGAGGGCAAAATAAATATTCAAAGAATCCAACAGTCACCTCCTGAAAGAGTTCTGAAAATAACAACTCCTAGGAATATTGCAGCCATGTTCTACAGTTCCTAGTTCAAGAAGAAAATATTGTAAGCAACTAGAAAGAAACAATTCAAGTATTATGGAAATGCAATCAAGATAATACAAAATCTAGCAGCTTCTAGTTTGAGGGATCACAGGGCTTGGAATATTATATTCCAAAGGTCAAAGGAACTAGGATTAAACCAAGAATCACCTATCTACTAAAACTGAATTTAATACTTCAGGGGGTAAAATGGTCATTCAATGAAACAGTGGACTTTCAAGCATTCCTGATGAAAAGACCAGAGCTGAATAGAAAATTTGACTTTCAAACACAAAAATCAAGAGAAGCATGAAAAGGTGAACAGGAAAGAGAAATTATAAGGGACTTGCTGAAGTTGAACTGTTCACATTCCTACATGGAAAGATATTTGTGACTCTTGAACCTTTTCTCAATATTTGGGTAGTTGGAGGGATTATACACACACACACACACACACCTCTCTCTCTCTCTCTCTCTCTCTCTCTCTCTCTCTCTCTCTCTCTCTCTCTCTCTCTCTCTCTCTCTCTCTCTCTCTCCCTCCCTCCCTCTCTACACATATATAGATAGATAGATAGATAGATAGATAGATAGATAGATAGATAGATAGATAGATAGATAGATAGATACACCCTTCCGGTTCAACTCACCCTGTGCCCTCTGGGAACGGGAAGGGTGTATATATAAAAACATAAAAGTGAGGAGTGAGAGAAGAATACATTGGGAGGAGAAAAGGACAAATGGAATGGTGCAAATTTTCTCTCCTAAAATAGACAGGAAAAACATTTTTCAATGGGGGGAAAGGGGGGAGGTAGAGGGAAAAAGTAGAACTTACTCTCATCACATTTGACTGAAGGAGGGAGCAACATGCACACTCAATTTGGTATGAAAATCTATCTTACACTACAGGAAAGTAGGACAGAAGAGGATAACTGGGGTGGTGGGAATGACAGAAGGGAGGGAAAATGGGAGGGGCGAGTAATTCGAAGTAAAGTAGGAGATGGACAAGGTCAAAGGAGAGAGTAGAATAAATGGAGGGCAGGATGGAATGGAGGAAAATATACTCAAGTGTTTCACAACATAGCTATTATGGAAATCTTTAGCAAAACTACACATATATAGCCTATATTGAATTACTTTCCTTCTCACTGGGGATGGGTGGGAGGGTGGAAGGGAGAGAAGTTGAAATTCAGAGTTTAAGGAATGAATGTTGAGAATTGTTGTTGCATGCAACTTGGAAATAAGAAATACAGGTAATGGTGTATAGACATCTATCTTGCCCTACAAGGAAAATGAGAAGATGGGGATAAGGGAAGGCAGGGGTGTGATAGAATGGAGGGCAGCTTGGGAGAAGGGGTAATCAGAATGCTCAGTGTTTTGGGGTTGGGGAAGGGAGAGATGAAGAAAAAATTTAGAACTCAAAATCTTGTGGAAATGAATGCTTAAGATGAAAAATAAATAAATAAATTTTTGAAAATCCAAAAGAAATAATAATAACTCACCTAAAAAATAGACACAGGAGAGAAAATATAAAAATTATTGGACTACCTGAAAACAATGGTCATCTTTCAGGAAATTATAGTGGAAGACTGCCCTGATATGCGAGAAACAAAGGGGAAAGTAGAAATTGAAAGAATATACTGATCACCTCTTGGAAAAGATTCCAAAATGAAAATTGCCAGGAATAATATAGCCAAATTCTAGCGTTCCCAGGTCAAGCAGACAACGCTGTGAGGCAGCCAGAAAAAACAACTCCAGGTGAAAGGAGCCACAGTCAAGGTAACACAAGATTTAGCAGCTTCTACATTAAAGAATTGTAGGGTTAGGAATATGATATTCTACAGGATAAGGGAACTAGGATTACAGCCAAGCATTATGTACCCAGCAAAACTTAGTATAATTCTGCAGGGAAAAAATGGATATTCAATGAGATAGAGGACTTTCAAGTCTTTGTGATGAAAAGATGAAAGCTGGAACTCAAGAGAAGCTCAAAAAGATAAATGGAAAAGGAAAGTCATAAGGGACATCATAAGGTTAAACTGTTTACATTCCTGCGTGAGAAGATGATATTTGTAACTCCTAAGAGCTTTCAAATAATTAGGGTAGTTAGAAGGAGTATATATGAACAGTGGACATAGGTATGAGTTGAATATGAAGGGATGATATCTAAAAATATAATTAAGAGGCAAGACAGTAATGTACTGGGAGAAAGAAAAAGGCAGAGAGAGGTAAAATGGGGTAGAAAAGAGCCAAGAAAAAGTTTTTACAATGGAAGGGGAAAGGGGGAATTGAAGGAAGTAAGTGAATCCTACTGTCATCAGAATTTCATCAAACAGGAAATAACATACACATTCAATAGGATATTTAAAAAAATCTATCTTACCCTACAGGAAAGTAGGAGGGGAAAGTGATAAGACAATTGTTGGGAGTGGGGGGGATAGAAAGGAAGTCCTTTTAGGGGAGTAGATATTGATAAGCAAAGCACATAGGAGGGACAGAGTGAAAGATGAGAGAGAATCAGAATAAATGGGAAAGCAGGATGGAGGGAAATACAGTGAGCAGTTAATTTAAAATTTAAATTTAATTTAAAATTTAAAAATTTTTTAAATTTTTAAAAACTAAAAATTTAACTTTAATTTAAAATTTAAAAATATTTTTTTAAAATTTTTAAGCAACTTTCTCTGATAAAGGTCTCGTTTTTCAAACATATAGAGAGTTGAGTTAAATTTATAAAAATTACAACCATTCCCCAATTGATCAATGATCAAAACATATGATCAGTTTTCAAATGAAACAATCAGAGCTATGGATAACCATCTGAAAAAATACTCGAAGTCACTATTAAGTTGAGAAATACAAATTAAAATAATCCTAAAGCACTATCTCGTACCTATTAGATTGACTGATAGGATAGTAAAGGTAAATGACAAATGCTGGAGGGGATGTGGTAAAAATGAGACATTTATGCACTGTTGGCGGAGCTGTGAACTGATTCAACCATTCTAGTAGAGCAATTTGAAACTGTGCTCTAAGGGCTATAAAACCGTGTATAGCCTTTGACTTAGCAATAACACTACCAGGTCTTTATCCCAAAAGAGATTTCTTTAAAAAGCAAAAGGACCTAAATGTACAAGAATATTTACTGAAGCTCTTTTGGGGGCAATGAATTGGAAACTGAGGGAATGGAGGAAAATAAAATACTAAATGAAAAAAGAAATAGAAAAAATTACTGATATATCAATTTTTATTGTATTGCACATAAATAACCTGCATTAGGTTGCTTATTGTCACAAGGAGAAGACTGAGGAGGAGCAGAGGAATAAAATTTGAAACCCTAAAAATTGTGAAAAATTATTTTCACATATAAAAATTGCTAAAAATTAATTTTACTTGTACTAAGAAAATTAACTTAAAAAAAGATATGCTTTTCCAATTTATGCTTCCAGTAAAGTAATGCATTTTTGTTCTGAAAATTGAAATTTTGTGTTTATAAGACACTAAATTACTGTGGTCATTTACTACAATGTGGTGTGTATCTGATCTATTCACACAGTATTTCTTAGCAAATATCAGATTGTTTTGATAATTATCCCTTCATAATAAAGTTTTAGATCTCTAGTTCATCTTCCTTCACATTTCTTTTCGCTTCTTTCCCTACAACCCTTCACTTTTATTCTTCTATATACATTTTGTTAGTATTTTCTCTACTTCTAAAAGATAATTTTTGTAGTTTGGATATTTGAGTATAATTTAAGAATAATTTAGTCTTATTATACTGACTCAGTCTATCCATGAGCAATGAATATTTCCCCAGTTGTTTAGATCTTATTTTACTTGTGTGAAAAGTGTTTTGTAGTTGTGTTCCATAGTTCCTGGGTTTGTCTTGGAAGGCAAACTCCCAAGTATTTATATGGTGAACAGTTCTTTTAAAAGGAATTTATTTTTATATTTCTTGCTGCTAGACTTTATTGGTAATACATAGAAATGCTAATACTTTATGTGGTTTTATTTTGCTTGCTGCAACTTTGTTAGTTATTTCAAATAGTTTTTAGTTGATTTTCTAGAATTTTCTAAGTATACCATCACATCATCTGCAAAGAGTGATAGTTTTGTTTCGTCATTGCCTATTCTAATTCCTTCAATTCTTTTTTTTCTTATTGCTACAGCTAATCTTTCTAGTACACTATTGAATAATAGTTTACTGGGCATGCATGCTCCTCCCCAGTCTTTTCAGAGAGGCTTCTAATTTATCCCCATGTTCAGATAATACTTGCTGATGGTTTCAGATAGATGCTCCTTATCATTTTAATGTAAGTTTCATTTATTCCTATCCTCTCTAGTGTTTTTAATAGGAGTGAGTGTTGCATTTTGTCAAAAAGCTTTGTTTTGTATCCATTGAGATAATCATTTGATTTCTTTTGGTTTTGTTGCTGGTATGATCAATTATGCTGATAGTTTCCTTAATATTGAATGAACCCTGCTTTCCTGGTCCAAAAATTCTTACAATAGGCTGCTATTATCTCCTTTCTAATGTTTTATTTAACATGTTTTCATCAATATTCGTTAGGAAAATCTGACTATATTTTCATTCTTTTTCTTTTTTTTTACACTTCCTGCTTTAGATATCAGTACAATAATTGTATCATAAAAGAAATTTCGTAGAACTCCCTCTTTTCTTGTTTTTCTACACAGTACATATAATATTGGAATTAGTTCTTCTTAAATTTTTGGTAGGATTTGGGATTTCATCTGCCACTGGAGATTTTTTTCTTTAAAAATTGGTTCAAGCGTGTTCAATTTCATTTTCTAACATCAGGTGAATTTAATTTTATTTTGTAATTTATCGTTATTTAATTTAATACTCTTCTATTAATCTTTCTGATGTATACTTTGGTAAACACTCTTCAATTTTGCTTAGATTGTGAGGTTTGGGGCATATGATTGGACCAAAAAAATCTCTTTTATTTCCTCATCATTTGTGATGAATTCAGCACTTTCATTTTTCATACTGATATTTTTTTTCTTTTCTTAAATTCAAATTAACCAACAAATCATCTATTTACTTGTTTCCTTTTCCCATTAAGCCAGCTAATGGTGTTTTTTAGTAGCTCAGTGATTTTCCTGCTTTCAATTTTATTAATCTTATTTGATTTTTAGAAATTCCAGTCTGGTAAACACTTAGGAATTTTAAAACTTGTATTCTATTTCTTTTTAAAACTTTCATTTTTCAATTATTTTTTGACATTACATTCCCAATTAATTGATCTGTGCTTTCTTTATTTCACTGATGTAAGTATTTAAAGATATAAAATTTCCCCTGTGTACTGCTTTGGCATCATCCCCTCGTTTTTGTTATGCCATCTCATTGTGTCAATCTGCTTAATGAAATTATTAATTTTCTGATTTGTTCTTTGATTCCTTTATGCTTTAGAATTAGATTATTTCATTTCCAATTAATTTTTAATCTATCTTACTACTGCAAGTTACTGAATATAATATTTGTTGCGTTATCATTTGAAAATGATGCATTTAATATTTCTGCCTTTCTGTGTTTGATTTTGAGATTTTATACCCTCATGTAGGTACCATTACTGCTGAAAAAAGAAATATGTTCCTTTCTATTCCCTTTCATTTTCTCCAGAGATCTATCCTATGTAATTTTTCTATAATTCTATTCACCTCCTTAACTTCTTTCTTGTTTATTATGTGGTTAAATTCGTCTTGTTCTGAGAGGGGAAAGTTGAGGTTCCCACTAGTACAGTTTAACAGTCTATCTTCTCTCGTCATCATTGAACTGTGCTATACCACTTGGGTACATACATACATATTTAATACTGGCATTACTTCATTATCTATGGTTTTTTTAGCGAAATGTAGTTTTCCTGAAGAGAAGCTTATCTCTTTTAATTTTACCTATTTTTGTTTTTGCGTTGTCTGAGATCATGATTGCCATCCCTTCTTTTTAAAATGTTGGCTGAAGCATAAGTGATTCTGTATGAATCCTTACCTTTACTCTGTGATTTTCTCTGTGCTTGACATCTGTTTCTTGTAAACAACATTTTACAGGATTCTGATTTTTAATCCACTCTGCCATCTGCTTCCATTTTATGGGAGAATTCATCTCATTCACATTCACAGTTATGATTATTCTGTATTTTCCTCCATTATATTTTTCTTTCTGTTGTTCCACTCTTTCTTTTCACCTCTTTTCTCCTTGACAGTGTTTTGTTTCTTTCTACTGCCTCCCTAGTCTGTCATCTCTTCTTTCATCCCTTGCTTCATTTAATCTTCTCCCTATTTTTCTGTTGTGTAAGATAGATTTCTATATTCAAGTGATGGTGTATAGCATTTCCTCTTTGAGTCAATACTGTGGAGAATCAGATTCAAGTGATGTCCATCATCAAACCTCCCATGTTTCCCTCCACCGTAATAATTATTTCATGTGGAATAATTTAACTTATTTTACCTCTCCCTTCCTTATTCATCCAGTGTATTCCTTTTTACATCCCTTAGTTATTTTTTTTTCATTCCCCGAAATACACTTTATACCCATAGCCTCTGTCTATGTATATTCCTTCTAACTGTACTATTAGGGGTACAATTTTTAAGAACTGCAAGAATCATCTTCCCAAGGAGGAATGTAAAGAGTTCAGCTCCATGCAATGGCGATCAAAATAGGATCTTTTCCTGTTTTTGTTTTAGTATCATCAAGTGCCTCCGATTGAATCTTGCCTTTATCAATGAAGAGTCTTTTGAAGGAGTAAAGTACAGAAACAATAGTTTCTCTAACTAGAAACAGTATATATACTTGTATTGTTAGTTATTTTAACATGAGTAAAGATCTTTCCCCCCCATTGATGGACCTGTCCCTTGTGGGAAGTTTGATTGGGGGAATTGTTTTGTAGGAGGGTCTAAGTACATCCTCTCTTACCCTCCATTTATTCTATTATCTCCTTTGCCCTTTTCATCCTCTACCCCCTCCCTCAAGTAGCCCTCCCTTCGATCAACCCCTCCACCACCATCCCACCCTGGTTGAGCTTGCTGCTGCATTGGGGGGGTGCTTCATATCATGGACTGTGCTACACTTTTACCTAGGTGAGGCAGACCTTTCTTTGCCAATCTTCTGGGTTAAAGATTGTTTCATCTTGTCTTTTGGTCAGTTCTGCTGTTCCAGGATTTGTTTCGTGGCTCTATTTTGTGGTTGTGTGGAGGTGAATGTGGCACAGTCAGAAAGGTTTACTGCTTTCTCTGCCATCTTGGTTCTGGGAAGTTTTTATCAGATAATATTTTTCTCAATTCTAATTTTCAAAGGTTATTTTCTTCAGTAAACTTTTGTACCTCTTTTTCCTTTTGGGTTAATTTTTTTAAAGAGTTATGTTCTTTGACAAACTTTTAAAATGATTTTCCATTTTTGGTTTATTTTAGTATTCTGTTAACTCATTTTCAGAGTTCTCTTGTCTTGTACTTTATTTTCCCTTTTTTTCTTGAACTTCTTCTTTCCTTATTTGTTTTTTGTTAATTTATTTATTTTTAGTTTTCAATATTCACTTCTACAATATTTTGAACTCCTAGTTTTCTGCCCAGCTCTCCTTTCCTCACCCCTTCAGCATTTTGGGGGTCTGCTTTAAAAAACTCTTTACTGATTTTTCATGATTTTCTTGCATCACTCTCACTTCTCTTCCCAATTTTTACTCTGCTTCTCTTACTAGATTTTCAAAATCCTTTCTGAGCTCTGTCATGGTCTGTGAGCAATTCAAATTTTTCTTGGAGTCTTTGGATAACTTTGTTTTCTTCTCCTGGTTGTATGTTTTGTTCTTCCTTGTCAACAATATATAATCCTATAGTCTGTTTTTTCCCTGCTGTTTGCTCATTTTCCCAGCCAAATACTTGACTTTTGAGTCAAATTAAGGTAGAACTCTGCTTCTAATGTGGAGGATGTACTGTCCCAAGCTTCAGGGGTTTTGCATAGCTGTTTTCAAAGATATTTCTAGGGACCTGTGAATTCTCAGTTCTTCCAAGGTGACATGATCAAAGGAGAGGTGTTTGCTCCTCTACTGGCATGTGCTGTTGCCTGTGATTGACCACAAGCACTCTTTTCTGCTTTGGAACTGTGAGGAGGATTGCCTCTCTACTGGCCTCACAAGCTCTGCCACTCCAGCACTGCTTCTCATCCCAGGACTGACACCCATAACTGTGACCCAGATCTAAGCAAGAGCATTCTGTGTCAGAGCCAGTAAAGAGAATCCTGTAATCCACCTTTGATCAGTCACTGGATTCCCTCCACTGTCTGTGGGTCAAGAGCTCTGCTGCTGCCACCACTGCTGCCCTGGGGCTAGGGACAGACTGTGCACCTCTCTCACCCAGGTCTCACACACCTTTCCCACTGACCTTCTAAGTTGTTGTTAGTATCTGTGGGTTGAGAAGTCCGGAAGCTATCACAGCTGATAGTGATTCAGTGCTCTGAACCCTACTCCAGGATTGCTGGGGGCCCAGTATTTGCCAGTGCAGCCCATGCTAGACTGTGCTCCTCTCCCAGACTAGTGCTACACACCTTCCCTGTCAACCTTCCAGGTTTTTTTGGCTTGAAATTTATTTCATTCTACTGACTTGTGGGTTCTACTGCTCTAGGATGAGTTTAGAGTAATTTTTACAGATATTTTGAGGGGTTTGGGGTTGGGGGGGACAGTTCATGTAACTCCCTGCATTTACTGAACCACCTTGGCTCTACTCCTTTCTTATTTGACTTTTAAAGTTGTTTTTTTAAGATTTTCCAGGAGCGTTTCATGGCCCTGATACCAATTTATATTTTTCTTTGAGATTTTGCAAGTAGTTATTTTCATACCATTGTCCTCTTCTAAGTTTGTGCTTCCTATCAACATAGTAACTTCCTATAGTCAAGTTTTTTTTTTAATTTTTGCTCATATTTTGGCCTGTTTTGTGCCTTTGTATTTTTATGAAAGAGTCAGACTTTTTACATCCCAATCTACTTGTATCAAAGCTTGGGACCTTGATGTTGGGTTGCACTGGAGGGGAACCTTCTTGAATGCTTGCTGTGGTTGCAAGGTCTCCTGGTTGGTTTGCATTGGAGGAGGGCCTTGCTTCTGGCTTGTAAGTAGGGCAGGGTCTGCCTGTTGGCCTGCCTTGGGACAAGTTTTCCCCTCTATCTGGCCCCAGGAGAAAGTCTTGCTAATGAATGGCCCTAAGTGTGGGGTCTCACTGCTTGTCAGCAATAGGCATGGAATCACACTTGCTGCTGGTTTGGCAATGCTGGCTTGCCTTGGAACTGCTGGCTTGCACAGGGGTGTGGCCTCCACTGGTGGATCATCCTGGGATTCATTGCCTTGTTGCAGGCCCCCTGTGATTTGACTTCTGACTCCTCTTCCCCACCTGGAGACAGACCTTTCCTGTTGTGTTGATAAGTTGCTTCCTCAAACATAAATTAGTTCTGAGAGCTCTTTCAAGGTTGTTTGAAGGGGAGTTTTGGAAAGCTGCTGGAAATTTCTCCCTTACTCTCCCATCTTCACACAGGAATCAACTTGCATTTCTTTCATTGATAGTGGTTTGGAATATTTTCTTCTTCTGCCTAAAGACAGTTTTGCTTTCTTCTTCTGAAAATTGATTGTTCATGCCCTTTGACCATTTTTCAATTGGAAAATGCCTGGCATTCTTGTAAATTTGAATCACTTCTCTATATATTTGAGAAATGAGGCTTTGTCAGATATGTATGTTGTAAAAAATTGTTTCCCAGCTTTCTCTGTTTTTTCTAATCTTGTTTGCATTTGTTTTCTTTGTGCAAAATCTTTTTAATTTTATATAATCAAAATTATCCATTTTACATCTCATAATGCTCTCTATCTCTTGGTTGGTCATATATCCATAGATTTCACAGGTTAGCTAATTCAGGCTCCCCTATTTGCTTATGGAATCACTATTTATGTCCAAATCATGTGTCCATTTTGACTTTATCATGGTATGCAATATAAGACGGTGGTCCACACCTGGTCTCTACCATACTGTTTCATCAGCAGTTTTTGGAAAACAGTATGTTTTTATCCACTCTGTTTCCCCTGTCCCCTAAAAACTTTGAATCCTTGGATATGTCAAATACTAGGTTACTATGGTCATTCACTATTAATTACTGCATACCTAACCTATGCCTGATACCTGACCCACCATTTTATTTCTTACCCAGTACAAGATTGTTGTCTTGATCGCTGCTCCGTAATAGAGTTTGAACTTCAGTACTACCAGGAATCCTTTCTTCACATTCTTTTTCCTCACCTTTAGTCCTTCCAGATGAATTTTATTATTTTTCCTACCTGCATAAAATATCTTTTAGTAGTTCAGTTGGCATAACACTAAACAAATAAATAACAGGTAGAAATTTCATATTAATTATATTGATTTAGCATACCCATAAAGAACTCAATTTTTTTCCGTTACTCATATCTCATTTAATTTTTTTTTTTGTGGAAAAGTGTTTTGTTAATTTGTTTATATAGTTTCTTGGTTTGTCTTGGCAGGTAGACTCCAAAATATTTATATTATCTGCAATTATCTTAAAAGGAACTTCTCTTTTTATCTTTTCTCTTCATCTTTGTTGGCAATATGTAGAAATGCTGATGATTTTTATGGGTTTATTTCATATCCTTCAACTTTGCTGAACTTATTAATCATTTAAACTAATTTTTAAATTGATAATCTAAGGTTCTCTAAGCATACCATCATATCATCTGTAAAGAGTGATAGTTTTGTTTCCTCATTGCCTTTTCTAATTCCTTCAACTTCTATTTCTTTTCTTAATGCAATAGCTAGCATTTCTAATGCAGTATTAAATAATAGTGGTGATGATGAACAGGCTTGCTTCACCCCAGTTGTATTGGGAAGGTTTCTGGATTACCCCAGTTACAGATGCTGTTGATGGCTTTGGATAAATGCTACTTATTTTAAGTAAAGCTTAATGTTTTCCTATGTTCACGACTGTTTTATTACAGATTGGAGTGTATTTTGTCATGTGCTTTTCTGTATCTATTGAGGTAATAATTTCTGTTGGATTTTTTATTAATATGGTCAATTATGCTGATAGTTTTCCTACTATTGAACCACACCTTTATTCCAATTATAAACCACCTGGTGATATTGCATCATTCTTGTGATTTGCTGCTTTGCAAATCTGGGGGATGCAGCCAAAGCAGTAATCAAGTTAATTATTTTTCTTGTATCTTTCAGTGCTTGAAGTGAGAGAGAAAGAGATAGAGAGAGAGTGAATCAATGAACTGAATATTTAATTTTTAAAACTAGAAAAAACAAATCTTAAAATTCCAATTAAACACTAAAATAGAAATCGTGTAAAGCAAAGATTAATAAAATCTAAAATAAAAATTGATACATTAATAAAATTTAGAAATTAAAACCCATTAAATTAATAATAAATAAAATTAGCAGTTGGTTTCATGAACATGGTAGCAAAAAAAAATCAGATAAATCAGTGGTTAATATGAAATAAAAAAACAAATTAAAAGCACAAAAATTAAAATGATGAATTCATCACCAGTGAAGATATAAGGAAAGGAATTATTTGAAGTTATTTTACCCAATAAAACAAATGATTTAAAGAAAACCAATCAATGTTTAAAAATATAAATTTCCTAGATCCACAGATGACAAAATAGAATGCAAAAAATAAATATCTTAGAAAAAGAAAGTAACCAAGCAATTAATGAGTTCCCTTAGAAAAGAAGTCACCAGAATCAAAACATTTAAGGAAAAGTGAATCTCGACACTTTTTCAAGTATCTGGAAAAAAGTGAAGGAGTTCTACAAAATTAATTTTATTAGAAATTTATGATTTTGATACTTAAAGTAGGAAAAACAAAAACAAAGAAAGAAAAGTATATATTGATATCTCTAATGAATATTACTGAAAAGGTTTTAAATAAAATACTAGCAATGGGATTACAGTAATATATCACAAAGATCATATGAAAAGTGGGCCTTACACCAAAGATGTACGTACTTAAGATTCAATATTATGAAAAGTATAAATATAGCAAAAATGATAAGAAATATGATTATGTCGATGAATTCACAATTTTAAATGAAATACAAAATGCATTACTGTTTGAAACACTGGAAAGCCTTGGAATAAATGGAAATTTTCTTTTTTTTTTATTAATTAATGAATTTCTAGTTTTATAAGATTTTGAGTTCTAAATTTCCACCCTCCCTACTCTCACTCCAGTCCAAGAAAGCATGCAAAATGACAAAGACTGTAAATGCACAATCATATTAAACCCATATCCACGTTAGTAATATTGTGAAAGAAGAATCAGAACAAAAGGGAAAACCCAAGAGAAAGGAAAAAAAGAGAGAAAATGAAGTATGATTAAATCTTTATTCACACTCTATAGTTCTTTCCACAAACGTGGATGGAATTTTGCATCATAAGTCTTTTAGAATAGTTTTAGATCATTGCATTGCTCACAAGAGTTACGGCTATTGAAATTGGTCATTGCACAATATTGATGCTACTGTGTACAATATTTTCCTTATTCTGTTCACTTCATTCAGCATGAGTTCATGTAAGACTTTCTAGTTTTTTCTGAAATCCACCTGCTCATCATTTCTTATGGAACAATAGCATTTCATTACATTCAAATACCACCACATGTTCAGCAATTCCCCAGTTGATGGGCATTTCCTCAGTTTTTCAATTCTTTGTCACCACAACAAGGGTTTCTATAAACATTTTTGTAGATGTTGGTTCTTTTTCCTGTTTTATGAAATCTTTCTGATACAGATCTAGAAGTGCTATTGCTGGGTCAAAGGGTATATGTACAGTTGTTTAGGCCATTAGATATGGTTCCAAATTGCTCTCTAGAATGGTTGGATCAGTTCACAACTCCACCATCAAAGGCATATTCTTTTCTACTTCCATTCAGTTTTTTCCATAGGTTCATCATATCTAACTTTTCTAAAATTCTATCAAATTCTTTCTTCTTTATTTTGTGGTTAGATTTATCTAGCTCTGAGAGCAAAAAGTTGCAGTTACCCAAAAATGTAGTTTTACTATCTATAATCTCCTGTAATTTCTTTATTTTCTCCTTCAAAACTTTGTGTACATGTAATGTTTATGTTTAAAATTGTTAAAACTTCATTCTCCATGGTAACTTTCAGTAAGATGCAATTTCTTTCCTTATCACTTTTCTGGTTTTGTTTTTTTCTTTTTTATGAGGCAACTGGGAATTAGTGACTTGCCCAGGGTCAAAGTATCTGAAGCCAGATATGAACTTAGGTCTTCCTGACTCCAAGGTGGTGCTCTAGGCACTACACCACCTACCCACTCTCATTATCCCTTTTCATTAGGTCTAATTTTGCTTTTGTTTCCTCTGATATCATGATTTTTATCTCTGCTTTTTTCTACTTCAGCAAAAGCAAAACAGTTTCTCTTCCTGCCTTGTCCTTTAGTCTCTGTGTGTGAGTGTCTGCTTCATATGTTGCTATTGCAAAGAATATACTGTGGAATTCTGTTTATTAATCCACTCTGCTTATTGTTCTTATTGTTTGTCCTCCTATCTTCAAGAGGACTCAGGTATCAGGAAGGTCATGCTATTAGTTAAAAGTGAATTGGATTGAAGTGAGAGAGTACAAATTCATTAGCCTCACTCACTCTTCCAGAGCCAGTGGGTCCACTGGCAAGATATAGATCAGGATAACTGGAGATGGCCCCAGATGCAGTGGGAGAATTTCACCTTTTTAAGTTAAGGTCTTTCCCAGGTCTCACTTTTGTTGAGGCAACATTCATTTAGTGATTAAGACTAGGTAAGGAATGAGTCAAAGAATAGTCTGTTTTACCGAGTCCAAAAAACAAAACACAAAATTAAAGCAAAATCAATCTGGGAGGGGTTTCTGGCCACAGTAGAAACAATTGCTATGTACACTCACTCTGAGCCACCAAAGGCCAAACAATGCCCAAGTGAGGCTTAAGCTGGGACTTATTACTGGTTACTCAATGAGCTGTAGAATGTTTTGGGTTTAAGGTACAGTCATCAGAAAAGAAAACCAGCCTGTAATCAATACCACCAGGAAGTATGGAGTGCCAGAGAAGGGTAGAAAAGGCAGGATTTAAATACACTTCAAGAAGCAGGAGTGCTTGGGAGGGGCAGCAGCAGGGAAAACTAAGTTTTATAACAAAATATCCAGACTCCTTGAGCAGCTGGTGGTGGCGGAAAGAGTGGTGATATCTGGTAAGAACCATGGGCTATGGTGTAGCTATAGCGAGCTTCCAGAGGGGCCACAAGATAACCTCCAAGTGGGAGCCAATATGGCAGAGTAGTAGGATGGACCTACTGTAGCTTTAACCCCAAACCTCATAAAATAACTGTAAAAATGACTCTAAACAAATTCTAGAACAGCAGAAGCCACAAAACGACAGAGTGAAAGACATTTCCATTCCAAAGCAGCCTGGAAGGCGAACAGGAAAGGTCTATCACACTAGGCTCAGAGTAGAGTCCATCTTTGGCCACACAGCATGGCAGGGACAGGACTGGAGCAGGTTCCAGGATGTGGAATGCTAGGTAGCAGCTGGAGTTCCCAGAATCTCCAACCCGCAAATGCCATATACAGTTTCAAAGGTCAGTGAGAAAGATCATTCACTTGCATGACAAGGGAGCAAGTTCCTGACCTAGCCCAGGTCCCAGGTGGCTGTAGTGCCCACTTTTGGAGCGCGTGGCCTAAGGATCCTGTAAGAATCAAGCAGTTGATCTGAGTCTCAGTCCTAAGTGGTGACCCTGAGATGAGTAGGAATACTGGTGTGGTGGAGCTGGAGGCAGTAATGGAGAGGGAACCCTATTCACAGATCCAGGGCAAAGAAGTTTGTGGTTGTTCCCAGATTAGCACTTGGGCTTGGAGAGAAGTAAATTCTTCTCCCTCGATTGTGCCACCTTGGAGGAACTGAGAACTTACAGGTCCATAGAGTATACCCTCCACTTGAGAAAGGAGTCAAAATCAAGCAACTGGCTGGCAAAATGCCAAAAAAGAGGGGTGAGGCAATGAGACTATTGAAGATTACTTTCTTGGTGAACAGGTATTTTCCTCTATTCTTTCAGACGAGGAAGAACAAAGCATACCATTAGAGGAAGACATAAAAGTCAAAACTTCTGCATCCAAAACCTTCAAAATAAGCTTGCAATTGCCTCAGGCCATGGAAGAGCTCAAAGGAGAGTTTGAAAATCAAGTAAGAGAGGTGAAGTAAAATTGGGAAGAGAAATGAGAGCAATGAAAGAAAAACATGAAAAGTGAATCAACAGTTTGCTAAAGTGGATCCCAAAAAAATGCTGAAGAAAATTACACTTTTAAAAATAGATTAACCCAAATGGCAAAAGATGTACAAAAAGCCAATGAGGAGAAAAATGTTTTAAAAAGCAGAATTAGCCAAATGGAAAAGAAGGATTAAAAGCTCACTGAATAAAATAGTGTTTTAAAAATTAGAATGAAGCAGATGGAAGTTAATGATTTTATAAGAAACCAAAAAATTACAAAACAAACCAAAAGAATGAAAAAATTGAAGACAATGTGAAATATCTCATCAGAAAAGCAACTGATCTGTAAAACAGTTCTAGGAGAGAAAATTTAAAAGTTATGGGACTACCAGAAAGCCATGATCTAAAAAAAAGCTTAAACAGCATCTTTCATGAAATTATCAAGGAAAACTTCCTTCATATTCTAGAACCAGAGGGTAAAATAAATAATGAAAGAATCCGCTAATCACCTCCTCAAAGATATCTGAAAAGAAAAACTCCTAGGAATATTGTAGCCAGCTTCCAGAGTTCCCAGGTCAAGGAGAAAATATTGCAAGCAGCCAGAAAGAAACAACTCGAGTATTGTGGAAATATAATGAACATAGCCAAAGATCTAGCAGCTTCTACATTAAGGGAAAGAAGGGCTTGGAATATGATATTCCAGAAATCAAAGGAAGCAGGATTAAAATGAAGAATCACCTATCCAGTAAAACTGAGTATAATATTTTAGAGGAAAATAGTCATTCAATGAAATAGAGAACTTTCAAGAATTTCTGATAAAAAGACCAGAGCTCAATAGAAAACTTGAATTTCAAACATGAAAGGATAAACAGGAAAGAGAAAATGCAAGGGATTTATTAAATTTGGACTGTTTACATTCCCACATGAAAATACAATATTTGTAACTTTTGATACTTTTCTCAGTATTTAGGTAATGGGAGAGATGATGTATATACAGACACAGGGCATAGGGTGAGTTGAATACTAAGGGATGATATCTAAAAAGAAATAAAATTAAGGAGGAAGAGAGGAATATATTGGAAAGAGAAAGGGAGAAAGACAATAGGACAAATTATCTCTCATAAAGAAAGGAAAGAAGTCCAGTTCTGGAAGCCAAGATGCAGAGTGATTGGTAATTGCTTTCTCCCTCGACTTGTTAACCTTGATGAACACAGAGAATATCTCCCAGGGAAAGACCCTGGAACAGTGAGAGCAGTAGATGGTATAAACAGACTGCTAGTCCATGAAGCTAGAAAGATCGATAAGAAGGGTTACCTCCTGGGTTGCCTCAGCACCCTAGGGAAATGGAGAAGACACTGCTACAGATGGGAGTGTGCCTGGTGAGTGTGCCTATGCACGCAGAGGAGACTTCTGGTGTCCAGACAACCCCTCCCCCACACTTAATGCAGCTAGCTCCAGGGTAACTTAGGGGAAACCCCAAAACACCTCACCTGGCCTCTGTTTTCCAACACCAGTCAACTCAGCACCAGGTAAGCAGCAGCATTTTAGCTTTTAGCTGAAAGAACCATAGGCCACAACACATAGCATATCAAGTTTTAGGCACAAGACCCGCAGGACAGAGCTCCCTATGCCACAGACACAGAGATCTATTTTAAAAGTCAGGAAAAGGGTGATTATCATGAGTAACAAGCAAAGCAGACAAGAAAATACCATAGAATTTTTCTGTGGGGACAAAGGCCAAAACACAAATACCAAAGAGGTCAGCATTGAGATTGTACTCCCATCTGAAACTTCAGAAGGGAATATGAACTGGTCTGAAGCACAAAGAGCCTTCTTGGAAGGGCTAAACATAACTCAAATATGAGAAATAGAAGAAAAACTGACCAATGACTTAAAAAATATGAAAAAAGAAATCACAGAAGAATTTAAAAGGAAAATTGTAAAAACGAAATGGGAAGTAGAAAACATAACTGGACAAAATAACTCCTTAAAAGGAAAAATTGGACTGGTGGAAAAGGAGATGCAAAAGATAACTGAAGAAAACAATTTGATAAAACATAGAATCAGGCAAGTAGAAGTTAATGAATCTATGAGACATCAAGCATCAGTCAAACAAAATCTAAAGAATAAAAAGATAGAAGAAAATGTAAAATATCTAACTGGAAAAACAACCGACCTGGCAAATAGATTCAGGAGAGAAATATAAGAATTATGTGTCTACCAGATAGCCATAATGAAAAAAAAGAGCCTGCACAATATCATCCAAGAAATCATCAAGGAAAATCTCCCAGAAGCCCTAGATGCAGAGGAGAGAACAATAATTGAAACAATCCACAATTTACCTCATGAAAGGGATCCCAAACTAAAAATGCCAAAGCGTATGGCTGTGAAATTTCAAAAATATCAGCTGAAGGAGAAAATACTGCAGGCAGCCAGAAAGAAACAATTCAAATATGGAGGAGCTACAGTCAGGATCACACAAAACCTTGCAGCTTCTACATTAAAAGATTGAAGGAATTGGAAAACGATATTCCATAAGGCAGAGAAGCTGTGATTACAACCAAGGATTAATTATCCCTCAAAGTTGAGCACAACATTTCAGGCAAGGAGATGGACATACAATGAAATAAGGGATTTCCAGACCTTCCTGATGAAAACGTCAGAACTCAATAGAATATTCAATCTTAAAGCACAGAAAGAAGTATCAAAAGAAGTATCAAAAGGTAAACAGGGAGAAAAGCTTGCTACATAATATGAGCAAGCTATTTTACATTCCTATAAGGGGAGATGATACTTGTTAATCTTGAGAATTGTATCTTTATTATGAAATGTGAAGGGGATATACATAGATCGAGCTAGAGGGTATAAATTGAAAGATGTGATGATAACAAATGTGATTTAAGGGTGTGAAGGGATTGTCACGGGAGATGTGAAAAGGAGGAGAAACAAAAAAATAAATTCCATCACAGGAAGAGGCACAAAAATATATTGCAGTAGAGGGAAAGAAGGGAGGGAGATGAGCACTGTTTGAGAAGTACTCTCATCCGATTGGATTCAAGGAGGGTACAACAGACTCAGTGAAGTATAGAAATACAATTAGTTCTATAGGCAGTAGGAGGGGAAGGGGGAAAGGAAAGGGAAGGGAGGCTTAAAGGGATGGAAGAAGTAGTAAGAGAAAAGGGGACTAAAAGGGAGGGGACTGAACCAATTGTGGTATATGAATGTAAGGGAATACTATTTTGCTATGAGAAACGATGAACAGGAAGACTTTAGAAAATCCTAGAAAGATTTATATGAACTTATGCTGAGTGAAAGGAGCAGAACCGGGAGAATTTTGTACACAGCAACAACCACAGAGGGCGAGGAGTTTTTCTGGTAGACATAGTACTTCATTGAAATGCATAGACTTAAAAAATTTTCAGTGGACTCTTGTGGCAAGTCACCTTCCACATCCAGAGAAAGAACTAGAGAATCAGATCTCAGACAGAAACAGAGCATTTTCTTTTGTACTATGTTATGTTTTGTTTTATGGTTTCACCCATTCATTTTAATTCTTCTATGCAACATTCGTTTAATAAAAATGTATGTGTCGAACCTATATAGGATTGTATGTCATATCAGGGAGAGAGTGGGAAGGGAGGGGAAAATAAGGGGAAGGGAGTGGGAAAAAAATCTAATATATATGGAAGTGATGGTAGAACACAGAAAACCAATAAAATAATTCAATTTTAAAAAAAGAGGCAAGAGAAAGCTTTTTCAATGGAGGGGAAAAGGGGGGAGGTGAGAGGGAAAAATTGAAACTTACTCTCATCACATTTGGCTTAAGGAAGGAATAACATGCACACTGAATTTGGTCAAAAACTCTATCTTACACTACAGGAAAGTAGGGAGAAAGGGATAAGTGGATTCTAGGGGGGAAGATAGAAGGGAGAGCAAATGGAAGGTGTTAATATTTAGAAGTAAACATTTTTGGGGATGGACGACAACAGAATAAGTGGGGGAAAGGATAGAATGGGGGGAAATACAGTTAGTCTTTCACAGCAAGGCTGTTATGGAAGTCTTTTCCATAATAACACATATATAGGCTATATTGAATTGCTAGCCTTCACAGTGGGGAAGTGTGTGGAGGGAGGAAAGGAGAGAAGTTTTAACTCAAAGATTGAGGAACGAATGTTGAGAACTGTTTTTGCATGCAACTAGGAAATACAAAACAGAGGTAATGGGGTATAGAAATCTATCTCGCCCTACAAGAAAAGAGAGAAGATGAGGATAAGTGAAGGTAAGGGTGTGATAGAAAAGAGGGTAGATTGTGGGAAGGGATAATCAGAATGCACAGTTTCTTTGGGTGGCAGGAGAGGAAAGATGGGCCAAAATTCTTTTGGAAATGAATGTTGAAAAGTAAAAATTAATTAAGTACAAAAAATATAAGCTCCAACTGGTTGAAACCTGTTCTGACAACGATGTCAGGTTCAAATATCTCCTCTGATATCCGCATTCATTATTCTCTCCTTTTGGTCAAAAGGAGTTACATAATTGACCAAGGTACACATTGAGTAGCAGTATGCTCAGTTGACCCATTATAGTGCTGATCATCTTGGTACTGAAGGCAGGGTTTGGAATGAATATGACAAAATCACCAGAGACAAGAACAGTTAAGAAAACCTATGATGAGGTATCATCCACTCAGTTAGATCAATTGGATGGCAAAGAAATTTTGAGCCCAGGCCAGAAATCTTACAGGCACGGATCCAGCAGGAATTAAGCTTTTCAGAGCACACAACCTGTGGAAAGCAAAGACTTAAGGGATGGCTCAAATGGCAGATAACAGGAAGGGAAAGAAAAAGAAGGTGATTAGTGCCAGAAAACCAAGCCATTTAGCAAGATTGCAACAACAACAACAAGATGACAAATGAGAAGCAAAACATTCATAATAGGGCTAAGGCAGATGCTCCAGAAGATCCAGTGGACAAGGTAACAAAAGAATAAGGAAAAGAAATAGTGGAAAAGTGGAGTTATATAACACAGGCAGTTCAGTCCACATCCGGCAGCTCGGGGGAGTGGTCTACTATTGCTTTCACCTGCTTCTTTTTCCGGGTCAGACAGAACTTGAGAACACCAGTTGTGATTCATTCAGTGACTTGTGTCTTTTTTGGATATGCCTGGTGTATCAAGCTGTCAAGTGCCTTCAGCTTCATGGTGGAGGGATAGAACAAGAAGACTTGGTAAAATCCTTTCCACCTGAGTTACAGGGCATTCATATGCAGATATCTTTTGCAATAAGTTCTTTCTCCAGGTGCCAGCCCCAAGGTAGAAATGGTCCAAGGCCTGGTTCTTAGAAAATGACAGAGGAGGCAGAGCCAAGATGGCGGAGTGAGAGCAACGACTCACCTAAGCTCTTGGACAAACGCCTTCGGATATCTCTGAAAGGAGAATCTGACCAAATTTTAGAGGTGCGGAATCCAGTGACAGACAGACTGTGGAGGATTTGGAGCCCAGGACAGACTGGAAGGTCCACGGGAAGGATCTGTTCTGAGAGCGTGAGCCCACAGTACACAGCACAGTGCATCCAGAGCAGCAGACCACAAGGGCCCCCAGGAAACCTAAGAGCAGCAGGAGGAACTTAGAGAGAGAGGCAGCCAAGGTTGGGAGACCAGCAGAGCCGAGCCTGTGAGAGCTGCTGAGTGCCAGATATCAGCACAGCAGCTCCTGAGACTTTCAGCCCACAGATTAAACCTCAATAAGTCACTTATTTGAGCTTCTGGAAGCCAGAATGGCAGAGTGATCAGTAAATGCTCTTTCCTTCCCCCTTGATGACTGTAAAAGAACCGTAGAATATTTCCCCAGAAAAATCCTGGATCAGAGGGAACAGCAGAGGGGGTAAATAGTCTCATAACATCTGAGGATAGGAAAATAGCTAAGGGGGATTCCTCCTACTGTAGTGGAGGGAAGCCAGAAGGACAGAGGACCCAGGGCAGAGAAAACTCACACTAAGACCCAGGCAAGTCTCAGCACCAGGAGAGGAGCCCCAGGAGGGGTGGGAACCCACACTATCATCTAGGCATGCCTCAGCACTCCAGGGAAAATGGGAAGACAGTAGGGTATCTGGGATCACCATCCCCTGAGCTTGCCTTTGCCTCAGTTCAGCTGAGGAGATCTCCCATGACCAGACCACTCCTCCCCCACACTTAACAAGCTAACCCCAGGGCTGATCAGGGAAACACAAAACAAAAAGCTGCTGTTAGCTTTCTCACACAAGTTGGCTCAACACCAGTTTCTGCAGATTCTAACTGAAAGAACTAGAAGCCACAACATGCAATCAGCATCATGAACAAGAAAAAGCAAAAGAGGGGCAAAAAAACCATAGAATCTTACTATGGGGATAAAAACCAAAACACAAATAGTAAAGAGGTCAGTACTGAGACTGTACTTCCATCTGAAACTTCACAAGGGGCTATAAACTTGTCACATGCACAAACAGCTCTGCTGGAATAGCTGAAGAAGGAAATAGAAGAAAAACTAGCCAATGATTTTAAAATTATAAAAAAAAAATTCAGTGATGAGAACATCTCTTTGCAAAGGAAAATTGAACAAATGGAAAAAGAAGTACAAAAATTAACTAGAGAAAATAACTCCTTAAAAGGAAAAATTAGACAGTTAGAAAAGGAGATGCAAAAGTTAACTGAAGAAAACAATCTGATAAAAATTAGAATTGGGCAAGTAGAAACTAATGACTCAATGAGACAGCAAGAATCAGTCAAAAAAAATCTAAAGAATGAAAAGATAGAAGAAAATATAAATATGTACTTGGAAAAACAACTGACCTGGAAAATAGATCCAGGAGAGAAAATTTAAGAATTATTGCCCTTCCAGAAAGCCATGATGAAAAAAAGAGCCTGGACAATATCTTCCAGGAAATCATCAAGGAAAACTGCCCAGAAGTTCTAGATCCACAGGGCAAAATAGTCATTGAAAGAACTCACCGTTCACCTCCCAAAAGGGATCCCAAACTCAAAACCCAAAGAAATATTTAATTGCTTGCCTTCCCAAAGGGAATGGGTGAGGAGGGAGAGAGGAAGAGAAGTTGAAACTCAAAGTTTTAGGAGTAACTGTTGAGTATTGTTGTTGCATACAACTAGGAAATAAGAAATACAGGTAATGGAGTATAGAAAGTTATCTTGCCCTACAGGACAAAAGAGAAGATGGGGAAAGGGTAAGGGAAGGATGTTAGAAGGGAAGGCAGATTGGTGATAGGGATAATTAGAGTGCTTGGCGTTTTGCAGTGGGGGAGGGGAGAAATGGGGAGAAAATTTGGAACACAAAATTTTGTGGAAATGAATCCTGAAAACTTAAATAAATAAATTTTAAAAAAAGAAACTACCAAAGATAAAACTGTTGGCCCTGAATTGCATCAAACAGGGAACAGTAAGTATCCATTCCTCCCAAAAGTATTCTGAAAAATCGAGTTTTTTTTCTATTCTACCAGAATGAGATAAATATAGCCTAAACCAAAGAAAGAAAGAAAAAGCACAGAAGGGAAACTAGCCATAGAATATGGCTTATAGAATCATTCATGAAAACGACTCAAAAAATTTAAACAAGATACTGCTGAACAGAATACAGTGGTTTATTCAAGAAATTATTAATTATGATCAAGTGGGATTTATACCAAGAATGCAAGGGTGGTTCAACATAAGGAAATCAATCAATATAATAAATCATTAAAAACCAAAACATTAAAAATTACATGGTCATGATAAAGCCGTTGAAAAACACAAAACATTTATGCTGACACCCCTAGAAAGTATAGTCAGAGAGGGACTTTCTTCATATAACAAAATGTAGTTGTCTAAAATTAAAACAAATGGTGGGGCAGAGCCAAAATGGCAGAGTGAGAGCAACTACTCACCTAAGCTCTTAAACAAACTCCTTCAGATACCTTTAAAAAGAGAATCTGACCAACTTATGAAGGTGCAGAATCCAATAGGAGACAGACTGTGGAAGATTCACAGACCAGGAAAGACTGGAGAGTGGATGGGAAGTATATATTCCACGGATGTGGAAGAGCCCATTGCATACAGCACAGAACATCCTGCTCACGACACAGCCCAGCAATGAAAGCCCAAGGGCAGCTGAACTGAGTAAGTTAGCAATTAGCTACTGAGCCCTAAGTATCACTTGTAGCCACTCCCAAGACTATCAGCCCACAAATTAAATGTCTGTAAGTCACCTACTTGAACTTCCAGGAGCCAAAATGGCAGAGTGATTCATAAATACTCTCTCCCCTTCCTCTTGTGGTCCTTGAAAGAACCATAAAATATTTCCCTCGAAAAATCTTGGATCAGAGGAATCAGCAGAAGGGGCAAACAATCTCGTAGCACCTGAGGCTAGGAATATTCCTCTTTCTGTGGCCACAGTCCCACCTCAGCAAAACAACCCAGAGGATATCTGGAGCCCAGAAGGGTGGGGTCTCATACTAAGAACCAGGTGTGCCACAGCACTCCAGGGGAAACTAGAAGGCAGCCAGGATTGCCAAGTACTGAGCTTGCCTTTGGTCCACCTCAGCTAAGGAGATCTCTAATGACTAGAACACCACTGTCCCACACTTAGCAAGCTGGTCACAGGGCTAATTCTGGGGAAACACAAAACAAAAAGAAAAAAAGACAGCTCTCTTTGCTTTCTTACATCAGTCAGCTCAACATCACCTTCTCCAGATTCTAGATGAAAGAACCAGAGGTCACAATGCACAAAATATCATCATCACGAGTAAGAAAACCAAAGCAAGAATGAAAAGATCATAGAATTGTTCTATGGGGACAAGGACCAAAACATGAATACCAAAGATGTCAGTATTGAGACTGTACTCTCACCTGAAACTTCAGAAGGGACTATGAACATCTCACAGGCACAAAGAGCTCTCCTGGAGCAGCTGAAGAAGGAAATGGAAGAGAATTGGCCAATGATTTTAAAAGTATGAAAAAAGAATTCAATTAAGAAAACACTTCTATAAAAAGGAAAATTGAAAAAATGGAAAAGGAAACACAAAACTTAAAGGAGAAAATTGGACAAATGGAAAAGGAATTACAAAAACTAATTGGAGAAAATAATTCCTTAAAAGGAACAATTGGACAGATGGAAAATGAGATGCAAAAGTTAAGTGAAGGAAGCAATTTGATAAAAATTAGAATTGGGGAAGTAGAAGTAATGACTCTATGAGACATCAAGAATTAATCAAACAAAATCTAAAGAATGAAAAGATTGAAAAAACAACTGATCTGGAAAACAGATTCAGGAGAGAAAATTTAAGAATTATTTGCCTATCAGAAAGCCACAATGACAAAAAGAGTCTGGACAATATATTCCAAGATCTCATCAAGGAAAATTGCCCAGAAGTGTTAGATCCAGAGGGCAAAATAGTCATCGAAAGAATCCACCGTTCACCTCCTGAAAGGGATCCCAAACTAAAAACATCAAGAAATATTGTTGCCAAATTCCAAAACTATCAAGCAAAAGAGAAAATTCTACAGGCAAGCAGAAAGAAACCATACAAATATGGAGGAGCCACAGTCAGGGTCACACAAGACCTTCCAGCTTCTAGATTAAAAGATCGAAGAAATTGGAATATGATATTCCATAGGGCAAAGGAGCTGGGACTACAGCAAAGGATCAATTATCCAGAAAAGTTCAGCATAATATTTCAGGCAAGGAGGTGGATATTCAATGAAATAAGAGATTTCCAGACCTTCCTGACAAAAAGGGCAGAACTCAATAGAAAATCTGAACTTCAAATGCAGGTCTCAAGAGGGGCACAAAAGGCAAACGGGGGAAAAGAAAAATTAGTTACTCAATTTGGGAAAACTGTTTACCTCCCTATAAGGGAAGATAATACTTATTAATCTTGAGAATTGTACATTTATAATGAAATATAAAAGGGATATACATAGATAGAGGGAACAGGTATAAAGTAAATGATGTGATGATAAAAATGTGATTCAAGCATGCAAAGTGATTGTCACAAGAGATGTGAAAAGGAGGAAGCAGAAAATAGTAAATTACATCACAGGAAGAAGTACCAAAATATATTATAGTAGAGAGAAAGAGGGGAGGGATATGAGCATTTTTGGAGAGGTAGTCTCATCTGATTTGATTCAAGGAAGGAAAAATAAGCTTAATTAAGTATATAAATCTAACTATCTCTATAGGCAATAGGAGGGGAAGGGGGAAGAGAGGGGAGGGAAAGCTAAAAGGGAGGGAAGAAGTAGTAAGGAGTAGTAAAGGTAAAGGTGAGTAAAAGGGAGGGGGGTTGAAAGAAGGAAGGGAAGACTTTGGGAGGTGGTGGTGAAAATTGAAAACTCTATTGAGGACAGGAAGGGAGAAAAAGAAAGAAGAAAACCAACTTACCAATGTCAAAAATTCAAGGAGTGAACTCACCTCCAATGAGGAGTCTTTATGACTATAAATTCGACAATTTAAATGAGATAGATGAGTATTTTAAAAAACGTAAATCACCCAGAGTAACAGAAGGGGAAGTTGAATACTTAAACAACGCCAACTCAGAAAAAGAAATTGAACAAACCATCAATGAATTTCCTAGGAAAAATCTGCAGGGCCGGATGGATTTACAAGTGAAGTATGTCAAACATTTAAAGAGCAGTTAATTTCAATATTATATTGACTATTTTGGAAAATTAGGGAAGAAGGAGTCCTACCAAATTCTTTTTTTGATACAAATATAGTTTTGATACCTAAATCAGAAAGAGATAAAACAGTGAAAGAAAATTATAGACCAATTTCTCTAATGAATATAGATGCAAAAAATTTTAAATAAGATTTTAGCAAAAAGAATACAGCAGCTTATCATGAGAATAATACGTTATGATCAGATAAGATTCAGCCTACGAATGCAAGGCTGGTTCAATATTAGGGAAACTATTAGCATTATCAATCATATCAACAAAAAAAACTAACTGAAACCACATGATTATCTCAATAGATGCAGAAAAAAACTTTTGACAAAATGCAACACCCATTTCTATCAAAAACGCTG
This sequence comes from Notamacropus eugenii, assembly GCF_028372415.1. Taxonomy (NCBI): domain Eukaryota; kingdom Metazoa; phylum Chordata; class Mammalia; order Diprotodontia; family Macropodidae; genus Notamacropus; species Notamacropus eugenii. The sequence goes on from NC_092872.1 coordinate 323,264,998, forward strand.
GAGAGCATAGGAATAAAGGGAACTTTCCATAAAATAATAGCAATATCTACCTAAAACATTCAACAAGCATTACATGCAATGGAGATAAGCTAGATGCATTTCCAATAAGATCAGGTGTGAAACAAGGATGTCCATATTCAATATGGTACTAGAGATGTTAGCTGTGGCAATTACAGAAGACAAAAAAAAATGAAGGAATTAGAGTAGGCAACGAAAAACTATGTCATCACTCTTTGCATATGATATGATGATGTACTTAGAGAATTCCAGAGATTCAAGTAAAAATTACTTGAAATAATAAACAGCTTTGGCAAACTTGCAGGTTACAAAATAAACCTGAACAAATCTTCTGCATTTCTATACATTAGTAATAAAGCCCAACAAGAAGAGATAGAAAGAAAAATCCCATTTAAAGCTAGGGTATACACTATAAAATATTTGGTAGTTTACCTGCCAGAACACACTCAGGGACTATATGAGCACAGTTACAAGACACTTTGCTCACAAATATAATCAGGTCTAAGTAAGTGGAAAAACATTAGTTGCTTGTGAGTAGGCCGAACCAATATAATAAAAATGACAATTCTACCTAACTTAATCTACTTATTTAGTGCCATACCAATTAAACTATCAGACAATTATTTTCTAGAGCTGAAAAAAATACTATCAAAATTCATCTGGAAGAACAAAATATCCAGAATATCAAGGGGACTAATGAAAAGAAATGTTAGGGAAAGTGGCCTAGTGCTATCAGATCTCAAATTGTATTATAAAGCAGCAATTATCAAAACCACTTTGTACTGGCTAAGACACAGAAGGGTAGACAAGTGAAATGTGCTAGCTACGCAAGACACAGTAGGCAATGAGTACAGCAACCTACTGTTTGATAAACCCAAGGACCCCAACTTTGGGGATAAGAACTCTCTCTTTGACAAAAATTGCTGGGAAAATTGGATAAGAATGTGGTGGAAACTAGGCATAGACCAATGACTGACACCATACACAAGAATAAAGTCCAAATGAGTACACCATCTAGGTATTAAGATTGACAATGTGGATAAATTGGTGGAGCAAGGAATAGTGCATTTATCAGATTTATGGAGAAGGGAAGAATTTTTGACTAAAGAAGAGACAGAAAGTATTATGAAGTGCAAGATGGATAATTTTGATTACATTCAACTGAAAACATTTTGCACAACCAAACCCAATGCAACCAAGATTCAGAGTGATGCAGAAAACTGGGAAAGAATTTTTGCAGTTAATGTCTGTGATAGAGGCCTCATTTCTAACATATGTGGAGAACTGAGTCAAATGTATGAAAATACAAATGGTTACAAGAATATGCATGCCCTTTGACCCAGGAATACTGCTTTTAGGACTGTATCCCCAAGAGATCATAAAAATGAGAAAGGGTACCACATTTACAAAAATATTTATAGGGACACTCTTGGTGGTGGCCAAAAACTGGAAATCAAGGAGATGCTGATCAATTGGGGAATGACGGAATAAATTATGGTATATGAATATAATTGAACACTATTGTCCTATAAGAAATGATGAACAGAAAGACTTCAGAGAGTCCTGGAAAGACTTATATGATCTGATGCTGAGCGAAAGGCACAGAATCAGGAGAACTTTGTGCACAGCAACGACCACAGTGTGCAAGAGTTTTTTCTGGTAGACTTGGAACTTCATTGCAATGCAAGGACTGAGAAAAGTCCCCAATGATATTTTAATGCAAAATGCCTTTCATATCCAGAGAAAGAGCTATGAAATTCAATCGCAGAATGTAATAGATTATATTGTTTTGTATTATGTTTTGGTTTGTTATATGATTTCTTCCATTCATTTTAATTCTACACAGTATGACTGTAATGAAAGTGTATTTAATAGGAATGTATGTGTAGAACATATATAAAATTGTATGTTGTCTTGGGGTGAGAGGGGGAAATATCTAAGTTATATGGTAGTGATTGTAGAACACTGAAAATAAATAAAATTTAAAAAATAAAAAAATAAATTAAATTAAAACAAACATAATGTTTAATGAAGATGCTTTAGTATCTTTTGCAATAAGTGTGATAGGGAAGCAAGAATTTCAGTTCTCCCCACTATTAATTGATATAATTCTGAAAATTCAAGCATCATCAGTAAGACAAAAGAAAGAAATTAGAGGCATAAAAATAAATGCAGAGTAAACAAAACTATCCCTGTTTACTTGGAAAATCCTAAAGAATCAACAAAGATAATAATTAAGATGATAGCTTTAGCAAAGTTGCAGTTTACAAAATGAATCTTCAAATGTCAATAGCATTTCTGTATAATAATAACTAAGCAAAATAATTGAGGGTTGAAAATGTAATCCAATTCCAGATAACTACAAAATGCATAAAACATCAGAGGACCAACCTGCTTTGGCACGCAAAGACTTGTATTGCTTCAATTATAAAGCGCTTTTTAAAGAAGTAAGGTCAACTTAAACAGCTAAAAGAATATTCAGTGCACAAGCCTAGGTGATGCTGATATAATAAAAATGGCACTAGTATCAAAATTGCTTACATTTTTCATGTGTTTTCAACCAAATTACTGAGGTTACACTTTAAATAATCTTGATAAAATAATAAAATTAATTTGGAAAAGCAAAAATTTAGAAAGTCAAGAGAAATGAGAAAGGTAGTAACAAAAGGGGAATGGAATTTTGAGTCATCAAACCATATTATCAACAGCAATCATCAAAACAATTTGACACTGGTTAAAGTACAGACTAGAAGAGGGAGAATCAGAAACAATACACCAGCTCGTTGTTGCTGTTTAGTCATTTTTCAGTTGTGCCAATCATTCGTGATTCCCTTTGGGATTTTCTTGGCAAACCTGTTGGAATGGTTTGCCATTTCATTCTCCAGGACATTTTACAGACAAGGAACTAAGGCAAAGAGGGTTAAAGTGGTTTGCCTGAGGTCATACAACTGGTAAGTTTCTGAAGCCAGATGAAGCCTTCCTGACTTCAGGCTTGGCACTCTATCCATTCTACCACATAGTTCCTCCAATCACACAGCGTTTGATAAAGTAGAAAGCATGTTACTTAGGAAAAAATGCCTCATTTAATAAAAATGTTAGGAAAACTGGAAAACGTTTTGGCACTAGGACTACACACTACACCATATTTCACATACATTCTAAACGGATGTATGACCTTAAAGTTGAAGATCTTACTATAAACAAATTAGAAGAAACGGGTGATATCTCTTGCAATTATAGTTGCTATAGAGGGAGGCAATTACAAAAGAGAAATAGATGTCTTTGAGTACTTGGAAATGAAAAGCTTCTGCAGAGAAAAAATTAATTCACCTAGAATAAGAAAAGAAGTGGTTGAGTGGTGAAAAAATCTTTCAAATAGTTCTCTGATAATGATTTGGTATGGAGGGGGAGAGTGTGTGTATATGTGTGTGTGTGTGTATACATATACATATATATATACACACACATGCATATACGTATATATGCACATGCATTGGTACACATATGCATATATAAATACACATGTACATATATATATACAGTCCTAAGCACAAGAAACTTTAAAGATTTACAAAAAAATATTATTCTTTTTAAAATAACACAGAATGGGAACCTGAGATAGGGGGCATAAATTGAGGAAGGAAGGAATATGTTATGAATATAAATGTGTTGGAATACTATTATGATGTAAGAAATGATAAAGAGGCTTTCAGAGAAAGCTGCAAAGACTTATATGAACTGATACAGAGTGAAGCAAACAGAGCCGAGAGAACAATTCAATGACAACAATATGATCAGCACAGTGATCATCTACACCTCCGAAGGACTCTTGATGAAACATGATACCCACCTCCTGATAGAGAGATAGGAGACTCACTGAAGAAGAAGACAATATCTTTTTGGACATGACCAATGTGAGATGTGTTTGACTTGGCACTACATGCTTGTAACACAGGTTTTGTTTTTGTTGTGTTCCCAATGGGGAGGTGGGAGTAGAAGGCAGATTTTCACTTATAGAAACAAATAAAATATTTTTTAATAAATGAACAAATAAAATAAAGTGGCAGACTCAGGATGATCTTGTTCCTTTCACACCCTCAGGAAGGTTCAGGATCTGTGACTTATGAATTTGTCATGGGACTGTCTTACAGTGAGAGTGGAATTGTGTATACCATTATGATAAAGTTCACAGCAGATAAACAACCCGGGCTTACATTTGGCCAAGCATGTTATCATAAAGCATAGAGAAACCAGATCTCACTTGAAAATGATCTCCTGAAAATGCCATGACAGAACTTTACATATATTAATTGAACCCATATTCAAAATAAGTAAATATGAGACATTTCTCTGTCCTTGTGTTTCTCTCCACATTTCTGGTCAGAGTAACAGAGTTCAACCGCAGTTCAGATTGCAGAATAGTACAGAACACATGATTAAATAAACAAGAACTAGTGAGTCTTCTGTCTTGTACATCTAAAAATAGAATGGGAATTTCCTCCTCCCCAAAAGGCAAGGGGTTCCTGAAGGGCAACACAATCTGTTCATAGCTTCCTTGGCTTATTAGAAGTTAGGGCTGAGTTACCATTCATAACCATAACCTCAGCTTCCTGCCTGCTCAAGCTCCTGAGAATTCTTCACAGCAATTTAACACTGTGTAACTGAATTACACAGTGTCAATTCCAATCACAAAAATTCAGGCAGCAGTTGGCAGGAGAATAAGTCTGCGTTATAATAGCATAGGAGGTACTATACCTTCAAAAATGAGCAAAATGCTGAGAATTTAAAAGCAGAATACTAAATACTGCTTTTTAATACCATATCACTCAGAAGCTATCAAAAGAGCTTCACAGTTCCTTTTAAGACTTGTCAGAAGCCTCTCACTAATTTTACCTGAAGTTTTTCCATATCACTTCCCCCAAGAGCAATCAGTCAACAAGCATTTAGTTATGAAGCATTTATTAAGGTTTACTCTGGGCCAGGAACATTATAATTGTTCTCTTGGCTCTGTTTGCTTCATTCTTCATCAGTTCATATAAGTCTTTCCAAGTTTCTCTGAAAGCCTCTCTATCATTTCTTACATCATAATAGTATCCCGATACATTATGCTAAGCACTGGGGATGCAAAAAGAGGCAAAAAACAGTATCAGCCTTCAAGAAGCTCATAATTAATGGGTAAAATATCTTGTATATAGCTTGTTTGCATTTTCACCAACACTTGTTGGTGAAACAACAAGCAAACAAATAAATGCAAACAAGCTATATACAAGATAAACAGGAAATAATAAAGGAAAGACAGCAGAATTAAGAGAAAAGCTTCCTAGAGAGGGTGAGATTTTAGTTATGATAAAAGAAACCAGAGAGGTCAGTAGTCAGAGAAAATGGGTGAAGAGAATTCCAGGAATAGGGAACAGCCAAAGAGAGTCCTTGAATGTCTTGGTCATGGAACAGTCAGGAGACCAAGGTCACTAGATTAAAGATGATTCAGCAAATAACGTGTAAGACAGAAAAGGTTAGGAGGGGGCTAGGTTATGCCTAACATAGCATTTTATATTTGCTCCTGAAGGCAAAAAGAAACCACTGGAATTTATTGATTGGGGGTTGACATGATCAGGCTTGAATATTAGGAAAATCAATTTTAGTAATTGAGTGGAAGATAGATTGGAGTGGTGATAAACTTGAGACAGGCAGACCTACCAGAAGGATACTGCAATAAATCCAAAGGTAAGGTGATGAGGGTTTGCACCAGAGTGATGGAACTGTCAGAGGAGAGACAGGTCATATTGGAGAGACCTTCTAAAGGTGAAATCAACAGATCTTGGCTACAGCACAGATATGGGGGTGAGAGTTGGTGAGATTGTGAGCCTAAGGAACTGAAGGTGTTAGTTCACAGGAGAATTGTAGAGTCTCTAACAAGAAGAGAAATATAAGGGGCAACTGTCTTCTAGGCTCTTCTTCCATAGACCCTGCTGTAAAATGAATGGAGATAATTAAGATGGTAATGACATAATGAGCTTTCCAGGAAGAAATTAAACAATTTTGACCCAGGAATGAGTCCCATCTCCAGGTTTTTCTTCTCTCTGAGCCAGCCTGGACTCAGTCTGGGCATGATGCTAACATCTGTTTCACTACAGCGATACCAGAATGTCCACACAGTGAAAAACACTGGATATGAACTTTCCCCCAAACTAGTCCGTGGAGCCAGGGATACTGATACCCTAGGAGGCTCAGAGCCCAGTTATCTAGAAAGGGGAGCTGTGACCCAGTCTGCCTCTTTCCCCCAACTGCAGAAACTTGTTGACAATATGGTCCAAAGCTTCTCTCAAACCTATTTATCTGAAGAATGGTGAGAAGTAACAGGAAGCAATGCAATGTGATCTGGTTCTGGGAATTGGTTGTTCTCTAAATATGTCTCTGTAGCAGAGTTTCTTAATCTTTTTTTGCATGTGTTGAGGACTTTTTTTGTAATGTGGTGAAAATAGTGCAATTAAATTCATAAATTAAAGTATATCGGAAAAAGGAAATAATTATGTCGAAATACAATTGTCAAGATATTTTTGAAAAATGTTCATAGACCCCCTGAATTTTATGGGGTTTATATGAGGCTGTGGTTTCTTGGAAGTTGGGAAATAGACTTATCTCTTGCAGCTTGGATATGATAGGATTTAGTCAAGATTTTTTTTTCCTTCCAGAATAAAGTGTATAGAAAAATGAAAAAAAATATATTTCTGTTTCAAGAGTGAATCTGTCCTATGAACTCAATCACTTTTCACACCAGGGTCAGACTACGTTAACAAAGACTAAGGGATGTTTATGACCTGTTGTGTGTCACTGTGATTATTACGGGAGCTGGTAGTTCCACAGTGACAAATTCTGAATCTGAAACTTTCTCTAAAATATAAATAGAGGTGAACTGAGAGCCTAATGCCACTCCATTCTCACTTGAGTATGGTTAAATATAATTTTTCAGGTCACTTCAGCAGTTAATATTTATTCTGCCATTTGTATGAATACCAGTGAGAGAAGTGGAAAATAATATAAATACATATTTTGGAATATATATAATATATATATTCCTATAAAAAAAAAGCTTTATAAATGAATCTGTAAGACTGAGGAGAAAGAAAAAGACTTAGATTAGCCAGAGACTTCCTTCATGATAGATCTTGCCCTACATGCATTTCTGAAAGTTAATGGAGCCAGTTATTAAAAGTGTCCCTGGGATGAAATGTCCAAGAATAAAAGGGAAAGACCCAGCTCTAATCCGGGAGTGATTTGTGAACTTGTACTTTTCTGTATGTAAATCCTTGCTCAGGCAGGCACAGGATCTAATCAGGCAAACAGAACAATGCAAGGAGAACCACTTCACATCTCTTTTTCTCTCTTTCACACACTCTCTCTCTCACACACACACACACATGCACACACACACGCACACACTCACATATACAATACACTCAGGGATAGGTACACATAAGCATGCATACCAAACATAAGCAAAGGCACATAAGCCTATGGGCTGCTAAGTAGTGCAGCACCTGAATTTACATTGGCCCCCAGTCTTATCATGTGTAAAATAAAGGATTTGAAAAATGACCTTTTTGGTCTCTTTCAGCTCTGAGTCTATGATTAGTGATCTTTGGTTCCTGTTAGCTCAGTATCAAGATCTATGAGATGATTTTGACTTAGTCTGTGTCACTGTGGATACAGCAGCTACTACAGTGACAAACACTAGTTTTAAAAGTTTCTCTTTTGGCAAAAAATTGGAAAAATCCAATCATCTCCCTTGGAAAAACAGGATTGTTTCCTCCGTCCAGGAGGGCTGGACTGAGGAACTAATGTAACTTCAACCTGAAGACCAACAGAAGACTGTTGGAAACTATTTTTCCATCCTCTTCAACCTCTAATATTCACCAAGTCATTTCTCTGAAAAGACATATAAGAAATGAAAGGTAAATGACAGGGTTAAGACTAAAGGAGCTGGGAGGAGCCAAGATGGCGGAGAAGAAAGACACACATATGCTAGCTCCGAAACCCACAGCCCATAAAATACCTGTAAAGAAGAACTCCCATCAAATTCTGGAGCAGCAGAAGCTACAGAACAACGGAGCAGAGGAGATCTCTGTTCCAGAGAGCCCTGAAAACAGACACCAAAGGTCCACCACACACCAGACCAGGAGCAGAGCCAAGTCCTGCCTTGGTTGAGCAGCACCCAGAGGAGGAGATCCGAGCAGGCTTCAGGGACAGAATCTCCAGCAGCCACGCAGGTCCCTCCACCCACAGACACCAAATGTCAGTGAGAGGGTATTTTTGGCTCCTGGAGAGGGGAGTGGGGTGTCTCCATAACTCAGGCCCCCTCAGGAGGCAGCAGCGGAGGCAGCAGCAAACAGGGGCTCCCAAAGCAGGCAGGATCTCAGATCCATTGTTGAAGGTCTCCACATAAACCCCCTGAGGGAACTGAGCCCCATATCGTGGCCCTGCCCCAACCTGAGCACCTGAATTTAATCTCACACTGAATAGCAGCCCTGCCAGGACCAAAAGCCCTGAGTCTGGGGAGCAGCATTTGAATCTCAGACCCCAAGCACTGGCTGGGTGAATTTGGAGACGAGGTGGGGGTGGAAAGGACACTCAGAAGTCAAGTCACTGACTGGGAAAATGCTCAGAAAATGGAAAAAAAATAAGACCATAGAAGGTTACTTTCTTGGTGAACAGATATTTCCTCCCATCCTTTCTGATAAGGAAGAATAAGGTTTACCATCAGGGAAAGACACAGAAGTCAAGGCTTCTGTATCCCAAACATCCAGAATAAGTATTCAATGGGCTCAGGACATAGAAGAGCTCAAAAAGGATTCTGAAAATCAAGCTAGAGAGGTGAAGGAAAAACTGGGAAGAGAAATGAGAAACATGCAAGCAAAGCATGAAAAGCAGGTCAACACCTTGCTAAACAACACCCAAAAAAATGCTGAAGAAAATAACACCTTGAAAAATAGGCTAAATCAATTGGCAAAAGAGGTTCAAAAAGCCAATGAGGAGAAGAATGCTTTCAAAAGAAGAATTAGCCAAATGGAAAAGGAGGTTCAAAACCTCACTGAAGAAAATATTTCTTTCAAAATTAGAATGGAACAGATGGAGGCTAATGACTTTATGAGAAATCAAGAAATTACAAAACAAAACCAAAAGAATGAAAAAATGGAAGATAATGGGAAATATCTCATTGGAAAAACAACTCACCAGGAAAATAGATCCAGGAGAGACAATTTAAAAATTATGGGATTACCTGAAAGCCATGATCAAAAAAAGAGTTTAGACATCATCTTTCATGAAATTATCAAGGAAAACTGCCTTAACATTCTAGAACCAGAGGGCAAAATAAGTATTCAAGGAACCCATCGATCACCACCTGAAAGAGATCCAAAAAGAGAAACTCGTAGGAACATCGTGGCCAAATTCCAGAGTTCCCTAGTTAAGGAGAAAATATTGCCAGCAGCTAGAAAGAAACAATTCAAGTATTGTGGAAATACAATCAGGATAACACAAGATCTAGCAGCTTCTACATTAAGGGATCGAAGGGCATGGAATATCATATTCCAGAAGTCAAAGGAACTAGGACTAAAACCAAGAATCACCTACCCAGCAAAACTGAGTATAATACTTCAGGGGAAAAAATGGTCTTTCAATGAAACAGAGGACTTTCAAGTATTCTTGATGAAAAGACCAGAGCTGAAAAGAAAATTTGACTTTCAAACACAAGAATGAAGAGAAGCATAAAAAGGTAAACAGCAAAGAGAAGTCATAAGGGACTTACTAAAGTTGAAATGTTTACATTCCTACATGGAAAGACAATATTTGTAACTCTTGAAACTTTTCAGTATCTGGGTAGTTGGTGAGATTAGACACACACACACACACACACACACACACACAAGACAAAGAGCACAGAGTGAATTGAATAGGATGGGATCACATCTTTAAAAAAAATGAAATTAAGTGGTGAGAGACAAATATTTTGGGACGAGAAAGGGAGAAATGGAATGGGGCAAATTATCTCTTCTAAAGCAGGCAAGCAAAAGACTTTTTAGTGGAGGGAAAAAGAGGGGATGTGAGAGAAAAACATGAAGTATACTCTCATCACATTCTACTAAAGGAAGGAATAAAATGCACACTCATTTTGGTATGAAAACCTATCTTACAATACAGGAAAATGGAGGTGAAGAGGATAAGCAGAGTGGGGGGGGGGCTGGTGGAAGGGAAGGCAATGGCAGGAGGGAGCAATTTGAAGTCAACACTCTTGGGGAGGAACAGGATCAAAAGACAGAATAGAAGCAATGGGGGGCAGGATAGGATGGAAGGAAATATAGTTGGTCTTACATAACACGACTATTATGGAAGTCATTTGCAAAACTACACAGATATGGCCTATATTGAATTGCTTGCCTTCCCAAAGGGAATGGGTGGGGAGGGAGAGAGGAAGAGAAGTTGAAACTCAAAGTTTTAAGAACAACCGTCGAGTACTGTTCTTGCTACTAGGGAACAAGAAATACAATGATGGGGTAGAGAAAGTTATCCGGCCCTACAGGACAAAAGAGAAGATAGGGACAAGGGAAGGGAGGGTTGATAGAAGAGAGAATAGATTGATGATATTGACAATTAGAATGCTCGGTGTTTTGGGGTGGGGGGAGGGGACAAACCGAGAGAAAATTTGGAACCCAAAATTTTGTGAAAATGAATGTTAAAAGTTATATAAATTTATTTTTAAAAAAGACAAAATAAACAAAAAGATGCTCAAAAAAAAAAAAGACTAAAGGAGCTGTCAGGTCTGGACTCTCTAGCCAGGATAAAAACCAACTGATCTACTGGATTATAGAAGTTTCTTCTTCGTATAGCATACCGTTTCTCATATTTCCAGGAGCTAATCACTCTTCTGCAATCAGAATGAAATTTCAGTACAAGAGCCTGAGTCCAGGACCATGGCTTCCTTCCCCTTAGAAGTCATTTTAGCATGATTTCTTTCACTGTGGATACAGTAGGGATTATCACAGTGAAAAAAATCAGTCCTCAACGTTTCCTTGGGGCAGACATACACACACACACACACACACACACACACACACATGCACAAGTATATACAGTATAAATGCTGAGAGAAAGAAAAAACAGACAGAAAGCCAGGAAGCATTTACACTGATGCCCAACTCAGATATCTCTGCAGTGTCTGAGTATTCATCTAGTTATAAACCTCTCTTCACCAAAAAATAAAATAGAAGAAACATAGCATGAATTCAACCCAGGAACTGAAACACTTGGGAAAGAGTGAGCCAAGGCCATTGTCTCCCATACTTTCTGAATGACTTTTCATTGCTGGTAGCATTTATTCTCATTTACATTTTTCATTAAGCTGGCACTAAGTCTGAAATTGACTGGGACAGAAATAAATCTCTAACCATGGAAAATGAACTAAAACTATAGTAAGAAGTATTTTGGAAAGCTAAAAGTATAAACCTCCCCTGTTCCCTTCTCCCTCTTTTCACTACTCTTCTTTGCTCCTAATCAGTCTTTCAATTTCTTCCCTCTTGTCCTCTCTTCTTTTTACCTCTTCTCTTCCTGTATCATCCTCTCTCCCCATTTTAGATCTCTATGTTAAGATGATTTTCTGTATGTAAATCCTTGTCCAGGCAGGCACAAGGTCATGATCAAGGAAACACAACATGCAAATAGAAACACTGGACACTTATCTCACATACATTCCTATACACTTACACAATCAGGGATGGGGACACATGAGCATATATGCTAGACATAGTCATAGGCCTCAGTTTCCTCTCCTGTAAAATGAGCTGTAGAAGGAAAGCAAACCACTCCAATATATTTTCCAAGAAAACCCCAAATGTAGTCACAAAGAATCAGACACAACTGAAAAATAACTGAATTAAACATAAGCCGTAAAGATCATGGAAGTTGTTCTGTTATAATGTTAGTTAGAATGACTTCCCATCATAAATGAGAATGTGGCCTTCCCAGGACTAAGCTAATGGTACTGTGGTCAGATCTATAAATGAGCTATAGTCTCAAGAAGTGGCAGACTAATTTCTGTCTCCAACACTCTCTGCAGGAATAACCACCTGCTACTCAAACACTATTTCAATGAACCATAATAGGACTGCTCATCTGAACCTATAACATATATACCAATAAGCCCAGATATTGGCTATTCTCCATGCTTTTTTCTGGAAAAGAAGATTTTTCTATCCAATACCTCCTTATAGGTCAGGCACTAAATTTTCATTCTTTAGAACAATGTTTACAGGTTCTATCTCACTTAGAGCAGTCAAATGGAAAATTTACCTTTCTGGGCTTTGACCTTCAGTGTCCGTGTTCCTCTATGAATTTCCAATAACTCTGTACTACCCTGGAAGATATATGTCTCAACCTGAACCAGGAAAATTTGTTTTAAGAAACCCTAAAAATTCTAATAACTTGAGCAGGAAATATTTGTTACCCATTGGACTCTATCTTTTCCTTCCTCAGAGAAAACAGATAAGCTGAAGGGTATCAGATTAGAGGAAGGGTGTGAAAATGCAAAGTCCTCCTTACTTTCCCTTCTTCCTGTTTAAAACTATATCTGTCACCAAAAGCTGTTTTCATAACTCATGGAAAAGAAGCTATATAAAACATTTGAAATTCAGAGCAGGAAGGATTGGTTATGAGAAATAGTATTTATTGAGTATCAACCACCTTGCAAGGACAATATTCAAATTCTTTTGAAAAAAAATGCAGGAGTTCTATCATTCTCTTTTCTGTTTCTTAATTATTTATATCATTGACCAAAAATGATCTTCTAATCATAGTGATTCATAAAAAAGAACTCTTTGAGAACCACAGACCATTATAGGGTCTCAATAATTTAGATGATCTGAGACCATCTGAATTTCAAATATTCTGTCACATCGCCTCCATAAACCAAAAGACCAAAAGTTCTCTGTCAAATAGAATCACAAAATCTCAGAGACAAAGAGGACCCAAGAAGTAAACTTAAAAAAGAATACAGTTGTAAATACTAGGGTTCAAGGTTCAGAGGACTAAGCTAAAGAACTAAACCTCTTCCTCTAAAACTAATCACCTAATAAATCTGGACACTGAAGTGAAGGGAACCAGGGATCATAGGATCATATACCTAAAGCCAGAAGTAACTTCAGAAGTCATTAAGTATAGCTCCTTGGTTTTATATATGAAGAAACTGATGCTGATTGAAGTTAAGTGATCTGAACAAAGTCAGAAATCATCCTAGGGAAGGCAGAGCTATGATGGCAGAGTAAAAGCAGGAATTTGCCTTAGTTCTCCCCTAAGCCCCAAAAAAAACTTTTTTAAAAATGACTCTAAAGAAACTCTAGAGAAAGGAACCACAAAAAGATGGAGTGAAACAAGCCAAAGATAACTTGGAAGGCTGGCAGGAAAAGTCTGTTGCATCATTAGAGCACTGCAGGCCACACGAGTGCACACTGGGCCTCAGTAAAACCAGAGTAGACCTCAGAGAACTGAATCACTGGGAGCAGTGGAGGTTTCCAGACTTCCAGAATTTTCAGCCCACAGATGCTAGAGACAATTTAGAAGGTTAGTAGGAAAGTTCAATTGGATGTGGGTGAGAGAGGAACACAGTCAAAGCCCAGCCCTAGCACAGCCCTGATCCTAGCAAACCAGAAGCAGGCCTCAGGAATGACTTAATTAGCAGTGACAGAGGCTGCGTCCAGATTTCTCAGCCCACAGATACTATGGGAATCAAACAACAGGTCAGAAGGAGATTAAAGGGGTCCTGTTGCTAGCACTGAGGCAGGATTCTCTTGCTTTGCTCATACTTGGATCTGAGTCATAGTCCTGGGTGGCAGTCTTGGGGTGAGGAGAAGCGCTAACATAGAACAGCTCCTGGCAACAGTGGAGAGAGGTCAATCCTCAAAGCTCCAGATCAGAAAAGAGTGCTTGAGGTTGCTCACAGGCAAGGAGAGAAGTAAACACCTCTCCTTAGATCATACCACCTTGGAAGAATTGAAAACTTACAGGTCTCTAGAAGCATCTCTGAAAACAGCTGAACAAAACCCCTGAAGCTTGGGGCAGTTCACCCTCCTTCCTGGAAGCAGAGTTCTACCTTAACAAAGAATTAAAAAGTCAAGTAGTAGGCTGAGGAAATCAGCAAACAACAGAAAAAACTGAATATAGAAAGTTATTATGGTGACAAGGAAGATCATACCAAAGTCAAAGTTCCTACATCTAAAGCCTCAAAGAAAAATATGAATTGGTCATAGGCCATGGGAGAGCTCAAAAAGGATTTTGAGAATCAAGTAGAAGAAGTAGATGGAAAATTGGGAAGATAAACGTGAGTGATGCAAGAAAATCCTGAAAAATGAGGCAGCATCTTAGTGAAGGCGACCCACAAAAATGTTGAAGAAAATAACACCTTAAAAAACAGACTAGACCAAATGGTAAAAGAGGTCCAAATAGCCAATGAGGAGGAGAATTCCTTTTCACAAAGCAAAATTAGCCAAATGGACAGGGAGGTACAAAAACTCACTGAAGAAAATAATTTCTTCAAAATTAAAATGGAGCAAATGGGAGCTAAAGACAACAGGAGAAATCAAGAAATAAAACAAAACCAAAAATATGAAAAAAAAATAGGATATAATGTGAAATATCTCATTGGAAAAACAACTTATCTGGAAAACTGATCCAGGAGAGATAATTTTAAAATGATTGTACTAACAGAAAGCCATCATCAAATAAAAAACCTTAGACATTATCTTTCAAGAAATTATCAAGGAAAAGTGCACTGATATTTAAGAACAGGTAAAATAGAAAATGAAAGAATCTGCCAATCACCTCCTGAAAGAGATCCCAAAATCAAAACTGCCAAGAATATTACATCCAAATTGCAGGGTTCCCTGGTCAATGAGAAAATATTATAAGAAGCTGGAAAGAAAGAATTCAAGTATCATTGAGCCACAGTCAGGATAACACAAGATTTAGCAGCTTCTACCTTAAAGAATCAGAGGACCTGGAATATGATTTTCTACAAGAAAAAGATGCTAAGGATTACAATCAAGAATCACCCACTAAGCAAAGTTGAATAGAATCCTTTGGGGTTGGGGAAGAAAGGGGGAATGGGTATTCAGGGAAATGGAGGAATTCCAAGCATTCTTGATGAAAACATCAGAGCTGAACTAAAAATTTGACTTTCAAATACAAGATACAAGAGAAGTATAAAAACATAAACAGGAAAAGCAAATCATAAAAGATTTAATAAATTTAAACTGTTTACATTTTTACACGTGAAGATGATATGTGTAACTCATAGGAGTATAGAAGGAGTATATACACACCCGTGAGTGGACTATGAAAGGATGATATCTAAAAAATAAAATTAAGGAATGAGCAAGAACTATGTACTGGGAGAGAGAGAGAAAGGGAGAGGAAGAATGGGGTAAATTATCTCACATAAAAGAGACAAGAAAATGTTTTTCCAGTGAAGAGAAAGAGGAGGGAGGTGAGAGAGAGAAAGTGAACCTTACTCTCATCAGAACTGGCTCAGGAAAGAAATAATATACACACTCCTCTGGGTATGGGAATCTATCTTATCCTACAGAAAACTAGAAGGGGAAAGGTATAGGAAAGGGGGGGTGATACAAGGGAGGGAAGATTGGGTGAAGGAGAAGCAAAACACTTTTGAAGAGGGACAGGGTGAAAGGAAAGAATAAACAGGGTGGGAGAATAGGATGGAGGGATATACAGTTAGCAGTAATAACTCTGAAAAAAAATTGAAGCAAATTTCTCTGATTAAGGTCTCATTTCTCAAACACATAGAGAACTGATTTAAATTTATAAAAATAAGAGACTTGCATCAATTGATAAATGATCAAAAGATATGATCAGTTTTCAGATGAGGTAATCAAAGCTATCTACATTAGAAAGAGATAGTTTGCCCACCACAGAAAGAAACATCTCTCTGGTAGCTATGTGATTGGGAGAGAGTACTGAGAAGTCTCAACGTCCTACTTCAGCTGAAGACATCCTAAACTAAGGGGGAGATGTCTATTAACTCATACACCCCACACAAAATTATCTCCATTTTCTGATCATGGGATGTATGTTGAAGTATGTTTAGGAGGAAGGAACACACCAAGGAGTGTTATGTAGGACTAGAAATATTGTAACCCAGAGGACTGGGACCAATCCCAGCTCTAAAGGGAGGAAAAAAGTGTCACTAACAGTATTCAAATTTCCTCTTGCTTTTGTACTGTGTCTATTCTCTGTGGACAGCACCCGCAGCTTGAGATGTGTAGAATAAACCACCTTGTTCTGCCCATTCTGTCTTTGACTTATTTTAATGAGAGTGGTCTGTTTACAGCAATTATAATCATATGAAAAATATTTTAACTCACTATTGTTTGGAGAAATGTAAATTAAAACAATTCTTAGGTACTCACTCATAACTATTAGATAGGCTAATAGGATGGAAAAGACAAATGACAGATGTTGCAGGGGATGAGGGGAAAACGAGACGTTAATACACTGTTGTGGGAGTTGTGAACTGATTCAACTATTGTGGAAAGCTATTTGTAACTATGCCTAAAGGGCAATAAAAACACATATACCCTTTCACCTAGCAATACCACTCCTAGGTCTGCATCCCAAAAGAGATCAAAAAGCAAAAAGGGAAAGGACCTCCATGCACAAAAGTATTTATAGCAGCTCTTTTCTGATGGTAAATAATTTGTTGTTGTGTGTTTATCCTTCATTCTCGAAGAGGACCATGACATCAAGATGATGACATGACTTGCAGTTGACTTTGATTTGAGTGTGGGAGGGCTGTTCAAGATCACCAACCTCACTTTTTTTTTTGGAGTCATCTAGGTCCAGTGGCCTGATATTCATCAGGTGCTTGGAAATGGCCAAGGATGCATGTGAGACCCTTGGCATTTTAGACTAAAGTCTCATCACATTCTTACTTTGAGTGAGATATACTCATTCAGTGAATAGATCTCTTTAAGTAGTTACTCAAGGGAAGGCCCCTTAAAAAAATCAAACTGGGAGGGAAGACTCTAAGAGTTCCTGGGTAAAAAAGAAACAGTTACTATTTTAGTATTTACATTCACTCTGCCCTAAGTGAGTAGGGACCTGTTGTCCAATTTGTGAACTCCAGAGTGAACTGGATTTAAGGCTTAATCTTTGAGCAAGGAATCTAACCAGTAAACTCAAATAAAAAAGGCAGCTTCTGGCCGTGGAAGTGTACCTTCCTCTTGGTAGAGCACTCCAGACCAGATAGGAGAGGGGAAGGAAGGAAAGGAAAGGGAAGGGGAGGAGCTGCTGTTCACTCACAGGTTGTGTTTTTCCTTTATTCTCAAAGGGGACCATGACATCAGGATGATGACATGACTTGAAATTGACTGTGATTTGAGTGAGCCAGTAAAGAATCAGAAGTTAAGGGATGTCCATTAATTAGGAACTAGCAGAATAAGTTGTGGTATGTGACTATGCTGGAATACTATTGTATCATAAGAAATTATGAACTGAATGCTCTCAGAAAAACCTAGAAAACTTGCATGGGCTAAAGCAAAGTGAAATGTACTGTGTACAAAATAACATCAATATTGTAAGATGATTAGCTATGAATGACTTAGCTATTCTCAGCGAAAGACCTATCCAAAACAACTCTGAGAGACTTACTATGAAAAATACTATCCATCCCCAGAGAAGGAATTAATGGTGTCTGAATACAGATCGAAGCATACTTTGTAATTTTATTTCCCTTGACGTTTTTTTCTTTTTTTCAAAACATGACTATTACGGATATGTTTTGCATGGCCTGACATATATAACCTATCTGGAATTGCTTCCCATTTCAAGGAAGGGGATTGAGAAGGAAGAGAAAGAATTTGGAAATCAAAGTTTTCAAAACAAATGTTAAAAAATTGATTTATCCAACTGGAGAAAAATTTAAATAATAATAGCTAAAATAAATTTCAAAACAAAAAAAAATCCTGCTAGAATTACAAGTGGGTCCCTTTTATTTCATCTTGGATATTTGATTCAGGGACAGGATTGCTAACTGACTCCATTAAAGACCAGGACTGTATAAAGACCAGGGTCTATCAAGGGAGAAGCCTCTCCAGGTCAGAAACTAAGTTGTTTTTTTTTTTCACTCTGAACCTTTCGACTCATAAAACATTCTGTTCCTATAATGTAACATTTCATTTTCCTTTCAGCTATTCATATAAATGGCTGCAGAAGTTGTAATATGAATACAACTGCAAACTTCTCTCTACTTTTTAAAATAAGTAACATAGCCTTGCTTGCAAACATCAGGTGGGGGATACTCACAATCTCCAGAGGAACTTCATTCTAGCTTTGAATAGCTTTAATTCTTAAAAAGTTTTTCTTTGAAGTGAGACAAAATCTACCTTGTTACAACTTGCAATCAAATCTAAGCCTTTTTCCATATATTAACCATTCACAGACTTGGAGAAATCTTCATTTACCTCCCCATTTCAAGTCTTTTCTTTTTCAGTCTAAATATCTTAGGTTTTGGATTCCTTGTGTGTAAAATGAAGGTGTTGGAATTTGCCTTTGAGGTTTCTTCCAATGCTAAATCTATGATCTTATTGTAGCAAAATTGCCCTGGTCCCACTCTCTAAGAAACAGCTACAAGTTACATCTGCCCCCTCTGGATTCTAGGGTACTTTGAGATAGTTGGGGGCATCTCTTTTTATTTACCATTAGTGTCAGACAAAAGATTCATTCTTTATCCCAGCAGCCAGAAGGACCGCAATAGAGATATAAGAAGGGGTGAATTAATTGTTTTTTTCCTCTCAAGGGACTTGCTGATAATGGGACCATCAACTCCTATAGCATCCCCTCAGTCTTGATGAGGTCCAGTTGAGACTAACATAAATATTCACCAATCCTCCCAAGCCTTGTTTGGGGCCCATCAAGCCAGGCATAATATTCTCTTCTCCATTTACTGACAGTGCTCTCTTGATGTATACAGAAGCACACAAAGAATGCAATTGGACAGCAATAGCTTCACAAGTGTACATTAACTTTAGCAATACCATAATGATTCAGCATAGCACAGGCACAGTAGGTGTTTCCAACTTAGCTACAAATGTTTACATTATCTATCCCTATATCTCACTGTGCAAGTGTGGTGAGATTGTTTATGATGTGAAATCTTGGGAACTAGTAAATTGTTTATTGACATGTATCCTGGAAACTAATATCCTTTTTTAAATTGAATTAATTATTTTGTTTTCAGTTTTCAACCTGCATCTCCATAAGTCCTAAATTTTCTCCCCCTCCTGCTCCCCTCCCTCCTCAAGGCAGTTTACAATCTTAAGTGGGTTCTACACACACATTCTCATTAAACACATTTTCACATTAGTTGTGTTTCATGGAAAAATTAAAACAAATGGGAGAAATCATGAGAAAAAACAAAGCACAAGAGAAAATAGTCTGTTTCATTATGCGTTCTAATTTCATAGTTCTTTCTCTAGATGTGGATGGCACTTTGCCTCAAGAGTCCTTTCGGAATGTTTTAGGTCCTTGCATTGCTGTGAAGGGCTTAGTCTGTTAGAAACAGTCCTCACGCCCTGTGGCTGTTACTGTGTATAATGTTCTCCTGGTTCTGCTCATTTCACTCAGCATTAGTTCATATAAGACTTTCCAGGTTTTTCTGAAGTCCAACTGTTTATTATTTCTTATAGCCCAATAGTATTCCATTATGTTCATATACCACAACTTGTTCAGCTATTCCCCAATTGATTGACATTCCCTCAAATTCCAGTTCTTGATTATGACAAAAAGAGTTGCTATAAATACATTTGTACATGTGGGACCATTGCCCACTTTTATGATCTCTTTGGGATACAGTCCTAGAACCGATATTGCTGGATCAAAGGGTATGCATATTTTTGAAGTTCTTTGGGCAACTGGGAACTAATATCTTGAAAACTAATCTACCTTACATACAATTGACTAGAGGCTTGATTGATTGTGTTCCCTTCATTTTCAGAGGAAACAGTGCTTCCACTTAATCACTTACTATAGAATGCTAGGTGCTGCAGTGGATAGAGCACCAGTGCAAGAGTCAAGAGGATCTGAGTTCACATCTCACCTCAGACACTTGACAATCACTAGCTGTGTGACCTTGGGCAAGTCACTTGACCCCAATTGCCTCATCCTGGGTCATCTCCAGTCATCTTGATGAATATCTGGTCACTGGATTTAGATGGCTCTGGAGGAGAAGTGAGGCTGGTAACCTGCACAGCCCTCACTCACTCAAAACAAAGTCAAGTACAAGTCATGTCATTATTTCTCTGATTGCATGGTCTTCTCTGGCAATGAAGGATGAACACACATACTATAGAATAGTATTTACAAAGGAATGTTTACTTCAAAGTTACAGGAAGAACAAAAAATGTAAACACTTCAAGACATAATTCGCTTTATACAACTTTAGTCTTAGGGATGGGGGATTTAGACTCATAATTTATCTCAATTTCTATATAACAGGTCCTACCAAGTTCATGTCACAAGGTGGCATGACCATTGGATAAGGCTGTGTTTCAGCTGTTGATGAGATAGGTTCACAAAAGTCACACACAAGAGTCACCTTTTTCTCCTTATGACTGTGTTAGCTTCAAATAAGAACTGTATATTTAGTCAGGGATACTTCTGGACCTTTTGAATTCATTAGATTGCAATCCAAATTCCCTTTA
Organism: Notamacropus eugenii; assembly: GCF_028372415.1. Lineage (NCBI taxonomy): Eukaryota > Metazoa > Chordata > Mammalia > Diprotodontia > Macropodidae > Notamacropus > Notamacropus eugenii. The sequence goes on from NC_092872.1 coordinate 323,285,775, forward strand.
CCTAGAACAAGAAAAAAAGAAAGAGAAGGTCAAAAACTCAGACCCATTTTTAGGAGCCTTTGGGAAGTGGGGTGGTAGAAAAGTCCCTAAAACCTTTCTCCTTAAACCATGATTCTTTCATGAGTGAAGGAATCACCACTGGACTCAAATGCAGTAAAAAGATAGCTAGAGCTGACTTAGGCATTCGCAAAAATGCCAAAGATTCTGTCTACACATTCGGTGAAAAAAGTATCCTCCCAGTCATTTGAAAGGCCAACCAGAGCCAGTTCTAGAATATTCACATGTACTCAAGTCATCACCATCCTCCTGGAAGAGTTTTTTTCCCACACACAGATGCCATCGTTAGCAAGTTGATGGGGGTCTGCATAAGTACTAGAACTCCATTACATTATGAAGTTAAGAGTCAAGAAAAAATTGAATAGACTTGTCAATTAGTCAAAAAAATATGTGTGTTTACTATGTGCTGGACACTCTAAATGCTTGGGGAAAGAACACATACAAAAAGGGCAAAAATTTGATCCCTGCCCTCAAGAAGTTCATATTCTATGTGAGGAGACAATATGGAAATAACTATGTATGCACAAGGTGGATATAAAGTAGATAGAAAGTAAATCGAGGAATTCACACCCCCTCAGGGTGTGAGGAGACTGATAAGAATCATACCAAGAAAGTTCTCTTGCAGAAAGTGAAATGAGAACTAAGTCTTGAAAGAAGCCTGGAAAGCCAGAAATCTGAGCTGAGGAGGAAGAGTATTGCAGGCATGGGGACATCAAGCAAAAAATGAAACATAGAGATGAAAGGTCCAAATTTAGGGAGGCCAAATTTGCTAGATTGGAGACCATGTGGAGGAAAGTAAGTTATAAGAATACTGGAAAGGCAGGATGTTATATTTGAGCTGGAGGTAATAGGAAGCCATTGGAGTTTATTGAGTAAGGTAGTAGTATGGTCATAACTGTGTTTTAGGAAGATCACTTTAGTATCTGCTAGAGGATAGACTGGAGGGTGAAATGAGGCAAAAAAGACCAGTCAGAAGACTGTTACAATAATATACACTTGGGGCAATTAGAGCCTATACTAGCGTGGTAGATGACTGGAGAGAAGGGGTATCTATATAGTGGATGTTGTAAAGATAGAAATCATCAGATATGGTAGCAAATTGTATATATGGCGTGAATGTGAAAGAGGAGCTTAGAACTTGTGACTAGGACAATGTTGATGCTCTGACAAAAACAGAGAAGTTAAGAAGAAAAAAGAGTTTTGGGGGAAGGGAAAATGAAGGGGACAAGTATTTATATAGCACCTGCTATGTACCAGGCATTGCGCTAAATGTTTATAAATATTATCTGCTTTGATTGTCACAATAACTCTGCGGTACTATTATCTCCCATTGAGGACTTAAGGAAACTGAGGCAGATAAGTGATTTGGATCACACAGCCAATGAGTATCTGAGGCTAGATTTGAACTTTAGCCTTCCTCAGGCCCAGGACTCCACCTAGCTGCCTTATGAGGAGTCAGGCACTCAAAGTGGATCAAGTCTGGGAAAGGTCTCTGGAGCACTGGGGAATTCCCTATAATGACTAGATCAGAGGCAGATAACCTAAATCAAGAGCCTTTTCCCTGATAAGTCTCTAAAGGATTAGAGCAGAATTTGTGTTTCCTTCCAGGGAGCAGGGGGAGAAGAGAATAGGGGAGATTCCTGAGTCCTTTGACGAATTTAAATAATTTACAGTCTTTCTTTCTTTTAAGTTTTATTTTGAACTTAAATAACAAAGCATATTTCATTATATACCACAGAAGACAAAAAAAAAGAGATTTTATGAAATCAGGTTTCCATTTTATAAAATTTACTTTTTCACATGTCACTTTTTTTTTTCTGTATGCACTTCCTTCTGAGCTTCCTTCCTCCCTTCTGTGCATTGTAAAATGCTTTAATGACTCTCTTTTTTTCTTCTTGCATTAATACTGATAAATACCAATTAATAATGGAGAAAAAGGGGAAAAAAAATCTAATGAATCTGCACAAACAAGTAAAACAAATCTATGCAGTGATCATGCCCATATGTCTCTTTCTGAGCCTTGAAACCACCACCACTTTGTCAAGAGGTAGATAATTTGATTCGTCATAGGTCTTGCAAGGTCTAATTAGTCATTGCATTCATCAAGGTTTTTAAGTCTTCTGTGATTGTCTTTCTTTATGATGTTCTCAGATATCAATTGTTAATCGGCTCACTTTTCTCTACATTAGTTCATATTAGCCAAGAATCTCTGCAACTGTCTCCTTATAGGTCAATAATATTCCATTACATTTATATAACATAATGTTATTCAGCCTTTCCATATTGATAAGCACACTATCCTCTTGGATTTTGCTTCTTCGCTTTCTTTTCTCATTAATCCCATACTTCTATCTGCCTTTCAGGACCAAGAAATTTGTTTTGCTTATGACTATTCCCTTTCTGGCATTATTGTTCCTTTTATCATACTTCCCCACATACTCGTTTATTTCCCCATTCAGTTTGATGTATTTCTACACCAGGCTCTATATATGTATTCAACTCCTCTTTGTCTCCGAGGTCTGTGTCAACTTCCCCCCACCCCTTCCTCCATGCTTATCTCACCTCAGACACTTGACAATCACTAGCTGTGGGACCTTGAGCAAGTCACTTAACCCCAATTGCCTCATCCTGGATCATCACCAGTCATCTAGATGAATATCTGGTCACTGGATTCAGATGGCTCTGGAGGAAAAGTGAGGCTGGCGACGTGCACAGCCCTCTCTCACTCAAAAACAAAGTCAAGTGCAAATCATGTCATTATTTCTCTGATGGCATGGTCTTCTTCTGCAACGAAGGATGAATACACACTTTTGGAGTTCCTCCAGTAGGTGATCAGTGGATTATTCTCTAGATATGATCTTGGTTTATTATTTTATTGTAGAGATTTTTTTTTAATGAGATATTCAATTCAGTGATTTTTAAATTAAATCTCCTTGATATCTCTTTAAGGTTAGTTGGTTTTTTACACTGTATATTATGTATTTTCTTCTATCTTTTCTTGTTTTAACTTAGATCTAATTTTTTTATTGTCTCTTGGAATAACTGGTTTCTGTTTGGCTTCTTCTTGCTTTCAGACAGTCCATTACTTGGGTTAGCTTTATCACTTTTCATTCTAAATTATTTATTCTCCTTCTGATTCTTTCCTGCAAATATTTGTTCCTTTTTTAAAATCTCGTGCTTCATTTCTTTGAGTCTGTGCTTGCAACACACATGGGGTGAGTCTTTCTTTTGCAGACCTCTAGTCCATTGTTTTCTTCAATTTACTCAACAGTCCAGCTTTAGTAGCTTTATTGAGGTTTTACCCCAGGGCCAGTTTTCAATTCAAATCAACGAGAGTTTACCAAGCACTGACTCTGTGCCAGGCATTTTATTAAATATTTGGAATAAGAAAAAAGACAAAATGACAACAAAAATAGACCTTGCTCTCTAGGAACTCACGTTCTAATGCAAACAGCTATGTACAAGCAAAATATATAATAACAGCTAATATTTATTTAGCACTTCAATATTTGCAAAATGATTTATAAACATTATCTTATTTTGTACTCACAACAGCTCTGGTGTTGTGCTTATTAATAGTAATAGCATTTTACATTTTACAGATGAGGAAACAGTGGTAGATGGAGGTTGAGTGACTTGCCCAACATCACAGAGCTAGTAAGAGCCTACAGCAGAATTTGAATGCAGGACATCCTGATTTCAAGTCCAATGTTCTATAGGCAATAATCTCTGTAGGAAGGCAATAAGGTTAAGAAAGACTGGACTTCTGGGGCAGTAGGTGGAGTAGGCAGGAAACCCCTGCAACTCTCCCACACTAACCTCAAAATAACCATAAAATAGAGCCCCAAAACAAATCCTGGAATAACAGAACCAGCAAAAAGACAGGGGGGAACAATCTTTCAGCCGAAGAAACTTGGAGGATCAACAAGAAAGGATCTCACTCAGGTGAAAGGGGAACTCAACTTAAGCATCACAGCAAGCCAACTGCAAATCCCACTGCTGGACCCCTATGGCCTCCCTCATTATAGTCATATTTCAGAACTATTAGGTCAAAGGAAAAATATTACAAGTGGCCAGAAAGAAACAATTCAGATATTGGGGAGTCACAATTAGGATCATACTGAACTTGGCAGCTGCAATATAAAAGGATCAGAGGTCAGGGAACATGATATTCCAGAAGGCAAAGGTGCTAGGACTACAACCAGGAATCACTTACCTGGCAAAATTAATATTAATGAGTCAAAGAAAAAAATAGTCATTCCACAAAATGAAAGGATGCCAAACCTTCATAAGGAGAAGACTAGGACTAAACCAAAATTTTGACCTTCAATATCAAAAACCAAGAGAGGTAAAAAAGGGGAAAGAAAACATAAGGAATTCAATAGAGTTAAACTGTTTGCAATCCTACATAGAATGATACTTGTAACTTAAAAATTATATTACTAAAGCCCATCAATTGGGGAATGGCTGAACAAGTTTTGATACATGAATGTAATGGAACACTATTGTGCTATAAGGAATGAGGGACAGGAAGACTTCAGAGAGGCCTGGAAAGACTTATATGAACTGATGCTGAATGAAAGGAGAAGAACCAGGATAACATTATACATACTATCAACCACAGTGTGCAAGGAATTTTTCTGGTAGACTTAGCCCTTCACAGCAATGCAAGGACCTAAAAAATTCCCATTGGACTCCAGGGAAAATGTCCTCCACAATCAGAGAAAGAACTATGGAACTGGAATTGAAGAATGAAGTAGACTATTTTCTTTTGTGTTTTGGTTTGGTTTGGTTTGGTTTTTCTCGTGGCTTTTCCCATTGATTTTAATTCTTCCATGCAACATGACTAAGTTGAAAATATATTTAGTAAGGATGTATGTGTAGAACCTATATGAGATTGCAAGTTGTCTCAGGGAGGGAGGGGAAATAAGGGAGGAGGAAGGGGGAGAAAATCTAAGATTTATGGAAGGTTTGTAGAAAACTGAAAACAAATCAGTTATTTAAAAAATTGTATCACTAAGTACAAATAAAAGGAATATACACAGACAGAGGATACCAGTATAAGGGGAATTTGAGGGAATGACATAAAAAGGGATGAGAAAGAGGACTACATAGGGTGCAGAAGAAGGGAAAAGTATAATGGGGAAAATTATATCACATGAAGAGATGACAAAGACCTATTAAAGTGGAGAGCAACATGGGGAGGGATCGTGATGGGCATTGACTGAACCTTATTCACATTAGTATTTTCTCAAAGAGAGAATAATATACATAATCAAATTAATATAAAAATCTATCTTACCCAACAGGGAAGTAGAAGGGGAATAGATTAAGTAAAGGAGAGGGGGGCTTACTGACATATCAGGGAAGGTGGTAGACATAAGCAAAACACTGGTGAGGTGGGAAAGAGTAAAGGAGAGAGAGTACAAACAGGAAGAAGAATAGTATGGAGGGAAATATGAAAGTAGTAATCATAACTGTGAATGTGAATGGGACAAACTCTCCCATAAAACAGAAGTAGATAGCGGAAGAGATTTAAAAAAAATCAGAATCCTACAACATGTTGCTTACAAGAAACACACTTGAAGCAGAGAGACATCCAGACTAAAAGTACGGAGCTGGAGCAGAATCTATTATGCTTCAGCTGAAATAAAAAAAAAAAAACAAGAGTAGCAATCTTGACCTTAGACAAAGTAAAAACCAAAATATACCTAATTAGAAGAGTTAAGGTAGGAACTACTTCTTGCTAAAAGGTACCATAGACAATGAAGCAACCAAACTGGAACAGCAAGGAGCAGCCTATCTGCAGGATCTATGGGGAAGTGAAGAATTTATGACTAAATAAGTGATAGCATTATGAAATGTAGAATAAATAACTTTTATCATATTAATTTGAAAAGCTTTTGTACAATTAGGGCCAAACATCCAAGATTGGAAGGAAGGCAAAAGGCTGGGAAACAATCTTGACAAAAAATGTCTCTCATAAACTCCTCATTTCTCAAGTGTAGAGAGAACAAAGCCAAATTTATGAGAGTGCAAGCCATTCCCCAAATGATAAATGGTCAAAGGACATGAACAGGCAGTTTCCAGTTAAAGAAATCAAAGATTTCAATCAAAGAAATCAATAGATATTGTTGTTTTTGTGCTTCATTTTCAAAGAGGACCATGATGTCAGGGAAATGATGACATGACTTGCAGTTGACTTTCATTTGATGGAGGCAGGGCTATGCAAGCTCACCAGCTTGACTTTCTTCTCTAGAGACATCTGGATCCAGTGAGCAGATATTCATCAGGATGACTGGAGAAAGCCCAGAATGTGAGGGGAGACCCTTGCGCATTTAGGCTAAGGTACTTTTGAGATATGCACTTAAAGTGAGGTAATACCCATTGAATAAATAGGCCTTGCCTCTTTAAGAAGTGCTCTAAATCACTTTTGATTGGAGCAATGCAAAGTAAACTAAAAAAGTAAAACAACTCTTGAGATTCCATCTCACATTAATCAGATTGGCTAATATGACAAAACAAATGAAAATGATAGATGTTGCAGAACATGTGGGAAAATATGGAATTATGCCCAAAGGGCAAGCTAACTGTGCATACCCTTTGACCCAGAAATACCACTCCTGTGTCCATATCACAAAGTGGTCATAAAAAAGGGAAAGGACCTCCATGTGCAAAAATATTTATGGTAGCTCTTTTGTAGAAACTGAGGGGATGCCCATCAATTGGGAAATGGCTGAATGAGTTGTGGATTATTAAGGTAGTGAAATTGTAATGAAATAATATACTGAATTATGGAATAAGAAATGATGATCAGGCAGTTTTCAGAATTTGTACAAAATGATGCAAAGTGAAATGAGCAGAAATAGGAAAATATTGTACACAGTATCAGTGGCATCATGTGATGATCAACTATGAATGACCCAGCTCTCTGAACAACACAATAATCCAAGACAAGTACTGAACAACACAATAAGCCAAGACAAGTACAAAGGACTCACAAAGGAAAATACTGTCCATATCCAGTTAAAAAAATTGAAGGACTTAGAATACAGATCAAAGCATATTTTTATCACTTACTTTATTCTTCCTCACCACTTTATTTCTTTTTTATATGCTTCCTCTTCCACAACAGTGACCAATATAAAATATGCTTTACATGACAGCACATGTATGAACTTCAGTAAACTGCCTACCATTTCAGAAGAAGGGAGGGGAATGGAGGAGGCAGAAAAATTAAGAATTCATTATCTTGCAAAAAATGAATGATAAAAAATTTTCTTAATATGTAATTAGGGAAAATAAAATACTATTTAAATAAATCATTTGCTACATTTTTCAAAATAAAAGAGATCAGTCCTCAGGGGGAAACTACTTCTCCCAACACAATGAAAAAGAAAGGATTAAGGAATTGAATGTGCCTTTGAAAAAACAGAAACTTAACAAATAAACCAGCCAAAAATAAGTACAATAGAGGAAATATTGAAAAATAGGCCATAAATGGATATTTTTGGAAACCAAAAAGAATATTAAGATGATAAAAAAAAAGGAAAAGATGACTAGATTTCAAGAAGACTAACACAGCTGGCAAAGCTGTATATAAGATATAAGCTGTGTATTACAATATTAAAGTAGAAAACCAAATAGCAAGTGAACAAGGTAAAATCATACCCAAATTAGAAGAAATAAACAAGCATCAGAATCAAAAGGACAATTAGAAATATTTGAAACAAAGAACATTATAAAAATTCATTTTACAAGTTTATCACAGATATTCATGAAGGTGGAATAAATTGCTTATACCCCTTTTGCAAGCCTATCAATTTACCTTACAGAGAAGGGTACTTAAATCATACTGTAGGTGATAAAGGAAAATGGAAGCAACTACTATTCTCCATATTTTTTCAAATATAATCATTTTTGCTCATAATCTATGTGAGCAAGGTATGGCTTTGAGAAGAGGATGAGGCAAAGGTGTTCTGGAATAAGTGAAGGCCTTTAGCACCCTCAAAGCTGCTTAATGGGCTAAGAGTCACATATAATATTCTTTCAGATGTTTCCAAACCCTAACAATATTCTGGAAAAAAGAGGATCAATTAACCTCATTACATACAATGGATGACTCTTAGGCGAAGTAATTCTTTTCTATATTCTTACCACTGTGGATTTAGGGGAATTGAATAGTATGGAAATTTATCATAAAGTCATTACTCATACTGAAAGAGAAGGGAGAATTTGATTTTTAAATATTAAATTGTTCTATCAGGCTGGGATTGGTGGGCTGACCTCTCTTGGGAATACAGAGGCAAGAGTCTCATACTGAGGGATATAATATGGTCCATGTTCCACCAGTGGTAGAAATAACCAAGGGCGGAGCCAAGATGGCGGAGTAGAAACACACACATATGCTAGCTCCGAACCAACCGCCCATAAAATATCTGTAAAAAAAAGAACTGCCGATGAATTCTGGAGCAACAGAAGCCACAGAACAGCAGAGCAGACAAGATTTCTGTTCCAGAGAGCCTGAAAACCTGTCGCAAAATGTTCTTCGCATCGCAGACTGGGAGCCAAGCACAACCCTGCTGCGGCCACCTAGTGCCAAGAGGAGCAGATCCGAGGGGGGAGAAGATCCAAGCAGGCTTCAGGGACAGAATCTCCAGCAGCCCCGCACAGGTCCTTCCACCCACAGGTGACAAGGGTCAGTGAGAGGGTCTCTTTGGCGGGTCGAGAGGGGAGTGGGGTGCCCCCATAACTCAGGTCCCCTCAGGAGGCAGCAGCGGAGGTGGGAGCAGACCAGGGCTCCCCAAGCAGTCAGGAGCCTGGATCCATTGTTGAAAGTCTCCACATAAACCCCCTGAGAGAACTGAGCCCTGCCCCTACCTGAGCACCTGAACTTAATCTCACGCTGACTAGCAGTCTGGCCCCCACCCAAAGCCCTGAGGCTGGGGAGCAGCATTTGAATCTCAGACCCCAAGCACTGGCTGAGCAGATCAGGAGGTGAAGTGGATGTGAAGAGGATATTCAGAAGTCAAGTCACTGGCTGGGAAAATGCCTAGAAAAAGGAAAAAAACCAGACTATAGAAGGTTACTTTCTTGGTGAACAGGCATTTCCCCCCTCCCTTTCTGATGAGGAAGAACAATGCTCACCATCAGGGAAAGACACAGAAGTCAAGGCTTCTGTATCCCAGCCCACTAAATGGGCTCAGGCCATGGAAGAACTCAAAAAGAGCTCAAAAAATTTTGAAGATCAAGTTAGAGAGGTGGAGGAAAAACTGGGAAGAGCAATGAGAGTTATGCAAGCAAAGCATGAACAGGTCAGCATCCTACTAAAGGAGACCCAAAAAAATGCTGAAGAAAATAACATCCTGAAAAAGAGGCTAACTCAATTGGCAAAAGAGGTTCAAGAAGCCATTGAGGAGAGGAATGCTTTAAAAAGCAGAATTAGCCAAATGGAAAAGGAGATTCAAAAGCTGACGGAAAAAAATAGTTCTCTCAAAATTAGAATGGAACAGATGGGGGCTAATGACTTTATGAGAAACCAAGAAATCACAAAACAAAACCAAAAGAATGAAGAAAAGGAAGATAATGTGAAATATCTCATTGGAAAAACAACTGACCTGGAAAATAGATCCAGGAGAGACAACTTAAAAATTATGGGACTACCTGAAAGCCTTGATCAAAAAAAGAGCCTAGACATCATCTTTCATGAAATTATCAAGGAAAACTACCCTAAAGTTCTAGAACCAGAAGACAAAATAAATATTGAAAGAATCCACCAATCTCCACCTGAAAAAGATCCAAAAAGGGAAACTCCTAAGAACGTTGTGGCCAAATTCCAGAGTTCCCAGGTCAAGGAGAAAATATTGCAAACAGCTAGAAAGAAACAATTCAAGTATTGTGGAAATACAATCAGGATAACACAAGATCTAGCAGCTTCTACATTAAGGGATCGAAGGGCGTGGAATAGGATATTCCAGAAGTCAAGGGAAGTAGGACTGAAACCAAGAATGACCTACCCAGGAAAACTGAGTATAATATTTCAGGAGAAAAATTGGTCTTTCAATGAAATAGAGGACTTTCAAGCATTCTTGATGAAAAGACCAGAGCTGAAAAGAAAATTTGACTTTCAAACACAAGAACGAAGAGAAGCATGAAAAGGTAAACAGCAAAGAGAAGTCATAAGGGACTTATAAAAGTTGAACTGTTTACATTCCTACATGGAAAGACAATATTTGTAACTCTTGAAACTATTCAGTATCTGGGTACTGGGTGGGATTACACACACACACATGCACATGCACACGCACACACACATAGAGACAGAGTTCACAGAGTGAATTGAAGAGGACGGGATCATATCTTTAAAAAAATGAAATCAAGCAGTGAGAGAGAAATATATGGGAGGAGAAAGGGAGAAATGGAATGGGGCAAATTCTCTCTCATAAAAGAGGCAAGCAAAAGACTTTTTTAGTTTAGGGAAAAAGAGGGAAGGTGAGAGAAAAACATGACGTTTACTCTCATCACATTCCACTAAAGGAAGGAATAAAATGCACACTCATTTTGGCATGAAAAACTATCTTACAATACAGGAAAGTGGGGGATAAGGGGATAAACAGGGTGGAGGGGATGATGGAAGGGAGGGCATGGAGAGGAGGGTGCAATTTGAGGTCGACACTCAAGGGACAGGATCAAAAGAGAGAATAGAAGTAATTGGAGGCAGGACAGGATGGAGGGAAATATAGTTCAGTCTTATACAATACACTATTGTGGAAGTCATTAGCAAAACTACACAGATATGGCCTATATTGAATTGCTTGCCTTCCAAAGGGAGGGGGTGCGGAGGGAGGGAGGTAAAGAAGTTGGAACTCCAAGTTTTAGGAACAACTGTCGAGTACTGTTCTTGCCACTAGGAAATAAGAAATACAGGTAAAGGGGTTTAGAAAGATATTTGGCCCTACAGGACAGGGGAGAGGATGGAGACAATGGCAGAGAGGGATGATAGAGGAGAGAGCAGATTGGTGATGGGGGCAATTGGAATGCTCAGTGTTTTGGGTTGGGGGGAGGGGATAAGGGAGGAGAAAATATGGAACCCAAAATTCTGGGAAAATGAATGTTAAAAAAGTTAAATAAATAAATAAATTGGGCAAAAAAATATCATAAAAAAAAAGAAAAAGAAATAACCAAGAATTCTATCTAACCCTGAGGAAGTTTAGAAAAAGAATGAGTTTTATTTTACATGTAAAGACTTGTAATTTGGCCCAGATCCTGGCCCAAGACCACATAATGCTAGTTATATAAGTCTTTATAATTAATCCAGATCCAAATTTTGCACCTTAAACCCAATTGGTCACCATTCTGGGGTTCACAAAACCCCAGCCCTTGATTATATTTTCATTTATTTTATTTTTAAAGGAATATTCTTAGTCTCTTGCCCTTTTGTCTACATCAGATAGAATGATAAAGGAGTTTTCAATTCCTAAGAGAAGTTGGAAGATTCCAAACCAGGATATCAATAATATAGGTGAGTTTTATGACAATCAACCTTATCCTTTTTGTATGTGTTTGTCCTTCATTCTCGAAGAGGACCATGACATCAAGATGATGGCAAGACATGCAATTGACTTTCATTTGAGTGAGGGAGGGCCTGCAAGTTCACCAACCTAACTTTTTTCTCCTGAGCCATCTGAGTCCAGTGGTTTGATATTCATCAGGATGACTGGAGATGTCCCAGGATGCAATGTGAGAATCTGGGCCTTTTTTTGCTATTCAAGGGATCATCCCTTGAGTAACGTAAAGAAGCATATTTATTGAATGGCTGTATCTCACTCAAAGTGAGAATGTGATAAGACCTTAGACTGAAAGGGCCAGGGTCTCACATTGCATCCTGGGCCATCTCCAGTCATGCTAATGAATATCAAGCCACTGGACCCAGATGACTCAGGAAAAGAAAGTGAGGTTGGTGGCATTGCATAGCCCTCTCTAACTCAAATCAAAGTCAGTTGCAAGTCATGTCATCATCTTGATGTCATGTCTATTTAGAGAACAAAAGACAAACACAACCTGTGAATAAGTACCAGTTCCTCTTCTCCTCTCCTCCTTATCATCATCATCATCATCATCATCATCATCATCATCATCATCATCATACCATCATCATTGTCCTCTCCTCTGGTGTTCTACCCAGGGGAAGGTACACTCCATGGCCAAAAGTTGCCTTTTTTCCTCTGGGTTTATTGGCTACATTTCTTGCTCAAAGATCAAGCCTTAAACCCAATTCTCTCTGGAGCCCATAGATTGGACAACAAGTCCCCACCTACCTAGCACAGAGTGTATGTAAATTACTAAATAGTAACTGTTTCTTTTTTACCCAGGAACCCTGAGGGTCTTCTCCTCCTTTTGTGGATAAGAGCTGGCCTGGCAGTTGTTTTTGGTGTGCAGAAAGAGGCCATTTCAGAACAAAGAAAAATATGCTGATTTCCAGGGCCAGTATTCCCCACCCACCACTCCATACAAGCAACGTTGTCTGACATTAGCCATCTGCAAAAATTATGACTTTATGAATTTTATAATTTTTGTACAAACAAAATTTAATGATACCTTGTACCACATAAAAGATTATCCCACTCAAAGGAGAAAAACAAAACAATGGGGCAGATAGGTGGTGTGGGAAACAGGAAGTTCAGTTTCCACAGTTTCAGGTGATCGGGAGAAGGTCTAACTACTGTGCACTCTCAGTGAGTCATTAGAGGGAAGCCCATCAAAGAAGAACATGAAGTCACATGACCAGGAGATAGTGGCTCAGGGAATTCAACATCATCCTGACCTTGTTGTAGACTTCTGGTGGCCATGCTGAAAACTACCATTTCCTTCAGGGGAAGAAGAGTAGAAGGTCTTCCATCCTCTGAACTTCATTTTAAATAAATTTTCCTTGGTATCTTTTTATGTGTCAAGTTCATCTCTAACAACATGGCACCCAACCTTGGGAATAGATTTGTGGCCCTGAAGGAAGTCAGATAAAATTTATGAGATGAGTGCTTCTCTAAAAAAACTTTTTTATAGTCCCTGTTAGATCCACCCCAGCTCAAGTATGTCACATTGGACCATGGGCAGAGAGTTCAGAGGAAATGGGGAGGAAAATTTGTCAGCTGATCAGATAACAGTATAATGAGCAAATATCAGGTCACCACAGGAACTTCCACTCTGAAATTGTCTTTTACTGAGAAATTGGAAGTTCGACATGGCAAACTTGGTTGGCCCTATTTCTGTCCAGAAGTCTCCTGGTTGGCCCTAAGCTAATGAGAGAAGGTGGACAGAATCCCAGTAATTTGAGCAATGAGAGGAAAGAGAGTTCCTGGGGATACTGGGAGGATGTGATCTACTTCCAGGTTAGAAGAACTATAGTGGTTGTTGGACCCCAGGGATGTTAGTCCCAACAGTGACTGGCATTTCTCTAAACCAGCTGGTGTCAGGATAGATCAATGCCCTCTAGGTGCTTGGTTGACCTGGAAGCTGGAGTGAGCTTATTAGGGAGGAATTTAATCCTTAAATTGTCTAGAAACCACAAGTTTTTGATCAGGTTTGAATTCAAATTTAAATCAGTGTGCACAATGTTTTCTTAAATGTTTTGTCTGTGTGTTTGTGAAGTATTTCATGTTTGTGGTGAAGATTGTAAATGTAAGCAGCCAACAAAGCTTCCCCAATATCTTCCCTTTCTCCCACCCCCACCTGGAGCAGTTTCAGAGGAGTGAGTGGGGCAGGAAAGAGAAAGAGAAGAGAAAAAAATCTTTCTTTCTGCATTCTTAACCCTGGCCACATTTTTGAATGTGAAAAGAAAGATGAGGAAAAATGAATCTCGGGCAGTCTGCAGTGAAAAGTTGAATATTGATTTAATGAGTTCTCAAAGCTAAAATCTGTACTTTATATTTGAATTGAATGAATGTATCTGATACTAGACAGTGTGTTTAAAATTGCAAGTTCTCTTTGGAATTTCAGTGATTTCTTTTGGAGGCATTGACTCTCTCCAGACTCTGAAGGATGAAGACAAGAGTGAGTAAGGCTTCTGCCTGGGGAGACTGGCAATGCCCTGTCAGCATCCTTAGGACCCTGACTGGATCAAAAGCCTTCTCTTAGAATATTGGCATATTTTAAGCCAACCTGAGGAGAACAGGTAGGATTTTGAACTCTTTATTGAGCCTGAAATTCTCAAGGGAGAAAGACATGGGTGTAACAGTGGAAGTATTCGTGTACTCTTTACCAGGGGAGGTTACCCCCTTTCCCTCCCAATCTGACTTAATTGGGAGAGATTTCCTTACTTGGTGGGCCTTGGAAGGGGGAAGGAGAGTCAGAAGATGGCATTTCAGCTCTTTAAGGAAGTAGAGTAAAAAAAAAAATAAGGGAAAAGGCTATTTAGATTTCAAAATGGCCAGCCACCTGTTCCTTCAAGGGAAGTTTTTCTTTTAAGTAGAAAGAGTATTTGACTTAAGGGGAAAAAACGGTTAAAATGTTTATCATTAGTAATTATAAATCCAGATTTGATAAGATTCAAGTTAAAATCTGTCCTGAAGGAATATAGAGCAGCATCTGAGAATGTTCATCCTATCAGGATTAAGCAGAAAAAGTTATTATTATTTGGCATTTATGATTGTAAATTGCTTGACATAAACATGGACTTATGTTAGGTGCAACACTGGTATAATGTAATTGCTACAAAATTTTTGAATTTGGATTTTGTTACATATGGATTGGGATTCTAAAAGGATGTGATAGAAATTTCATAATCTGAAACTTATGTAATGGTACATTTAACTTCTTTGTCATGATTAAACTGCAATGAGATTCCAGTATATAGAGTTAAAAAGCAATGATTTATGAACTATCTTGCCTTATGGTTAACATGATTTAATAGTTAATAAGTCAAACAAATTTGAGATGATTCTATCTGATCAGGTGATAGGGTGTGCCCACTTGGTGATAAGGAGATGAATTACTCTGCAGGGTAATGTGGAAATGCATTCACCTAATCAGTAATGACTTATTTTAAGTTTTAAATAAACTTAGTTTAAATTTTTAAGGAATTATATTGTTAAATTAATGATGAATTGGTTAAGAAACTGTTATGAATTATGTGTAAGAGTCTCTGTGTCGTAGAATTCTTATTGAGAAAATGAGAATCCTTAAAAAAAATACATATATTTTTATACATGGCTATGATTTTCAAACCTGTTTCATCTAAGGATATATTAAGTGTGTTAAAAGTTTATTTCTCCCATTAAGAAGGAAGTTATAACTAGGAGTATTTTTGCTATAAAGCAAGAATTTAAGGAAATTTGTTGAATGGACAGGGGCCTTGGTTTTAGATCTTTTCTTGTAATTATTGTCAATTAGATTCAAGAGGGTTTTGTGATAAATTGTAAACTGTTCTTAGGAGAGGAAAATATTTGTTGTATGAAAAAAATGCTTTACAAAATATTTTGTATGATTTTTGGAAGGCCTACCAAACTTGTATTTGTCACTTAATTTGTTATATTAAGGTCTTATGGGGGTTCAAAAATAAGGGACAAGATAAAGGAGAACAGGAGTTTTCGGCTCCAGGATGGTCTGTGATATATTTAAGACAGCCTCACTATAATGAGTCACTCCTTTGCAATTCGCAAAAGCTCACCTTAACTTTTTCTTTAACAAAACTGGGGAAAATTTAGTTTCACTGAAGAATTTAAAAAGAAAAAAAAAGTTAGTGCTCTTTTCCAACACTGCTTTTTTCCCTCAGTATCACCTAGAGGGCCAAGAAGCATGGTTCATCTTTGGAACTTTTGAAATTAATATTCTCTTGCAGTTAGAATTACACTGTCACCGAGAAGAAAAATGGATAGAAGTTTCCTACATAATGGCTCTTGTCGAGCTCCCTTAGAATCCTGATCTCAGGAAAGATCGTGAGATGCTTGTAGCTAGAACTGCCTCCTCAAAGGAGAAATTGGTTGTCAGCCTGACATTTTTGATGATCCCCTTCTTATGGTCCTCAGGGCTTTGGACCTCTCCCCCTCCCCCAGTCCCAGGCCCAGATCTTGCTGAGATGCCTCCCTCTGCAGCCCCTCCCCCTGAGAGAATACCCACTCAGGCCCCACCCTCACAGCAGTCTCTGGGGTATCTCTCCTTCTGACTCCTTTCCTTCCTCAGATACTAGATGATCCGACCCCTTGCCAGTCGGATCCTGGGGTCTAATCCAGTTCAGGCAGCATTCCTCAGCCCCTCACACACAAGAAGTGGGATTTCCTGTTTCTCTTCTCAAGCCACCATCCCCACAGGGCCTTCAGGGCTTTTTCCCCTGAGGGAAGTGCCTGCCTCACCTAGTGGGACAATTAGAGTGCATGTTCTGTTCTCCAACTCAGAACTCAATTCAGGCCAAAGAGAAATGGGGGAGATACTCAGAAGATCCCATTAAGTTAATGGAAGGTTTTAGGGACATATCCCTACAACTCAAGCTCTTTGGGGGTGATTTGCATGTCCTCTTCTCTACCTATTTTACCACTGAGGAGAAGAGGAGAATGTGGGAACAAGCCCAAAAGTTTGGTGATCGTTTGGCTAGCCATGACCCCACAAAATACCCTCTAGGAGCAGCTGCTATTCCTACTAGTGACCCAGGATGGGATTATCCTAAGAGTGAGGATAGGGGAGAGAAACCATATAGTAATTTGCCTATTAGTAAGCCTAAGAACTGCATTTCAAAAGCAAGTAAATGTTTTATTTAAAATTAGGGAAATTGCTCAGGGAGAAAGGAAAACCCTGTCCTTTTTCAAAACCAACAAGCAGAAGCTATTAAAAACGATATAAATTTGGATTCTGACTCTATAGAAGGGGCAACAGCTACAGCCTGGAAGTATCTAGGTTCAGCACATAGCCACAGCCCTGGGATAGAATGGGTCAAGATAGAGAAGCCAGCCAGTCACTATCTACACTTTGTAAGATACCCCATCCTTCTGTCAATAATTTTTATATAATTCAACTGATGTCATCTGAAGCTTATTTTTTGTGTGTTTACAGCTAAAACAATTTGGTTATCACATGTGAAAATTGGAATTTTACTGTTTATAGTTTCAATACTAAAATCTAAAGCTGGCACACTGTGTGTGTATGTGTGGAAAGGAGCAGTCCTCAGGCTAGTTAAAAAGTACAGCCCTGTAAGCTCTAAGGAGCTTGTTTGAGTCATGGAGTTCCTAAAAAAAGGAACTTGCTGTGTTGAGAATTTGAAAATGTATAGAAATTACTTTAAGTGATTGGCTTTTAGGACCAATTTTAGATCTAAGATGAAAGTCCTGATAATATCCTTGATTGGTGAAACCTGACATCAAATGCAAAGTGTCTGGGACCATTACAAATTCTGTTCTATTACTTACTCAGAGAGAAATGTGACTGTTACAAGAAGAAGTTTGACTCAGGGGAAAATTGTGTCATCAGGCTGGGATGGTATCATTCTGCCTCAGTTTTTCCATTGTGTTCCTCTGAAAACGAATGTTTTCAGAAATAGACATTTCTGAGTCTGGATATAAGATGGAGATGATATCTAATTAGGTCCTTGCTTTTCATCTACATGGCATGTTTCTATAATCAAAGCAGATAGTTTAAGATGTAAGCACAATGCACATAGTGAAATCTTGCTATTTTCAGTTAATTGGGTAAATGGGTACTCTGACTTAGTCTTGTGGAAGATAAAACCCCTGAAATAGAACATTGTTTCTGAATGTTATGGAAATAATTAGATAAAGGAAAGGAAACCGAAGTATAAATATGATGTTTAATCATTGCTCCATCGAAAATGACTGGGATTTAAAGTTAACTGTAATTGTATGGAATTGTTGAGTTTAGGGGTACTTGGGACCCAAAACTAGTGACACTCTGGGTCCCGCTCAAATGAATTCAACTCAAGCCTTCTTTCAACCAAAGAAGGTTGAAGTTTGTTGCCATTTCTCAATACTTGGTGAACTTTTAAGGAATCTGACATTTGTAATGCTAAAACAAGATGTATCTTACCTACAGAGGGTCTCTGGGGAAGGGGTCCAGGGTGACCCGATGTGGTTTGGGGGTTGCAGAGATGGTCTTGATGGGAGCGGCTGGTAGCCTGGAGAATTGGATTGATAGGACATAGTGACAGGGAAAAGTTTAAGGGCCTCTACAGAGCCAGATCAAGAGAGGAAGAACAATGAGCTTTCATGGTGAGGTTTTCCAGGGCCCTGTTACACAATAGGATTTTCAGGGTAAGGGACAAAGGTTCCATCTTGGAATAAGGTCTTTACATGTTACAAAGACCAATTGGGTATACACAATTGACCAAATTAATTACTGAGACTGAATAGGAAACATTTCAAGTTGGGGGAAAACAACTTCAGTCTAAGTTTCTTAGAGGCAGGTAATCTCTGGTAATATTTTGCATTGATAAAAAATTAAATGTTTCTGTTTTGATTTGAATTCATGAATGTGAGTTGAAGTTAGTGTTTGAACTTATCATATGTGCAGCTCATTCTTTTAGACTGAGCATGATTAGAAAGGTATAGTGGAGCATGAGAAACAGATGTAAGTCTATTAGAGCAATAATTTATGGTTTTAATGGTAAATTTGATTTTATAATTATTATTTAATCAGGAACTAGAACATGTGTAGAAAGGAATGCAAACTTCTTAAGACTTCTTCAAAAGATGTTCCTTGGCCAATGTGAAGTTACAGTAATATCTGAAAGAGATTATTGGCACTTTCTGTTTTAAGATTTTATGGGACTACAAATTGATTGTTCTTCTGAGCTTAACTCCAGGTGTGCATGGTAAGAAAGGTGATCTGACCCACTGATCCATGAAGCCAAGTGGATTTGTGAGATGTTGGTATGAACTACAAAAGGGTGATCTCATGGGAAACTTGGGAGAATGCCTTTTCAACCTGAGCTGAGGTAGAATTCTCCTGACTCAGTTTCTCCACTGAGACTTTAAGCCTGGCTGGATGCCAGCGGACAATCGACTCCTGCCTGGAAGTGACATGAAGTTAGGGAGATGTTGTTTCCCTGAAAGGTCCCTACTCTTAGTGGCAATTTTCTATAATCAAAAGCTTTGTAAGCATAATACCAGATCTATTAAATAATAAACTGTTGATAGGGAAATATCTGAGGCTAAGTCTAAAATTAAGCCATTAGGCTTAGGATTTTAGACCAACAGCAATAGCTTAGGGTCCTTTAATTCTTAGTAACAGTGTGGAGACAATCAGGTCAAGGGCCTGTGAGGTTAGCATACATAGTCAATATTATTTTTGTCTCAGTTGGTAAATGTTAAAAGAAAAATGGCTTGTGGTCTATGTTGTAAATGCTTTAAAAGAAGCATCACATGACCAGAAGCTGAAATTATTTTATAATGTGATACGGACCGTGTTAAAAATGATTATTTATTGTATTTATGTAAGTAATGCAGGCTGTTATTGACTCCTTAGTTAAATCTCATCTTCCTGATGTAGGAAATGAATAGTGAATTAATGCAAAATATAAAGACTGGATTATAATGTGAATTTCTTAAACATGACAACTGGTCAAAGTTTCGATTTTGATTGTGTAAGAGTGATAAGAGTGTAAAGCTTAGGAATGGTAATCTAAAATTGTTTTAAGGTCAGTTTTGTAGGAGAGTGGACATCGGGATTTCTTCAAGAAGATAAAGGAAAGCAGATGCTGAGATGCTGTGTTGCAGATGGCTTAAATGAGCATCCAGACCACAAGACTGCATCAGATGATGTTCCTCTCCAGACTGCTGCATGATACGGAACTTCTAAATGGACAATTCTTTGGTTTACCTTTCTATTTTGAATCTCTATATCTGTACTTCTGACAAGGGGACTGCCCCCTTGTAATTTGTCAATGTGTCAGTCAACTTTGCCCCCTTTCCATATTCATACAGATGAAGGGAAGAATTCATAGAGGAAAGAAAGTGAGGTGGTATTTATTGATTGGATTTAAGTGTGGAAATCTTAATAAAGAGAAAAGGGAAAGCTTTGTGGGAAACAAGAAGTTCTGTTTCCACAGTTCCTGGTGATCACGGGTTGTGACATAGCACAGTCATGTTAGAAGGTGAGGCAAAACCTATCAGAGAAGAACATGAAGTCACATGTCCAGAGACTGTGGCCCAAGGGATTCAAAGTTCAGAATTCTATAAGGATCCTGTCTCATCCTGACCTTGTCATAGACTTCCACTAGACATGCTGGAAGCTACCTGTTCCTTCAAGGGAAGAAGAATAGAATGCCTTCCCTCCTCTGAACTCCATTTACAATAAATTTTCCTTGATACCTTTTTGTGTGTCAAGTTTGTTCCTAACAGGTAGCACAGTGGATAGAGTGTCATGCCTGGAATCAAAAAGATTCATTTTGGGGAATTCAAATCTGGCTTCAGACATTTCCTAGCTGTGTGACCCTGGGTAAGTCACTTAACCCAGTTTGTTTCAGTTTTCTCACCTCTAAAATAAGCTAGAGAAGTAAAGGGCAAACCACTCCAGTATCTTTGCCAGGAAAATCCAGCAATGGGATCACAAAGAGTCAGACGTGACTGAACAACAAAACAATAGAAAGATGGCATGGGGCAATATTATCATTGCCATCATAGGACCATCTTCCCAAAAATCTTCAAGCAGCCGAGTCTGATATACACTTGGAGTTACTAGGCATTGTACATAATTTAAGGTACAATACATGTGTTAGTGTGTTAACGCTAACAAAGAACTGAGATTGTTTTACAGCTATAATACAACACCTGATAATATAACAATGTAAACATCCTTTTTTCTCAAATCAATAACATTTTTACTCAAAAACACATAAAATAAATGCACCTGGCTTCAGGGATGTTGCTTACCAAAGAAACAACTCCCTCTCCCTCTTCTCCTCCATCTGAAAGAGGTCTTTTATACTCTAAGAAAAGTCAATAATTTTTGCTGGCATTAGCAGTGAAGGCAGGCTTATTTTCATTTTAGTCATGTTCAAGAAATTCATTATTGCTAATCTAAAACAGGATAATCTATTTGCCATCCTATTGTAAGGATAGGGATGAGGAGAGTTTAAGGGAATACGCGTAAAAACTATAATCTTGCTTATCAGTTTGAAAGATGGTATTATTCCTGTCAAAAAGCAATGATTTCTGTTTGACACCACAACAATACAGAAAGCAATAAAGGTTATAGACCAGGAGAACCCAGAAAAGGCAAAGATATTTTGCAAAATTTGTGATTATCCCCCTCCCTTACTCTGTGGTCCAGTCAACCTTCTTGATTTACACTGGTCTTTTGGCCTCCATCTCCCAGCTCTTTGTTTTTTAATGACTGTCCCCCATCCCTAGAATGCTCTTCTTCTTCCTCTCTCTACTTCATATAAATCCTTCATTTCCTTTAAAACTTACCTTCAGTCATAAAAACAAAGATCAGGAGTAGAGTATGTTTGAGAAAGTATATGTCTATACATGTACATATATATCTATAGCTATAGAGAAACATATCTAAACTTTCTAGTATGCACATGACATGCTCCTTTTCTTTCTTACTTTGTATTTAAATGTCAATATTTAAGTTTATGATATGTTTTTGTTTCTTTTCTCTATTCTGTGTTTGTGTTCTCACCCTTGAGTCTAAATTAAAATTTCTTAAAAGGGGGGAGGTAGGAAAGTAATAGGAGGGCAAAGTAACGGGAAGAAGTAAAGCAGAAGAGACAGGAAGGATAGGAAACAAGAGATATGCACAAACATAAAAACAAAGGTCAGGAGTAGGATATGTTTGGGGAAGTATATGTCTATATATGTATCTATACCTATAGAGAAATATATGCAAATTTTATTGCAACCACAGCAGAGAACAAAAGAAAACTCACAAGGATGCAAAGAAAAGATGGACAATTCTGTACACAACATTTATTATTTATCATACAGGCTTTCTTGAAATGAAAATCTATTGTTACATATTTTGAATCCTCATTTTTGCTCTGCTATGCACACTGCATGCTTTTTTTGCTTTCAAACTTTGTATTTAAGCTCCAGTATTTAAGTTTGTGATATGTTTTTGGTTTTTTGTTTGTTTTTTTCTGTATTCTGTATTTGTCTTCTGGTGTTTGAGTCTAAAACAAAAAAATACCTATCTTGAGCATGAGCTTCTATATGAAAGTTTTTCTGATTCTGGCACCTGCTACTGCCTTCTCTCCCTAAACTATGTTGTCCTAATTTCATATTTATACTGCATATACATATTTATGTATATAATCTCTCCCAATAGAATGTAAATTCTTAGATCCCAGAGGACTGTTTCATTTATGTCTTTATTTTGTGTCTGTCCCTGGTGCCTGGCATAAAACAGGCATTCAACAAATGCTTATCGACTGTTATTTAAAAATAATTCACCAAATTTACCTTATTTCCTTTATTAACAGGATTAGCAAACTGGTATGTTAATAATCAGGTAGATTACAGGAGTTCTATAGATAGTTTCCTTAGATTTTTAGAAATCAATTTAATGGAATGTTAAAAAAATAGATAAAGCGATGTGAGCTAGATGATATTAGATTTAGATGGACTTAGAATTGATTCAGTGATTGCATAAAAGAGTACTGTAGCATGCGTTCTACAATAGAATGGCCCTGAGATCTGTGCTTGACCATATACTGTTTAATATACTCATTAGTGACGTGGATAAATGCATAGGTACAGTCTATTTGGCAAGTTTATCAAATATATAGATGATGAAAACTTGGGAAGGAAAGCCAACACATGGCATGGCAAAATCATCTAACATTTTCTTGAAAGGGAATTTCTCAGTTTCCTGGATTCCTAGTGAATCCAGGGAGAATCTATCCCATCACTTGATCCAATGACTGGGAATCAAATAATTTGAGTAGCCAAACTAATAAGAAAAATAAATTGTTGGAAGAGAGCTCACTGGTAGCAGTTTCAGCTTCCTGTTATAGATTTGGTTTTTATGACTTTTGAGGCTTGACTAGGGTACAAAGACAAATAACAACCTTCTTTAGGATAGATGAACAAAGCATTTCATGGAAGAAGGAGAGGTAGCAAAAGGAGGATAATACAGGGAAAAGAAAAGTGGGCATTTTGAGGCAACGTTTGCTAAGCAGCTGGCAAGGTTTGCTAGAATGAAAAGCATGCCCTGTTCAGTAGAAGAAAAGAAGTAACAAACCATTTTTGAAATTATTAGAGAAGTCCATTTCATCTAAGACAGCAAGGCTGAAGTAACCATTTAGACCAAAAGTGCTTTTTATCCAAGCATAACAAATAGTTTCTTACAAGTGCATGAAACTGTGTGTTTTACTCTGTCTTTATATAGTCTGTTATGTTTTATTTCATCTTCTCCTTTACAGACTATAGTACTGGGCTGAATCTTACAAAATAAAGTTCAGTACAGATAAATGTAAAGTCTTAAATAGTTCCCAAAGTTAATTTCACAAATACAAGATAGAGGAGGTTTGACTACGCAACAGTCTTAACCTGAAAAATGAAGAATCAAGGCAAAGGGACATTGATAAATATTTATGGAATCTTGCCCATTACTTTCCAAGAAAGACTGTGATTCCTGTCTTGAGTGGGACAAGAAGAAGAGATATGAGTTTGGTTGCCCTATTGTCTAAGAGAGATGGTATTGGGCCAAGGTTACGTCTATCTGCACCCTCAGACCTCATAAACATTGCTAGTTTAAGGACTTGATTGATTCAGTACAAAAACCTGCTAACTTCCTAGTTGATATTCCTTGAGGAAGAACAATGTCCTGGTCCATCCCATCAAATACTATGTACACAAAAGGCCATTACAAGTAATGAATAGGGCACAAATCAATTTATCTAAGCGGATAGCAAACAAAAAATCAGAAAAGTAAGTCAACAAGTAACTATTAATTACCTACTATGTGGCAAGAAATGTGCTGGGATATACCAGAAAACACACAAGGATGAATGAGCTTTTTAAATGGGAGTGAGATGAAATCTTGCTCAGCCAAGAAAGAGGTGCAACTCTTACCAGAAAATTCCCTCTAGTCTCAAGGAGACAAGATAGAAGTAAGGGAAAGGATGAGGAGTTATCTTCCCTTGTATGTCTGAAAGTCTTTCTCCTTTCGCCTCCCTGGAGATGGTGACTAAAAGAGTATGGAACCATAAGTATATTTCTCTTGAAGGAATAAGGAATGTCTCTCCTCTCTAAACTCTTGCATCAAGTACATTACTACTCCTTATACACCTCTCCCGCATTTAACACACACCAGCATATACACACACACACACACACACACACACACACACACACACACACACACTTTCTCTCTTTACCAATTGAGAGAATCTGGGGGGTGAGAAATCCTTCTGAAATTTTCAAACATAAGATTTCATGAGTTTGAAACAAATTTGGCGAATATTTTTAGGGCAAATGATCTTTCAGCACCTCTTTGAACCCAGAAACCCTTTTGTCTTTGATGATTGATTCTTTGTAGGAAGCCCTAAACTGCCTAAGTTCTTCAGACCATGACTATTGAGGAAGTAACAAGATAATGAGGAAGTGTGGGGTGTAATCTGTGGTCTCATTTGGGAAATAAGCAGAATAAAAATTTTAGAAAGATATAGTTTTAGATTAGGAGGTGGGGGAAACTGAGGGCTCAAGTAAAGAGACACTGAATTGTGATTATTCTTATTTGGAGCATTGGAACCAAGGAACCATAGTGATGACCTCCTCAGGTGATTCTCACTTCTAACCTCTAGTCTCATGCAGCCAAAGCATGTATGGGGGTGGGAATGAGAGGTCATTTCAGGTACCTGAAGTGGTTCTGCAATGTCAAGAAGGGAGTTTTAGGAGCCATAGAAGACTCTTGGATGAGAAAGATCTTGGAGGAAGGGAGTCCAAAAGAACATAGCCAGTCAATAGGATTTTTGCAAAAGTATATTAGGAGGAGAAGTTCTGTATTAACTGGATTTTTTTTTTTACTTAAGCTTAGGAAACCATTGTGACCATTTCTTCAAGTGAGTCCTCTTTTCATATCTACACATCCAAATGTTCACCTCAATTTCTAGGTGAAAGATCTTCTTTTATATGGTCTCGTAGGAAAGAATCAAGGTAGGAAGGAAAGAATTAGGCATAAATGCTTCCTTAATCCTTTTAATGAATTTAATAAAACCATCTGCAACACATCCTACTCAATTTCCATTGAATCCCCATTAGCAACTTCAGTATTTTCCAAATTCTCCCAGGCTTTTAGTTCCATTGGTCTCAAAATCAGTGGAGTCTTGGGGGCCAGACTGATTGGTCCCTGTATCCCAAGTTCATTATTAGATTTTCCTCACAGATCTAAAGAAGGCCATAGACATAAACAATAGATTCTTTGCCATATTTTCTTTCTTTAAGCAATAAAAGGGACCCCATAGTCAGAGAAGACTAAAAAAGGTAAAATGAGAGAAGAGACTCTAACAAAACTGGCTCTCACTGAAAATTGTTACTAAATATTATTACTCCCCCTTTGGGGAAAGAGCATGACCATTGGTGATCTTTCTCCAATGAGAATGGGTAAAGGTTCCATGGGAAAATCCAATATGTGGTTAGAAATCCTGGCCATTGTACCCTAAGAGTGCTAATTGAAAAGTTTATGTCTGGCAAGGGGTGACAACTCAAACCCTGTACTGATAATTTTGGATACTGGAGTCAGTCACAGTCTCCTCAGGTATGAATGTTCTTTATCTTCTTTATGGCCTCCAAGTCAGGCCAGACACTTGGCTTGTGACTCAGTCTGGGACAAATCTGTCTGTAGAGGTGGAAGGATTCATTGAGGCCCTTTGAGACTTTGAGTAAGAAGCAGCTAGTCAAAGAAGGGAAATAAAAATCTATAAGCAAATCAGTCCTAGAGAGTCAGGTCTGAAGATATGATCTATGTATCTTATTGTGACCATATCTGGGTTTCTTTGTCATCCATGGGCCTGTTTAAAGGTTATTTTGATTTCTGTCTTGGAAATGAAATTGTGGGCCAAGGCTTCTCACTTCAAGAATCCAACAAAACCTGATCTGTGGATGTATTTTTAGACAACCAACCTATCTTCCAATCTGATTGTCTAAACAGGGGCCAAGATGCTATCTCAGAAAGGGTCTGAGCCAAAGACAGAGGGCCAAGTTTTTGTACACCCACTAAAGGGAGTCAACTTAATGTGATTATTTTGATGTGTGGGGCCCAGGGACCTTCGTGACAGTCTCCTCAGGTAAGTCATTCCAGCATCTTTCTTGGCTTTTTATTGCATTTTACTTGAAATTTGGCGAAAAAATCAGGAGTTTCAGGGTCTCTGACAGAGGGTCCAAGGTTACTTCCAAAGACAGGTCATCTGTCTGGACAAGAAACCACTCTCCTTCTCCCACTAAGCAACTCATTGAAAAGTCTTCCAATTATTTTAGTCACCTTTAACCCCTCTTTTGGGATTGCTTCTACATGGTAGGCTGTCTATAGGTCTTTAACTTAGAAAAACTCTCTGATCCCTGAGACACAAATCAATTATTGCCTGGGAATTAGGCAGACTTGTCCTAATGTGACACCTGGTTCAACTCGTTGGGCCAGGGAACTGTGGTGACCGTCTCCTCAGGTGAGTCATCGTAGCTTTTCACTCTAGCCTGGTACAGCATTTTCACTGTTTTGGAAGAAGTTTGAGTCACTTTGATGCTCAAGAAAAAGAATAGAGAGATGTCCTACTTATAAATCTAATCAAGGAGAGCTTCCAAGTGTCTTAGAAAAGTCTCTGGTTTCTCTGACCTTAGAGGAGACTGACTGTGATTGTCCTGGGTAGCTTAAGTTTCTTAAACAGTGGTCTTAAGACCACTCTATGACTCTAATGGATGATAGGTGTTTCAGTTAGTATCTCACATTTGTCTTGGAAAGTTTCTTGGCTGCGTTGATGTTTACTTGAGAAGTTGGATTGGGATTTTTATATGGAGATGTGATCAGCAGGGCTGGCCTCAGTCAACATGCCCAGATGACTGGCTTTCTTTTTATCTGTAAAACAACCTAGTAAGATTTCTTTTTTCTGGGGTAAAGACAAAGGTAGAGCTCAAAGTTGTCTACTAGGTATTTCTCAGAAAGGAGTTAAAATTTTTCCAGTGTGACTGTGATATGGAAAACTAGGAACAAGGGACCATGTCTAGGAACAGAATAATCCCTTGATGATTTTTTTTTCTATTTACACATGTAGAATTCTCCAGAATGATTAAACGCATATCATCTAGGATATAGTTTCTTAAGAAGAACGTATTGGGATAGGAGAGCAGAAGGCAGGGCGAAGGGGTAGAGCAGTCAGGGATGATTGTGGAATACAGCAGTTTCTGACAAAACTTTTTCCTAAGTATACCAGGTGCTTGAGGTTTTGTACAGAGGATTTGGTCAGAGACAAATATAGGATTTATGTACAGATACCAGTAAATCATAGAATGTGTTGTATATTATTCCAATAGTGTGTTTCCAATAGAGTCATCAGGTATAAAATATGCAATGTAAAATTACAATGCTATTGTATGTATATACATATGTGTGTATATATTTATATAGATTATATAGCATTACATAAAATATACATATATGTTATATATATGGGCATATATATATAGCAAAATGTATGTGCATATGCATATATACATGGATATTTAAAAATGCCAAAATGATTAGTGGAAGAGAAGTTGAGAGAGAAGATTGTAAAAGTTTGATTTGGTTTAGCAACAGACAGTTGGAGAGTGATTTTCCTGCTGGATCAAGCTGAAAGTGACCAGTGAAAGACAAGTCTCTTAATTAGAAATGATAAGTTAGATCAAAAGAAAGCCCATAAACTTCTTCTCACTTCAAGCAATTGAGAAATTATTTTTCTAGGAGTTGCCAGCTTCCGTTATTTGTTTCTTTATAAAGTGGTTGAAACAGTTGTGCTCCTGTTATTTTTTACTTTAATAAAGTGGAGAGCTTAAATATGAAATATTACATATAGAAATATGAAGTGTTCCCTACAGAATAGGCCAAGAGAATGTAACTATAAAGTTGAGAAATTTTTAATGATATCTTAAAATCAAGTTTGAGAGTAACTAAAACTGTTATCACTCAAATATTAAATTTTAGATTATTCTTTGGGAGCCACAAATGATTTCAAACAATAATTCATTTAACCATATTTCATCTTTAAATATCATCTTTGTTGAACTAAGATTACATTCAAAAAGGCTTTTTAAACTTTCCATATTACATGAAGGGATATTTTTAAATACTGCAAGATTTAAAATCTGTATATGGAAAAAAAAACAAACAGCAAGCACATTTAAAAATTATAACATATGAGAAACCGCAACCAGTTAACTTGTGGTTCTCCTCACCTCAAGACTGTATGGTTTTTATGATAAATAACCAAGCTACATAAAATAATCAAACATAAATTAAATTAAAAACTTCCATCTAAATCAAGATGGTACTCACTCCATATCTGATCTCATGTTACAGATGGTGTTCAGGGGTCTGGTAAACAGGTGGCAGGAAGTAAGTTTCTATTCTAGGAAAAGGGGGAAAAAAAGATTGATTCATTTCCACATTTCAGTTCACAGGAAGCAGTTTTTAGCCAGTTTTGCATAGTCCAAAATATCTGAAAAATGTTCCACTGAGACAAACAACACCTGGGTAATTTGATTTTTTTTTTTATTTTTTGTTTAATGGCAAGGAAGGCAATAAACATTTGGAGAGTAAGATTTAATTCTTTTAATTTCTTTGTTTTTCATTTTTCCAGTCATCATTTTTCACTCTGAGATTGTTTTAGTTTTGCAAGAATGACTTAAGAAATTTAGCAATTCAAGTTTATGCCATGATTTACTAATGCATCTATCATATTTTTCATTTTTGTTGATTTCTGTTTTAAAATAATCTCTTTTGCACCATTTGAAATTCAGATACTAGCTTTAGATTTTATTCAATTGAAAAATTTTCCATTAGAGACTGAATAATATCCATTTTGAAATTCTAAGAGATTTAATATCAGTGATTGAAAAACACAGGATATTTTAATTTTTTAAATTCAATATTAAATGCAATCTGCACAGAATCTGAGGAGTTTTTAAACATTTTAAAATGCTAGAGGGAAAAAAATCTAAATTTCAAAGCTAAAAATGACAGATCAAGTTCTGATATCCAAAAAGTATAGATTGTAGAAAGAATTTCCAATTTTAAGAAAATAATAAAACTCAGAGTCTTCTTGATAATAACCGAACAGGTTTCTTCACCTGGAGAACTCCTCCAAAAGTGAGAAGTTTATTCCAGTCTTTTTTTGACATTGTTATTTGGAGTCTAGACTATTCTCCACTGAGCTCTCAATGCAAGTGTACCATATTCTTGGTCATGCCAACCCTCAGCTGGGAAATTCATAGTGAAGAAGGTTTAAACACCAAATAACCAACATAAGCATAGGTTATAAAATGGGATGAGATTTTGAAAGCCAAGAGGCGCAACTGCACATTCCAGAAACTGGTCACCTAATAGGTAAGAAAGCAGCTTTGGCTGCAACCCACTTTATTCTTTACCTTGTTTTCTACTTGGTATTAGTTACATTTTGTATTGTTTAAAATATTTTTATTTTATGCACAAAGGAGAATTTTAATTCATTTCAAAAAACATTTATTGGGTACCCGCTTATGAGATAAATACATAGTAGGTAATTTGCAGTTAGGGTATCTGCTAATCTTCCCATGTTAAGTAGCTGAAAGATCATATGAACTTCTTCTGAATAACATATTAATTAGATATTGCTATGAGTTAAATACAATATTTTCAATAGTTTCATAATTGCCAGTTAAATTATGCATTAATATTTCTATGATCAATCTTTCTAAAATGCAATATTAGTAGTTTTTATTAAAGTAGCATTTTAGCAATTTTAGATGATGCATATTTTCTGTATTCTATGAAATCATTACACTGATAGAGAATTCACTTGAAACCAAATTATTCATTTTAAATTCCAAAATGTGGAATTTAGGCCTCTAAGATAATGTTCTTACTACAGATCTAGTTGAGGTCTTTGTCTACAAGAGAACATCTCCAATTATTTCTTTGTTCATATAGATATTGTTCATTATTATGCAGCCACAGATCAGAAAATAGTTAATATTAATGAACTGTAAATTGTAAATCATTGTAGGATTTTCACATTTTTTTCAGTTTTAAGAATATTTCAGTTCAAATGAGAATTTTTATGCCTATTCCAGAAAATTTGCCTAGAAAGATTGTCACCATGTGACAAGGAACATCTGGGCATGCAGGGCTATGGCCTCACAAGTTTGGATTTGTATTTAGACAGGTGCATGTGAGAATAAGGGTATGTAGATTAATGCTAGGCTGCAGGATCAAAGGCAAAAGGAACTAGAATGAGAAATGAAATCGACAAAGGGCAAAATGAGAAATCTGAGGTCGAGGTGATTGTGTTGAATTGGTATGGGAGGATCCTGTCAGGTTTGGCTGATGCAAGCCCCAGAAGATCATTTATGCTTACTTCCTCTCCTTCTTCCCCAAATACCTCCAAATGACCTGAGTAGTATAAGGGTTAATCTCTGATGATCCCTGTTGTGCTGAGTTAAATGCAACTGGACTAGAATGAGATGAAGTGAGGTGAGATTTGGTCACCCTACTGACCTGAGGGGAGAGAAATGAAGCTGAGGGTTAAATAGGACTGAAACTAGTCTATTTTACCTCCTACTAAGTTAAATAATATATACTTCCAATATGCTACTAGAGATAGGTTAGAACTGGAGTTGAAACCAAACTGAGGCTGAAACAAAGATGAGGTACAAATGAAACTGGGAGCTGGAACTCAGGATGAACTAGAGCTTGGGTTGAACTAGGGATACAACTGGGGCTGACGCTGAATAAGAGTCAGGGATGAAATAGAAGACAGTAGGGGCTGAGTCTAGAGGTGAGGCTGAGCTAGAACTGGGGCTGAATTAGAGCTTATGTTGAACTAGGGGTGTAGCCAGAGCTGAGACTGGAATTGGGTCTGGGACTGAGGCTGTAGCCAAATCTGGGGTTAGTGCTGGGACTGAACTAGAGCTGGGGTTGAAACTAGAGCAGAGGACAAGCTAGAACTGAGGTTTGGGTTGAGGCTGAGCTAGAATTGGGATTGGGGGCTGAGGTCAGAGCTGGGCTTGAACTAGAGCTGGGGTTGGGTCTGGAGATGAGCTGGGGCTGGGGTTGGGGCTGGGGCTGAGGTCAAACCTGGGGTTGAACTAGAGCTGGGATTGGGGCTGGTGCTGAGCTGGAGCTGGGACTGAAGCTAGAACAGGGGCTGAACTAGAGCTAGAGCTAGCGCTGGGGATGAACTAGAGCTATGGCTAGGGCTTGGGGTAAACTAGAGTTGGGACTGAAACTAGAACAGCAGCTGAGCTAGAGCTGGGGTTGGGACTAAGACTAAGCTAGAGCTATGGCTGAGACTGAACAAGAGTTGGGATGGAAACTAGAACAGGGCTGAGATACAGCTGGGGTTGGGGCTGAGCTGAGGCTAAAGTTGGTACTGAACTAGAGTTGGGGTTGGGACTAAGGCTAAGCTAGAGCTGGGGTTGGGACTAAGCTGGGGCTGAGGCTGAGCCGGGGCTGAGGTCAGACCTGGGGTTGAACTAGATCTAGCGTTGGTGCTGAGCTGGAGCTGAAACTGAAGCTAGAAGAGGGGCTGAACTAGAGCTAGAGCTAGCGCTGGGGATGAACTAGAGCTATGGCTAGGGCTTGGGGTAAACTAGAGTTGGGACTGAAACTAGAACAGCAGCTGAGCTAGAGCTGGGGTTGGGACTAGGGCTAATCTAGAGCTATGGCTGAGGCTGAACAAGAGTTGGGATGGAAACTAGAACAGGGCTGAGATACAGCTGGGGTTGGGGCTGAGCTGAGGCTAAAGTTGGTACTGAACTAGAGTTGGGGTTGGGACTAAGGCTAAGCTAGAGCTGGGGTTGGGGCTAAGCTGGGGCTGGGGCTGAGGTCAGACCTGGGGTTGAACTAGATCTAGCACTGGGTCTGAGCTAGAGCTGGGACTGAAACTAGAAGAGGGGCTGAGCTAGAGCTGGGATTACAACTGGGGCTAAACGAGAGCTAGCGCTGGGGCTGAGCTAGAGCTGGGACTTAAACTAGAACAGTGGCTGAACTAGAGCTAGAGCTAGTGCTGGGGATGAGCTAGAGCTACAGCTAGGGCTTAGGTTAAACTACAGTTGGGACTGAAATTAGAACAGGGACTTAGCTAGAGCTGGGGTTGCAACTGGGGCTGAACGAGAGCTAGAGCTAGTGCTGGGGATGAGCTAGAGCTAGCACTGGGGATGAGCTAGAGCTGTGGCTAGGAATTGGGCTAAACTAGAGTTGGGACTGAAACTAGAATAGCAGCTAAACTAGAGCTAAGGTTCCAGATGGGGCTGAGCTGGGACTGGGGTTAGGCTGGGGCTGAGCTAGAGCTGGGATTGCAGGTGGGACTGATCCAGGGCTGGGGATGAGCTAGAGATAGGACTGAGTGGGAGCTAGAGCTCCAATTGAGGGTGCCTTAGAGCTGAAGCTAAATTGAAGCTAGAGGTGGCTGGAGATGGGGCTTGGAATGAGCTACGGCTAGAGCTGGATCTGGTTGAGGTAGAATTGAGTATGGAGCTGAGCTAGAGCCAGAGATAGGACTGAATAGAAACTGGAGCTGGGTTACAGCTTCTACTAAGGATTGCTGGAGCTAGGGCTAAATCAGAGCTGGAAGTGGAGCTAGAGAAATGAATGACCTGGAGCCAAAGTTGTGGGCAGACAAGAGCTAAGGCTACTAGGATTGGGGCTATAGCCAAGCTAGAAACAAGAGGAAAAACTGGAGCTAAAATAATGACGAACCTAAGTTGGGTCTGGAGCTGAACTAGTGCTTGCTCTGGGGCTAATTCTGAGTTGAGAACAGAGTTAAGCCTAAGCTGGAACTAGAGGGTTCACTGAACTTATGTTGGAGCAGGAGCTGAGGCTAGAAATTGAACTAGGCTAGAACTGGGGCTATGGAAGAACTAGAACTGGGGATAAAGCTGAGGCTGAGCTACAGCTAGGACTTTTCAGGAAAGCTGGAGCAAGAACTGAGGCTGCTCTGGTGCTAGTTTTGTTGTTCTGGTGAGTCTGACGTTTTGTGACCCCATTTGGGATTTTGTCAGCAAAGGTGCTGGTATGATTTGCCATTTCCTTCTCCAGCTCATTTCACAGATGATAAAACTAAGGCAAACAGGGTTAAGTGACTTGCCCAAGGTCACATAGCGAATAAGTACATGAGGATGGGTTTGAGCTCAGGATGATGAGCCCTTCTGACTCCACATTCAGTTCTCTCTCTGTTCCACCTAGCTGCCCTGGACATGGAGCTAAAGTTGGGACTAGGCTAAAGTTAAGGCAAGAGTTGGAACTGCAGCAACAGCTGCGACTGGGACTAGAACTAAGGTTGACACTCCACTACAATTGTACCAGATCTCAGGCTGAGTTAGGGTTAGAGCCAAAGTTTCAATCAGGAATGAGGTTCAGCCAGAACTACAACTGACCAAGCTAGAGGCCACAGCTGACCTGAGCCTTCAGACCAAAGGAGTTGAGCTGGAGATCTGGTCGGGTCTCAGCTAAGGTTAACATGTACTAACTTCCTACTGAGCCAGACTGGAGACTGTTCTCCATTTTTCTTCCTGCTAAATTTGGGCTGGGCATGGGACCAGGGTTAGGCTGGGTTTTAAAGCTAAGACTGAGCTAGAACTAATTGGTAAAGAGCCCTTCTTGAAGGTGAGCTGAGTATGATTGGAGGTTAATCCATATAGACCCCCTTCTGAGGTGAGGTTGAGCAGGTAGGAAGCAGGCTAGGAATAGTTCATACTGATACCCTGGAAAGTTAGGCTAGTTCATACTGATCCTCTCCTGGAACAGGCCTTGGCTAAGCCAGGCAAGGGCTAGTGACTAAGGAAAAGCAGATCTGGGCTGCAGTTAGTACACTATGGGGCTAAAGCTCGAATGAGTTTGGCTGAGCTAGTTCAGATCCATGCACACTTCCTGCTGAAGCTGAGTTGAACTGGACAGGGACTAAAATTAGCCCAAAAAATTAGTGCCCTACCCAGGCATCTGAGTTTAACTGAGCTGAGGCTTTTCTAAATTGGCCCCGTGTTGGAATTGGGCATTTCTAGGCTGGCCCAAACTGAACAATGGAACAATGTGCTTAAGATTTAAACAAGAAAGTAGGCTAATCTGGAACTGCTGATCCCATGCCAAAATTCTAATGGTTGGTCTGAGGCTATCCTTGGTCTTTTCTAGACTGAGTTGAAATAAGCTGAGCTAGAAAGAACTGAATTTGTGTCAAAAACTGTCAGCTCAGCTCATTTCAGAGCTACTTCACACTGCAGTAAAAGCTGAGCTAATTTGAGCTAAGATGGTGATCCCCAACTAACACTGGTCTAATTTTAATTGAGTCTGTCCATGAATTCCCTCTAAAACTTAGCTGTTTTGCTCCATACTAACAGACCATGAAGCCCATGTTCTAGGCCAACTCCTACAAGGCTTTTATTCACATCACAGGGGCCTGTCTCCTCAGGATAGTGCTAGGGCCTTGAAATGATGAGTCATTTCTCTTTTCTCCTTGTCTAAAAAGATGTTACATCTGTGGTTCTGGGGATTGGATGTCTCTGGGAAACTAAATACCCCCCACTACACACACACACACACACACACACACACACACACACACACACACACACACACATTGTCTAGATTTAGCCAGGAAGGAGTTTTTCTCCACAGGTGGGTGACTAGTTTCTCTAACTCTGTTGACCTAGAACTTAGGTAGAACCTAGGCTTAATTGAACCAATGAAAAGTGGAAAGCTCTTTTTTGCAATTTTAACCTAGAGTGTTAGACTTCTCTCTCTGTAGAATGGAGCCTAAGGATTTGAGTGACCTGAGACAGAGCTTAACTTAGATCATATAAGACCTCTACTTTTGACAATGTCCAGCACTGGTCTTTTTTCACTGAAGGATTCTAGGGGTTCTTAATGTTTTTTGAGGCATGGGCCTCTTTCTCTGGTGACATCCACAGATTTCTTCTTAAAGTAAAATGCATAAAGTAAAATCTGTAAGATTACAAATATAATGAATAATTTCTTTAAATTCATTGATCCCGGATTAAGTTTCCTTGTTGAGAAAATTTCCCTATTTTTGAAGAGAAGGATTGGGATTTCCATAGGGCTGATCTTCAGAAATATATATCCTCATGTGTGGTGCCTTCAGTGACAAAACTGCTTCATATTCTGTTTGGATGCCAGGCCTTATAGGGAGTCCTAGCTCCTTTTCAGGGTGGATGAGTAGAAAATGGGGCATATGCAGGGGATGCATGAAAACGAAGGTATGATATACACTCATCTGGAGAACTCTGGATAATCATCTCACTGCATTTAACCTGTTCCAGCTTCTCACTTACGACTTTACAGAAAAGGAAATTAGCCTTTGCACCTCAGCTTTCATTTCAGTCCTGCTGAAAAGGCTTTTATTTTTAACATTCTTTTTCTTTCTGTTTTGTCCTCCTTTATTCTCTTCTTCAGCTACCCCAACTGCACCAAACCTCTTCTCCCTCTCCTCCTGTTGGAGTTCTCAAGAGAAAGATGCTCCTGTGGCTGTGGGTTGTTTGGCTAAGGATTTTCTACCTGATTCCATTAACTTCTCCTGGAATTACAAAAACCAAACTGCTGTGAGTAACAAAGATTTAAAGATCTTCCCATCTCTTATGAGTGGGAGCACATACACAGCCACCTCACAGGTGATCCTCCCTGCCAATGATGTCTTCCAAGGACAAGATAGCTACTTGGTGTGTAAGGCCCATCATCCTAAAGGCAACAAGGAAGTTCAAGTTAAAGCTCAAGTTCCACCCCCAGGTAAGATCTGAAGTACAACTCTTTCTTTATCTCTTCTTTCCTCCCTACCCTTACTTTGGATTCACGAAGCAGAACTAGTCTACAGTTTTGAGGGAAACAAAACATCTCAGCAGATAGCACAGAATGTATGTCACACTCATAAGTATTTTATACACATACATAAGCCCATATACAAATACACAACAAATATATAGACACCCCGAAGTGCATACACACATATGTACTTGCCCATGCTCCTCCCTTGCTATAATGGGCTCAAAGAAGAGATCTCATTTAAGGGAACTGTTAGGCTGCTCTCCATTCAAATACTGATCTCTCTATTCCAAGCTTCTTTCTAACCTCAGAATCATCCCCAGTGAAAGAAAATAGACTCAGAAAGGGGCCAAGAAAGGGGAGGATTTCTCTAGATAGGCAAAGCTAGTAAAAGCAAAAGCTTTCTTTTGTTTGTGATGTATCAGGACATGGACCTAACTCCCCTCAAACTTCCTGGCTTATTCTCCTATTCAGATATCCACGTCAGTTCCCCGAACGTGACTGTGTATATCCCACCTCGTGATGCATTCTCCAGCTCTAGCCTAAGAACATCCAAGCTCATCTGTCAAGCCACCAACTTCAGGCCAAACAAGATCAAGCTAACATGGCTTCAAGAGGGCAGGCCAGTTCTGTCAGGTTTCTCTACAAGTCAAGTCCTACCTGACGGCTCTGGGGCCTACATCCTGCAGAGCAGCCTGACTATCAGCGAGAATGACTGGCTCAGCCAAAGCACATTCACCTGCCGTGTAGAACATGAAGGAGCCCAATTCCAGAAGAATGTTTCCTCAACCTGTTTCAGTGGGGGTAAGTGACACTTATGATGGAACACCTCGGAAGTGACTTAGAATTCCCAACTTATAAGGTTCTACCTAATGGCCCTATTTATAGGAGAGCCTCAGAGAAGTACTCTTCCCCAGGAAGCCCTCCCTATTTCAGGGCTTGGACCCAAAAGAAAGATGAGCCAACAGGCCCAGAAAGACCCCTAACAGGTTGAAAATATAGATTCCAAATACCAAGGTTTTAGTCCTGGTGATCTTACTTATTTGGGAATGAGATCAGCTCTGCTAAACATGGATCTGGTTTCTCCAAGAGCCTCAAACACTGATAATGGCTGCTTAGTCACTTATCCTGCCTCGTAAGTGGCTGAGATCAGTGATGCTTAGGATCCTTTTCTCTTTATTTACTTGTATAGAGGCCCCTGGGGGGAAGGGTGCATGAAAAATAATCCTAGATCTTCTCTCCAGCTGGAGAATGTTCACATTCTCCTTCTCTGATGAAGAATAAATTAAAGGAAATAGAAGCATATTGCAGCATGAGCATTTTGATTAGACATAAGAAAGGGAGTCCTAGGAGCTTTACTCAACAATCCTTGGAGTTGATCACTGATTAAAGGTGGGAACAGTATTCCATGGGAACCAGGAAGAACATAGGAAATTCTCATATCTATGAGGGAAGTTAATACCTTCCTGGAAGAGTAGTTCCAAAGAACTCTGTAGAACGTATCAGATCTATAAGGTCGGTTTGCTTGCCACTTTTATCAAAAAGAAGAAAGCACTTAAACCCACTGCTGAGTATGCAAGAAGGAGGAGGTATAAAAAGAAGGAAGAGATTAAGGGAGAAGAAAGATAGATCGATAGCAAACACTACTGGTATTTGTAAGGCCATTATAATTTTGTCTCAATTTGCTTCCTTTCAGAAACTAAATGTAACTTTTCCTTTATCCTAGGCCCAGAAGCACCCATTGAAGCCTTTGTCATCCCCCCCTCCTTTGCAAGTATCTTTGTTACCAAATCAGCCAAATTAACCTGTGTAGTCACAAATCTTCCCAATTCTCAAAATCTAAATATTTCCTGGACCCGTGAGAAGGGAGACCCTCTGGAAACTACCGTTAAGGTGTCTCCCAGTCATGCCAATGGCACCTTTACTGCTGAAGGAGAAACCACAGTCTGTACAGAGGACTGGAATTCAGGGGAAGTATTCAAATGCACTGTGATTCATCCTAACCA
Source organism: Notamacropus eugenii (assembly GCF_028372415.1). Lineage (NCBI taxonomy): Eukaryota > Metazoa > Chordata > Mammalia > Diprotodontia > Macropodidae > Notamacropus > Notamacropus eugenii. The sequence continues at coordinate 323,323,775 of NC_092872.1, forward strand.
TCCTGTTCCCTTGAAGAAAGAAATCTTTAAGCAAAAGGGTAAGTTATTTTCCAACTTTCTCCTCCTTCTTGTCGTATTTCCTCCCTAACATGAATCCTGTAACTGGCCCATTCAAAGTCAGATGATACTCTCTTGGAGGTCATGTGACCAGGGGTGGGGGGGTTTAAACTCTTGTAAAGTCTCTCGGAGAACTTTGAGTTCATTTGCCTAAATCTAGGAAAACCAAACCAGAGGATCCAAGTCTTTTATCCCTAGAACAAAAGCAATAAAGTCATCCCACAAAAGGTCCAGCCCTTCCACATGCTGCCCTTGGATTACTGGAAAAGACTGAGATAATCTTTCAACGTGAGCCCCATCACACATAACTCTTTGTTCCTACGATTTCAGAGATCCCAGGACCCTCTTTTCCAACTCTCTCCTACTAGATCCCAGACTCACCACAAGACTCTCATCCCTTGACTCCTGTCATGTTTTTTAGGCTGTGGTTATGAATTCTCTACTCTCAAATCTTCGATTTTCAGGTCTACTTAATCCAATAACCTCTTTGCTCACAGGGGCTGTTCAGCATGCACCAGCTGTCTATCTGTTGCCTCCAACTTCTGAGGAGCTGAGCCTGAGGGAAGCAGCTACCTTAACCTGCCTGATGAGGGACTTCTCCCCAGCAGATGTGCTTGTCCAGTGGAGGCACAAAGGACAGCCTATACCCTCAGAGAAATATGTCACCAGCATCCCCCAGCAGGAGCCCCAGAAAGACGGTCTCTACTTCTCCCACAGCATCCTGACAGTATCTGAAGAAAACTGGAATGCAGGGGATTCCTATACCTGTGTGGTGGTTCATGAAGCACTGCCCTTGTCGGTGACCGAGAGGACCGTGGACAAGTCCACTGGTAAACCCACCTTCGTCAATGTCTCCCTTGTGCTATCTGATGCAGCCAATACCTGCTACTGAGAGGGTGTGCTCTTGGCCAGTCTCTTTTTCTTGTCCCTTCAAGTCCTACCCTCAACGTCTAACTCACTCATGGGGAAAATTCTGGGGGTTTCTATGCCAACTGAATTCCCCAAAGGAGTGTATAAGATCATGTGACTGAAAGAAGATACTGCATTTTATAAAAATTAGAAATAAAAAAATCAACTTTACAAAGAGGCATTGGTTCTGGTTCTGTAGTAAACAATGGTAATCTGACTGGCCCTAAGCTTCTCTCTGTTCCTCATTCCATTCCTGAGCTTTTTCCCTCATTATACCTCTCAAATTACACATACCTACACAAGCACACACACACACATGCACACATGCAAACACCACCTTAGACCTTACTTCCCTCACCCAACCTGATCAACTCTCCCCAACTTTACTCCACACTTCAACTCCACATTGTTTGGTTGCTAGAAATACAGTTCATATTTCTTAGTCCTTCAGAACAAGTTTTGGCAGAAACAAACCTGACAACACATATGCATGTGTGGATACACAGGCACATAAACATGCATGTGTGCACATACACACACACACACACACACACACACACACACACCGTCACTAGACTAAGTCATTGGAAACCTCTTTTCTGGAAGGGAAGCATGAGCACTGGTAGAATTCTGACAATCCTACTATCACGTGGGATCCATGGACTTTTCAAAGATATCCTTTTGCCTTTTAGTAAGTGTAATGTGCATGTTCTCCACTTAAAATATTCAGTCTTCTGGGAGAGAGGGGAAAGAAAGCAATGCCTCTTACAATGGCCTCAGTTGTGTTACCTCGATACTTAGCCTAGCGATATAGAATTTAGAACTCCTTCCCCACTGATCATTCATGGCAGTCCCTTTAATTCCGCAGTCATGGTTTTGAGTGGAAGCCTAGCTATTTCATCTTCTCATGTTCAAGGGAGTGCGACTCAGTGTCCCAGAGATGAGTAATTTCAGACTCAAGAAAATAGGTCAGTTCAAGACAATGCTTCCATTTCCTCTCCCAGTATACCCCATACCAATGATCCTCTAGTGTCTGCCTTAGGTATGTACATCTCATCCGAAGAAGACACGTTCATAGAACCAGAATAGAAGAAGGTCAATATTTAAGGCTGAGGGTAGAGTTGATACCAAATGTGACTTTCTTGGATTACTCCCATGGAAGAAGTCACCTTTTCAAAGAAATATCAAAGAGGAAAAAGAAACATCAAGAAAAGAGAAACATCTAAGGGAACATCCTACTTGAAAAAGCCCACCCTTCTCTGTTCCTTGTTAGAAGCTACATGAGGATGGAATTTAGGTGGCCCAAGAAAGATCAATGACCCTTTATCCAAAGAAGTTGTGGCTCTAAGTGAGCTCATACATGACAAGGGAAGAGAAAACTTATTCATAAATTGCCTACCGTCCAAAGGTAGAAGTCTAAACATAGTAAGGTACACTTGAGTATGGGATGAAATACCTAGTTAAAGGAATATTAATATTTTCTATGAGGACTCTTTTCAAGATCTTTCATCTGCCCTGAGACACATTCATCTTAGAAAAATACCAGTCCAGTCAACCTAGAGGACATCTGTCTGTAATGAAGTTGATGTGCTGACCTACAAAAAAATTTACTTTTATGTAGAAAATATTATCTAATATGCCTGAATAGCACAGAAGCTAGATAAACCATTTTGCTTCCCTAGCCAACTTTTTCTGAAATCTACAAGTAAATCCATTTCTAAACACATTCCACATCTGTTCTTGGGAACTCAGGAAGAAAATCTAAATTCCTCAAGAGTCCACTGGATCTTTTACCCTAAGCTCAATTCCACTGTAGCAGAAGTACCTGAACATCTTGTGCAAAATCAAGGCTATAGAATGTCTTACTTTATGTAACCCAACCTTAGTTTCTCCAAGAGATCAGAATCTATTGTTCTGAGTAACAATCAACAATGATTGTTGATATGTACTATGGTTTAACCATAGAATCAGGAGGAACTTCAAAGCCTTCCTTCTGTGTAATAATGAGTTCTTAAAGAAAAACAAAACTGTGAAATCCTTTTAGCTTACGTACAAAAAGAGACATAGACAGAAAGCTAGCATTCTGCTGAAAAACTGCGAGAAATTATGCTACAAAAATGTGAGGACAGAAAAGGTAGAGATAACAGAAACTGAGAAGCAGTGAACAATAGAAATGATGCCTTAAACAGCATCCCAATGTTGTTATTAGGATAACAGTATGTACTAATATAGTATTTAGTTTGAATGTTGGGATGTTATCTTTCTCCATACATTTCCAACACCTGAGCAGCTTTATGATCCAAGTACTGTTTACCAGTTTATTCCTTCTACATAGAGCTCTAAGTGTTGCCTTCAACCATGACTGAAGGGGGAAGAAGGAAATGGAAGGTGGAATCATCAATCATTAGTTTCAGTTTCTTTCTTTGCCCCAGACTTACATGGTCATGGAAAGATATTCTCAACCAGCACAATAGATTTCAACTACATTCTCTTCTTTTTTGTTTTGGACAACGAGATAGGTAGCATGAGACCCATTACGTTGGAGAAAACACTAAGATATCGCCTATCTAACACCTTGACTCATTTGCTCCCACAGTGTACTGCAGTGATCTCTCTGCTCACTTTTCCCAGGGCAGGTCTTCTCTTCAACTTTTGATTCTCCAAAGAAAATATCTTTCATAATCAGTTTAGGAAAGGAGCGTCTTGAAATCAACCATAACTGATCACACTCTTGGCTCCTCTATTCCCATCCCCCCACCACTGGTTCAGAGTTCACATCCATCTTCCTCCAATCATCCAAAACTTAAGTCACTGAAGAAAATTTGAGGACTACATCGATCCTCAAAATTTCTCAGATCCAAATAAGAATACAGGTGGAATTTGTTCCTAAGAGAATAGATGAATTAGGAAAAGCCTAAATTAAGATTTTAATTAGCAGGAATAGACACATAGATATGCACATCCACATGTCCTTACACATAAATGCACTCCTCTCTCACATTTATGACCTGCACTAATTATCATCATGATCATGATCATGATCATGATCATCATCATCATCATCATCATCATCATCATCATCATCATCATCATTCTCATCTCTCTCTGTCTCTCTCTCTCTCTTCCTTTCTAATATTGATCTCACTGTTCTCACTGTTCTGATTATCCATAAGAGTGGCACAGTTAAATCACTCTCAGAATTCATTTTAAATCAGAATTCATTCTTAAATAGTGACTTTAATCTTGTCATCAGCACTATAAAGGGATCCTTGTGAGACTGCAGTGAAAGTTTCCCTTTTTAAATGCATTTTCATCCCCTTCTCTGCATTTCCTGTCACACTAATTCTTTCTGAAGATGGTTTGGTTTTGTTTGTTTCCAAGTTTCTAGCTTTTCTCCTACTTACAAACATCTTATTCCTGGAGCAAAGACCATAGACTTCCTCTAGAAAATGTCATGCTCATAGAAAATACATCTATTTAGCAGTTTATTCCTACTAACAGCCTCTCCCAAGGAGCAAATCTTCTGTCTAGTCCTAGCCCCATAGTGACTGAATCTAACCCTGCTCTTTCTGATCTCTATCATTCAAAACCCATGAAGAAGGAGAAGTTAATGCTGAGGAAGAGGGATTTGAGAACCTGTGGACAACAGCCTCTACTTTCATTGTCCTCTTCCTGCTGAGTCTCTTTTACAGCACAACAGTTACTTTGTTCAAGGTAAGAGGACAGGGATGCATACAATTTGAACAAGAATGTGCCCAAGGAAGTATGATGTGGGCACTCTTTGTTTTTAGCTAAGTTATGATGTCATTATTATTAGGTATTCAGATAAACCTAAAATATAGTTATACATGTATTTAGGCAACAATGCTACAGATTTCTAACATGAAATGGTCGTTTAATTTTTTAAACATGCATTTAATTGCGTGTTTAATACTGTAAAAATTTCATATATTTTCTGCTATAAGTTACTATTTGTTTGAGTATACTTGTTTCTTATTTTGTGGTTACATTCATTTGACATGTTTCATGTCTATTTGTTCATTGTTTCTCATATATACTCCTGTACTATATATAAGGTGTGTAACTTTCCACTCTTCCTGTACCTTACACTCCCCTGCATATCCTTCCATCCAGTGACACCAGACTCTTTGTTGTTCCTAGAACAAAACATTGCATCTTCAGACCCTAAGCATGTTCACTGTCTTTCTCCTGTGCCTAGAATGCTCTCACTCCTCACTTCCATCTACCTGCTTCCCTAGCTTCTTTGAAGACCTAATTTAAATCCCATCTTCTACAGGAAGCCTTTCCCAACCTCACTTCATTCTAGTGTCTTGTCTCTATTAATCATTTCTAATTTATTATATGTCTATATATATATATATATGTGTGTGTGTGTGTGTGTGTGTGTGTGTATACACACACACACACACACACACACACGTATACATTTATTTGTTTGCTTGTTGTCTTCTCCTTTAGATTAGCAGCTCCATGAGGGCAAGGATCGTCTTTTGCCTTTTGGCATCACCAGTGCTTAGCATAGTACCTGAAATATTGTGGGTGTTTAACAAATATTTATTGACTGACTTAAGGCCTCATTTATAAGATATATAGAGGTTATGTTTGGGTCAACAAAGTCTAAATTTTAGGTCCCTGTAGGAAGCACAATTTGACATATCTTTCCACATCTATCTGGAAAGTACCTCAGAGCCCCTCTAGTGCAAACCTAGTATATTTCAGATGAGGCAACAGAGGCCCAGAGACATTAAGTATCTTGTCTAATGTAACACATTATTAAGTATCAGAGGTAAGATTTGAACTCAGGTTCTCTGATTTCAGAGTCAGTGGTATTTTCACTGTACCACTTTTATTATTCCAAATCACGGGTGGGAAACCTGTGGCCTCGAGGCCACATGTGGCCTTCTAGATCTTTGGGTGAGACCTTTTGACTGAAACGAAGTTTTACAGAACAAATTCTTTTATTAAGGGGATTTCTTCTGTGAAGTTTTGATTCAGTCAAAGATCTGCACTTGGGGATTACATGTGGCCTTGAAGTCACAGGTTTTCTACCGTTTTTCCAAACTATCTTCAATGGATTCACAGAGGTCCCTTTTTGTCTCTGATATTCTTTCCCAAAAATGGTCACAAGAAAAAGCATGCATCTATTATTATTATTATTCATAGTAATATTTTTCATTTACAAATGGCCTTATATTAATTATATCATGGTAAATGCCTACCATGGGTTAGAGGTAAAACAGATATCTGCCCTGATGAAGAAACTGAATCTCAGAGAGATTAAAATGACCTACATACTTTCACATAGCTAGTGAGTGTAAGGTGGAATTTGGATGTAGGTCCTCCTCACATCAAGTGATGTGAAGTTACACTATGCTGTTTCTTTATTATTCACAGGTGAAGTAATTCATGCTTGAAAGACATACATGTGAAAACAAAGGTTGAACCAAAAGAAGGGATAATTCCTTGAAGATCTGAACCATGCTCCTCTTGCTGACTGATACAATTGACACTTTCACCTATTCTTGGAAGACCAAGAGACTCCCAAGCTTGTAGGGGTGATGGAGATAGAAGGAGGGTGGACTTAACTTTCTATTTCCATGTGGTTTTCTCACATCTTCTTATTACTTTATGTAGAACTCGCCTCTTGCAACCTTTCTCGTATCCTCCCTCCTAATATTAGAATTTAAAAGAAAAAATGCATATTTCTTAATCACAAGTAATTGTATTTTACTAGTTAATAAAACTAGTAAAAAATAAAGGTTATTATAGATCACAATGTCATTTTGAAATAAAAAAGTCTATTATATTGTCACAATGGCTTTCATTAGAAACGCTATAGAATAAAAGTCCCTGACATTCTTTTCCTGTCCTGGGAACTAATGGCTCTCCATTCATCAGAGATTCATGTATGTCTATGTTATTCTAAAACTGAAAACCCAATTTTGTTTTATACTGGGAAATCAAAATGATCAGTGTTTAGGGGTAGGACCTGGGAAAGGTAATATCATTGAGGAAGCCATGGGTATTTGAAGTTATTACAGTCCTACAATAAATTCTGAACTCTGAATGAATAGCAATAAAAAGTATTAGAACATCATAAGCTAAACATCCCAAATCAACAGTGAGAAAAAAATATTTTTAGTTTTTTTTTTTAAAAAAAAACATTGAATTTAGAGCCTCTTATTCTCTTTTTCAGGGGTATTTGATCATAGTAAGTCTTGCCTATCAAACTAGCTACATCTTTGTTCTGGTCCATGTAAGTGGCCCATTTGTTAAGAAAGTATCTCCTTCCAGCATACATTTCCTGAGTTAAAAAATACTTGTTCTAAGATTACTTTCAAGTTTTTGCTAGGCTTATCCTATATAGACTTAAGAACGAAGAGGGTTTCATTGGAGCTTCCTATTTTAACCTAGAACTACATTGGCTTAACTGACTCTCCAGTATAATATGTGTTATTTACAATCAGAAATGGTCACATTGTCTGTCAAGGAGAAATTGAGCAATGATTGTCATGCTATTTATCAAAGGGAAACCAAAATTCTCTACAAAAGAACTACTGGGTATGGTTACTGAGCCACTGCCACTGCTCTTTAAAGTATCCAAAAAACTGGAAGAATTACTACAGTAGTGGATAGAAACAAATTCCCAATTTCCATAGTCTAGTGTATCAATTTCTGGTAAAATTCTAGAAAGGATCACTAAATATACGGCTTCTCAGCACTTGGACATGGGAAAGATCATTAATTACTATGAGCCAGTATGGATGAATTCAGTAAGAACTAGTCCTATTACAATAACTGTTTCCTTTTTCATAGGATTATCACAATAGTAGATGGGGAGAATGACAACATGATGTGCTTGAATTTCAGTAGAAAATTTAATAAAATCTTTCATAATACTCTTAAAGACAAGATTCAGTCCAGATCCACTCTTTGTATATATGTGTGTGCACATATTTTTTTTATTTAGATGAATTTGGAACAGATTGATGACTAACCCAGAAAGTGTTTGTTATATTAATGGATGAATTTCAACCTCAAAGGAGGTCTACAGTAGAGAATCCCAAGGCTCTGGGCATTGCCTAGTTCTGTTCAATATTTTTGCCAACGACTTGAATAATCTACCAAATAACATACATAAAATTTGCAAATAACACAGTTAAGAAAAGAGAGTTTATATACTGAATGACAGAATAAGGATAGGTTGGGAATGAATATTACAAAAGTAAATGATAAAATCCAACACTTGAATTCAAAACATTAGCGGGAAAAACTTCAATAGAAGAGGTCAGGTGTATCTAGATAACCAAGCACATGAAAAAAGCCTGGAAGTTTCAGGCACCTGTAAATTAAGCGTTTCAGAAATGTGATGTGGCATTCAAAAGAATTAATGTGATGTTATCCTAAATAAATAGCAACATAGAGATAATTTGGAGGGGCTGGAGGGGTGAAGCATGAAAGAGTCTTGGTCTACTCTGCCCTAGTCAGACCACATCTGGAATATTATGTCCAATATTACATTTGTGAGAAAGGATGCTAACAAGCTGCAGGGCAATCAGAATAGTAAAGGGACTTGAAATCAAGTTATACAAAGATAAGTCAAAGAAATAAGGGATGTGAAGACTGGAGAAAAAAATCGGTCATTCAAGAAGCATTACGCTAGAATCTAGAAAGGCCAAAGACCAAAAACAAACAAAAAACAGTCCCTGCTATCAAGAAACTTGTCTGACAATTTTCTTCAAATACTTGAAATATTTTAATTACCATTAAAGTATTTTATTTACAAATATATTACCTATAAATAAATATATACATTATATCTAGTCTTGCGTACTTGTCCTCAGACTTCCAAACTTATTTTGACTCTTGGAGATTGTTAAATGCAGCTTGTCTAAGAAGTAGAAGGGACTATATTCTAAAAAGAAAATTTTTTTAAACTATGGGAATGACAGTTGGAGAGAAAACCCTTTGAAGACAGTGTATTTCTAGATATTCTTTTCTGCTCATTTTGTGTCTATTTATTGAACACTCTGACAAAATTTTTAAAAGCCTAAAAGTGATTATTTGAAAGTTTAAAGAAATGTGACCAAAAGACAGTACAAAAACACTGGCATTTGAATGCTGAATGTCACCATATGCATGAAATTACCTATATGAGCTTTTAGTATTTCAAATTAAATTCTTAAATCAAATTTAGGTGATCTGGCACTGACAGTGTAGCTATAACTTTCTCAAGTTAGTAAAACAAAACTGGCAACTTAAAATTAAGACATGATAAGATTTTGGTACACTTGTTTGGACATTAATGAAATACTTCTAAACACTGATGTGATGTGGACTGATTCTCAGATATTTGTTGGATGAGGTTTTTTTAGTCTAGGTAAGGGGATATTGCAATCCTCAAACATATGTTTATCTTTGCTATATTGGCATGATCAGTGGTTTGTACATTCAACAGTAGTATTTTAGCAAGTTGTATCAGTCAGTAATATTTTTGCCTCATAAATAGGAATTAAAAATCACTTGGAGGAATGGATTAAAATTTGTTGAGTATAAAGATTGAACTTCAAGTCACTGTAGTTTTAGTAAATGCTTACTGTATTAGTTAAGGGTCAAATACTGCATATGCTGTGTATATTCTGATTCTATTAAAATAAAATTTTAAACTGAAAAAAATAAAGAAATAAACATCAAAGGTGAAAGTAATGAATTCTATTTTTTTTGTTATACACTCCTATCAGCAAGACATTTCCAAGCATGGACCCTCTACATGCATTACTGTTATGTATATTATAAAGCATACAAAAAATACAAATTTTAAAATATGAGTTGCAGTTGAAATTAATGACATTTAAAATAATAATTTTTATTTTCTTTACTAAAAGTAGACAAAAACACTTTTTGCTCCTATTAAAATATTATTATTAATAATAATGATATCCTTTTAAAAAGTAATATACTAATCTATGCTTTTGTATTCTGATTCTTTCCCCACTGCCTTCAAATATGCCTGCATCTTTCTCATCCTTTAAAAAAAAACATTCACTAGTTCCTACCATCTCCTCAAACAGTCATCCACTAATTCTCTTCACCCTTATTTAGCCAAAGACTTGTTGCCACTTGCTGCTTCTACTTCCTCTTTTCTCACTCTCAGCCTTATTACACAAATGAAACTCCCTTTCCCAAAGTTACCAACTGTAGACTACTACTATTACTAGGGGAGTCCACATGAAAAGTGCCATCTCACACAGGGATGGCCTTAACAAATTTTATTGCTTCTCACAAAGGAAGGAAGAAAACGGTTGCTAGTACTCCATGCCAGCAATGAACAACAAACATGGATGTGTAGCCTGAAGACTCAGAGAACGTCAGGATTCAACCTTTAGAGAAAGAGTCAATGGGAGACTGCCCGTAGGGCCAATGTGGTATTCACAGCACCCATGACAGCTATGAATATCCTGGTGCAATTCCGAACTGTGAAATACAACAGACTCTACACATGGAAGACAGAATCAAAACATTTATTCAGACACCAGAAAGCCAAATACATCATAGTAACAAAAATCAATATATAATAGCAATTCAGAGGACAACACCATCCCTAAGCCTTCTCCCTGATAGTCTCCCCACAAATCAGCTTCATTAAATAAATCACAAACATTATCCCTTAAACAAAATCACACACTCTTTCACTCATGCTAGCCAGTCACCTGCTTGCCTGCATCCTTCCTAGCTCTGATTAATGCATATAAAAGATGCACCAATTTAAATTATTATTACACTGCCTTGTTATTTAATGAACCAGCTAAATTAAGGATTTTTAATTACATGATAGAAGAGAGAAATGAGGAACTAGGAACTAGTCATTTCTACCTTCACAACATCTCTCATTTCTAATTACTTTTCTCCACTCACAAACAGGCCCTCATCACCCCGACCTAGATTATTTCAAGTTTCATAAATGGTCTCTCTTCCTCAAGTTTTTACCCCTGCAATCTCTTGACAGAGTGCTTTTCCTTAATCATACATATCTGATCATGTGACAAAATCTATTCAATCAATTCAAGTGGCTTCCTATTGCCTCTATGATAAAATATACCCTCTTCAGTTTTACTTTTAAAGTCCTATGCAGCCTAGCCCAAACTTATTTTCCAACCATATCTCAGGGAAGAGAACAAGCATTTATATTAGCTTATTAATATTATATTATTAAGCATTATACTAGCTTACAGTACCTGTTATGTACCAGGCATTATGCAAAGCAATTTTTCACATGCATGATCTCACCTGATTGCCACAACCTTGGGAGGAAGATGCTATTATTATATACTCATTTTTTTATAGTTGATGAAACTAGGGCAAACAAAGGTTAAGTGACTTGTCCAGGGTCATACATGTATAACTAGCTGTGAGACCAAATTTGAATTCAGAGCTCCCTGATCCAGTGCTCTATCAACTGCACCACCAGCTGCTTGGAGGTAGTTTTTAGACTCTGGACTCTAAATTCTGACCAAACTGGCCTTCTCTTTATTCCTCACAAATACCATTGCCTTTACCCTGGCTCATCCCTCATAACTGGAATAAGCTCTCTCCTTACTTTCTTCTCATAGAATTGCTCTCTTTCTTTAGGATTTTCTTCACGAAGCCTTTTCTGGCATCCCCATCTGATATCCTTCTTCCCAAGCTCCCTTTTATTTAACTACAGTACATATATTTGTATTAACTTTATGCTATATATTTTATGTGCAGTTTTGTCTCCTCCATGAAATATTAGCTCCTCACAAGTGAGGATTGTTTATCACGTCTCCCCACAGCCCAGCTGCGGGACTAGACACAAATGGGGGACTAGACACAAATCAGGCACTAGGTAAATACTTGAATAAGGGATTATTCTTGGCTTCTATCAATCAGTTGTTCTTACAAAATATTTGGGTGACATATATGTTTTTTATAAATAAATTCTTATCTTCTCATTAAAAGTTTCTTTGCCTAGTTGGACATTGGAAAAAATTAATAAAAATTTATCATCCATAGTCTGCTAGTTTTACCAGAGTACCAGTGATTTAACATGTGAAAGGAAAGAAAGACATATTCAGTTCTCTTTAATACTGGTGAGACTTGTATTTACCTATGGTTTCTTCTCTATTTCCATGCTTGTTTCCTGAACTTCGTCCACTTCTGAGAATTTTTCATCATTTCCTAATGTCTGTTGAAGTTCACGGATAGTACTAAGAAAAACATGGAACTACTTTCCCCTTAGTTCCAGCTTATCTTCAACATTTTCTTTTATATGAGACAGATGTAATTCTTTCCCCAAAGCATCTAGTTCCTTTAATGTTTCATGCCTGTCTGGATGGTGCTGTGTGACTTTTGCCAAAACGTCATACTCCTGGGGATTTTTCCATATTCGTTTTGCTTGAAGGATCTGTTGTTTGCACTCAGTAATTTTTTCATGTGCTCCAGTTATACTACTTTTTTTGTCTTTGTAAATTTTTTCATAGTTTTCCATTTCTCTGAGATTCGTGTCATATACAAGTAGGATTTTTCCTATTGAAAATTCACATTGAGACAATGTATTCAACATGCGTTGGTACTGGCTATAACCTTCTTCCTGAGATCCAGCATTGCACCACTTAATGAATCTCCGCACTAACAGGTTGATTCTCAGATCATCACCGGCACCAAGCACCATCAATTAAGAGATGCTTTCTTATAACTTCGTGGGCTGTCACCAACCCCATGACACCCTCGGTGGTGGCAGACATCACCCTCATCAAGAGACCCTGGGTCAAACTCTCACAATGCAGCCGGGCAAACAGTCATGAAGGCCTAGGGGCGGGACCTGCCGCCAGAGCCATAGCAGTGTCCCACCGGCCTGCTCCCATAAATTCCAAATCAAATGAAATTTTTTGGAAGATTTTTATTTTTTATATAATTAATGTTTATATTTTTAGTTTTCAATATTTACTTCCAGAAGATTTTGAGTTTTAGATCTTCTTCCCCTCTCTCTCCTCTCCCCTCCCCAAGATGGCATGCCATCAGATATAAGCTCTTCTTACACATTCATACTAAACAAAAATTTCACATTAGTCAGGATGTGATGAATAACTAGAACTAATGTGAGGAACCATGAGAAAGAGAAAAACAAAATGAAACAACAAAAGAAAAGGAGAGCAAATAGTGTGCTTCCATCCTCATCCAGATTTCAAAGTTCTTTCCCTGGATATGGAAGGTATTTTCCATCATGAATGAGTCTTTGGGAGTTGTCTTAGGTTCTTGCACTGCTGAGAAGAGAAAAGTCTATCAAAGTGAGTCACCACACAATGTGACTTTTACTCTGTATAATGTTCTCCTGGTTCTGCTCATTTCACTCAGCATCAGGTCATATAAGTCATTCCAAGTTTTTCTGAAGTTGGCTTGCTCATCATTTCTTATAGAACAATAGTATATATTCCGTTACATTCATATACCACAACTTGTTCAGCCATTTCCCAATTAATGGACATCTTCTCAATTTGCAGTTCTTTGAAACTACAGAAGGAGATGCTTATAAATATTTTTGTACATGGGACTCTTTCTCCCATTTTTATGATCTCTTTGGTATACACACCTAGAAATGACATTGCTGGGTCAAAGTGTATGCCTAGTTTTATAATCCCTTGGATGGAGTTTCAAATTTCTCTCCAGAATGATTGGATTAGTTCACAACTCCACCAACAGTGCATTAGTGTACAATGTTTCCACGTCTTCTCCAAAGTTTGTCATTTTTCTGTTTTGTCATGTTAGACAATCTGATAGGTGTCATGTAGTACTTCAGAGTTGTTTTGATTTGGATTTCTCTAGTCAAGTGATTTAGAGCATTTTTTTATGTGACTATAGATAGCATTAATTTTTTCATCAGAAAACTGCCTGTTCATCTCCTTTGACCATTTATCAATTGGGGAATGACTTGTATTCTTATAAATTCAACACAGTTCTCTATATGTTTTAGAAATGAGGTCTTTATCAGAGACACTGTCTGTACAAATTGTTTCCCAGCTGTCTGCTTCCCTTCTAATCTTGGTTGCATTGTCTTTGTTTGTGCAAAAACTTTTCAATTTAATGTAACCAAAATAATCCATGTTGCATTTCTAATGCTGTCTGTCTCTCATTTGGTCATAAATTCTTCCTTTCTCCATAGATCTGATGGATAAACTATTCCTTGCTCGATTAAGTTGCTTATAGTGTCAGCTGTCATATCTCAATTTCAGTTGACTTTATCTTGGTATAGAGTATAAGATGTTGGTCTATGCCTAGTTTCTGCCATACTGTTTCCCAGTTTTCCTGTAAGTTTTTGTTAAATACTGAGTTTTTATGCCAAAAGCTGAAGTCTTTATCAAATTTATTTTTATTTGTCAAATTTAGGTTGCTAAAGTCATTGACTACTGTGTGTTAAGTACCTAACCTATTCCACTGATTCATCACTCTATTTCTTAGCCAGTACCAAGTAGTTTTCTTGGTTGTGGTTTTATAATACAATTTCAGAACTGGTATGGCCAGACCACCTTCTCTTGCATTTCTATTCATTAATTCCTTTGATATTATCGATATTTTGTTCTTTCAGGTATTTTTCCTATTGCTTTTACTAGCTATATAAAATGTTATTGGTAGTTTGATTTGCATGACACTGAAAAAATAAATTAATTTAGGTCAAATTGTCATTTTTATTATATAAGTTTGGCCCACCCATGAGCAACTAATATTTTTCCAGCTTTTTAGATCTGACTTGATTTGTGTGGAAAGTGTTTTTAAATGTGTTCATATGAGCTTGGCTTGGCAGGTAGGCTTTCAAAATTTTTACAATTTATACAGTAATGTTAAATGGAACTTCTCTTTCTATCTCTTGATGTGGGCTTTGGTAGTAATACATTGAAATGGAGATGAGTTGTATGGGTTTATTTTATATCCTACAACTTTGCTAATTTTTTTATTATTTCAAGTAATATTTTATATTTCATCTGCATTTTATATATTGTCTGCAAAGAGTTATAGCTTTGTTTCTTCCTTGCCTATTCTAATTCTTACAACTTATTTTACTTCCCATAATGTTAAATCTAGTATTTCTAGTACAATATTGAATAACAGTGGTGATAATGGACATCTTCGTTTCACCCCTGATCTTATTGGGGCCTACTTTATCCCCGTTACATGTAATACTTAGTGATGATTTTAGATATATGTTACTTACCATTATAAGGATATGTTTTCTAGTGTTTTAATGGGAATGGATGTTGTATTTTGTCAAAAGCTTTTTCTGCATCTATTGAGATAATCCTATGATTACTCTTGTTCTTGTTGTTGATATGGTCAATTGTGCTGATAATTTTCCTAATATTGAACCAGCTCTGCATTTCTGGTATAAATCCTACCTGGTCATCGGGTCTTATCCTCAAAACAAGTTACCATAATCTCTTTGTTAACATTTTATTTAAAATTTTTGCATATATATATTCATTAGGGAACCTGGTTTTTAATTTTCTTTCTCTATTTTGGTTCTTCATGGTTTAGGTATCGGTACCATATTTGTATCATAAAAAAATAATGTGGTAGGACTCATTCTTCACCTATTTTCCCAAACATTTTATATAGTGTTGGAATTAATTGTTCTTTAAATGTTTGGTAGAATTCTCTTGCAAATCCATCTGGCTCTGGAGATTATTTTTTAGGCAGTTCATGGATGGTTTGTTCAATTTCTTCTTCTGAAATGGGGTTAAATATTTTACTTCCTCTTCCACTAATCTGGACAATTTATATTTTTGTAAATATCCATTTCACTTATGATTGTCAAATTTTTTGGCATACAGTTAGGCAAAATTTCCCTAGTTGTTGTCTTACTTTCCTCTTCATTGGCGGTGAATTCACCCTTTTCATTTTTGGTACTGGTATTTTGGCTTTATTCTTTCTTTTTAAAAAAATCAAACTAACCAAAGGTTGATTTTTCATAAAAGTTCGTAGTTTTATTTATTAGTTTTTTTGTTATTTCTATTTTATTAACCTCTTGTTTGGTATTCAGTTTTTCTAATTTGGTATTTAATTGAAGATTTTCAATTTGTTCTTTTTCTAGCTTTTTCAGTTGCATGCCCAATTCATTTATCTCCTCTTTCTCTATTTTATTCATGCAACCATTCAAAGATCTAAAAATTTCCTTAAGAGCTGTTTTTCTGCATCCCATAAGTTTTGGTATGTTGTCTTATGATTGTCATTCTCTTGCATGAAGTTATGGATGCTTTCCATCATTTCTTGTTTCACACACTCACTCATTAGTACTAGTTTATTCAGTTTGCAATTTGTTGTTAGTCTGTCTTTCCATGGCCCTTTATTACTTGTGATTTTTATTGTCATCTGAAAACAATGCATTTAATATTTCTGCCTTTCTGCATTGGGTTGTGAGGTTTTGATGCCCAGATACATGGTATTTTTTCATCTACCTGCCATGTATCCACAAGAAAAAGGTATATTCCTTTCTATCCCGAGTCAGTTTTCTCCAGAGGTCAACCATATCTAACTTTTCTAAAATTCTATTCATCTCTTCAACTTCTTTTGTGTTTATTTTGTGGTTAGATTTATGAACTTCAGAGAGGGTCAGGTTGAGGACCCCCACTAGTATAGTTTTGCCATCTATTTCTTCCTGTAACTCCCTTAACTTCTCTAAGAATTTGGATGCTATATCACTTGGTGTATACATGGTTAGTAATTATATCACATCATTGTCTATGGTACCTTTTAGCAAGGTATAGTTTCTCTCCTCATCTCTTTTAATTAGATTTTTTTGCTTTTGTCTTTTCTGAGATCAAGATTGGTACTCTTATTTTGTTTTGCTTTTTAATTCAGCTGAAGCATAATATATTTGACACCAGCCTTTTACTTTTACTCTGTATGTATCCCTCTGCCTTAAATGTGTTTCTTGTAAACAACATATTGTAGGATTATGGTTTTGCATCCACTTTGCTATTCACTTCCATTTTATGGGAAAATTCATTCCATTCACATCATAATTATGCTTACTATCTATATTTACCTCCATCCTACATCCACCCCTTATGCTTTTCTCTCTGTTTTCTCCCTTTCCCGTCTCACTAGAGTTTTGCTTTTGACCACTGCCTCCCTCAGTTTGCTCTCACTTCTATCAGTCCCCTCCCTTTTCTTTCTTTTTTCCCTTACCACTTCTTCCCTCCTTTCTATCCATCCCATCCCTTTTCTTTCCCTTTTCTCTTACTACTTCCTACTGATAAGTTAGGTTTGATTATGTTATTCCCTCTTTCAACAAAATCTGATGAGAGTAAGGTTCAAACAATGCTCAGCTCTCTCCTTTCTTTCCCTCTTCTATAATAGGTTTTTGTGCCCTTTCATGTGACATAATTCATGTGAAAGCTCCTGCTTTTCTCTTCTCTCACTACAATGCCTTTTCACCAATTCGATTTTTTTAATCATTTCATCAAATTCAACTGATGACCCATGCCTTTTGTCTGTGTAAGAGCTCCGTAAGAGAAATTTGCTTCTTAATCTGCTATCTTGGCTCCTAGAAGTCCGTGAGTCTCCTCTTGAAGATTGCTTTTAAAAACAGTTTGGAGGGGGCGAAGTCAAGATGGCAGAGTAGAAAGACACACATACACTAGCTCCAAACCCACTGTCCATAAAATATATGTAAAAAAAGAACTCCCAACAAATTCTGAAACAGCAGAAGCCACAGAACAGCAGAGCAGACAAGATTTCTGTTCCAGAGAGACTGAAAACCTCTTGCAAAAGGTCCTTCGCACTGCAGACCCGGAGCAGAGCCCAGCCCTGCCATGGCCGCGGGGTACCGAGAGGAGCAGATCTCAGCAGGCTTCAGGAACAGGAATCTCCAGCGGCCACGCGGGAACCTACACAGACAGGTGACAAGGGTCGGTGAGAGGGTCTCTTTGGTGGGCTGAGAGGGGAGTGGGGTGCCCCCATAACTCAGGCCCCCTCAGGAGGCAGCAGCAGAGGCAGGAGCAAACAGGGGGCTCCCCAAGCAGGCAGGAGCCTGGATTCATTGTTGAAGGCATCTGCATAAACCTCCTGAGAGAACTGAGCCCTGAGTGGCTGCCCTGGCCCCACCTGAGCACCTGAACTTGATCTCACACTGAATAGCAGCCCTGCCCCCGCCCAAAGCCCTGAGGCTGGGAAGAAGCATTTGAATCTCAGACCCCAAGCACTGGCTGGGAGGATTTGGAGGCAAAGTGGGTGTGAAGAGAATACTCAGAAGTCAAGTCACTGGCTGGGAAAATGCCCAGAAAAGGGAAAACAATACGAACATAGAAGGTTGCTTTCTTGGTGAACAGGTATTTCCTCCCTTCCTTTCTGATGAGGAAGAAAAATGCTTACCTTCAGGGAAAGACACAGAAGTCAAGGATTCTGTATCTCAGCCCACCCAATAGACTCAGGCCATGGAAGAGCTCAAAAAGGATTTTGCAAATCAAGTTAGAGAGGTAGAGGAAAAACTGGGAAGAGAAATGAAAAACATGAAAACAAAGAATGAAAAACAACTAAACACTCTGCTAAAGGAGACCCAAAAAAATGCTGAAGAAAATAACACCTAGAAAAATAGGCTAACTCAATTGGCAAAAGAGGTTCAAAAAGCCAATGAGGAGAAGAATGCTTTCAAAAGCAGAAGTAGCCAAATGGAAAAGGAGGTTCAAAAGCTCACTGAAGAAAATAGTTCTTTCAAAATTAGAATGGAACAGATGAAGGCTAATGACTTTAGGAGAAACCAAAAAATCACAAAACAAAACCAAAAGAATGAAAAAATGGAAGATAATGTGAAATATCTCATTGGAAAAACAACTGACCTGGAAAATAGATCCAGGAGAGACAATTTAAAAATTATGGGCCTACCTGAAAGCCATGATCAAAAAAAGAGCCCAGACATCATCTTTCATGAAATGATCAAGGAAAACTGCCCTGAGATTCTATAACCAGAGGGCAAATTAGTATTCAAGGAATCCACACCGCCTGAAAGAGATCCAAAAAGAGAAACTCCTAGGAACATTGTGGTCAAATTCCAGAGTTCCCAGGTCAAGGAGAAAATATTGCAAGCAGCTAGAAAGAAACAAATCAAGTATTGTGGAAATACAACCAGGGTAACACAAGATCTAGCAGCTTCTACATTAAGGGATCAAAGGGTGTGGAATAGGATATTCCAGAAGTAAAAGGAACTAGGACTAAAACCAAGAATCACCTACCCAGCAAAACTGAGTATAATACTTCAGGGGAAAAATTGGTCTTTCAATGAAATAGAGGACTTTCAAGCATTCTTGATGAAAAGACCAGAGCTGAAAAGAAAATTTGACTTTCAAACACAAGAAGGAAGAGAAGCATGAAAAAGTAAACAGCAAAGAGGAATCATAAGGGACTTATAAAAGTTGGATTGTTTACATTCCTACATAGAAAGACAATATTTGTAACTCTTGAAACTATTCAGTATCTGGGTACTAGGTGGGATTACACACACACACACACACACACACACACACACACACACACACACATAGAGACACGGTGCACAGAGTGAATTAAAGAGGATGGGATCATATGTTAAAAAAATGAAATCAAGCAGTGAGAGAGAAATATATTGGGAGGAGAAAGGGAGAAATGGAATGGGGCAAATTATCTCTCATAAAAGAGGCAAGCAAAAGACTTATTAGTGGAGGGATAAAGAGGGGAGATGAGAGAAAAACATGAAGTTTACTCTCATCACATTCCAGTAAAGGAAGAAATAAAATGCACACTCATTTTGGTATGAAAACCTATCTTACAATACAGGAAAGTGGAGGGAAAGGGGAAAAGCAGGGTGGGGGGGATGGTGGAAGGGAGGGCATGGGGAGGAGGGAGCAATTTGAGGTCGACACTCATGGGGAGGGACAGGTTCAAAAGAGAGAATAGAAGTAATGGGGGGCAGGATAGGATGGAGGGAAATATAGTTAGTCTTATACAACACAACTATTATGGAAGTCATTTGCAAAACTACACAGATTTGGCCTATATTGAATTACTTGCCTTCCAAAAGGAAGGGGTGGGGAGGGAGGGAGGAAAAGAAGTTGGAACTCCAAGTTTTAGGAACAACTGTGGAGTACTGTTCTTGCCACTAGGAAATAAGAAATACAGGTAAAGGGGTATAGAAAGTTATTTGGCCCTACAGGACAAAAGAGAAGATGGGGACAAGGGCAGAGAGGGATGATAGAAGAGAGAGCAGATTGGTGATAGGGGCAATTGGAATACTCGGTGTTTTGGGGTGGGGGGAGGGGACAAAAGGGGAGAAAATTTGGAACCCAATATTTTGTGAAAATGAATGTTAAAAGTTAAAGAAAGAAAGAAAGAGAGAGAGAGAGAGAGAGAGAGAGAGAGAGAGAGAGAGAGAGAGAGAGAGAGAGGGAGGGAGGGAGAGAGAGGAAGAAAGAAAGAAAGAAAGAAAGAAAGAAAGAAAGAAAGAAAGAAAGAAAGAAAGAAAGAAAGAAAGAAAGAAAGAAAGAGAGAGAGAGAGAGAGAGAGAGAGAAAGAAAGAAAGAAAGAAAGAAAGAAAGAAAGAAAGAAAGAAAGAAAGAAAGAAAGAAAGAAAGAAAGGTAGAAAGAAAGAAGAAGAAGAAATAACAGAAGGGGTGGTTAAAAAGGAGGGAAGAAGTAGTAAGGAAAAAGGAACGAAAAGGAGCAGCTGATAAAAGCAAGGGAAGATTGAGAGAGGCTGTGGGCAAAAGTAAAACTCTTTAGAGGAGTGGAAAGGAGAAGGAAGAAATAAAAGCAGGAATCAGGGGAGAGAAATAGAATGGAGACATAGTAATCATAACTTTGAATGGAAATTGGATGAACTCTCCCATAAAGATATCAGAACACATTAAAAACCGCAATCCTACAATATATTACTTACAAGAAACACATCTGAAACAGAGGAATACACACAGGATAAAGATAAAAGACTGGAGTGTAATATATTATGCTTCAGGTAAAGTAAAAAATAAAAAGCAGGGGAAGCAATCCTAACCTCAGACAAAGAAAAAGCAAAAAAATGATCTAATCAAAAGAGATAAGGAAAGAAACTATGTCCTGCTGAAAAGCACTATACACACTGAAGTAATATCATTACTAAACACGTGCACCAAGTGGCATAGCATTCAGTTTTGTAGAGGAGAAATTAAGGGAGTTACAGGAAGAAGTAGATAGAAAAGCTATACTACTGGGGAACCTCAACCTCTTCCTCTCTGAACGTGATGACTCTAGCCACAAAATAAACAAGAAAGAATATAAGGAAGTGAACAGAATTCTGGAAAAGGTAGATATGGTTGAACTCTTGAGAAAAGTGAATGGAGATAGAAAGGAACATACCTTTTTCTCACCAGTACACGGCACATACAAAAAAATTTACCAGTTACTAGGGCATAAAAACCTCACAATCCATTGCAGAAAGACAGAAATACTCGGTGAATCCTTTTCAGACCATGATGCACTAGAACTTCCATGTAATAAAGGGATAAACTAAAAATCAATGGTAAACTAAATAATCTAATATTAAGAAGGAGTGGATCAAAAAACAAATCAAAGAAACAACCAGTAACTTCATTCAAGAGAACGATGAGAAAATTTACCAAACTTATGGGATGCAGTGAATCCAGTTCTAAGGGGAAGTTTCATATCTCTGAATGCTCACATGAATAAAATGAGAAAGAGGAGATCAATGAATTGAGCATGCAAATGAAAAAGCTAGAAAAAGGGAAAATTAAAAATCCCCAATTAAATACCAAATAAGAAATGCTGAAAATAAAAGGAGAGATTAATTAAATTGAAACTAAGAAAACTATTGAATAAATAAAATTAAAATAGGGTTTTATGAAAAAATAAAATTGATAAATCTGAGGTCAATTTGATTGAAAAAATAGAAGAAAACCAAAATACATTATCAAAAATAAAACATGTGTATTTGCCAACAATGAAGAGGAAATCAAAACAATAATTAGAAATTATTTTGCATAACTTTATGCCCACAAATTTGAGAATCTTAGTGAAATGGATGAATATTTACAAAAATATAAATTGCACATATTCACAGAAGAGGAAATAAAATCCTTATGCAACACCACCTCAGAAAATAAAATTGAATGAACCATCCATGAACTCCCTAAGAAAAAATTATCCAGGGCCAGATGGATTTACAAATCAATACTGTCAAACATTTCAAGAAGAGTTGATTCCTATACTATATAAACTCTTTGGCAAAATTGGCTAAGAAAGAGTCCTATAAAATTCTTTTTATGATACAAATCTGGTGCTGACACTAAACTAGGGAGAGCCAAAACAGAGAAAGAAAATTGTAGGCCAATTTCCCTGATGAATGTAGATACAAAAAATTTTAATAAGATATTAGGTTACAGCAACTTATCATGAGAATAATACATTATGATCAGGGAGGATTTATACCAGAAATGCATGATTACCTCAATATTAGGGAAACTATCAGCATAATTGATTATATCAACAACAAAACTAACAGAAACTATATGACTATCTCAAGCTTTTGACCAACTACAACACTCATTCCTATTGAAAACACTGAAGAGCATGGGAATAGATGGAGGCTTCCTTAAAATAGAATGTTAGTTATTGTTCTTTGTTCATAAAGAGGACCAAAATGACATCACCGTGATTAAATGAAATTTCAGCTTGTCCCACTGTGGCTGATAAGACCAATACAAGCTCAGAATGCTCTACCACAGGTTGGGCACAGAGAGTGTGTGTGAGTATTTGGGGTGAATATCCCAAATTTGCGCATCCTGTGTTTACTTTGTGCTGTCTCAATTCTGCTTTGCTCAAAGAGCACAGCACCCTTTCTGATGTGGGCATGCCATGCTGAGCAGTCCTGTTCCAGTGTCTCCCATGTTGCTCAGTCAAATCCAAAGTTCTTGAGAGAGACCTTAAGAGTGTCCTTGTATCTCTTCTGACCACCATGTAATCACCTCCCCTATGCAAGTTCTCCATAAAATAATCTTTTTGGCAAGCATATATTTGCATTCAAACAACGTGGCCAGCACATCGGAGTTGCACTCTCCGAAGCATAATTTGAATATTTGGCAGTTCACCTCGAGCAAGGACTTCAGTGTCTGGTACCTTATCCTGGCAGGTGATCCTCAGCACCTTCCTAAGATTGTTCAAATGGAAGCAATTCAGTTTCCTGGCATGGCCCTGGTAGAATGTCCATGTTTCACAAGCATATAACACAACAGCTTTATAGACATTCAGTTTGGTATTCAGTCTAATATTCTTCCCTCCCAAATTTTTCTTCAGGATTTCCCAAACACTGAGCTAGCTCTGGCAATGCGTGCATCAACCTCATTGTCAATGTGTACATCCCTGGAAGTACAATACCAAGGTAAGTGAACTTATCCACAGCATTCAAAACTTCTCCATTTGTTGTAGCTGATGGTTCCACGTATGGATGGTATGGTGATGGCTGATGGAGCAACTATGTTTTCTTGATGTTAATTATTAAGTCAAAATTAGCACAGGTGGCAGAAAATTGATCCATACTTGGTTGCATCTCCGCTTCAGAGGCTGCATTGGGTGTGCAATCATCTGCAAACAGAAAAGCATGCACCAACACTTCCTCCACTTTGGTCTTGGCTTCTAGTCTTTTCAAATTCAAGAACTTACCACCAGTATGGTAGTTGACCTTGATGCCATGTTCATCCTCACTGAAAGCATTTGTCAACATGGCTGAAAACATCATGCTAAAAAGCATGGGTGCAAGTACACAGCCCTGTTTTACTCCATTGGAGACAGTGAAGACATGAGAGTATAGTCCATTATCCAGAACTCGGGAAAACATGCCATCATGAAACTGACCTACAATATTGATGAACTTCTCCAGGCAACCAAATTTTGATAAAATTTTCCATAAGCCCTCATGACTAACAGTATCAAAGGCCTTGGTCAGATCTACAAATGTGTACAGACTTCTGTTCTACTCCTGGCATTTCTCCTGGAGTTGTCGGGCAGTAAACACCATATTGACTGTTCCTTGACCCTTTCTGAAGCCACACTGGCTCTCACGTATATATGATCATCTTACAGGTGAAGGATCAGCTTATGAAAGAGGACTCTAGCAAGAATTTTTTCAGCAACGATCAAGAGATAGGCCCCTACCCCCGTGATTGTCGCAGGAAATGATAGCTTTAGAAATAAGAGAAGAAAAAGAAATTAAAGGAATTAGAATAAGTAAAGAAGAAACTAAATCATCACTCTTTGCAGACGATGTGATGATATATTTAGAGAATTCTAGAAAAACAAGTAAAAAACTACCTGAAATAATAAACATAAATCATCTGCCTATATATATATGTATATGTATATATATGTATGTATGTATGTATGTATGTAGGTATGTAGGTATGTATTCTATGTATATAGATAGATGGATAGATATAGATATATAGTGAAACCTAACAGGAAGAGATAGAAAGAGAAATTCCATTTAAAGTTACTCAAAAGACTACAACATATTTGGGAGTCTATCTGCCAAAATTAATCCAGGAATTATATGAACACAAAATGCTTTTCACAAAACTAAAATCAGATCTAAATAATAGGGAAAATGTCAATCGTTTGTGGGTAGGCCAACCTAATATAATGCAAATGACAATTCTACCTAAATAATTTACTTTAGTGCAATACCACTCAAACTACCAAAAAAAATATTTTACAGAGCTAGAAAAAAATATCAAAAGTCAGCTGGAAGAACAAAGGTCCATAATATCAAGGGAATTCATAAAAAGAAACACTAGGGATGGTGGCCTGACCATAACAGATCTTAAAATGTATTATAAAGTATCAATTAACAAAACCACTTGGTTCTGGCTAAGAAATAGAGGGGTAGGTCAGTGGAATATGTTAGGTATACAAGACACAGTAGTCAATGTCTACAGCAGTCTACTGTTTGATAAACCCAAGGACCCAAAGTTCTGGAATAAGAATTCACTGTTTGGCAACAACTGCTGTGAAAGCTAGAAAATTGTGTACTGAAAATTGGGCGTAGACCAAAGACTGACACTGTATACCAGAATAAAGTTCAAGCGAGTGTATGATACAAGTATAAAGGCTGATACTATAAACAAACTAGGGGAGCAAGGAATAGTTTATTTGTCAGAATTATGGAGAGTGTAATAATTTATGAGCAAACAAAGGAAAGAAAATATTAAAAAATGCAAAATGGATAACTTTGATTACATTAAATTGAAAAATTCTTGCACAAACCCAATGCAATCAAGATTAGGAGGGAAGTAGAAAACTTGGAAAGAATTCTGACAACTAGTGTCTATGATAAAGGCCTCATTTCTAAAATATATAGAGAACCGAGTCAAATTTACAAAAATACAAGTCATTCCCCAATTGATAAATGGTCAAAGGTTATGAAGAGGCAGTTTTCAGGGGAAGAAATTAAAGCTATCATATGAAAAAAAAAATGTTCTAAATCATTATTGATTAGAAGGATGCAAATCAAAGCAACTCTGAGGTGCCACATCACACCTATCAGATTGGCTAACATGAAAAAACAGGAAAAAGATGAATGTTGAAGAAGATGTGGGAGAGTTGGAACACTAATTCATTGTTGGTGAAGCTGTGAGTTGATCCAACTATTCTGAAGAGGAATTTGGAACTATGCCCAAAGGGCTATAAAAATGTGCGTACCCCACTTATCCAGCAATATTGCTTCTAGGGCTGTATCCCAAAAAGGTTACATGTACAAAAATATTTACGGTAGCTCTTTTTGTGGTGGCCAAGAACTGGAAATCGAGGGGATGTCCATCAATTGGGGAATGGCTGAACAAGTTGTGGTAAATTAATGTAATTGAATGTTATTGTGCTATAGGAAATGATAAACAGGTGGACTTCAAAAAAACCTGGAAAGATTTATATGAAATGAAACTGAGTGAAGTGAGTAGAACCAGGAGAACATAGTAACAACCACAATGTGCAACAATTGTTTCTTGTAGACAGCCCCTCATAGCAATGCAAGGACCTAAAACATTTCCAAAGGACTCATGATGCAAAATGCCATCTTCATCCAGAGAAAGAACTAGGGAGTCAGAACACAGAATGAAGCAGACTATTTTCTCCTTTGTTATATTTTGTTTTGCTTTGTTTCTCATGGTTTCTTCCATTGGTTTTAATTCTTCTGCACAACGTGACTAATGTGAAGATATGTTTCATAGGAATATATATAAAGAATTATGTGTTTGCATCCTGTCTTATGGAGGGAAGTCGTAGGGAAGGAAAGAAAATTTTGAACTTATGGAAGTGATTTTTGAAAACTAAATAGAAATAAATTAATAAATTTGGGAAGAAAGATTGAAAAAATAAATAAGAATTGGGCAAGTGGAAGTTAATGATTCTATGAGAAATCAAGAATAAGTCAAACAGAAACAAAAGAATAAAAAAAGAGGAAAAAATATAAAATATCTCATTTGTAGAAGAATTGACCTGGAAAGTAGATCTGGAACAGACAATTCAAAAAGTGTTGGTCCATCTGAAAACTATGAAGAAAAAAAGAGTTTGGATAACATCTTTCACAAAAGCATCAAGAAAAACTGCCCTGAGGTCCAAGATCCAGAAGGTAAAATAGTGATCAAAATAATCCACCAAACACCTCCTGAAAGAGATCCCAAATTGAAAATTCTGTGAAATACTGTAGTTCAGTTCCATAATAACCTTGTCAGAAAGAAAATACTGTAAGCAACCAGAAAGAAACAATTTAAATATCATGGAATCATAGTCAGGATTATACAGGATCTGGTAGCTTCTACCTTGAAAGATTGGAGGGCATGGAATATGATGTTCTGTAGGACCAGGGAGCTTTAATTATAACCAATGATCAATTACCCAGCAAATTGACCATAATCTTTCTGGGGAACAAAAGGACTTCCAAAAATTCCTGATGAAAAGACTCAAGCTCAACAGAAAATTTGATCTTCAAATAGAAGACTCAAAATAGGCATAAAAAGGTAAACAGGAAAGAAAAAAACAGCATGTTATTAATAAGGGCAAGCTGTTTCCATTCCTACAAGGGAAAATATCACCTGTGACTCTCAAGAATTGTCTTGCTATTATGCCATATAAAGGGGAATACATAGACAGAGGGTGGGTATAAATTGACTTTGATGTGAGGATAAAAGTATCTAATTAAGTGGTGAAAAGTAATTGTACAGGGAGAGGAGGAAAGGAGGAGGCAGAGATACCTGAGTGGTCTGCCATTGCCTTCTCAGATAATTATAGCTATAAGGAATCTGAGGCTAACTGGATTTATGACCCTGGGCTAGTAATTATCCAGGGCTACATTTGAATTCGGTCTTCTTGATTCTGGGTCTTGCACTCAATCCACTATGTAACCTGGCTGTCGTATATCTTGATACAAGACTTCTATTGGGTAAATTTTCTGTAGATTTTTCCTCAGTTAATTAAGTCCTTTGTAATTCCAGCCATGCTCATTTTGTTGGTGGAAAAACTTTTCAATAGCATGTAATCAAAGGTGTTCATTTAATCTTTCATGAACATTTCTACTCTTGTACAGTAAAGTACTCTCTCCATCTGTAGCTATAAAAATTATCTTTTACTCACTAATTTCCTTGTGATAAAATTTTTACATGTAGCTTACGTATTCATTTGAAGTTTGAAGTTCTCAATATTTAGCAAAAGTCTTCATAAAAAGTTACAAAGCAGATTCACAGAAATTGGATTTAGAAAAACAGCTCAAAACTCTTCAGTTTTAAAGCTCTTTTGATTAGAATCAGTCCGAATTTCCCAGAGGTTTCCCATTAGTCTTATGTCAATGAATATAGAGAAACTAAGAGAACCACAAACCATAGGTTATGTTTCCAAAGGAATGGCGACCCCAGATTTAAAGTACTCTATGGTCTGCACCTCCTAATACAATAGCTCACTTCTGTGTTTACTTTTAATAGTCATACAGGCTTCAAAAAATTTATATCAAGTGAATAAAAAGAAAAAATAAACATTCACAATATAAAAAAGATAAACAAAGAAACTACATTATGCTGAAAGGGAATTAAAAATTAACAAACCAATAATAATATTAAACTTATATGCTCCAAAGTCTTAGCATCTGAATTCATGAAGTAAAAAGTAACTGAATTAAAAGAAGCCATAGACAATAATACAATAGAGGCAGGAGACTTTAATGACCCTCTCTCTGTTTTGAAAAAAGTCTAAAAGAAAGATAAGCAAAAGAGAAAATAAAAAATTGAACAAACTATTGGAAAAAGCAGAACGAGAGAATCTTCTAAATGGCATCTTTTAAAAGGGACATCTAAAAAGTACATGCCATTTCCCAGCACTGCCAGGAACTTTTATAAGTTTATTAAAACATAAAGATTTTTTCAAATGAATGTAAAAATGGAGAAAATGGAGAAAAAGTAAGCACATCCTTTAGAAATCACAATACAAAAAATAGAAATCAATTAACAGAACACAAACAAACAAGAGATAAACGTAGATTTCAAAATGAAATTACAAGTAATGAGTAGGTAAAAGAATAAATCATGGATTCAATCACTATTTTTTTCATTTTTTTGTGCATGAATTGGATTTATTCTTGTGATTTTTAAAATTTTGAACTTAAATACACAATGAGAAAAGGAAAAAAAATTTCCAGGTACACAGCAAACCATAAGAGAGGATTCAATATAAAGTAATAAATTTCCATTTCAAGAAAATCTAGGTAGTAAATACTCCACATTGTTTTTGAAGCTGCCCAGCTTTTGTTTGTTTCCTTATTGCTTTTCTTTTGTTCTATGCTGTGCACATTTTACTTTATTTTTCTCTCCCTTCCCCTTCCAAAGAAGGCTAAAATTAAGCAGGAAGACAGAGATACATATACATTTATATGTATATACACATATATATCCACATATGCATGCACAGATATCTATAAACATAGACATATACACATATACACTCATGCACGTATATGCAACACCATACTATGCTTATTTCTCTCCTATCATCTCTTTCTCTGAAGGAGGATGGAATCTTCTTTCATAAGGCCATGTCTTTCCATGTTTTTCTAAATCAACCAGCTCATCATTTCCTACACAACAGCAATATTACTTTCTGAATTCAAACAGCATCTTCCTTCATAAGATTTCTGAGGTTAAATTGGGTATTTAAAGTAATCAAAATCATTTGGTTGCTCAGAGTTGTGCTTAAAACTACTGCTGCTACTGTATATAATGTTCTCTTGGTTTTGCTCATTTCATTCTTCTTTACTTCATGGAGGTCTCTCTATTCTTTTCCAAAATCATTGAGCTCTTCATTTCTTATAGCAGAGTAACATTCTATCATGAATATATACCACAATTTGTTTAGCCATTCCCCAATCATTGGGCACTCCCAGAATTTCCGGTTCTTTCCCACAACAACGAGAATCGCTATAAATATGTTAGAACATGTAGATTCTTTTCCATTTTCCCTAATTCTTTTGGGAAACAAACCTATTAGTGTTATGTTTGGGTCAAAGGGTATAAGTAGTTTAATAACTCTTTGAGCATAATTTCAGATCTCTGAAAAATGACTGGATCAGCTCACAAATCCACCAACAATGAATTAAAGTCCCAATTTTCCACATCTCCTCCAACATTTGTCACTTTACTCTTCTATCATTCTAGCAAATCTAATAGGTGTAATATATCTCAAGGATGCTTTAATTTGCATTTCTTGTATCATTTAATGATTTGGAGCATTTTAGAAGACTACAAATTTATTTAAGAGAATTACTGATTCATATTCTTTGACCATCTATTAACTGGGGAATAACTCACATTCTTATATATTTGACAAAATTCTTTATATATTTGAAATTTGAGATCTTTACCTGAGGAACTATCTATAAATTCCAAACCCCCAGTTTTCTGCCTTCCTTCTGATCTTGGCTATCTTGCTTGTTTTATTTTTACAAAAACTTTTTAATTTAATGTAATCAAAATTATCCATTTTATATCTCACAGCACTCTGTATTTTTTTGTTCGTCCATAAATTGTTCACCTATCCATAAGTCTGACAGACAATATGTTCCCTCTTCTTCAAATTTTCTTGTAACTTCTCCCTTTGTATCTAGATCAATGTTGGTTACTGGAATATAAATTCTTCCCTATCCATTAATAGGCCTATGTTACCACATATGCTCCTTTTTTCCCTTGGAACATGGGCTATGTTCCCAGGCCTAAAGGTAAACAGGTACTTCAGTCATGGATGTCTTGCTGTTTTGAACTCTAGCCCAGTTCACAGCTGTGAAATATTCTATGCTGAGTCACATAGGCTTTCACACCTTTTGGCACTGGGCAAAATAAGGACTGACTCTTGTTGGTTGTTATGCCTTCTGGCTCTGAGCCTATTAGTTGAAAACTATAGTGGGAGACTGGTATTTTAATTTGGGGCTGAATCATGGGAAGAATATTTCTTTGTGATTTTGCAGATGAGACTCTGTGTAGCCATTGTTAAGGGTCCCCTCCAGCTTTGTGAACTCAGATTTTGGGGCTCCCTGGTCTGGTGATTATGTATCCATTACTATATTTAGACAATTGGAGTCCTGTCTATTCAATTCTTTCTTGAATACTCACTTCTCCCTATTTATATATCTTTCTCTTTGTTTAATTAAATAAGATTACTAACCCCTTTGAAGCTGTTTTTCCTTTAGAAAAGCAGATCAAGAACCTGTGCTAGCCCTCCTGTGTGCTGATGTTATTGGTCTTACACCCCCACAATAGCTGCTAGTAGCACTCCTGTTACTATCATGTATCCATTTTTACCTTATCTTGGTAAACGACATAAGATGTTGGTCTATGCCCAATTTCTGGCAGACTGCTTTCCAGCTTTACCAACAATTTTTTACCAAATAATGAATTCTTATTCCAAAAATGTAGGTCATTACACTTGCCAAAGACTGAGTAACTGTATTTGTTTGCTGTTGTAGATCATATGTCTACTCTGTTCTACTGATCTACCTTTCTATTTCTTAGCCAATACTAGAGAGACTTGAAAATTATGCCTTTTAACATAGTTTATGATCTAATACTGCTAGACCTCCTTTCTTTTACATTTTTTCCTATTAATTCCTTTGACATTCTTGACTTTTGTTCTTCTAAATGAATTTTTTATTATTTTTTCTAGCTTTCCAAAATATTTTTGTGATATTAATGGGATGGCGTTGAATACATAGAATATATAGAATAATTTTGAGCAACTCTCTTTGTTGTGACCAAGAACTGGAAATGAAGGGGATGCTTATCAATAGGGGAATGGTTGAACAAATTGTGGCATATGCTTGTAATGAGTGTAATGGAATATTATTGTTCTATAAGAAATGATGAACAGGAAGACTTCAGAGAGGCCTGGAAAGACTTATACAAACTGATGCTGAGGGAAAGGAGTAGAACTAGGAGAACTTTATACATAAGCAACAACCACAGTATTCGAGGAATTTTTCTGATAGACTTAGTCCTTCATAGCAATGAAAGGACCTAAAAAATTCCCAGTGGATTTTTGAGAAAAAACACTTTCAAAATCCAGAGAAAGAACTATGAAATTGGATCACAGAATGAAGCAGACCATTTTTTCTTATTTGTGTTATGTTTTCTTTTGTTTTATTTTTTCTTCCATTCATTTTAATTCTTCTATTCAACATGACTAAGGTGAAATTGTATTTAACAGGAATGTATGTTTAAAACCTATATAAGATTGCATGTCCTCTTGGGGAGGGAGTGGGAGTGAGGTGAGGAAGAAGGAGGAGAGAGGGGAAAATCTAAGATATATGGAAGTCATTGTAGAACATGGAAAATAAATAAAATAATTATAAAAAAGAAAAATTTTGGTAAAAATTGTCATTTTCATTATATTGGCCCTGTTTATCTATGAACAATTAATATTTCTCCATTTATTTAAATCCAGTTTTATTTGTGGATACTTTCTTATGGTTTTGTTCATATAGATCCTGGGTTTGCTTTGGTTGGTGCATTTCCAGACATTTTATACTGTTGAAAGTTATTTTAAATGACATGTCTCTAGCTATCTCTTCCTACAGGATTTAGTTGGTAATGTATAGGAATGTTCATGATTTATGTGGATTTACTTTCTATCCTACTGCTTTGCTTAAATTATTATTTCAAATAACTTTATAGTTGATTTTCCAAGTATATCAACATATCATCTGCAAAAAGATAATCTTATTACCTCACTCCCTACTCTGAGTTCCTCTATTTCTTTTTCTGCTCTTATTGCTATTGCTAGGGTTTCCAATACAACACTGAATAATATTGGTGACAGTGGGCATCTTTGTTTCCCACCTGATCTTACTGGGAAGGCTTTTAGCTTATCCCCATTATAAATTATGCTTGCTAATGGTTTTAGGTAAATGCTTCTTATCAATTTAAGAAAAAGTCCATTTGTGCCTACACTTTCCAGTGTTTTAATAGAAATGAGTATTGTACTTTATTATTTGATTTTAAATGCTTTTTCTGTATCTATGGATGTTATCAAATGATTTTGTAACTTTTGTTACTGATACAATCAATTCTGTTACTAGTTTTCCTTGTGTTAAACTTAACAGCAAAATCCCAAATAATGAATAGGCCAAAGAATAAATCATATGCACAACTAATTTTCAAAGAACATCATTATCATTAAATAAAATACTCAGAATTCATGGATACAGTTAAAGCAGTAGTTAGGAGAAAAATTGTTCTCCTGAGAAAATTAAGATTGATCCGGCATCGTTTTCTTTCTGACCCTATTTACACGATTGATTTTGTCCTGTAATTGCTCTTGTCCTGTTAAAGTCATAACCCTTTCTGTCAAAACTTGGATCAGAGAGTCAGCTGACCTGTGATTGGTTAAATTAAAAGTCTAGCTGTCCTGTCTCAAGGAATTTAACAGACCTTGGGAAATGTGTGTGAGGGAGTCAGACCTAAAAACTTTACTCCACCAAGCCATTCTTCAGGGATGTCTGGTTTGCTTTCCAAAATTCTGGGATGCAATCTTGCCCCTAGACTCAAACAATGAATGCTTCTTGGCCTCATGAGAGAAGGAAGGGAGGAGGATCCTTCCTAGCTCCCATTACCACTTCCTACCAATTATGTTGTATGCTGAGCCTGAGGTTTGTAATCAATCACGTTGTCCCCAATTCGATGATGTCATCTACTCTGTTCTGCTCTTTACTCAATACTTTCCAAAACCTGTAAAAGAGGAGCTGTTTATCTTCTCAGAGTCTTTGGCATAAATGAAAGCAAGCCACTGACCCATTCATTGACAGGCAGTAGGCCCCTGCTAATAAATGCTACCTGACTCTGAGAATTGCTTCATCTAATCCTTTTGTTAAATTCCAATCACTACATCTCTAAAAATGCGTATTAACAAAATAAAGGGGAAAAGAAGATTAGTGAAATAAATGTTCATTTTTCAAATAAGAAAGGAAAGAAATAAGAAAACAAAATAAGTACAAAAGAGATTATATTAAAAATTAGAAGAGAAATAGAGACTGTCATGATTATTAACCAAAATAAAAGGTGTTTTTTTGAAAGACTAATAATAAATAAATAATAAATAAATACTACTAATAAAAACCAACTTGATTAAAAAGAAGAGGGAAAAATGTGAAATCAACGAAATAACATTTAAATAAGATTTTAAAAGAATTTGCACTGTGTAAAGTCAGCTACTTGTACGGAGTCATTCTGGGTGATTCCATTTTCAAAACTTTTTTCCTTAACTTAGAGTGCATGGAAGCATAAGATGACTGTGTGCATGCTCACTTATCCTACTTTGTCAGGATGATGTTTAGAAATGAGGATGAGCCACCCGAATTTTATTGCCTGAATAACATACTTTTAACTTTCTTTTTCTGAGTTTGTCTTATTAAACAGGAAGGTTCCCAAAGATTTTTTTTAACATGACAGCCTACTTCTTGTTGTTGTTGACTCTTCCTGACCCAATATGAAGTTGTCTTGGCAAAGATACTGGAATGGTTTGCCATTTATTTCTTCAGCAGATTAGACAAACAGAAATTAAGTGACTTACCCAGGGTCACATAGTGGGTATCTGAGGCCAGATTTGAAATCAGGTCTTTCTGACTCCAGATCCAGCAATCTATTCATTGAACCATCTACCTTCCTCACAATCTACTATACAGAGTTAAATGCTAATAAATTCGGAACACAAAAAAAATGGAGGAACACATTGAAAAATATAAAATTCTCAAAATGCCAGAAGACCAAATATAAATCTTAATTCCATTTCAGGAAAAGTAATAGAACTAGCTACGAAGATCTTATCAAAGGGAAAAACCTCTGGTCAAAATGGATTCACAAGAAAATAGTATTAACTTTTAACAAACAATCAGTATCAGTACTACTGAAATTATTCTCAAAAAAATATAGCCCTCTACCAGATTCCTTTTATGAGACAAATGTCATCCCTAATACAGAAACCAAGGAAGCAAAAGCACAGGATTGCCTCCCCAAAATGTGTTAAATTTGTCTTTATGTATAATTGAAAAAAGCTACTATTTGAAGAAATATTATACTTACGGTTTTGATAAATGTCTCCTTTGTTTTATCTGACAGAATATTTGAGACTTATTATGTGCACATGGTTACCCTGTTACGAAAGTAGCTCCTCTTGTAATATGGATGTTGTTAGCTTATGAATTTAAATGCATGAAACTCTATTTTATCAGTCCTGTTATGCTGGAAAAGTTCTGTGTTTGTGTTACAATATTGTGTTGTAAGGTGTTGTAATATTCTGAAGTACTATAAGAAATGGGAAAGTTCCAGGCTTGTCTATAGTCAAGAGGAAGTTTGATCTGAAGTTATTTGACTATCACTAAGAAAACTTAGAAAACTATTGGCTTAGTTATTAGGGGTTATTGCAATAAGATTGAACAGATCTGTGAAAGAATTTTTGCATTGCTCCACTTAGAAAACTG
Source organism: Notamacropus eugenii (assembly GCF_028372415.1). NCBI lineage: Eukaryota > Metazoa > Chordata > Mammalia > Diprotodontia > Macropodidae > Notamacropus > Notamacropus eugenii. Next base: position 323,358,792 of record NC_092872.1, read on the forward strand.
AATCCCCTACTCCCATTGCAAATACTACTTAGTGAAAATGAGGAGTTATTAAAATTTTGTTTATAATCTAGGAGTATATTCTCAATAAAATGAATTATGAAGTTATATCTAGAGTGTTCTGTATTGGTTTTAGTTACAGTTTAAACCAAATGAGCCTTATCAGACCCCAGCCTTAGAAATTTTATTTTGTGATAGGGGTTAATATACCATAAAAGATGGCTATCTGTTAGGTTGGAGGCTTACAGAAGCCTGCCAGTGTTGCTTTTCTAGGTGAGTAAACTACTATATATTCATTATCTATGAGGAATTCCAGAATATAAGTATTTTCTAGATTTCTAATGGTAGATGTTTATACCAAGATAAATAGAAGTAGACAAAGAAAAGGAATAAACGAGTATTGAGTAAATTTTTAAAGATCTGGTAAACTTTGGTTATTGCAACAACATATAAGTAATTTGTAACAGCAAATTACTAAGCCCTAGGAGTGATTAGTGAAACCCTTTATTTGAGGTAAAATCTCATTGGACTATAATCTATTATACCCTAAGCTTGGATTCCAGGTATAATACTTAAAAAATGCTATGATCCACAATGCCCTATGGGAGTAGAATATGTCAATTGTAAGTAGAGGGCAGAGGTAGGATTCTCCCAACTTGACTTCACCAATATGACATTTTCTCTTCAATGGAAAATTTTCCCACCTGGTTGATTTTAAGCCTGGCTATGACATTCTATAAATACCTATGTATTTACAGTCTACTTACAATTATACCTGTGTGACTGTTTCTGGAATTGGCATAAAGCTGAGGGATCATTTTCCCTACTATAACAATGTCTTTTCCTTTTATGGCAAATTTCTATAATCATGGCATGTGGTCAGTAGAAGACACAAACACAATATTATATTTTTATCTCATGGGTTAAGGTTAGAACACATCTAAGCTACTATAATATAATACTAATATGAGGCTAATATAATATAACACAGTTACTGTAATAAAAATCAGATGTAGAAGCTATTCAGCCTGAAATTATAGTCCTTTCCATATCCAAAACAGCTAAGTAGATGTGTAATCGGGTTCTCATCTGCCATTTGGTAATTTTGTTTTCCTGTGTAGGATTACAGTTATTCAAATATCTCACAATGGTGTGGGAATAATTAGACAATGGTGAAAGAATGTGTTAAATTAGATTATAATTCTATTAGTGAGGCTAAATCAGAAATATTTTCTCTTTTGTATTAAGGAAAAGAATTTCAGTGCAATCATTCTTTTTTTAGAGGAGAGTACCTTGTTGACTCTCTTTTGTTGGACCATAAAGAAATCTAATTTTGCTTAATTTCATTATTTAACATGGTAGTAATACCTGTGTGTGGAGAGTGTCCTGAAGGGTGAACATGTTTTACTATAGACAACTCATCTGATGAAATTTGGAATTATTTACTTAGAATATACATACATTCCATCACAGTCCTTTGGTTACAATTGGAGTAAAGTAAGTATCTCTTATGTAAACAAATTTGTATGACTAAAGTACTTAGGAAGTGAGCTCATCTGCTTAAAAAGACTGTCGTTACCTATGTGCTCATATATAAGATTAAAGCCTTAGGTACAACATAACTTCCTAAGGGGTGAATGAGCAGCTAAAAGTGAATGACTAAACAATTGGAGTAAATAGCTGGAGTGAAAAAAATTTAACAAGTTCAGATGATTATATGTTTCTAATAGGATACAAATGCCTTAAACATGCTTGAATAACAAATTCTAAAAACTGATTTCAGAACATAATATATGCCTAAATATATCAACATAACAACTTGCTAACTTATACCACGGTCAATTGTAGATAATAAACTGAAGTTTCTTCCCTTTCTGGGACTAGAATCCAAGGTAAAGAATGAAATAGATGAATTCCAGAAGTTGAGTGATGGTGGAATCAATGCCAACTTAAAAGGCACTTTAAAATCTTAGATTATATATTTACTTTGGTAAATATCAATTTTTTTTAACGAAAGGACTCACTTTACAAGTCATATCATTGTAGGTTCTTTTAGATTTTCCCTTCAACTTGTTATTGGAAGAATCAAGAACAATCAAGTATCTGGTTTAGATAAAAATAGGGGCAGCAAGGAGCACCGAAAACTGTAAATTCTCTAGGATAGGAGTTCCTAAGTTGATGTTTTCATATAACTCTATCACTAAGGAGATTCAAGCCATAAGGCTCTAGATGGTTTTAACCACATGACCTAATTATTAGAAAAACAAAATTAAAATGATTGTATTTAATTGTACTGAGATTTCTTTTGCAAGAGATTGTAACAGGAAAGGGATCTCTACAAGTGATCTGAACTGAGGATTTCCTAGAATAAGAAGCTACTATGAGAACCAACTTAAATCCAGAATTCCTAAGAATAGAGATTTCCAGTTTAGATGAGTAAACTAGAAGATGTTCTCAGTAACTAGCCAGTTGTATGAGAAGTCTGAGCACCAAGATATAATGAACTGATGAAATGGACAATGGAAATAGGTTATTAAAAAAAAAAAACGGTTTGCCTTTTTCTGTCACTCCTTCCCCATGCTCCACTGTTCCTTATAAGGTCTGCTTGCTGAAGGAGGCTACACAAAGTGGCTCTTGTAAATGCACTTTCTCCCTTTTACCCTCACACTATTTCCATCATGTTAAAACACCAAAGTCTTGCAGTTAAAAATTTTTGGTAAATTGTTTAGTAGCTTCAGATCTTGTTGCATCCTGATGAGTCACTCCTGAGATTTATAAACATTGTATCAGTTAGTGATTCATTGAAGAAACTTTCTTGGTGAACCATAGGTAGGAGTGAGGAAAATTAATTTTAGTGCAGTATCATTTGATTATTAATATTAAGGTGTAATATTCCCTTTTCTGAGCCCCCATCTTTCAATCCAGCTTTTAGAGAGACTTCTCCAATTTTAGCAAAAGAATGTAATCATATTCTAGCTCCTCCCAAGGTCTGAGTTGGGCCTCACTGTTTACTTTGTGAACCACAAGCCACCTTAACTCATTCACACTACCAAAGGTGGTTCATTTGTTCTTGTTCCTTTCATTAAAGTTTATGGATACCTGACCTACAAAGGAGAAATATGGTCAGAGAGATCCTGATCAAGGTGATAACCTCTGGCTCTAAGGAGTGTGTAAAGGTTGTTAGGAGCAGCTTGAATCTCAGGACAAGAACACATTTTCACCTGAACTCTACCCTACAGTGATGAAGTAATCAGGAGGAGTTGAGAGCCTTTAGACCACCTCCTTATTAAGTGTCTACCAATCAGGTTTGCCTTTTACTTGTCAAAGGAAATATCAACAATGTTCTATCAAGAGGCCTTAGAAATTCCTTTGATGTCTTTTGGTCACTAAGAAAGAACACAGATCTGAATTTATTCATAATTTTCCAGTCTTACAAATCAATTGAAAAATACTCAGAACTTTGTCTCTTAGAATATTTTGTTAGCTACAAGATAGAGGAATTTTAGAGTTCATGAACTTAAAAGTAATGTATTTGTGGTTGATGAAAAAATTTCTGTAAAACTTAGGTCAGATGAAGAAGTCAACGGAAATAAGTAAATTGAGGAACTGGGAGTTTAGGGTTCTTGAGGGTATGAATCAATTTATGTTGAAATCTCCTTCTGTGGAGTCATGAGTTGATGAAAAGAGAATAATTGTGAGCCAGATATAGAACTCACTGAAGAAAGGAGAGAGACCCGAAGGTTTGCAGATAATCACTACCCTAATTTTGATTGAGTGGTAAATCTGTATTAAATAAGGTTACTTACCAATAGTGGTAGAAGGAGAATGTGGAAGTGACAATAGAGCAACCCAACTCCTCTACCTCAATCACTAAGTTGGGGAAAACAAGTGAAAGTGCAACCAGAGAGTAAAAACAAGTGAGGACCCAGAAATACAAGGAAGGTCTGCTATCACAGGTTCTTAGATCCGCATTTATAAAAGGAAAACAACTTTTGAGGGGTCAACAATAACTTTAATCAAGCACATGCATCATTCACTTAGTTCAGGGGGAAAAGTAAGCACCCTGAACTTCAAGAAAATACAAAGAAGTAATAATCAACAGACATGGCTTCCAACTTATCTAATATAAGCAATACAAAAATCAAAAATTAATAGGTAGATCCAACTGTTTGACCATTACATACATAGTTACAAGAGAGAGAAGTACCAACATCTGGGTTTTCAAAGCCAGGGGGCTCCTAACAACCCCCCAGAGTCTCATCTGGTCAAACAAATACTTCTAATCAGTGATTCCCAAAGTAACACATCACCTCAAAATCTTTATACACTTTTTAGACTCAGAGGGCATCACAACCCTTGAGGAAGCAGTGCCTCATTAACAAAAAGTGTGGACCTTCCTACAAATCTTCCCAGACCCATTAATGGGTGGGGAAGATCTTCTTTAATCACATTATTCAATCAGAGGCACTTGATTATAGGAAAACAGAAAATGCATCCTCAATACACAGGGCTAGCAGGATGCCCAGGGAGAGAGCCAGATCTTACCTAGAACCAGAAAATTAAACGAGTGGGAAAGGAAAACATTTAAGGGAAAAGTAAGTTTCTTATCTATGGTTAGGCAACTCAGAAAGCACAGTGGAAGGGAAGGGTCACAGGGAGGTGGAGGAAGATTGAGAGGGATGTGATATGGGCTGTGGGAGACCTAGAATGGGGTTGAAATAATGACAGCTGGAAGTTCAGAATCACTAGATTAGGAAGGATATGATGTTCTCACCAGGTAGGAATTTTTTAATTATTAAGAAATTAGTTTGAATAGGTTATCAACATTGTGACGGGTTTGGTCCTGCTGAAGGGATCAGTGCCAGGTAGGGAGCCAGTGGAATGGTGTTTTTCTCCTTTTAGACAAGGCAATGGGATTCCAGACAGGATACATATGGAGGGAGAACAATGGCATGGTATGTCTTGTTCTGTTGCCTGAAGTCAGAAAGGCTGCGGGTAGGAATAAATTACCAGTCACAATTCATATTATACACTAAATATATTCTTACTCTTCCTTTTGAGGTAGACAATTGACCTAAGTGAAAAAGTATAAGTAAATTATTCTGAGGGTTCAGGGATCTGGTTGAACTGAAGAATGGAACAAGGAGCTACCCTTCCTCTCACTTGAGGACAGCTTTCCTAAGATTCAACCAAGTTCAACCATGTGCCTGAATCCAGATCTGAGAGTAGGCATAGTGTAGGTCCTCAAAAGTCTGGATAAAACTTACTTTTCCAGTTTTATATCACATTATTCCCTTTTATACATACATGATTTCAATCCAACTAGACTACTATTATCTGGTCTTACCCTGTCCTTTCCTTCTTCCATTTGCTAGTTTTTCATGCTTATCTATAACATACTTTTTCCTTATTAATTCATGTTTCTCTTCTTGCTAGGGTCAACTCAGATGCCACCTGATCACATGAAGCCTTCTCTCATTCTCCCAGCTAAGAGTGATATCTCCTTCCTCAACTCCTTTATAGTCTTTTCTATGAATCTCTCTTGTGATTCTTATCACATTCTTCCTATATCATGTTTAGTTTTGCCTATTTTTTTCTTCTCTTATAGACTATAACAGGCTACTTGAGGATAGGGACTATTGTTTCATATTTATACTTCTATCATGCATTTTGAACTTAGGATAAGAAAAGAGACTGAACATTAGTTTTCACTGCTATATCAAAGTGCCAGAGAAGTACACTTCTTTTTACCAATGCAGGTCATGATCTTCTCTACATTAGTGCTTTCTATAGTCTTAGAGCATTGTCTAAAGCAGAGGTGTCAAAAACTTGAAACTTGCAACCCGCAACCAGACCTGGCTTAAAATTCAATTTATAACTATTTAATAAAATATAATAAACATGGATAATGTTATACTTTAAACAAGTCAAAATAAGGCCCAGAGGGCTCCTTCTGTATGGATTAGTGACTTCCCTTTCTATTTGAATTAGCATCACTGGCCTAGAACACTGCAAAAGTTTAAATGATTCACACAGGATTATGCAGCCCCATGTCAGAAAAATGACTTGATCTCAGGACTTTAACGCAAACTTTCTGTCCACTATTCCCTATGCCATAACTGCCATATGGAGGTTGCTTAATTAATGTTTGCTAAATATCATTTAATTGAATTTATGTACTGAAACTCATTACAGAATAAGCACCTTTGTCCAAAAGGAGACTGTGGAATGATGTAAAGAACTAAGGATAAGAGATAGAAATTTGACTTTCCACTATTTCATATTAACTGTGTGACTTTGAGTTCATTCTTTTAACTTGAGCTTCAATTTCTCCATCTATAAAATGAGAATAATCATACCTGTTCTGCCTGTCTTATGAAGATCAGATGAGATAATAGGAATAATAATGCTTACCACCACCGGTCAAATGTATTATCTCCTTCTTCACAATTGTTGATAATCTTATGAAACCATGCAGAATCAGAGTGGTGCCTGAGTACCAAACACAGTAACATTTTCAGGATTTTCAAAACAGCAGATTCTCCAAACACCTATATGGCCTTGATTTGGACCAAACCACAATTCTATAATAGTTTAATAATTATTTGCTTTATGAGCGGTACTCAGACTTAGGAAGGGACCAATTCATAGTAGGTGGGAAAATTAGTTGTTTTCACTTGACTAGCCATTTTTGGGGCCTGATACTACAAAAGCTATGTATGCTTTTTTCACAATTTCTAGTGTGTTTCAAATGGATACACCACTAACCAACCATGTCACTGCCACCTCCACTGCCCAGAACAGATTCTCTGGGAGTAGTTCAACCATATAGCAGCATTCATTTCCAGCTATAGTGACAAACAGGAGACACATGTACTACCCACACTTTAATGAAGAGTGTGATGTAACTGATCTCACCTTGTGGCTTTCATTCTTATTTTAGATTCAGCCACCTGTTAGATGCTTTTCTGTTCCTCTTCCAAATAACATTTCAAGCTCCCTCATCCATCAAAGGACCTGACAGTGACCAAAGTATCCTGTCCATGAAAATCATCTGAGCATATGTCCCATGTTCCTAGGAAACAATAATTGTCTGAAGATAGTACAAAAAAATCTAGTCTGTCAATCATTCATTCATTTACTATGTTAGGTACCAGGGATAAAAGGTAAGTGATTGGTCTGTGGTGGACCCCAAGTCACAAGATTGATACTTGTATACAAAAAAAAGGTTCAGTAAAAAGATCTTGATGGGATAAAGCAGTGGTAAATAGCTTGGGGTGGTCCAGGTGCCACAGTGAAAATATCTAGATGGGATTAAGGAGTATAAAGTAAGCTAATTAAGTAATCTAGGTGGGGTTGTGGTCAGTCATGCACTTTGGATGAGATACCAAGGACAGAGTTACATGGGAAAATTCAGGGACTGGACTGCTGAAATGTATGGGAATATTCAGGTTTCAGGTCCCATCACCCCATCATTAAATGTAAGGGTACAGGGGGGCCTGCTTGGTAATAATTCAGTCACTCAAGCCTTCTTTCAGTCAAAGTAGTAAGGTTAGTTGTATGGTGGACAAGATTCCTAGTAAATCTGCAATATTGTAAAGCCAACAGGAGTGGGTAGAGTTTCTAGAGAATCTGAAGTAGTGTATTGCAATGATTCAAAAGTGAGGCATGTTTCTTGTTCCTCCAGGTGATACTGAGACCAAGCTGTGTTGTAAAAGAAAACAAGCTATTTCCTTTTGAGGTCTCAAAAGGAACTGAACTTTTTCCAAATCTTTAAAAGACAATCAAGGTATAATCAATGCTAAAAAAGACAACCCAGGGGCAAAGTCTTGTGAATTGAACGAGACTGAACCACTTTTGCTTACAAGCCTCAGGTAACTAAGAGCACCTGCAGTTTTCTCCAATTCCTTTAGGTCCAAGAGAATTGGGCATATGGCTCCTGATAAAAATATGTGACTGTGTCCAAGACAGCCTCATAACTATATGACCTGAATGGAATCTGAGAAAGTCAGGTTTGAAAAGTACCTCTAAGCCTTCCTAGGTGCTTAGAGAGTGACCCCAAATGCAGAATGAGGAAGGGATAGAGGGAGGGGAGGCTTCATCCCTTTTGGTGTTGGCTGAAGAAGGACTTGAGAGGGTCAGGCAATTCCTTCTGCAGAGCACCAAAATATATTGTGTTTTCGAGTGTTGGGAACCATGAAATGTAATGAAGGAGGGAAAAGGGGTCTGCCTGGAAAGAAGTCAACCACTGAAGTCTTGTTTTCTAGTGAAAATAGCAAGGTTTATTGTAACACTAGTATGGTGTGCACAAGATTCCCAGTAAATCTGCAACCTCATGGGGGTAAGAATGATGGTTTTATATAGAAAAGGGAAAAAGAGTCAATAAGAAGATCTGGATGGGATTAAGGAATGGTAAGTAACCTGCCCCCTCTGCAAACAATGAAAAGTATAGATGGGATTAGGGATTGTAAATAGCCTGGGGTCAGCCAGATGCAGACAATGAAAGCAGTTTAGTGCTTGGAGAGGCACAGTGAAAGTACTATTCAAAGGGTTATTGAGTATCTAGGTGGACAGGAATGGGCCAGATGCCTCAGGCGAAATGCCAAGGACTGAGTTGTGTGCAAAAGTCCAGGGACTGGGCTACTTTCTAAGACAAAGTCCAGGTCCCATAATCCTATCAATTTCCTTATTCCAACATAAAAGAACTACTATATTTTTTGCATATATGGATTCTTTTCCTCTTCCTTTGATTATTTTGGGATATATTCCTAGTGGAGATATTGTTAGGCCAAAGAGTATGACCAGGTTGTAAAAAACTTTAAATGAGGAGGTTATATTTGATGCTACAGATAGCAGAGCCACTAAGTTCTTTAAGGAAAGGAGTAGTGTATTGGTTTCCTAAAAAAATATTTTTTTCTCATGCTAAAAAAAGAAAGAAACATAATAAATAAGATTTCACTTTAAGAAAATTACTTTGGTAATTGACTGCCAGAATTGGAATAGGGATAGACTTGAGTCACCTTAGATGGTGGTGAGGTGAGTAGAAAGAAGGGGATGGTTAGGAAACATGTTGTGGAGATAGATTAAGATAGAACAAATGACCGGACAGGTGGAATGTATGAGATAAATTAAATAGCCAAAGAGGGAGTTTAAGAATATTCCAAACATAGTGAATGCAGTGAGCAAAGATGTGGAGGCCAGAAGTTTTAAAATGCATTTGAATAACAGTAATTTAGTGTAGTTAAAAGGAAAAAATATCAAATAGATCTAGAAAAGTGTGAATAGGGGTTCATCTGTCAGGACAGGAGTATGAAACTTATGTGGTTTTTAAACATAGGAATGTCATGATCATATGAACACATAAGAAAACTTACAATAAAAATAATCACTGATATTTGTACGGATCAATAGTTCTCAAAATGTGTTCAAGGACCTAAGATGCTAAAAGTTAATAATTAAGAAAAAATTATAGAATTTTAAGATTTTGAAAGTCTCATAAATTATTGCATTTGCTCTTCACAACAGTGATGTGAGGTAAGCTATTGCCCCCACTGCAGAATAGTTCACTGAGTTTTAGGGAGGTTAAGTGATATGGTCACAGAGTTTTTCTGACCCCAAGTCCAGCATTCTTTGCACTTTATAAAATTGGAATTGTGTATATGAATAAGCAACAACTGTTTTAAGGAGACAAAAAAGAGGTGGAAGCACAAATAACCTTTTAAGAAGGCATAGCAAATACTTCAAGTGGGTAGTACTAACCACGTGTATTCTAGAGCTCTCAGTAGAAATAAAGGTGAGAAAACTAATGCAAACCATATGAAAAGACAGAATCAACTGGATATTGTAATTGCTACTTACATGCATACTAACCCAGATTTTCCTTTAAAATTACTGAGACCTTTCTCAAGATTTGGTTGGCCCAGAAATTCAGAATTAGTTGAACAAGACTTGACTCCTTTGTATTGCTAATGGTCATCACCATAATTTCCTAGGATAGTGAGGAGTCTCTTAAAGTAGGAAGGTGGGGCATTCTGGGAAGATGGAAAAATAGGTCAGAAATTTCCAGGCTCTTCATATTTCGTCCACAAACATAGAAAAACTATCATGAAAAGAATATAGAGCAGCAAAAAAAAAGGGGGAGAACTAGATGTCATCTTAAGATAATTTGAGAGGACCTCAGAAAAGACAGAGCCTCTAAGGACTGAGGTTTGGCCAAAGTGAAGTGTAGACACCTCCTGGGCAACTACATTTAATCAACAAAAAGCAAGTCCTGGAACAGCTCTCTCAGAAAGCAGATTAAGCCTCAAGAAATTTTGCCTCACACACTTTTATATCATAGCCTCAGGAGCTTTCACCTCATGAACTTTTACTTCATAAAGAGCAGTGGACAAATGAGTTAGGAAGATTGAAGGACCTCACCCCCTGCGATTTCCAGAGTCAGACCCAGCAGTCCGGACCAGAGGTGATCCCTTATTGTGACTGTGGGCAAGGAGGAGCATGCACACACCAGGTGAGTGCAGATACAGCAAGAAACAAGAGTATTTTTAAGACAGAATTAAAGAAAATAAAAACGAATAAGCAAAGAGAAAAGAATCCAAGCATAGATAGCTACTTTGGTATAAAAGAATATCTAGGTTCACGTTCAGAAGAAGACAGTGAGGTTAAAAAAAGCCACTCCTACCACAAAGTATAACATCAAATGGTCATAAGCCTAAAAAGAGTTCTTAAAAGAACTTAAAAAGAAATGTTAAAAAATAAAACGGGGAGGAGCCAACATGGTTGAGTAGAAAGATACACATATGCTAGCTCCAAACACACAGGCCATAAAATACCTGTAAAGAAGAACTCCCAACAAATTCTGGAGCAGCAGAAGCCACAGAAAAATGGAGCAGAGGAGATATCTGTTAGAGAGACCTGAAAAACTGACCCAAAAGGTCCGTCGTGCACTGGACCCAGAGCAGAGCCAAGCCCTTCCTTGGCCACATGGCACCCAGAGGAGCAGATCCAAGCAGGCTTCAGGGACAGAATCTCCAGCAGCCACGCAGGTCCCTCCACCCACAGGTGCCAAAGGCCAGTGAGAGGGGTTTTTCAGGTCACCAAGAGGGGAGCGAGGTGTCTCCATAATTCAGGCCCCCTCAGAAGGCAGCAGGGGAGGCAGCAGCAGACAATGGCTCCCAAAGCAGGCAGGAGACCAGATCGATTGTTGAAGGTCTCCACATAAACCTCCTGAGACAACTGAGCCTTGTGTGGTGGCCCTGCCCCCACCTGAGCACCTGAAAGTAATTTCACACTGAATAGCAGCCACACTTCCGCCAAAAGCCTGGAGGCTGGGGAACAGCATTTGAATCTCAGCCTCCAAGCACTACCTGGGTGGATCTGGTGGGGAGGTGGTTGTTGAAAGGAAACTCAGAAGTCAAGTAACTGGCTGGGAAAATGCCCAGAAAAGGGAAAAAAATAAGACCATAGAAGATTACTATCTTGGTGAACAGATATCTCCTCCCATCCTTTCTGATAAGGAAGAACAATACTTACCATCAGGGAAAAACATAAAAGTCAAGGCTTCTGTATCTCAAACATCCAAGATGAATATACCATGGGCTCAGGCCTTCGAAAAGCTCAAAAAGGCTTTTGAAAATCAAGTTAGAGAGGTGAAGGAAAAACTGGGAGGAGAAATGAGAGAGATGCAAGAAAAGCATGAAAAGCAGGTCAACACCTTACTAAAGGAGACCCAAAAAAATGCTGAAGAAAATAACACCTTGAAAAATAGGCTAACTCAATTGGCAAAAGAGGTTCAAAAAGCCAATGAGGAGAACAATGCTTTAAAAAGCAGAAGTAGCCAAATGGAAAAGGACATTCAAAAGCTCACAGAAGAAAATAGTTCTTTCAAAATCAGAATGGAACAACTGGAGGCTAATGACTTTAGGAGAAACCAAGAAATCACAAAACAAAACCAAAAGAATGAAAAAATGGAAGATAATTTGAAATATCTCATTGGAAAAACAACTGACCAGGAAAATAAATCCAGGAGAGACAATTTAAAAATGATGGGACTACCTGAAAGCCATGATCAAAAAAAGAGCCTAGACATCATCTTTCATGAAATGATCAAGGAAAACTGCCCTGAGATTCTAGAACCAGAGGGCAAAATAAATATTCAAGGAATCCACAGAACACTGCCTGAAAGAGATCCAAAAAGAGAAACTCCTAGGAACATTGTGGCCAAATTCCAGAGTTCGCAGGTCAAGGAGAAAATGTTGCAAGCAGCTAGAAAGAAACAATTCAAGTATTGTGAAAATACAATCAGGATAACACAAGATCTAGCAGCCTCTACATTAAGGGATTGAAGGGCATGGAATATGATATTCCAGAAGTCAAAGGAACTAGGACTAAAACCAAGAATCACCTACCCAGCAAAACTGAGTATAATACTTCAGGGGAAAAATTGGTCTTTCAATGAAATAGAGGATTTTCAAGCATTCTTGATGAAAAGACCAGAGCTGAAAAGAAAATTTGACTTTCAAACACAAGAATGAAGAGAACCAGGAAAAGATGAACAGCAAAGAGAAGTCATAAGGGACTTACTAAAGTTGAACTGTTTACATTCCTACATGGAAAGACAATATTTGTAACTCTTGAAACTTTTCAGTATCTGGGTACTGGGTGGGATTACACACACACACACATGCACACACGCACACACACATAGAGACAGAGTGCACAGAGTGAATTGAAGAGGATGGGATCATATCTTTAAAAAAATGAAATCAAGCAGTGAGAGAGAAAGATATTGGGAGGAGAAAGGGAGAAATTGAATGGGGCAAATTATCTCATAAAAGAGGCAAGTAAAAAACTTTTCAGTGGAGGGAAAATGGGGGAGGTGAGAGAGAAAACTTGAAGCTTACTCTCATCAAATTCTACTAAAGGAAGGAATAAAATGCACACTCATTTTGGTATGAAATCCTATCTTACAATACATGAAAGTGGGGGAGAAGGGGATAAACAGGGTGGGGGGGATGATGGAGGGGAAGGCAATGGGAGGAGGGAGCAATCTGAAGTCAACACCTGGGGAGGGACAGGATCAAAAGAGAGAATAGAAGCAATGGGGGGCAGGATGGGATGGAGGTTGATGTAGTTGGCCTTGCACAGTACGACTATTATGGAGGTCATTTGCAAGACTGCGTGGATATGGCCTATATTGAATTGCTTGCCTTCGCAGGGGGAGTGGGTGGGGAGGGAGGGATGGGGAGAGGTTGGAGCTCAGGGTTTTAGGAACAACTTTTGAGTACTGTTCTTGCTACTAGGAAATAAGAAATACAGGCAATGGGGTGCGGAAAGTTTTCTGGCCCTACAGGACAAAAGAGAAGATAGGGACAAGGGAAGGGAGGGATGATAGAGGAGAGGGCAGATTGGTGATGGGGCAATTACAATGTCGGTGTTTTGGGGTGGTGGGAGGGGACAAATGGAGAAAAAATTTGGAACCCAAAATTTTGTGAAGATGAATGTTAAAAGTAAAATAAATAATTTTTTTAAAAAATCCTTCAGTGTCCTGATAGGAATAAGATTCGTTAGAGCCAGATTGCAGGCATATTGATCGAGGTAAGAATGTCCTAATGAATTCATGCATTACATAACTAGGAAAACAAGGAATAGCTTACCTGTCAGATTTAGAGAAAATGGATGAATTTATGACCAAGCAAATGAGATCATTTTGAAATGAGAAGTGGATAATTTTGATTATATTAAATTAAAAAGGTGTTGCACAAACAAAGCCAATGGACCTAATATTAGAAGGGAAGCAGAAAGCTGAGAAACAATTTTTGCTACCAGAGTCTCTGATAGAAGTTTCATTTCTCAAACATATAGAGAACTGAGCCAAATTTATAAGAATACTAATTTATTCCCCAGGTGAAAAATGGTAAAAGAATGTGAACAGACCATTTTGAGAGGAACAAATTTATGCTGTCTATAGTCATATGAAAACGTGCTCCAAATCACTATTGACTAGAGAAATGCAAATCAAAATTACTTTGAACACCTATCATATTAGCTAAGATGACAAAAGATAAAAATGATAAATGTCGGAGAAGATGTGGGAAAATTGGAACACTAATTCATTGTTAGTGGAGCTGTGAGTTGATGCCACCATTCTGGAGAGCAATTGGGAACTATGCTCAAAGGGCTATATCCCTTGACTTGTAGCTCTATATCCCAAAGAGATCATAAAAATGGGGAAAGAGCCTACATGTACAAAATATTTATAGCAGTTCTTTCTGTGGTAGCCAAGAATTATAAATTGCACATATGCCCATCAGTTGGGGAATGACTGAACAAGTTGAAGTATATGAATGTGATGGAATACTATTGTGCTATAAATAATGATGAACAGATTTCAGAAAAACCTGGAAAGAACCAGGATAATATTGTATACAGTAACAGAAATTTTGTACAATGATTAACTACTATAGGTTTAGCTCTTCATAAAAACTCATCAAAAATATCTAAGAAATTCCAAAAGACTCATGACAAAAAATGCTGTCCACATCCAGAGAAAGAACAATGGAGTCTGAATGGAGATTGAAGCAGACTATTTTCACTTTTATTTGGTTTTTTTCTTTCTCTTGATTTTTGCCTTTTGTTCTGATTCTTCTTTTACAATACGACTAATGTGACAATTTGTGACATATGAATGTAATGGAATATCATTGGTCCGCAAGAAAAATGATGAGCAGGAAGAATTCAGAAAAACCTGGAAAGGTTTACATGAATTGATGCTAAGTGAAGTGAGTAGAATCCAAAGAACGTTGTAGACAGTAACAGCAATATTTTGCCATGCCTAATGTTGATAGACTTGACTTTTCTCAGCAAAGCAAGGGTCTAAGAGATCTTCAAAGGACACATGATGCAAAATGCTATGCATATTCAGAAAATGAACTATGGAATCTGAATGCAGACTGAAGTATACTATTTGAACTCTTTTTCTGTTTCTTTGTTTTTCTTTCTTCTTTCTCATGATTTATTCCATTCTTTCTAATTCTTCTTTATAAGATGACTAATGTGAAAATTTGTTTGATATGAATGTATATGTAGTCTATAACAGATTTGCATGTTGTTTTGGGGAGGAGGAGGAGGGAGAAGAGAAGAGTAGAAAATGTAAATCTCAAAATCTTATAGAAGTGAATATTGAAAACTAAAAATAAATAAATAAATGATTTAAAATTAAAAAGAACTTTTTTCTTTTTAAAAGAATGAAGAGCTCATTTTGCAAGTCAGTTCCTTTTTAGGACTTTTCCTGTAGCCTATTAATAGCCTATGAATCTTTACCACATGCAAGGTTCAGGTAAAGATACAAAGAATAAATGGAGAGGATTCTGGGAAGATGGAGGAATAGGTCAGAAAATTCCAAAATCTCAAAATTTTCTTCCACAAAAGAGATAAAATAGCACTTTTAGGCAAATAAAGTGCAGGGAAAAATAAATAAGGAAAAGGACACAATAGGGGGCTTCCTGGGACAATTGGAGAAGATCAGAAGAAAATCCCCAGGACAAAGTTTGGTCCCTACGAAGAGTAAACACCTCAGTGCTAGGGTCCCTGTTAACGACAAGTGGCAAAGTCTGCGGATACCTGCTTTGGGAGCTTGCCCTGGCCCCAGCCACCAGAACTTTTACCCCTAGGATAATGAGGGGAATTGGGCATGTGAGCTGGGGAAGATTGAGGGAGCCTCTGCTGACAAGGAACACCAGTCCTAGCTGTGGTGTGGAGATGTGGCCAGGGATGACAAGGAACTATCACACACCCAGTGAGTATGAACGAAGTGGGGCAGAATGCCCCTGGCTGTGGGCCCTTTCATGATGTTGAAGGTTTGGCTTTGGTTCCAGGCTAAAGGGGAGACCTGAGATCTGGGGTAAAAGGCACCATATACCATCCCCCAGGGCTAGAGGTGACTACAAAAATTAAGCTGTTACTACAAAAATTAATGTACAGACAAAAGAGAAAGAATCCAACCAGAGGAAATTTTTATGGGAATAGAGAAGACTGGGTTTCATCTTCAGAGGAGGATACTGAAGCAAAGAAACCTTCTTCTGCCCCACAGAGTAATGTCAAATGGTCACCTGCTCAAAAAGAATTAATAGAACTTTAAAGACTTGGAAAATTGAAGTAGAGAGGTGGAAGAAAAACCAAAAAAAGTAGAATAATCCAAGAAAAACAATAAGATTATAAAAAGAAAGTCAACCAATTAGAAAAGGAAATCCAAAATCTTAAGAAAATGACACTTTGAAAATTAGAACTTGGCAAGTAAAGTTAGTGAAGTTATAAGATATCAAGAAATAATTAAATAAAACGGAAAGAGTGAAAAAAATACAAGAGAAACTGGGACATCTCTTGCAAAAAACAACTGATCTGGAGGAAAAATCCAGAAGAAAAAACATAAGAATAATTGGACAAACTGAAAATTATAATCAAAAAAATAATCTTCTTAGAATAATGCAAAAAATAATTTTTTTTAAATTGTCCTGAAGCATTAGAACAGAAGGGGAAAGTAAAAATAGGAAAAAAAAATCCATTAAACACCATTTGAAAGAGATACTATGAGGAAAACTCTCAGGAATACCATAGTCAAATTCTGAGACCCCCAGTTCAAGGATAAAATATTAAAAGCAATAAGAAAAAATCAATTTAAATATAATGGTGCCACAATTAGAATCACGCAAGACATATCAGGGCAGACACCAAAGAACCCCAGATCTTGGAACACTATGTATTGAAGAGCAAAAGAACTGGGGCACCAGACAAAAAATTGATACTCAGTAAAGTTAAGCACAGTGCTGAATGAGAAAAAATGGACATTTGATCACCTGTCAGACTTTTAAGACTTTGCTCAAAAAAAAAAAAAAAAAAAACCTGAACGTAATAGATTTGACATGCAAGAGCCAAGAGAAACATAACGTACATGCTAAAGACTGATTACAAGGGATTCAATAGGGACAAATCATTTACTTTTTATATATGCAAAATGTATATATCTCTAACATTGTAACTGGAGAGTTCATAAGAAAGATTGGAGTTGTTCTGAGTGTGATATGACTTTTAAAAGTAAAACAATTTAGGAACAGCTAAAAAGAGTAATTACTTTATACAAATGAGGTGCAAGAGGGAGAATCAGTACAGAGGAATTAGATGGGGGAGGAGGACTGGTAGTTCTGATAACGTACAATTATCGGGAATGCATTTACAAGGAAACAATACACGTACATATATATATGTATATATATACATATATATTTAAAAGAGTATAAGTCTTCTAAATTCAGAAGAAATAAAATGGTAAAGGGATAGGGAGGGGAGAGAAGATAAGGAATGGATCTCTAGAGGGGAATGTGAGGGAATAGTTCATAGGGGGCTGCAGAAGGATATTTAGATTAATGGGAATGTGGGTATAGGGGAGGGATCCTTGGAGAGGATTAGGCTAAGTAAAGTAGAAGTAAAGTAGAGGGGTCAGGAGGGATAAGAAACAAGAGATATGCTCAAGCAAAAAGCAAAAATCAGGAGTAGAATTGGTAGGAAAAGTATATGTGCCTATGTATGTATATACATATATGAGTTTATGTATATATCTGTATTTAAATAATAATATGTTCACACTTAATTGTAGCCTTGAGGGTGAAGGGGAGAGGAAGGGCAAAAAAAGAATAAAGTAAAAAGTGCACAGCAGAAAGCAAAAGAAAACTTACAAGGAAGCAAAGAAAAGGACAGCTCTCAGTACAATGTATGGTATTTATCACCCAGGTTTTTTTTTAGTGAAAATTTATCATGTATTTGAATCCTCTCACGTTCATCTATGCACATGAAATTTTTTTTTCTTTTCTTACTTTACATTTAATTTCCAATGTATAAGTTTATGACATGCTTTTTTTCCTTACTCTATATTTATGTTCTGGTGTTTTAGTGTAAAATAATTTTTTTAAAAAGAAAGAATAAATGGCATGTCTGACTGAAACTTTCTAAACTTTCATATGTGTTACATGTAGTTCCATTTGTTCATCTTCCACGTGGTTTTCATCACATGAACTAATGGCTGCAAAGTCAATGTAATTAAGCTTCTTAAGGCCCTATTTAATCATACTGTCTTACTACTAACAGATTTAAGCAGTATTAAAATGGTATGGAAGCTGAAAAAATTAATCTGGAAGAAAGATTTCTACAAGTCTGTCCTAAGAAGAAGTTCTATTCCAGGTACTGTCAGCTAATCACCAAGTTATAGGCAGTAAGTCAATTTAAAAGAAAGAACTTCTGGGAGCCAAGATGGTGTATCAAGCAGTAAATCATTTTAACTCCCCCATATTTGCCTCTGAACAACCAACTAACCATACACTAGTGCCTCAAAATAAATTCTGAATCAGCAGAGCCAGGGAAAAGGTGAGGTGGAACAGTCTTTTAGCCCTAGAGAATTGGAGGATCTACACGAAAGTTTCATCTTGCAGGGAGAGGGAGAGAACATGCCAGGACAGGAAGCATCCCAGCAAACCAGCAGCAAGCCCCACTTCAGCAAACCAATGGGAGGTCCTGAGCCCCAGTGCCATGGAGCAGGCATATATCAACACCAGGACCCCTGAGTGCCTAAGCATAGCCAGGGGAACTGGTAGACTCCAACTACAAAAAGAACCCCAGGCTTCAGGGCAACCCTGGGTGCATAGGTGTCCTCCAGCAGCCAGACCTCCATGTGCTTCATTGTAGCCCAATAAACGCAGAAAAACCCCACCAGGCCTCAGAACGTGCCAAGCACCACCACTGCTACCCCAGCTCAGCACCAGGCAAACTGCCAGAACTTTAGAGCCTCCAGCAGCACTAGCCAACCCTCATTCCACCTCCAAAGCATAGCAGCAGAAAAGAGAGCTCCCTGTGGGCCTCAGAGCAAGATTAGTGCAGCACCAAGGAAATAACCAAGGTCTGCAGCCATGAGAACATGAAGTCAGAGACAGTGTTCCTTCCACCCTGGGACCAGAACTCAGATGTAAAAGAAGGTAAAAGGCCAAAACAAAAAAGAGGAAGGGGCATGAGCAGGAAAAGAAGCAAAGAATCTGACTATAGAAAGTTATTCTGGTGACAGGAAAGGCGGAGACACAAACTCAGAAGAGGAAAACAATGTCAAAACACCTATAGACAAAACTCCAAAAAAAAATGGGAAGTCATCTCAAGCCCATAAAGAATTCATGGAAGGAACCTAAAAGTCAGAGGAGAGAAGTAGAAGAAAAATGGGGGAAAGAAATGAGAGTCATGCAGGAGAAATATGGGGGGGTGGGGGGTGGAAATCAACAACACGTAAAACTGCTTTAAAAGTCAAAAAGGCCAGATGGAAAGAGATACAAAAATCCAATGGGGGCAAAAAAAAGGACCTATGGCTTAAGAAGTACAATTGGACAATTAAATGGAAATAAATAAATGAATGGAAAAGAAAGTACAGAAGCTAATTGAGGAAAAAAGTTAAAATTGGACAAATGGAAGTTAATGATAATTCTAAGAAGATTCAGTACAAAAAATTCAAGTGAAACTTGAAAGGAGAAAGAAAACTCCTTTGAAGCTGTCTACTTCATGAAGTCATCTGTTTCAGGAAAACATTTTTCCTTAGAAATTCTTGTCATTGGGGGCAGAGCCAAGATGGCAGAGTAGAAAGACGCACATACACATAGCTCCGAACCCACAACGCATAGAACAACTACAAAGAAGTAACTCACAGCGAATTCTGCACCCAGAGGCCACAAAACATTGGAGTGAGGGAGATTTCTGTCCTGGAGAGACCTGCAAACCTCTCGCAAAAGGTTCTTCCCGCTGCGGACTGGGCGCCAGGACTGGGAGCTGAGTACAGCCCTGCCGGGGTCGCTGCACCGAGAGGAAAAGATCCAAACAGGCTTCAGGGACGGGATCTCCAGCGGCTGCACAGGTCCTTCCACCCACAGGTGACGGGAGTCAGTGAGAGAGTCTCTTTGGCGGGTAGAGGGGGGAATGGGGTGCCCCCATGGCTCAGGTCCCCTCGGGAGACAGAAGCTGAGGGGCGGTGGCAGACCGGGGCTCCCCAAGCAGGCAGGAGCCTGGATCCATTCTTGAAGGTCTCTGCATAAACTCCCTGAGGGAACTGAGCCCTTGAGGCGGCCCTGCCCCGACCTGAGCATCTGAAATTAATCTCACACTGAATAGCAGCCCTGCCACCGCCCAAAGCCCTGAGGCTGGAAGCAGCATTTGAATCTCAGACCCCAAACGCTGGCTGGGAGGATAAGGAGGTGAGGTGGGTGTGAGGAGAATATTCAGAGGTCAAGTCACTGGCTGAGAAAATGCCCAGAAAAGGGAAAAGAAATATGACTATACAAGGTTACTTTCTTGGTGAACAGGCATTTCCTCCCTTCCTTTCTGATGAGGAAGAACAATGCTTACCATCAGGCAAAGACACAGAAATCAAGGCTTCTGTGTCCCAGCCCACCCAATGGGCTCAGGCCATGGAAGAGTTCAAAAAGAATTTTGAAAATCAAGTTAGAGAGGTGGAGGAAAAACTGGGAAGAGAAATGAGAGACATGAAGTCAAAGCATGAACAGCACATCAGCTCCCTGATAAAGGAGACCCAAAAAAATGTTGAAGAAAATAACACCTTGAAAACTGGCCTAACTCAATTGGCAAAAGAGGTTCACAAAGCCAATGAGGAGAAGAATGCTTTCAAAAGCAGAAGTAGCCAAATGGAAAAGGAGATTCAAAAGCTCACTGAAGAAAATAGTTCTTTCAAAATTAGAATGGCACAGATGGAGGTTAAGGACTTTCTGAGAAAGCAAGAAATCACAGAACAAAGCCAGAAGAATGGAAAAATGGAAGATAATGTGAAATATCTCATTGGAAAAACAACTGACCTGGAAAATAGATCCAGGAGAGACAATTTAAAAATTATCGGAGTGCCTGAAAACCATGATCAAAAGAAGAGCCTAGACTTCATTTTTCATGAAATTATCAAGGAAAACTGCCCTGAGATTCTAGAACCAGAGGGCAAAATAAATATTCAAGGAATCCACAGAACACCTCCTGAAAGAGATCCAAAAAGAGAAACTCCTAGGAATATTGTGGCCAAATTCCAGAGTTCCCAGGTCAAGGAGAAAATATTGCAAGCAGCTAGAAAGAAACAATTCAAGTATTGTGGAAATACAATCAGGATAACACAAGATCTAGCAGCCTCTACATTAAGGGATCGAAGGGCTTGGAATAGGATATTCCAGAAGTCAAAGGAACTAGGGCTAAAACCAAGAATCACCTACCCAGCAAAACTGAGTATAATACTTCAGGGGAAAAATTGGTCTTTCAATGAAATAGAGGATTTTCAAGCATTCTTGATGAAAACACCAGAGCTGATAAGAAAATTTGACTTCCACACACAAGAATGAAGAGAACCATGAAAAGGTGAACAACAAGGAGAAGTCATAAGGGACTTACTAGAGTTGAACTGTTTGCATTGCTACATGGAAAGGCAATATTTGTAACTCTTGAAACTTTTCAGTATCTGGGTACTGGGTGGAATTACACACACACACGCACACACACATAGAGACAGAGTGCACAGAGTGAATTGAAGAGGATGGGATCATATGTTAAAAAAATGAAATCAAGCAGTGAGAGAGAAATATATTGGGAGGAGAAAGGGAGAAATGGAATGGGGCAAATTATCTCTCATAAAAGAGGCAAGCAAAAGACTTATTAGTGGAGGGATAAAGAGGGGAGGTAAGAGAAAAACATGAAGTTTACTCTCATCACATTACACTAAAGGAAAGAATAAAATGCACATTCATTTTGGTATGAAAACCTATCTTACAATACAGGAGGGTGGGGGATAAAGGGATAAGCAGGGTGGAGGGGATGATAGAAGGGAGGGCATGGGGAGGAGAGTGCAATTTGAGGTCGACACTCATGGGGAGGGATAGGATCAAAAGAGAATAGAAGTAATGGGGGACAGGATAGGATGGAGGGAAACATAGTTAGTCCTATACAACACAACTATTATGGAAGTCATTTGCAAAACTACACAGATTTGGCCTATATTGAATTGCTTGCCTTCCAAAGGGAAGGGCTGGAGAGGGAGGTAAAGAAGTTGAACTCAAAGTGTTAGGATCAACTGTCGAGTAATGTTCTTGCCACTAGGAAATAAGATATACAGGTAAAGGGGTATAGAAAGCTATCTGGCCCTACAGGACAAAAGAGAAGACGGAGACAAGGGCAGAGAGGGATGATAGAAGAGAGAGCAGATTGGTCAGAGGGGCAATTAGAATGCTTGGTGTTTGGGGGGGGAGGGGAGAAAAGGGGAGAAAATTTGTAACCCAAAATTTTGTGAAAATGAATGTTAAAAGTTAAATAAAAAAAACAAATAGAAACTGGGGGGTCGCTAAACCTCACATAAGGTTTATATGCCATGTATTGACTTTTAAAACTACAAAGAAACAGAAAAAAAAAGAAAGAAAGAAATTCTTGTCATTGACTGAAGTCCACAAATTGCTTAATTCAATCTCTCTAAACTCAGAGACATTCATTCCGGAGTCATAGTTAATTCTAACAGACATCATGAATCAATCAAATTCAAAAGAATGAAAAATGAAAGAAAATCTAAAATACATCTTGGGGAAAACAAATGACTTGAAAAATAGGCCCAGGAGAGACAATATCAGAATCATTGGTCTACCTGAAAGTCATAATCAAAAGGGGGACCTGGATAACATCTTTCAAGAAATTATCAAGGAAAACTGTCCTGATATCTTGGAACCAAAGGGCAAAAAAGACATTGAAATAATCCACCAATTACCTCAGGAAAGAAATCAAGTGAAGGAAAAAATACTACAAGTGACCAGAAAGAAACAATTCAAATATCAGGGAGTCACAATCAGTATCACGCTGAACTTGGAAGCTGTGATACTAAAGGATCAGAGGTCATAGAACCTGATATTCTGGAGGGCAAAGGAATTAGGACTACAACCAAGAATTATTTACCAGCAAAATTAAGCATAACAAATCAAAGGGGAAAATGGTTCTTTAACAAAAATAGAAGGATGTTAAGTCTTCATAAAGAGAAGACCAGAACTAAATCAAAACTTTGACTTCCAATATCAAGACTCAAGACAAACATAAGGTAACAAGGGAAAAGAAAACAGAAAGGATTCAATAGAGCTCAATTGTTTACATTCCTACATGGGAAGATAATACTTGTAACTCTTTAAAAACTGTTTCAATAACAGTACAGATAGAAGAAATAAACATAGATAGAGGGTATGCATGCAAGGGTATTTGAAGAAATATCAAAAAAAGAAGGGATGAGAATGGGGAGTTAAAAGGGTGCAGAAGGAAGGGATACGTAGAACGGGGCAAATTATCTTACATGAAGCAACAAGAAATAACTATTGTAGTGGAGGGGAAGATGGGGGAGTGATGGGCATTGTTTGAACCTTACTGCCATCAGCATTGGCTCAAAGAAAGATATACATGGTCAGATGAGTATAGAAATCTATCTTACCTGACAGGGAAATAGGAGGAGAGGAGATTAAATAAAGGGGAGGTGGAGAATGACCAAAGGAAGGGCAGATCACGACAGGGGATAGAAGCAAAACATTGGTGATGTGGGAAAGGGTGAAAGGAGGGAGAGGGCAAAGAGGAGGAAGAATAGGATGGAGGGAAGTACACCAATAGTAGTCATAACTGTGAATAGGATGAACTCTCCCATAAAACAGAAATGGACAGCAGAGTAGATCAAAAACCAGTATCCTACGATATGTTGCATACCAGAAACACACTTGAAACAGAGAGACACACAGAGAGCAAAGGAAAACCTGGAAAGACTTGTACAAACTTATGAAAAGTCAAATGAACAAAACCACAAAAACAGTGCACATTGTATTAGCAAACTCATGTGATGACCACCTATGAATGACTCAGCTTTTCTCAGCAACACAATAATCCAAGACAAGTACAAAGGACTTATGAAGGAAAATGCTATTTATATCCGGAAAAAGAATGGATGGACTCTACATGAAGACTGAAGCATACTTTTTTACTTACTTTATTTTTTTCAATAAATAATTTTAATAATTAGTTTTGGTTTACTTTTGAACTGTTTCTTCTCCCACAACCATGATGAATATGAAAATATTTTACATGATATGTGGGTGTAAAGTAAATGATGTGATAATAAAGATGTGATTTAAGGGTGCAAAGGGATTGTAAAAGTAATGTGAAAAGAAAGAGGGAGAAAATGGTAAATTACACCGCAGGAAGAGGCACAAATTTATATAAGAGTAGAGGGATACAGGGGAGGAAGATGAGCGTTTTTTGAGAGTTACTCTCATCTAATTTCATTCCAGGAGGGCACAACAAATTAAGTGCATGATTCTAACTAGCTCTAGACAGTAGGGGGAAAATGGGGAAATAAAACTGAGGGAAGACTAAAAGGGAAGGGAGGACTGGTAAGGGCAAAGTGGAGTAAAAGGAAGGGGAACTGAAATAAGAAAGGGAAGACTGCAGAAGGTGGTGTTCAAAAATTAAAACTCTACTGTGGAGGGGAAGAAAGGAGGGAGAACTAAAAGCACAAACGGGGGAAAGAGGATGCAGCGAAAGATATAGATTGTAATCATAACTGTGAATTTGAATAGGATGAACTCTGCCATAAAAAGGAAAGGAAAGCAGAATGGATTAAAAACAATAATCCAACAACATGTTGTTTACAAGAAACACATTTGAAACAGGGGGAGATACACAGGGTAAAGGTAAAAGGTTGGAGCAGAACACATTTTGTTTCATTTGATGTAAAAAAAGCAGGGGTAGCAATCCTAATCTCAGACACAACAAAACCAGAAATAGATCTAATCAAAAGAGATAAGGGAGGAAACTACATCCTCCTAAAAAGCATCATAGACAACCAAGCAATCTCATTTCTAAACATAAATGCTTTAAGTGAAAAAGCATCCAAACTCTTAGAGAAGAAGATAAAGGATTTACAGGAAGAAATAGACAGGAAAATTATTACTGGGGGACCTCAACCTTCCCCTCTCTAAACTTGATAAATCTAACCTCAAAATAAACAAGAAAGAAGGCAACGAGGGGAATAAAACTCTGGATAAGTTAGATATGATAGATATCTGGAGAAAACTGAATGGGAATAGAAAGGGATATACCACTTTCTTAGTGATACATGACATATATACAAAAATTGACTATGTACGCGGGCACAAAAACCTCACAGTCCAGTGCAGAAAGGCAGGGTTACACAATGCTCCCTTCTCAGATCATAATACAGTAAAAATTTTATGTAACAAAAGGACATGGAAACATAGACCTAAAATTAATTGGGAACCAAATAATCTAATTCTAAAGAATGAGTGGATTAAACAACAAATTATAGAAACCATCAGCAACATCATTCAAGAGATGACAATAATGAGACAACTTACCAAATCTTATGGGATAATGCAAAGGCAGTTCTTAGGGGAAGTTTTATATCTGTGAGTACCTACACGAATTAAATAGAGAAAGAGGAGATCTGTGAATTGAGCAAGGAGCTGAAAAAGCTAGAAAAAGAACAAATTTAAAATCACCAAGTAAATACCAAATTAGAAATACTGAAAACCAAAGGAGAGATTTAATAAAATTTGAAATTAAGAAAACTGTTGAAATGATAAATAAAACTAAGAGTTTGGTTTTATGAAAAAAAACAATAAAATTGATAAACCTTTGGTTAATTTGATTAAGAAAAAAGGAAGAAAAACAAATGACCGATATCAGAAATGAAAATGGTGAACTCACCTCCAATGAGGAGGAAGCTAAAACAATAACTAGAAATTACTTTGCCCATAAATTCGACAATTTAAATGAGATGGATGATTATTTTAAAAATTATAAACTGCCCAGATTAAGACAAGAGCAAGGTGAATATTTAAATAACCCCATCTCATAAAAAGTAATTGAACAAACCCTCAATGAACTCCCTTGGAAAAAATCTCCAGGGTGGAATAGATTTACAAGTGAATTCAATAAAACATTTTTTAAAAAGCTAATTCCAATACTATGCAGACTATTTGGAGAAATTGTGGAAGGAATCCTCCCAAATACTTTTTATGATTCAAATACGATTTTGATACCTAAACCAGGAAGAGCCAAAACAGAGAAAGAAAATTATAAATCAATATCTCTAAGGAACGTAAAATATAAAAATTTTGAATAAGATGTTAGCAAAAACAATACATCAACTTATCCTGAGAAAAATACATTATAGACAAGTAGGATTCATACCAGGAATGCAGGCCTGGTTTAGTATTGGGAAAACTATTAGCATTATTGATCATATCAACAACAAAACTTACAAAAACCACATGATCATCTCAATACCTGTAGAAAAAGCTTTTGATAAAATACAACACCCATTTCTATAGAAAACACTGGAGAGCATAGCAATAAATGTAACTTTCAATAAATAATAAGCAATATCTACCTAAAACCTTCAGCGAGCATTATATGCAATGGAAATAAGGTAGATGCATTTACAACAAGTTCAGAAGTGAAACAAGAACATCCATTATCACCACTATTATTCAATATGGTACTAGAAATGTCAGCTGTGGCAATAAGAGAAGAAAAAGAAATTTAAGGAATTAGAATAGGCAAAGAAGAAACTAAGTTAGCACTCTATGCAGATAATATGATGATGTACTTAGACAATCCCAAAGAATCAAGTAAAAACTTCTTGAAATAATAAATAACTTTAGCAAAGATGCAAGTTACAAAATAAACCCACAGAAATCTGCATTTCTATATCTTAGTAACAAAGCTCAACAGCAACAGATAGAAAAACAAATCCCATTTAAAGTTAGGGTAGACACTATAAAATCTTTGAGTGTCTACCTGCCAAAACAAAGCCAGGGACATATATTAACTCAAATAAAGTCAGATCTAAATAAGTGGAAAAACATCAGTAGCTCGTGGGTAGGCTGAGTCAACAGAAGAAAAATGACAGTTCTACCTAAATTAATTTACTTATTCAGGGATATACCAATCAAACTATCAGATAATTATTTTCTACAGATGGAAAAAATAATATCAAAATTTATCTGGAAGAACAAAAAGTCCAGAATACCAAGGGAACTAATTAAAAGAAATGCTAGGGAAGGTGATCTACCTCTATCGGATCTCAAATTGTATTTTAAAGCAGCAATTATCAAAACCATTTGGTACTAGCTAAGAAACAGAAGGGTAGACCAGTGAAATAGGTTACATACTCAAGTCAAAGTAGTCAATGAATATAGCAATCTACTGTTTGATAAACACAATGACCCCACCTTCTGGGATAAGAACTCACTATTTGACAAGAATTGCTGCCTCACACCATACACAAGAATGAAGTTCAAAAGGGTACAAGATCTAGGTATAAATATTGATACTATAAACAAATTAGTGGAGTAAGGAATGCTGTATCAGATTTAGGGAGAATGGAGGAATTTTTGACTAAACAAGAGATAGAAAACATTATGAAGTGCAAAATGGATAATTTTGATTACATTAAATTGAAAGGTTTTTTGCACAACCAAACCCAATTCAAACAAGATTAGCATGGAAGCAGAAAACAGAGAAAGAATTTTTGCAACTACTGTCTGTGTTAAAGGTCTCGTTTCTACAATTCACAGAGAAATGAGTCAAATGTGCAAGAATACAAGTAATTTCCCAATTGATAAATGATCAAAGGATATGAACAGGCAATTTTCAGAGGAAGAAATTAAAGCTATCTATACTCATATGAAAAAAGCTCTAAATCACTATTGATTAGAGAGATTCAAATCAAAACAACTCTGAGATGCTACATCACACTATCAGATTGGCTAACATGACAAAACAAGAAGATGATAGATGTTGGAGAAGATGTGAGAGAGTTGGAACACTAATTCATTGTTGGTGGAGCTGTGAGTTAATCCAACCATTCTGGAGAGCAATTTGTAACTATGCCCAAAGGGCTACAAAAGATGTGCATACCCTTTTACCCAGTAATATAGTTTCTAGACCTGTACCCCCAAGAGATCATAAAAATGGGAAAAGGTCCCATATGTACAAAATTATTTCTAGCACTTCTCTTTGTGGTGGGCAAGAACTGGAAATCGAGGAAATTCCCATCAATTGGGGAATGGCTGAATAAATTGTGGTGTATGAATGCATTGGAATACTATTGTGCTATAAGAAATGATGAGCAGGAAGCCTTCAGAGAAACCTGAAAATACTTATATGAACTGAAACCGAATGAAAGGAGCACAACCAGGAGAACTTTGTACACAGCAACAACCACAGAGTGCAAGGAATTTTTATGGTACACTTAGTATTCCATTGCAATACAAGGACGTGAAACATTCTCAATGGTCTCTTAAGGCAAAATGCCTTCCACATTTGAAAGAGGAACTATGGAATTCGAACACAGAATGAAGCAGATCATTTTCTTTTTGCGTTATGTTTTGTTTTGTTTTATGATTTCTCCCATTCATTTTAATTCTTCCATGCAACATGACTAAGGTGAAATATAGTTAATAGGAATGTCTGTGTAGAACCTATACAAAATTGTATGTTGTCCCAGGGAAGGAGTGGGGAGGTTGGGGGAAAGAAAGGGAGGGAGGGGAAAGAAATCTAAGATACATGGAAGTCATTGTAGAACACTGGAAACAAATAAAATGATAAAAAAAAAAAAAAGAACTTTTTCTGCCATGGAGCATAATATTTCTCTGATCCCACATTTCTCATCATTTTTGCTTACCTTCCCTACCGAATCCCAGGAGCACCTAGGTACTGCAGTACTGAACCTGAAGTGAGGAAGACCTGAGTTTAAATCCTACTTTTGTGTCCCTGCAAAAGTCACTTAACCCCTATATGCCGCAGTTCATCAACTGTAAAATAAGGACACACTGAAGAAGGAAATGAAAAACTCCTTTAGTATTTTTGCCAAGAAAACACAGTGGACAAGCCTTGAGTTCATCATACAACTGAATGACCAAACAAATCAAATCCCAACCTTTGCATAGAAAAGTGAAAAACAATGTGCTCCCTCCTTAAAGATTCTGCAGAAATAGGAAAGTAGACACATGAGTTGGGAGCTACTGATGTTTGCTCAACCACTCTTTCTAGGGTAGCAAAAATATACAGGATTTTTCTAAGTATTTGATTTTTTCTTCTCTTTCATATGTCATATAAATCTATCCTTCAATGCCTTCAAAATTGTCTCACTTCCACCAAAGGTCAGCCTCCTCTACATATGTACATATTTAGTTTAATCAAGCTGTACTTCCTGGAATTGTTTTATTTAGAGTCATTTCTATTTCCTTATTTAGTACATTACATTATTTCATGTATTCATGTAATTAATGCTTTCAAATATACAAACATAAAGATATTAGAACCACATAATGGTTCACTTCAGGACTTTCTCCTAAATAATTACATAGTTGATAGTAATGAAACAGCACAAATTTAAAATACTACATATACATGCATAATTAATATCTGCTATGTAAAAATGACCAGAAGCAAAATGAGATAATTTTTATAAAATTTCTGTGTAGGATAAGCTACTAGTGGCTCCTTGAATAGAAGGTAAAACTTCTTATCCCCTATTACAATAAAAGAAACATTTCTCTCTGGTTTATATTTATTTTGTAAACTCTCACACCAATGTTACACTCTATTTATATGTACATATGTGCATATATGAGGATACACTTATGAATATATATGAAAATATCTAGATAGACACATACATATGTATGCCCTTGCTGCATCAAATCAAGGCCCACATCATTAATTTACTCATGATATTTGCTTACTTCACACTAGCTTTCAGTTCTGATAGTACCCAGTCATTAACCAGATTTCAGTACCCAGTAATTAACCAGATCTCAGAGCCCCCACCATATATAGCCCTCTTGAGCCAGATGCTGATATAGTATTTTATACATACATCCATTTTACCTTTCTGGTTGAAGGAAATGCAGAATATCTATATTTAAAAAGTTTAGAAACGTCAGTGATAGTGGCAGCACAGTTCTGTGGTAAAAAATTATTAAGTCTGGAAAAAGTGACTCTTCCAACCCTAGAAGAATCAAATTTACCCAGACATCAGTGATTTCCAGCACTGTGATGGCCTTCACTAGTCTGTTTAAGATGGCATTATGCTGGGAGATAAAGCAAAGATGACAGTGTCAAAGCAGGGACTTGCTTGAGTTTTCCTGCAAACCTTTCTAAATACCTGTAAAAAATGACTCTAAAATTTTAGAACTGCAGAACCCACAAAATGAAAGAGTGAAACAAGATTCCATCCCAAGGCAGCCTGGAAGGTTGACAGGAAGGGTCTATCATACTGAGTTGGGAATGGAGTACAGTTCAGCATAGGCTGCCAGAATAGATGGGACTGGAGTTGGCCTCAGGGGACTGAATTACTGGCAGCTGGGGCAGTTACCAACCTTCTCAACTCACAAATGTCAAAGACAACATAGAAGATCAATGGGATAACTCTGTCTGACCTGGGTGAGAGAAGAGCTCCATCCAGACCCAGTGGCAGGGTGGCAGAGATGGTGCTGGTGAGCAGCAGCCACTTCTGCTGTTGCATCTAGAGCTCCTGGCCCAGAGATGGAGTGGGAATTGAGCAGGTAATGAGAGGGAGATTGTAGGAATCCCTTTGCTGGTGCTGAGGCAGAATTCTCTTGCTTTGCCCTATTTGGATCTGGGTCGCAGTCCTGGGTGGTGATCCTGGAGTGAGGAAGAGCATTGGTGTGGTGGAATTTGTGGTGCCAGGGAGAAGGAATCCTCTTCACAGTCCCAAGATAGAAGAGAGTGCTTGTGGTCACTCACAGACTATAGCACAGGCCAGGAAAAGGGTAAACAGCTCTCATTTGATCATAACACCTTGGAAGAACTGAAAATTTAGAGGCCTCTGGAAGTATCTCTAAAAACAACAGGACAAAACCCCTGAATGTGGGAGAATACACTTCCCCTCCCTCACTGGAAGCAGAATCCTACCTTGATAAAAAGTTCTAAAGTCAAGTATTTGACTGGTAATAAATGAGCAGTGTAAAAAAAACCTCAGATTATATAATCTTACTTTGGTGACAAAAACTCTCAAAACATACAACCAAAAGAAGACAACAAAGTCAAAGCTCTTAGCTCTAAACCCTCCAAGAAAAATATGATTTCATCTCAGGACATGGAGGAGCTCAAAAAGAATTTTGAAAATCAAGCAAGAGAAGTAGAGGAAAAATTGGAAAGAGATATGACAGTTGATGCAAGAAAATCATGAAAACGAATCAACAGTTTGCTAAAGAAGACCCTCAAAAAATACTGAAGAGAATAATACATTAAAAAATAGACTAAGCCAAATGGCAAAAGCCAATGAAGAGAAGAATGTCTTGAAAGTTAAAATTGGCCAAATGGAAAAGAAGGTCCAAAAGCTCACTGAAGAAAATAGTACCTTAAAAAATTAGAATCGAGGGGGCAGCTAGGTGGTGCAATAAATAGAGCCTTGGTCCTGGAGTCAGGAGGACTCCTGAGTTCAAATCCAGCCAAAGATACTTGACACTTAATAGCTGCATGACCTTGGGCAAGTGACTTGATGCCAATTGCCTAGCCTTCCTGCCTTCAAAAAAAAAAGAAAAAATTATAACTGGGCAAATGGAAGCTAATGACGTTTTGAGAAATTAAGAAATTATACAAAAGAATGAAAAAATAGAAGACAATGTGAACTATAACATTGGAAAAATAACTGACCTGGAAAATAGATCCAAGAGAGATAATTTAAAACTTATTGGACTACCTGAAAGCCATGATCAGAAAAAGAGCCTGGACATCATCTTTCAAGAAATTATGGAGGAAAACTGCTGTGATATTCTAGAACCAGAGAGTAAAATAGAAATTGAAGGAGTCCACCAATCATCTCTTGAGAGAGATCTCAAAAGAAAAACTCCTAGGAATATTGCAGCCAAATTTCAGAATTTCCAGGTCAAGGAGATAATATTGTAAGCAGCCAGAAAGAAATAATTCAAGTATCATGGAAACACAATCAGGATAACACAAGATCTAGCAGCTTCTACTGTAAGGGATAGGAAGGTTTGTAATATGATATTCAGAGGTAAAAGAAGCTAGGACTAAAATCAAGAATCACCTACCTAGCAGAACTGAGTATAGTCTTTCAGGGGGAAAATGAACATTCAATGACACTGAGGACTTTCAAGCATTCTTGATTAAAAGACCAGAGCTGAAATGAATATTTGATTTTCAGATACAGGACTGAAGAGAAGCATAAAAAGGTAAAGAGAAAAAAAAAATCATAAGGGACTTATTAAAGTTTGGCTGTTTACATTCCCACATGGAAAGATATTTGTTACTCATGAGACCTTTCTCAGTATTATGGTAGTGGGAGGAAATACATACATACATGCATACACACACACATATATATATATATATATACACATACATACATACATATATATGTATAGACACACATATATATATGGAGAAAATGACAGGGAGGCCACAGAGTGAGTTGAATATGAAGAAATTATATCTAAAAAATGTAATTAAGGGGTGAGAGAGGAATATACAGGGAGGAGAAAGTGAAAGATAGAATGAGATAAAATATCTCATATAAAACATGCAAAAAAAATCTTTTACAACGGAGGGAAGGAGAGGGTAGGGGTGAGAAGGAATGGATGAACTTTATTCTCATTGGATTTGGCTTAAGGGCGGAGTAACATACACATTAGATTGGGTTTCTTACCCTACAGGAAAGTAGGGGGAAGGGGATAAGCGAAGGGATGAGAGAGGGAAAGTTAAAGAAGACAATAGAATAAATGGGAGTTGGGAGGGATAGGATGGAGGAAAATATAGTCTTTCACAACATGATTATTATAGAAGTGTTATACATTAACTACACAATTATAAGCTACATTGAATTTTTTGCCTTCTCAATGAGGGTGGGTAGGGAGGGAAGAAGGAAGAAAATTTGAAACTCAAAGTTTTAAAAACGAATGCTAAAAATTATTTCTACATGCAACTGGGAAATAAGATGTACAGATAATGGAGTATAGAAATCTATCTCATCCTACAAGAAAGGGAGGAGGAGGTGAATAGGAGGGGTGGTCGGGTTAGAGAGGGGACCGCAGACTAAGAGAAGGGGTAAACAGAATGCAGGGTTGGGGGAGGGAGAGATGAGGAGAAAATTTGGAACTCAAAATCTTGGGGAAATGAATATTGGGTAAAATTAATTAATACAAATCTTTTAAAAGATAGCATTATGCTGCCCTGATAATAGTCCTACTTAAGCAAGAACTTCAGTGACAGAAGACATGGGAGAATGAAAGTGCTTGTCTCCAGAGTCAAATATCCTAGTCCCATTCAGTGATACCCAATCTAAACTGGTTCTATGAATAAAATGCCAGTGTGCAAACCTAAAAATAAGTTGGAGGTAGGAACCAGAGAGGTGACAGAATAGATCTCACCCTAATCTGATTATTTTGATGTGCTCTCTACCCTTTCTTGGTGCAAGGAGCTGTCATTAAGCCATAGGGATCAAATGCCTTTGGTCGCCCTCCTCTCAGCTAATCTTTGTGAACAACAGACAATAAGGTGCTCACTCAGGAAAAGATGTCTGTTTTCATTTGATTGTTCCCTCATTTCCACACTCTCCCTCTTCAAAACCATCAAAGTAAATGATAAGGTTTTCTGATCAGGAATTGAGCTTAATTTTATCCACACCATATCACTAAGGAAATGGTGAAAAGGCTGACCCATGGCATTTGACAACAGTAGGCTCACCACAATATTTATGTCCAAATGTTGTGATTTTATTGTCATTTATTTAAAAAACATTTTCTTACTAAAACCTTCACAGATATATGGTCGAATTTTCTTCTGCTTATTGTCATTTCATATTTAATAGTCTTAAGGCGATCTCATTGGGTTTTTCTCACTAAACTTTCTATAAGTTTCTTTTCCCCTCTAGTACTTGGTGTTTTGGAGATACTATTTTTCCATTCTCTCCTATAAAAGTTTACAATGAATTTATATTCTAAACTGGTGCTCCTCTTGGCCACTACGTCTTTCCATATGGTAAGGAGGGAAACTGTACACTGGCGGACGTGATTTAAGGACTTCTTTTTGTCTCCTCGTTATGATGGCTTACATGAATTAAATTTCCTAATGAAATGACTATATCCATTTTCCATTTTTAGCATCAGTAACATATCTAAATAGGTCGGATGGGGGACAGTTTAATTGCATGTTATATCTGCTTCTCATTTGCATATTTTCTTCTTACTTGGTGTTCATTTCAACATTTGCTCAATATATGTACACACACTACTAATTTGAAATTCATATTTATTGTTCTAAATCATTATTGATTACAGAAATGCACATTAAAATAACTCTGAAATATCACGTCACACCTATCAGATTGGATAACATGACAGAAAAAGAAAATGAGAAATGTTGGAAGGGATATGGGAAAATTGGGACACTGATGCATTGTTGATAGAGTTGTGAACTGAGCCAATCATTCTGAAGAGCAATTTGGAACTATGCCCAGAGGGGTATAAAACTGTGCCTACCTCTTAACCCAGCAATACCACTACGATGTATGTACCTCCAAATAAATCAAAGGGAAAGGGAAAGGACTTATATGTATAAAAATATTTGCAGCAGTTCTTCTTGTGATTTTCCAAAGAATTCGAAATTAAGGGGATGTCTATCAATTGGAGAATGGCCAAACAAGTTATTGCATGTGCTTGCAAAGACATACTATTGTATTGAAATGATGAGCACAATGATTTCACAAAAATCTGGAGAGACTTACATGGAGTGATGCAGAGTGAAGTAAGAAAAAACAGGAGTCCTATACAGTAACAGCAACATTGTATGATGGCTTAGCTATTCCCAGCAGTACAATGATCTAAGACAAGTCCAACAGACTCATGATGAAAAATGTCATGTACTTCCAGAGAAAGAATTGGTGGAGTCCGAATACAGATTGAAGCATGTTATTTTTCAGTTTATTGGGGGAGGGGAGAGTTTAGGGGTAGTTCATCTGTGTTTTCTTTCAAAACATGACTAATACAGGAATATGTCTTTCATGATTGCAGATGTGTAACCTATATAAAACTGTTTACTATCTCAGGGAGGGGGAAGAAAAAGCAGGGAGGGAGAGAATTTGGAGCGCAAATTTTTAACTAATAAACGTTTTAAAATTATTTGATGTGCAATTGGGAAAAATAAAATATTATTTTAAAAAAATAAAAGTACATGTTTATTTTAGTAAATTATTCTCACGTTGGAAGCTAGTTCTTTCCTGTATGTAAAGATAACAAATTGATTTTTATGATAATATTTGGTGTTGTGTATGACCAAGGTCTCCTTTCTGTCTGAAAAAGAATGTATGATAAATAGGCATGTAGCCTCTGTATAAATTCTTTGTTTCTTAGCAGTAATGTCAAATTCAAATAGAAATGTACCCCTGTAACCACACATTGGCTGAGAAAACAAAAAATTAGCAATATCAATATTTATTTATATTGATTTTGTTAAATATTTCTAATTACATTTCAATCTGATTCTACCCAACTACTCTCTTTGACACTTTTTATCCTAAGCATACCCTATGTGGCAAAGATACTGAAGATCAAAATACATATTGATAAAATTTGGGGAATTTTACTGAGTTCATAGTTTTTCTACATCCTCATCCTGTAAAACAGATGCTGAATCATTTGTTTTATGGTGGTAATTTTACAAATGATTTTCATGAGCCGAGCAAAAAAAAGATGACCAAATGTCCCGTTGAATTATATTTCCTGTTGTCTTGTAAACAAACGACTCTTTAATTACCTCTCAAGGAGAACCTGGATTCATTCTTCTGTCTGCCACTTCCTTCTAGCTTGAGAGGCAATCTGATGTAACGTATAGTTGGCCTTAGAGACATGAGGACATACTTTAAATTCCCATCCCTAACACAAATTCATTGTGTCATCCTGGGCAAGAAATTTAACCTTGGGGCAGAGCCAAGATGGCGGAATAGAAAGGCATATACACTCTAGCACTTCCCTCACAGCCCGCAAAATACCTGTAAATTATGACTCTCAGGAAATTCTAGAGCAGCAGAAGGCACAGAACGACAGAGAGAAACAGATTTCCAGCCAAAGATAACCTGGAAGGCCAACAAGAAAGGTCTATCCCATGGGATGCTGAGTGGAGCAGAGCCCAGCCCCAGCCACACAGCACGGGGAGGAACAGGACCAGAACTGATCTCCAAGGCAGAATCCCCAGAAACAGGGTCCCAGATTCCTCAACACACAAGCGACAAAGAAAGCTTCAAAGATCAGTGTGTCAGGGCTTTCCCAGTTGGACAAGAGGGGAGCAGAGTACTCCCAGCACTGGCCCCAGGCAGCAGCAGAGGCAGAGGTTGTAGCAACAGCAGGCAGCTACGGTGGCCATGGAAGCAACCTGGGTCCACTGTTCAAGCAGCTTAGCATCAAGTCTCTGGGGAAATTGAACACCTGATCTGAACCTCAACAGAGCACGGTCCTGGGGGAAGAGGAGCACTAAGACCCTCCTCTTGACCAAGGATTCGGAAGTCAAGTAACTGGTTCTGAAAATGCCCAAAAAAAGGTGAAAAAATAAGACCATACAAGGTCATTTTCTTGGTGCACAGATATCTCCTTCCATCCTTTCAGATGAAGAAGAACAATACATACCATCAGTGGAAATCAAGGCATTTGCCTCCAGTACCTCAAAAATGAATATGAAATGGGCTAAGGCCATAGAAGAGCTTGAAAAGTCAGCCAGCAGCTTGCTAAAGGAGAACCAAAAAATGCTGAGGAAAATAATCCCTTTAAAAATAGACTAACTCAATTGGAAAAAGAGGTCCAAAAAGCCAATGAGGAGAACGCTTACAAAGCAGAATTAGTCAAAAGAAAAAGAGATTCAAAAGTCACTGAATAAAATAGTTCCATAAAAATGAGAGTGCAGTTCAGGGAAGCTAATGACTATATGATAAAGCAAGAAACCACAAAACATAACCAAAAGGTTGAAAAAATAGAAGATAACGTGAAACATCTCATTGGAAAAACAACTGACTCAAAAATACATCCAGGAGACACAATTTAAAAATTATGGGACTACCTGAAAGCTATGACCAAAAAGAGAGCCTAGATATCATCTTTATGAAATTATCAAGGAAAACTGCCCTGACATTCTAGAACAAGAGGGCAAAATAAATATTGAAAGAATCCACCCATCACCTCCTGAAAGAGATCCAAAAAGAGAAACTCCTAGGAATACTGTGGCCAAATTTCAGAGTTCCTAGGTCAAGGAGAAAATATTGCAAGCAGCTAGAAAGAAAAACTTTGAGTACTGTGGAAATAAAATCAGGATAACACAGGATCTGGCAGTTTCTATATTAAGAGATCAAAGGGCATGGAATAGGATATTCCAGAAGTCAAAGGAACTGGGACAAAAACCAAGAATCACCTACCCAGCAAAACTGAGTATAATACTTCAAGGGGAAAAAAATAGTCTTTCAGTGATATAGAGCACTTTCAAGCATTCATGATGAAAAGACGAGAACGGAATAGAACATTTGACCTTCAAACACAAGAATCGAGAGAAGCATGGAAAAAAAACAGGAAAGACAAATCATAAAGGACTTTCTAAAGCTGAACTGTTTACATTCCTATATGGAAAGATAATATTTGTAACTCTTGAGACTTTTCTTGGTATTTGGGTAGGTGGAGGCATTACACACACACACACACACACACACACACACACACACACACACACACTTAGACACAAGGAATCTAGGTTGAGTTGAATCAGAAGAGATGACATCCATAAAAAAATGAAATAAAATTAAGGGGTGAGGCAGGAAAATATTGGTAGGAGAAAGGGAGAAATGGAATGGGGCAGACTATCACTCATAAAAGAGATAAGAAAAATCTTTTCCAATGCAGGAAAAAAGGGAGAAGGTGAGAGGGGAAAAGTGAAGCTTACTCTCTTCACATATGGCTTAAGGAGGGAATAACATGCTCACTAAACTTGGTATGAAAATCTATCTTACACTACAGGAAAGTAGGGGACAAGGGAACAAGTGGGGTGAGGGGGATGATAGAATGAAGGGCAAATGGGAGAAGACAGTAACTAGAAGTAAACACTTTTGGGAAGGGACAAGGTCAAATGAGAGAATAGAAAAAAGGAGGGACCGGTTAGGATGGAGGACGACATAGTTAGTCTTACACAACAAGACTATTATGGAAGTCTTTTGCAAAATGACATATATAGGTTGTATTGAATTGCTTGCTTTCTCAGTGGGGATGGGTGAGGAGGGAGAGAAGTTGGAATTCAAAGTATTAGAAAAGAATATTGAGAATTATTATTGCATATAACTAGGAAATAAGAAATACAGGTAATGGGGTATAGAAATATATCTTGCCCTACAAGAAAAGAGACAAGATGGGGATAAGGGAAAGGTGGGGTGTGATAGAAGGGAGCGCACATTGAGGAATGGAGTAATTAGAATACAAGGTGTTATAGGGGATGGGAGGGGAGAGATGGGGAGAAAAATTAGAATTCAAA
Source organism: Notamacropus eugenii (assembly GCF_028372415.1). Classification (NCBI taxonomy): domain Eukaryota; kingdom Metazoa; phylum Chordata; class Mammalia; order Diprotodontia; family Macropodidae; genus Notamacropus; species Notamacropus eugenii. The sequence continues at coordinate 323,397,438 of NC_092872.1, forward strand.
ATTTGGTGGAAATGCACGTCGAAAATCTAAAAATAAATAAATAAAACTATTTTTAAAAATTTTTAAAAAGAAATTTAACCTCTTAGTGCTAACAGAGAGTAAGCACTGACCTGCGTTGCTCAGGGAGTTTCTTCACTCTATTCTAATGAACTCATAGGCCTATAACCTATCCCTTTTTTTCTTCATTATGTTAGTTTTTAATAAGAATATCAAGATTAATGAAATTCAGTTCCCTCAGTAGTATCTCTATTCTTTGGTCATTGAACAGTTAAATACCAATAACTAAATTAACGTTACAGTTGATCAAAAAGTCATCATGTGATCCTTGGCATACTTTACCCATTTTCCACAATTCTTCCATTGTCACTGTTAAGTATTTATTAAGTTCCTACTATGTGTCAAGCATTGTGCTAAGGATAAAGGGATACACTATGGAAATATAAATACAAAGATGCAAAACATTATTTATTAAGTACCTACTATGTTTCAGGCACTATATTAAACTCTAGGGATACAAGGAAAGGTTTAAGGAAAAAGCCCCCACCCTACTTTTCTGAAACAACATTTTAATTACTGAGCATATTAATGTATATTCTGATCATCCTGCTCATGGAAAGTAATAGGTCCATTTTATTTTTTCCCATTCAAATTACATTCAGTAGTGTCATATTCAGTTCAGGGTGCAATATGTTTTATTTATTTATTTGAAGTTTTCGACATTAATTTTCACAAAATTTTGAGTGTCAAATTTTCTCCCCATCTCTCCCCTCTCCCCACCCCAAAACGCCAAGCATTCTAATTAGTCCTATCACCAATCTGCCCTCCCTTCTAACATCCATCCCTTTCCTTATCCCCAACTTCTCTTTTGCCCTGAAGGGCAAGATAAATTTCTATACCCTATTACCTGTATTTCTTGTTTCCCAATTGTATGCAAGAACAATATTCAATAATTGTTACTAAAAGTTTGAGTTCAAACTTCTCCTTCCTCCCTCCCCACTCATCTCCATTGGGAAAGCAAGCATTTCAGTATAGGCTATGTATGTGTAGTTTTGCAAATGATTTCCCTAACAGTCATGTTGTGTAAGGCTATCTTTATTTCCCTCTATGCTATCCTGCCCCCCTTTCTTCTGTTCTCTCTATTGATCTTGTCCCTCCCCAAGAGTGTTGACTTCTAATTGCTCCTTCCTCCCATTACCCTCCCTTCCATCACCTCCCCCATCCTGCCTGTCCCCTTCTTACCCACTTTCTTGTATTGTAAGATAGATTTTCATACCAAAATGAGTATGTATTTTATTCCTTCCATAAGGGAGCTTCATGTTTTCCCTCTCACCTCCCCCCTGTTCTCCTCCATTGAAAAGTCTTTTTCTTGCAAGCTTTATGAGAGATAATTTGTTCCATTCCATTTCTCCCTTTCTCCTCCCAATATATTCTTCTCTCACCCCTTAATTTCATTTTTTTAGATATGAATCCTTCCTATTCAACTCACCCTGTGCTCTCTGTCTCTATGTCTCTCTCTTTCTCTCTCTGCAACTCTCTCTATGTGTGTGTGTGTGTGCGTGTAATCCTACCAACTACCCAGATACTGAAAAAAGTTTCAAGAGTTACAAGTATTGTCTTTCCATGTAGGAATGGAAGCAGTTCAACTTTAGTAAGTCCCTTATGATTTTTCTTTCCTCTTTACCTTTTCATGCTTCTTTTGAATCTTGTGTTTGAAAGTCAAATTTTCTTTTCAGCTCTGCCCTTTTCATCAAGAATGCTCGAAAGTCCACCATTTCATTGAAAGATCACTTTTTCCCCTGAAGTATTATACTCAGTTTTGCTGGGTAGGTGATTCTTGGTTTTAGTCCTAGTTCCTTGGACTTCTGGAATATCATATTCCATGACCTTAAATCCCTTAATGTAGAAGCTGCTAGATCTTGTTTTATCCTGATTGTATTTCCACAATACTTGCATTGTTTCTTTCTAGCTGCTTGCAATATTTTCTCCTTGACCAGGGAACTCTGGAATTTGGCCACAATATTCGTAGGACTTTGTCTTTTTGGATCTCTTTCAGGAGGTGATGGTTGGATTCTTTCAATAATTATTTTGCCCTCTTGTTCTAGAATGTCAGGGCTGTTTTCCTTGACACTTTCATCAAAGATGATGTCTAAGCTCTTTTTTTGCTCATGGCTTTCCAGTAGTCCCATAATTTTTAAATTGTCTCTCCTGTATGTATTTTCCAGGTCAGTTGTTTTTCCAATCAGAAATTTCACATTATCTTCCATTTTTTTCATTCTTTTGCTTTTGTTTTGGAAATTCTTGGTTTCTCATAAAGTCAATAACCTCCATTTGTTCCATTCTAATTTTTAAAGATCTATTTTCTTCAGTGAGCTTTTGAATATCCTTTTCCATTTGGCTAATTCTCCTCTTTAAAGCATTCTTCTCTTTATTGGCTTTTTGAACCTCTTTTGTCAAATGACTTAGCCTATTTTTCAAGGTGTTATTTTCTTCAGCATTTTTTTTGTTCTCTTTAGCAAGTTGTTGACTCGCTTTTCATGACTTTCTTGCATCTCTCTCATTTCTCTTCCCAATTTTTCCTCCACCTCTCTTACTTGATTTTCAAAATCTTTTTGAGCTCTTTCCATGGACTGAGACCACTGAATATCTATTTTGGATGTTTGGCATACAGAAGCCTTTATTTTTATGCCTTTCCCTGGTGTTGTTCTTCCTCTTCCTCTTCCTGGTTTTTCTTCCTCTTCCAAAAGGATGGGAGGAGATATCTGTTCATCAAGAAAGTAATCTTCTATATTCTCATTTTTTCCCTTTTTGGAGCATTTTTCCAACCAGTTAGTTTACTTTTGAGTCCTTTGTGAAGAGTAGGGTATACTCTGGGGATCTGTAAAATCTCAGCTCCTCCAAGGTGTCAAAATCAAGAGTGTACAATAGTCTGGCAGTAACCAGAAACTTTTGTGCCCAGAATCTGTGAGTAGTAGAGTTTCCTCTCCACAGCCACCTGGCCTCCAGTTCTACAAAGCCAGTGCTGGGGGCTGAGATTCAGATAAGCTGCTCAATTCCCCCAGGAGCATTAGGTGGGGGCAGGGCTGCTACACAGGGCTTAGGTAAGGATCCACTGCTCAGTTCTCCAAAGGGTTTTATGATCCAATAATGGATGAGGGCTGCTGTGGGAGGTGCTGCCACCTGATGTGCCCTCTGCCACCACTGCCTGAGGCTGAAGCTATGGGAAAACCCTGTTCCCTTCTCTGCCAGTTGAAAAAATCCTCTCACTAACATTTGGCACCTGTGGGTTGAGGGATCTGTAAACCACCGGTACTACTGCTGGAGATTTCGCCCCTGAGGCCTGCTTGGGTCCTCCTCTGGGCTCGTGCCACGTGGCCAAAGCTGGGCTAAGCTCTGCTCTGTCTGTGGTGCAACAAATCTTTTGCATCGGCCTTTCAAGTCACCCTGGGCTGGAAATCTCCACTCTGTTGTTCTGTGGCTTGTGCTGCTCTAGAATTTGTTGAGAGTCTTTCATTAGTAATTTTATGGGCTGTGGGGCAAGAACTAGTGTATGTGCATCTTTCTACTCCAGAATCTTGACTCCACCCCCCTCAGGTTGCAATATTTCAGAAAAGAAAATCATGACAAGCAATTCCACTCTACATAGGGATTGGTCCAAATCTTTTCATCTCTAAATTTCCCATAGTAGTCAGTCCTTCACCCTTTCAAAGTAGAGACTCACTTCATACTTCACAAAAAATATGAAGTCCAGACCAGCTTGACCAGGGCAGACCACACCAGCACAACCATCACAGACCAGCACAGAACAGCAGGGACAGGACACAGAACAGGATTCAGGGTGCCCCTGGTAGCAGTTCCCAGATTCCTCAACCAACAAATGTTACAGACAACTTCAAAGGTCAGTGGGAGGGCTCCAGCAGCTGCCATTTTTGGAGCCCTCAACCAAGAGCCCCTGGGGGAATTGAAGGGATGAACTAATCTCAGCCCTGAGTGGCAGCCCTGAGAGACCTCCACCTAAACCCCATGGGGGAATTAAGCCACTGATCTGAGTTCCACCCAGGGGTGAGGATGAGAACTGGAGTTGGAGGTAGAGATGTTTGTGGTGAGGAAATTCAATTGCATATTCTGGGCAGAAAAGTTTTTGGTTGCTCCCAGATCAGTGAGAAGGTCAGGAGAGGAGTAAACACCTCTCCCTTGATTGTGCCTCCTTGGAGGAACTGAGAACTTACAGGTCTCCAGAAGGTACCCTCCTCTCGACAAAGGTCTCAAAAGTCAAGTAACTGGCTGGGAAAATGCCCAAAAAGGGAGAAGAAATAGGCCTATAGAAGGATACTTTATTGTTCAACAGGTAGAAATTGTTACTTACTTTGAAAAGGGGAGGTTTCAGTTGGGTGATGAAGTCAGAAGCAAGATTGCAAAGGATTTATAAAAGAGAAAAAGTGAAGATACTGGGTGTAGATGACTTTCTCAAAAAGATTAGTTAGCAAGGGGAGCACATATGTAGGATGATAACTAGTGGGGTTGGTGGGATCAAGTGAGAATATTTTTTTTAAGTTTAGGGATGACATGACCTTGTGAAATGAGCCTGCAAGGACAGAGACAGAGATTAAACAAATATAATGACATCTGAGGTATTATGCTGGAGAAGATAGGGGGAGATAGGACCAAAGGTGGATACAGTGGGGTTTACTTTGATAAAGACAAAGGCCATCTCTTGAGTAAGACCAGAGTGAAGAAAGAAGTAGTCAAGAAATATATGTCAAACATATGAAATGAGAAAAATGGGGAGTTCTCAGATAATAAATTCATATTTTTATGGACCTCTTTCACCAACTGAGTTAGCCAATTTTTAAAGGTGTTACGTTCTTCAGTATTCTTTGGGTCTCCTTTAGCAAGCTGTTGACTCACTTTTCATTATTTTCTTGCATCACTTCTATTCTCTTCCCTATTTTTCCTCCACCTCTCTTACTTGATTTTCAAAATCCTTTTTAAACACTTCCATGGCCTGAGACTATTGCATATTTATTTTGGAGGCTTTGTGCACAGAAGTCTTGACTTCCTCTGATATTATGCTTTGTTCTTCCTCATCCAAAAGGATGAAAGAAAATACCTGTTCTAATTCATCAGTCTCACTATGTCACTACCGTTTCCAATAAACTCCAGTGCCTCTCTATTACTTCTAGGACCAAATATAAACTCCTTTATTTAGCACTGAAAGTTCTTCATAAATTGATCCCTCCCCTTCTTTCCAGTATTCATTCTTACACTTTACTAATCTTCATATACCCTGTGATCCAATTGCACTGGTCAACTTGCTCTTCCTTGAAAATAATACTCCAGCTCTCCAAACTTGCCTCGGCAGCCACCACAGGTACATCAGCAGCAGCATGTCCCAACAGAAGTTCTCTGCTCCCAGGCATGGCTCTTTGGGTTTCCTGCCTCCAAAGAGAAGCAACAGGAACCAGGGGAAGGTTAAGAGCTTCCCCAAAGATGACCCCTCCAAGCCCATCCATCTGACTGCCTTTCTGGGCTACAAGGCAGACATGACCCATATTATTTGAGAGTTGGACAGGCTTGGATCAAAGGTCAATAAGAAGGAAGTAGTCGAGGCTGTGACGATCGTGGAGATGCCCCCCACAGTCATTGTGGGCATCGTGGGCTATGTACAAACCCCACGAGGCCTGCGGAGCTTTAAAACCATCTTTGCTGAGCACATCAGTGATGAGTGTGAGGCGGTTCTATAAGAATTGGCATGAGTCCAAGAAGAAGGCCTTCACCAAGTATTACAAAAAGTGGTAAGATGAGGATGGCAAAAAGCAGCTGGAGAAAGACTTGAGCAGCATGAAGAAGTACTGCTAGGTGATCCGTGTCATTGCCCGCACCCAGATGTGCCTGCTCCCTCTGAGGCAGAAGAAGTCCCACCTGATGAAGATCCAGGTGAATGGCAGTAGTGTGGCAGAGAAACTGGACCGGGCCCGTGAGAAGCTGGAGCAGCAGGTGCCCATGTCCACCGTGTTTGGGCAAGACAAGATGATTGATGACGTTGGGATAATGAAGGGCAAGGGTTACAAAGGTGTCACTAGCTGCTGGCATACCAAGAAACTGCCCCAAAAGATCCACCGAGGACTGCATAAGGTGGCATGTATTGGAGCATGGCATCCCGCCCGGATAACCTTCTCTGTGGCTTGAGCTGGTCAGGAGGGCTACCACCATCGCACTGAGATCAACAAAAAGATCTACAAGATTGGCCAGGGCTACAAGATCAAGGATGGCAAACTGATCAAAAACAATGCATCCACAGATTATGATCAGTCTCACAAGAGCATCAATCCTCTGGGAGGCTTTATCCACTACAGTGAAGTGACCAATGACTTTATCGTGCTGAAAGACTGTGTCGTTGGGACCAAGAAGTGTGTCCTCACCCTGCGAAAATCTCTGCTGGTACAGACCAAACATCCCACCCTAGAGAAGACTGACCTGAAGTTTATTGACACCACATCCAAATTTGGACACAGTCTGCTCCAAACTGTGGAGGAGAAAAAAGCTTTCATGCGACCACTCAAAAAGGACCGAGTCGCAAAAGAAGAAGCTGCCTGATATTTCCAGACCAATTTGGAGCTGGTGGATTCTCAATAAATTTTTCACAATTAAAAAAAAGACAAAAAGGAAAATAATATTCCATATTCCTGAATTTGAGTTTGCTGTCCCTCAAACCTAGAATGTTCTGCCTGCTCATATTTCTGTTAGTTTATCTGGTTCCCTTCAAGAATCACCTCGAATCCCACCTTTTACAGGAGACTTTTTCAGGTTCTACCAGTTGCTACTGTCTTCCTCTCTGAGGCTTTCTTCCATATATTCTGTTTATATCTTTCATGTACCTAATTATTTATGTGTTCTCTCCTCGATTATACTCTAATTGCCTCGAGAAAAAGGGCTAATTTTTTGACTTTCTTTGTATTTCTAGCACTTGGCATAGCACCTAGCATATAACAATGAATAAATAAATATTTCTTAACTTATAGAGGTAAATCAGAATAGTGAAGAAACTCAAAATCATACCACAAAAGAAAGTTTTAGTCTGCCCAACTATATATGTATTTTGCATACTTATTTCTGGATTTCACAATTTGGAAAGAAATTCATAAAACTGATCATCATACAGAAAAAAACATATAAAGACCAGAAAAATCATACTATATGAAAATCATTTGAAAGAACGGGGGATATATAGGCTGGGAAAAATAAAAATAAATAGTTATTTTCAATTATGCAAAGAGCTACATGTCAAAAAAGAATATACTGGTTTCCTTTTTCTATAGGACAGAACCAAAAGCCTTGGGTCTAATGAGGGAAGTGGAAGGGGATTTAGCAGAAACCACTTTGGGCCTTGGAAGCATCTGTGGTAGCAACAGTAGCTACAGGAGTTCTCAACTCAGAAATAATAAGGAGATCTAGTAAATGGTCAGAAGAAGATTACAACAGACCCTGGTAGCAGCATTGGGCAGAACTAGGTACTGTTTAGCAACTCTGTTGTACATACCCAGATTCAGTTCACAGTTCTGGAAAATAAAGGAGGGCTTGCAAGGGATCAAGGATCCTGGGGGTAACTTCATGGCACAGAGGAACTCTAGCACTTGTGACTTAAACTGAGCAAGGGTTCTTCCTAAGTAAAAATGAGAGCACAGATCAGGAGAACAGTGACCACATCCTTCCCAGGATCATGCCATTTTGGAAGCACCAGTAGCTTACAAATTCCCAAATCTAGTTGTAAAAATAGTAAGTACACTTTTTTTAAAAGCCTTAAGTTTCTGACAGATTCCACACCACCACTTCCTCCAAGGTGAGCAGCTTCCAACTTTAAAATGAAGTTCAAACTCAAGAAATACACTGGGAAAATGAGTAAACCACCACAACAAAAATCTGACCATAAAAACCTACTATAAGGACAGAGAAAAACAAGACACAAACTCAAAAGACAACGACATCAAAACAGGTACAAGCAGAGCCTCAAAGAAAAATGAAAATTGGGCAAAAACTCAAAAAGAATTCCTGAAAGAGCTAAAGAAGAGCAAAAATGATTTTTAAGTCAAATAAGAGAAACAGAAAACAGAATGCATTAGAAACCAGAAGGCAATAAGATCTAGCAAAAAGCACACTTGAGGGGGCAGAGCCAAGATAACAGAGTAGAAGGATGAACCTACTGTAGCTCCCCCACCCAAAGCCTATAAAATACCTGTAAAATGACTCTAAGCAAATTCTAGATCAGGAGAAGCCACAAAATGACAAAGTGAAAGAGATTTCCAGCCTAAAGCAACCTGAAAGGCCAACAGGAAAGGTCTATCTCACCAGGCTCAGAGCAGAGTGAAATCCACCCTTGGCCACGTGGCTCAGCAGGGACAGGACTGGAGAAGGCTTCAGGGTGCAAAATCATAGGCAGTGACCACAGTTTCCAGATTACTCAACCCATGAACACCAAAGACAGCTTCAAAGGTCAATGAGAAAGCTCTTTCACCTGGGCGAGAAGTGATGGGGTCCAGCCCTAGCCCCAGCCCCAGGGAGGAAGAAGTCACTACAGCAGTGTCTTCTTTTGGAACCCTCAGCCTAAAGACCCTGGGGAAATCAAGCAGCTGATGTGAACCTCATTCCCAAGTGGTGATCCTGCGGTGAGGAGGAGTACTGGCGTGGTGAACCTGGAGGCAGTTGTGGAGAGGGAACCTTATTCAGAGAACCCGGGAAGAAAAGTTTGTGGTTGCAGAGCCCAGGAACTGAGAACTTACAAGTCCCTAAAATATACCCTTCACCTGACAAAGGACTCAAAAGTCAAGTAATTGCTGGGAAAATATCCAAAAAGGGGGGAAATAAATAAGGCTATAGAAGGTTACTTTCCTTGTGAACAGATATTTTCCTCCATTCTCTGAGAGGAGGAAGAACAAAGCAAATTATTATAGGAAGACATCAAAGTCAAGGCTTCTTCATCCAGAAACACATTTGAAAAGAAAGACATACATGAGTAAAAATAAGGGTCTGATGCAGAATCTATCATATTTCTACTGAAGTAACAAAGGCAGGTGTAGCAATCGTTACATCAGACAAAAACAAAAGCAAAAATAGACCTAACAAAAAGGAATAATCAGGGAAACAACACTGCTAAAAAAGAAAAAAAACAGTGAAATAAAATCAAAAATTTCTTACAAGTTTCTCTAACAAAATCACTATTTTTTCAAATATATAGGGAACTGAGTCAAATTTGGGATACTAATGCATTGTTGATGGAGTTGTGAAGTGATTCAGCCATTTGGGAGAACAATTTGGAACTATGGTCAGAAGGCTGTAAAATTACACATACCTTTTATCCTGGCAATACCACTATTAAATTTGTACCACGTGTAGATTAAAGAAAAAGGGAAAGGATCTATATGCACAAAAATAATTATAGCAGCTCTTTTTACAGTTTTCCAAAGAAATGGAAATTGAGGGGATGGGATGTTCATCAACTGGGGAATGACTGAACCAGTTGTGGTATATGATTGTGATGGAACAAGACTGTGTTATTATAGGAAATGGTGAACATGGATGTTTTCAGAAAACCCTGGGAGATCTTATGTGAAGTGATGCAAAATGAAGTAAGCAGAACCAAGAGAGTAATGTACACAGTGACAGCAATATTGCAGTGGTGATCAACTGCGTAATTATAGCTACTCTAATGATTCAAGACAATTCCAAAGGACTCATAATGAAAAATGTTCTCCATCTCCAGAGAGAGAACTTATCATCTCCAAATGCCAATTAAAGCATACTTCCAACTTTATTTTTCTTGCTTTTCTTTTTAATACGACTAATATGGCAATGTTTAGCATGACTTCACATGTATAATAAAATATTGTTTACCTTCTCAATGGGTGGGAAAGGGAAAGAATTGAAAATTGAAAAAAGATTCCATTAATATTAAAATAAAGTAAAATTATATTTCTTATTTTTTAACTTTTTTTAAAACTAGTCAGAACACAAAATTTGAATTAATTTATTGGAACACAGAATTAGAATTATTTTCTCCAGAGATCTATCGTATTTACATTATCCAGAGTTCTATTACCCTCCTTAACTTCTTTCTTGTTCATTTTGAGGTTAGATTTATCAGGTTCGGGAACGGGGAGGTTAAGGTCCCCCACTAGTATAATTTTGCTGCCTATTTCTTCCTATAACTCCCTAAACTTCTCCTCTCAGAATTGGGTGCTATACAACTTGGAGCATACATATTTAGTAATGAAATTGCTTCCTTTTCTATGGTGACTTTTATCAGGATGTACTTTCCTTCCTTATCTCTTTTAATTAGATCTATTTATGCTTTTGATTTGTCTGATATTAGGACTGCTACCCCTGCTTTTTTTGACAACAGCTGAAACACAGTATATTCTTCTTCAGTCTTTTACCTTTACCCTGTGTGTATACACCCACTTCAAATGTGGATCTTGCAAACAACATATTGCTGGATTATGGTTTTTAATCCATTCTGCTATCCATCTCCGTTTTATGGGAGAGTTCATCCCATTCACCTTCTTGGTTATGATTACTATCTGTGTCTTTCCTTCCATCACCTTTCCCCCTGATTACGCGTTCAGTTCTCCTTTCTCCTTTCCCCTCCACGCTAGAGTTTTAGTTTTTGACCACCACCTCCTGGACTCATCCCACCCTTCTTTCAGCCCCCTGCCTTTTAATCCCCTTTTCCCTTATTAATTCTTCCCTCTCTTTTAACCTTCCCTGCCTTTTCTTTCCCATTTCCCCTCCTATTGCCTATAGAACTAGTTGTATTTCTATACTTCACTGAGTTTGTTGTTCCCTCCTTGAATCTGATCAGATGAGAGTAACTCTCAAACAATGCTCATCTTCTTTACCTCTTTCTCTCTACTGTAATATATATTTTGAGCCCCTTCCTGTGAGGGAATTTACCTTTTTCTTATTCCTCTTCTTCACATATCCCATTACAATCCCTTCACACTCTTAAATCACATTTTTATCATGATATCATTTACTTCATACCACACCCACTATCTATGTATATCCCTCTCATATATCTTAATAAATGCACAATTCTCAAGATTAACAAGTATCATTTTCCCTTATAGGGATGTAAACAGTTTGCCCATATTGAGTAACAAGTTTTTTCCCCCTGTTTACCTTTTTATGCCTCTCGAGACTGTGTTTGAAGACTGAATTTTCTATTGAGTTGTGGCCTTTTCTTCAGGAATGTCTGGAAACCCCTTATTTCATTGAATGTCAATCTCCTTGCCTGAATTATCACACTCAACTTTGCTGGGTAATTAATCCTTGGTTGTAGTCTCAGCTTCTTTGCCTTATGGAACATCATATTCCAATTCCTTTGACGTTTTAATGCAGAAGCTGCAAGTTCCTGTGTGATCCTAACTGTAATTCCTCAATATCTGAATTGTTTCTTTCTGGCTCCCTAGAGTATTTTCTCCTTCACTTGATATTCTGTAATTTGGTAATGATATTCTTTGGTGTTTTTAGTTTGAGTTCTCTTTCAAGAGATAAACAGTGGATTCTTTCGGTGACTAGTTTGCCCTCTGGATAAAGGACTTCTGGGCAATTTTCCTTGATTATTTCTTGGATGATATTATCCTGGCTCTTTGTTTCATCATGACTTTCTGGGAGACCAATAATCCTTACATTTTTCTCTCCTGGATCTATTTTCCAAGTCACTTCTTTTTACAGCTAGATATTTTACATTTTCTTCTTTATTTTCATTCTTTAGATTCTGTTTGACTGATTCTTGATATCTCATAGAGTCATTTGCTTCTACTTGCCCAATTCTAATTTTCATCAAATTTCTATTTTAGTTAACTTTTTCAGCTCCTTTTCCATCTGTCCAATTGTTCCTTTTAAGGAGTTACTTTCTCCAGTTAAGTTTTGCACTCCCTTTTCCATTGTCCAATATCCTTTTAAATTCTTCTGTGGTTTCTTTTTTCATATTTTTAAAATCATTGGTCAGTTTTTCTTCTATTTCTCTAATTTGGGTTTTAAAATCTTCCCTGCGTTCTTCCAAGAAGGCTCTTTGTACTTCAGACCAGTTCATATCCCCTTCTGAAGTTTCAGATGGGAGTACAGTCTCAATACTGACATCTTTGGTGTTTATGTTTTGGTCCTTGTCCCCATAGAAAGATTCTATGGTCTTCTTGTTCTACTTTGCTTCTTACTCACGAAAATCACTCTTTTCCTGGCTTTTAAAGTGAATCTTGGCATCTGGAACACAGTGGGCTCTGTGTCACAGTTCTTGTGCTTAAACCTTGAGACTTTGTGTGTTGTGGCCCCTGGTTCTTTCAGCTAGAAGCTAAAATGCTGCAGCTTACCTGGTGCTGAGCTGACTGGTGTTGGAAAGCAGAGGCCAGGTAAAGTCTTTTTGAATTTATCCAGTTACCCTGGAGCTAGCTGCATTAAGTGTGGGGGAGGGGTGGTTTTCCCACAGGAGATCTCCTCTGCTGAGGTAGAACATAGGCAAGCTCTGCAGTTTGTGATCCTGTCTGTGCTAGTGTCTTCTCAATTGCCCTGGTGTGCTCAGGCACACCTGGGTTCCTGGTATTGGCCATTGCAGGCTTCACCCCTTTGGGGCTCAGAGTCTTCACCCAGTTTGCTGGAGTGGGGCTGCCTGGGATGAAAAGGGCTCTGCATTGGTCGCTTTCAGTCAAAGAAAGAGGGACTCTCCTTAGCAATTTTCCCAGTCTCATAGGCTAAGAGACTGTTTACCCCTTCTGCTACTCCCACTCTTCCAGGGTTTTTCCCAGGGACATATTCTCTGGGGTCTTCAAAGTCAACAAAGGTAGAGAGGTAGCAATTACTGATCACTCTGCCATCTGGCTCTGGGAATCAGAAATCTCAAGTAAAATTATTTTTATTCTTTAATTATTAATTTATTGATTGATTTTAAGTTTTAAGCATTCATTTCCACAAAATTTTGAGTTCCAAATTTTCTCCCCATCTCTCCAGACCCCCCACCTCAAAATGTCAAGGATTCTGATTACCCCTTGCACCAAACTACCCTCCCTTCTAACATCACTCCCTTCCCTTATTCCCATTTTCTCTTTTATCCTGTAGGGAAGATAAATTTTAATACCCCATTACCTATATTTCTTACTTCTTAGTTCTATGCAGGAACAATATTCAGCATTTGTTCCTAAAACTTTGAGCTCCAGCTTCTCTTCCTTCCTGCCTCCCCATGCATCCCTACTGACAAGGCAGGCAATTCAGTATATGTTATATAAGTGTATTTTTGCAAATGACTTTCATAATAGTCAGGTTGTGTAAGACTATATTTCCCTTCATCCTATTCTGCCTCTCATTTCTTGTATTCTCTCTTTTGACCTTGTCCCTCCCCAAGAGTGTTGACTTCTAATTGCTCCCTCCTCCCATTTTCCCTCCCTTCCATCACCCCTTCGTCCTGCTTATCCCCTTCTCCCCTACTTTCCTGTATTTTAAGATAAGTTTTCATACCAAATTAAGTATGCATTATATTCTTTCCTTGAGCCAAATGTGATGAGAGTAAGCTTCACTTTTTACTCTCACCTCTCTCCTTTTTCTCTCCATTGAAAAGACTTTTCCATGCCTCTTTTATGAGAGATAATTTGCCCCATTCCATTTCTCCCTTTTTTTCTCCCAATATATTCCTCTCTCACTCCTTAATTTTATTTTTAGTTATGATCCCTTCCTATTCAACTCACCCTGTGCTCTGTCTCTGTCTGTCTGTCTGTCTCTCCCTCTCTCTCTCTCTCTCTCTCTCTCTCTCTCTCTCTCTCTCTCTCTCTCTCTCTCTCTCTCTCTCTCATATACACATACATACATATGTGTTCATGTGTGTATAATCCCACCAACTAGCCAGACACTGAAAAAAGTTTCAAGAGTTGCAAATATAGTCTTAACATGTAGGAATGTACACAGTTCAACTTCAGTAAGTCCCTTATGATTTCTCTTTTCTGTTTACCTTTCATAATTTCTCTTAATTCTTGTGTTTGAAACTCAAATTTTCTTTTTAGCTCTGGTCTTTTCATCAGGAATGCTTGAAAGTTCTTTATTTCATTGAAAGACCATTATTCTCCTGAAGTATTATACTCAGTTTTGCTGGGTAAGTGATTCTTGGTTTTAGTCCTTGTTCCTCTGACTTCTGGTATATCATATTCCAAGCCCTTCGATCCCCTAATGTAGAAGATGTACATCTTGTGTTATCCTGATTGTACTTTCACAGTACTAAAATTGTTTCCTTCTAGCTCCTTGCAATATTTTCTCCTTGACCTGATAACTCTTAAATTTGGCTACAATGTTCCTGGGAGTTTCTCTTTTTGGATCTCTTTCTGGAGGTGATGGGTGGATTCTTTCAATATTTATTTTGCCTTCTGGATCTAGAATATCAGGGCAGTTTTTCTTGATAATTTCACAAAAGATGATGTCTAAGCTCTTTTTTGATCAAGGCTTTCAGGTAATCCCATAATTTCTAATTTGTCTCTCCTGAATCTATTTTCCAGGTCAGTTGTTTTTGCAGTGAGGTATTTCACATTATCTTCCATTTTTTTTCATTCTTTTGGTTTGGTTTTGTGAATTCTTGGTTTCTCATAAAGTCATTAGCCTCCATCTGTTCCATTCTAATTTTTAAAAAACTATTTTCTTCAGTGAGCTTTTGAACCTCCTTTTCCATTTGGCTATTTCTGCCTTTTAAAGCATTCTTCTCCTTAATGACTTTTTAAACCTCTTTTTTCAATTGAGTTAGCCTATTTTTAAAGGTATTATTTTCTTCAATATTTTTTGGGGTCTCCTTTAGTAAACGGTTGACTCGCTTTTCATGATTTTCTTGTATCTCTCTCCTTTTTCTTCCCAATTTTTCCTCCGCCTTTCTTACTTAATTTTCAAAATCTTTTTTAAGCTCTTCCATGGCCTGATACCATTGAATATTTATTTTATATGTTTGGGATACTGAATCCTTGACTTTTATGTCTTTCCCTGGTGGTAAGAATTGCTCTTCCTCATCTGAAAGGATGGGAGAAGATACCTGTTCACCAAGAAAGTAACCTTCTATTGTCTTATTTTTTCCCTTTTTTGGGGCATTTTTGCAACCAGTTACTTGAATTTTAGATCTTTTGTAAAGAATAGGGTATACTCCGGGGACCTGTAAGATCTCAGTTCCTCCAAGGTGGCACAATCAAGCCTGCACATTGATCTGGGAGCAACCAGAAACTTTTGTGGCCAGAATCTGCGAATAGTAGAATTTCCTCTCCACAACAGCCACACCTCCAGTTCCGCCATGCCGACTCTCAGGGCTGAGGTTCAGATTAGCTGCCCACTTCCCCCAGGGGCTTTATGATGAGGCTTCCAACAATGGATGTTGGCTGCTGCATGCCATGGGAGCTGCCACCTGGGGCCAGAGCTATGAGGGGGACTCTGTACCTTTCTCAACCAGCTGAAAAAGCCCTCTCACTGACCTTTGGCGCAGATGGGTTGAGGGATCTACGAACCGCTGCTGCTGCTGCTGCTGCTGCTGGGGATTCCACCCCTGACGACTGCTCACGTTCTTCTCCCTGCACTGTGGGGTCAAAGCTGGGCTGAGCTCCACTCCATGTCCAGTGTGACAGACATTTCCCGTCTGCCTTCCAGGTTACCCTGGACTGGAAGTTTCCTCCCCTTGGTTGTTCTGTGGCTTCTGTTGCTCTAGAATTTGTTGATGCCCATTCTTTACAGGTATTTTATGGGCTGTGGAGGAAGAGCCTAGTGTATATGGGTCTTTCTACTCTGCCATCTTGGCTCTGCACCCCAAGTAAAATTACTTTTAAAAGAAAAAGTAGTAAGTTTCCTGTCACTGGAAATTTTCAGAAAGCTCATTCCTCACGGTTTTCCTGATCATATATTATTGGAATTAGATGCCTACTGAGGTGTCTTCTGACTATGAGATATGTGTGTGTAACCATACCCTAAAGTTAGATTTATCTTCCATCACAATGCACACTGAAAGGTCCCATTCCTGGAGACAGGTGGCAATGAATCTCCCTCTCAAGATTCTAGGATTGTCCCTGAGGTATTGGAAGTGTTTTTCTAATTCTATCGACTTGAACCTTCATGCTGGTGTGTTCTCCCCAATATAAATCACCAGTGATTGAGGCATCAATATCATTTGACTAATTAACATCAATTAGTAAATATAATTTGTAGAAACAGAGGTGTATTTCCTGAGAAACTATATGTGGAGAAGTATAAATATTCTCCACCCCAATACCTGGGACCACATACCATCTACACTACCTCACTCTCTGAAGATAGTAGACCCACACTTAAAGAATTTTCTACCAAGCATTTACTCCACAAAAGCAACCTCTAAAGACCCCATAACTGCAGGATGAATTGACATCTCAGCTGCTGCTGAGGTTCGTTTCCACTGCTTAAAGTTTGTGTTAATGCCACAGCTGATAACAAAACCTGACCAGGATTCCCATCATTGATTTTCTACTGGCTCACTTTCCTGACCTTTTTAAGTTTACAAGGTCATTTCCATCTTTAATATTCCAATACTAAAAGCAGGAAAGAATTACACAGAGAGACAAAGAACAGAGGTCTCTATTCACAATAACTTATAGGGTCAGGAAGTTTCCTAATTCCAATTCCAATTCTTCCCTTAGTCATAGAGAGGAAGAGAAGGAAAAAAAACTTTGGCCAACTAGTGCCTTTTGAATATATCCTTATTTCCAGCTCCTCAGCCATTCAGAAGGTTCCTCCTGACATGTTAAGCACACCAAAAATAAGACCTTCACATGGTCTGATCTGGGATACCAGATTTGTCCATTAACAAATCATTATAACTTTACAGAAGTACGTCCTCAACCTCCTCTACTATAAGGAGATAGTATCAACAAAACATATTACTTAAATTCATAAGGACTGAGCTTGGCCACTCCCCCATTGTTAATACAGTTGTGAAATATGCAAAAGACAAATAATTGGGAATACTTAAGAAAATTAGGCCCTCATGATATTTGATAAAATATTAGGACAATTAGATAATAGTAGTAAGGAAGGAGATAGACAAGGTAAAGCACAGATGATTAAATGGGAAAAGAAATTTAAAACATTATGGAAGATACCATATATGTAACAATCTGATGTGCATGTCTATGGACTAAGTCATTTAGAATAACTAAGATAGTGAAGAAATTAAATAGTCTTTAAAACATTATCTTCACCTAACAAACCTCAACATTAGAGACTTTCAATTCAACAAATATTTATTCAACCCTTACTATGGAAAATGGCTACCTACCAGGCCTAGAGTAGACCCTATCTCTCACAAACACTTCAAGAAAATTCTAAAAGTGCACAAGAAAGAATAGTGTAAAGAATATCAAAGAGAAGAATCTAGAAGTCCTTCATATAATCCAGAACAGTACAAAAAGACTGTGAGAATACTTCAGAAGCTCCAGACCTCTAGAGATAAACCAGAGAGCCTGGAAAACAAAGTGCACAAGCAGCATGAGCCTAGCAGGAGAGAGACAGACATACATTGAGAAAGGCAGACAGAGAGGAACAAGCTAAATCCAGTTGATGAATCCATCCCAAATCATATTAGGGAAGATGACAAGATAATAACTTTCAAGCAAGAAATGTCACCTCTTCCAGGAAGCCTCCAGCACAATCAACAGCATCTGGTTGGGGACTGTCAAGATGACAGCAAGGGATGGAACCAGCCCCAAGTTCAGGATGGTGCAAGGAAAAGGAGACAAGTAGCCATAGTTTAAACTCGAGTCAAACCACTAGGAGATGGATTCAAAACCCATTAATTCTTGCAAGAAGGTGAAACCTATTCTTAACCACTATATTCACAGCAACGTAGGCACATTCAAGAGTGTATTACAGGTAAACATACTTACACTAACTATGCCAACTGTTAGGGGGGAGCCACTGGAGGACTTCTAACAGGTGTTCTGACTTTAGCAGATTACCTCTTGATCTAGGCCGACAGGAAGACAGGATTAGAGACATCACAAGGGCTTAAAAAAGCTTACTTTATTCCATTCTTATCAAAGGGTTTGCTGATAATGGGAGCACCAACCCCTATAGCATTCCCTAATAACTCTTCTTGCAGGAGTGAGTGAAAATATAGTAGAAGCTACAACTCCAACAGGCCCCCTGAGCCTCAATGGGAGCTGGTTGAGGCAAATGCAAGTGCATAGTCCCCTTATGTATTCTTATACCCCCCAGGCCTTGATGAGAGCAGATCAAGGCATGCACAGTATTGTACTGTCACATTCTCCAATTACTGACCACTTAATTTATAGGGTGACAAAGAAAGAATTTTGCCAACATTAAGCTCACAGGTTAATTTTAGCAATATCATCATCCAGTACAAGCATAATAAACATTATATTATGTCATCCCTATATCTTACTGCACAGACACAGCAGGAATTGTTTACAACCACGATTCTGGGAAATTATGTCTAGGATCCTAGGAATTAAAATCTAAAAAGAATAACAAAATATTCCTTACACATAACGAGTTAAGAAACAAACTGGGTCTGATCTATACACAACATCATAATGCAGAAACCAAGGATGGAAGAATGAGTAAATGCCTACCATGTACAAATCTTGAGAAGGGAAGCATGGTATCTGGAAAACATCCATACTTTTGTAGCTTAATGTTGTTGGGGGGAAAATGAGGTCTCCCAAAGTTGTAATCCTCTCACCAGTGTGTAACACTGTATCTGGGAGCCCCTTGACCCCAGATTAACTAAGGGGAAGTAGTGGGGGGAGAGGGGAAATCTCCTCCTCCAATATTTGTTTCAGTGATAGAAGCTTGAGAATTCAAATAAACATTTTCTTAGATTAAAACACATTTAAATCACACCTCACAAAATCAGTCTTCAAGGTGATGAAAAGTAGTGTGGAAAGAAAAAAAATGAAAGGTAAAGGCATGAAAATTAAAAGCAGTCAATACTAAGATTCCCTGGGGTCAAAGTCCTAAAAACTCTCATATTTTTCTTGCACAGAGTTCCACAGATGGGATCAAAACACCTGGGGATAGAGTCAATCCAAATTGTTCCAAGTCAATACATCCTTTGATCTCTACAATGCTGAGGAGTTTTATGAAAGCATGAGACCTCTTTAGTTCCACCAATATCCTGTACCACCATGGTGACGTGGGAGGAAGGGACCTTAGAAAAGACAAGTTGAGGAAGAATAAATCAGAAGATCCCTCCACAATCCTCCCCCTCCCTCCTGTATCACACTTCTCCACACGTCCCTTCCCATACTTTATCCCATCCCCTTCATCAGATAGATGGCCAAGGATCTTATGTGTGCATGTATGGAGATGTATGAGAGAGGAAAAGTCAGTAAAACTAATGGATGCACTGGGGAAATGTGTGCAATGTGTGAAACCTGCGGACCTCACCTCCAGGAAGGTAGAAGAAAAAAAGTGAGTATAAACTGAGAGGGGAAGATATTCGTGACTAGAAACAATGTCTCTGAGAACATTCCAGTTACTACAGACTTACTCTCTATGGAGTATAGTCCGTCAAGAGGAAAATGGACATTTAATGACATAGATCACTTTCAAGCATTCCTAATGAAAAGACCGGAACTGAGTAGACAATTTGACTTTCACATACAAGACTTGAGAGAAGCACAAAAAGGCAAAGATAAATGAGACACTGTAAGAGAAATCAAAAATCTAAGCCATGTGCCTTTCTGTAAGGCAACACTGTTTGTGTATATTTTATGAATTTTATCATTATTAGAGAAGATAAAAGGACTCTAAATAGAAGAAGGGTGTGGGAGTAACTTGGCCGTGTTGAGATGCTATAAAAATACATAGGTAAAAGAGAGGAGGAGGGGAGATGGAAAGAATGGGGGAAATTGTCTCACATAAAAGAAGAACTCTTTATAATGGAGGGGGAAGGTGAGAGAGATGGGTAATACCTGAACCTCACTCACATCTAAATTGGTTCAAAAAGAGGAATATATATATACTCAATTGTTATTTGAAATCTGTCTTACCCAACAGGGAAGTAGGAGGGGAAAGGATTAAGAAAAAAAGAGTGTGAAATGGGGAGCAGATAAGAGAAGGCAATGCTTAGAAGCAAACACACTTTAGAAGAGAGAACGACTGGGGTAGGAGCCAAGATGGTGGAGTAAAGACAGGAACTCCCCTTAGCTCTCTCCCAAATACAAGTAAAAACAACTGTAAACAAATTCTAGAGCAACAGAAACAAAAAAACCATAGAGTGAAACAAATTAACAGCCCAATGCAAAATCAGAGGCCTAGAGAAAAGTTTTGTTGCACCAAGCTGAGAGAGAAGAGCAGTACAGAGTAGGCACTGTCAGCATAAAAAGGACATAGCAAACTCAGAATAGGACTCAGGAGGCTGAAGCACTGGCAACTGCAGCATTTTCCAGACTTCTCAACCCATAAACACCAAAGACAACTTAGAAGGGTAATGGGAAAGGTCAGTTTGACCTGGGTGAGAGAGGAGCACAGTCCAGCCCTTGCCCCAACATAGCTGCAGTCCCATCAAACCAGAAGCAGGCCTTGAGGGTGATTGAATGATTAATGACAGTGGCAGCAGCTGCTTCCAGAGCTCTCAGCCCACAGATGGTAAGGGGGTCAAATAACTAATCAAAAGGACATTATAGGAGTCCCTTTGCTAACACTGAGACAAGATTCTGTTGCTTTGCTCATACTTGGAGCTAGATCATAGTCTTGGGTGGCAGTCTTGGGCTGAGGAAAAACACTGGCATAGCAGAACTTCTGCCAAGAGTGAAGATCGGAACCTCCCCACAGTTTCAGATCATAACAGAATTCTTGTAGTTGTTCACTGAGCACAGTATAGGAAAGGAGAGGAGTAAACACCTCTCATTAGACTGTACCACCTTGGAAGAACTCAAAATTTGCAGGTCCCTAAAAGTATCTCTGAAAACAGCTGCTCAAAACCACTGAAACTTAGGACAGTTCATCCTCCACCCTGGAAGCAGAGTTCTACCTTAACAAAAAGTTAAAAAGTCAAGTAGTAGGCTGGGAGAATGAGCAAACAACAGAAAATAAACATTGACAACAGAAGTTATAGTGGTGACAAAGAAGATCAAAACACATTCTCAGAAGAAGACAGCAAAGTTAAAGTTGCTACATCCAAAGCCTCCAAGAAAAATACGAATTGGTCTCAGGGCATGTAAGAGCTCAAATATTTTTTTGAAAATCAAGTAGGAACGGAGGGAAGACTGAGGAAGGTGGTGCTCAAAAACTGAAACTCTAATGCGGAAGGGAAGTGAGAAAGGAAAACTAAAACCGTAAACAGGGGTAAAGAGGATAGAGGGAAAGACACAGTAAGTAATCACAACCAAGAAGGTGAATGGGATGATCTCTCCCATAAAATGGAGGCAGATAGCAGAATAGATTTAAAAACATGACCCAAAAATATGTTGTTTACAAGAAACACATTTCAAATAGGGGGATATACAGAGGGTAAAGGTAGAAAGTTGGGGCAAAATATACTGTGCTTCTGCTGATGTAGAAAAAGTAGTGGTAGCTAGCAATCCAAACGTCAGGCAAAGCAAAAGCAGAAATAGATCTAATCAAAAGAGATGAGGAAGGGAACTATATCCTGCTCAAACTCACCATAGATAACACACCAATATCATTACTAAACATACAGGTACCAAGTGATATAGCGTCCAAATACTTAAAGGAGAAGTTAAGGGAGTTACAGAAAGAAACAGTATAGCACAACTATACTAGGCGGGTACCTCAACCTCCCCCTCTTTGAACTTAACAAATATAACCTCAAAATAAACAAGAAAGAAGTTAAGGAGGTAAATAAAACTCTAGATAAGGTAGAGATGAGAGATCTCTGGAGAAAATTCAATGGGGATAGAAAGGAACGTATCTTTTTTGAACCAGTACATGGCACATATACAAAAACTGACCATGTACTAAGGCATAAAAACCTCACAATCCAGTGGAGAAAGGCAAAGATAGTCAATTCATCTTTCTCAGATCCTAATGCAATAAAAAGCATATGTAATAAAACATCATAGGAAGACAAACCAAAAATTAATTGGAAAGTAAATAATCTAATACTCAAGAGTGAGTTAAACAACAAATCATAGAAACAATCAACAACTGCATTCAAGAGAATGACAATAATGGGACAACCTGTCAAAACTTGTAGGATACTGCAAAAGCAGTTCTTAAGGGAACTTTGTATCATTGAATGCCTACATGAATAAAATGGAGAAAGAGGAGATCAATGAACTGGGCACACAGCTGAAAAAGCTAGAAAAAGAACAAAACTGAAGAAAAAAAAAGAACAAAACTGAAAACTCCTAAGAAAATACCAAATTAGAAATACTGAAAACCAAAGGACAGATGAATAAAATTAAAATTAAAAAACCTGTTAGACTAATGAATAAAACTAAGAGTACATTTTATGAAAAAACCAATCAAATTGATACACATTTGGTTAATTTGATTTTAAAAAAGAAAGAAAAAAACCAAATTACCAATATCAAAAATGAAAAGGCTGAATTCACCTCCAACGAGAAGGAAATTAACACAATAATTAGAAATTTCTTTGCCCAACTATATGCCAAAAAATTGACAATATAAATGGGACAGATGAATATTTTAAAAAATATAAGTTGCCCAGATTAACAGAAGAGGAATTGAGTACTTAAATAGCCCCATCTCAGAAAAAGAAATTGAACAGGCTATCAATAAAATCCCTAGGAAATAATCGCCAGGGTCAGATGGTTGAACAACGGAATTTTTCAAACCTTTAAAGAACAATTAATTCCAATACTATGTAGACTATTTGGGAAAATTGGTGAAGAAGGAGTCCCACCAAATTCTTTTTATGATACAAATATGGTTCTGATACCTAAACCAGGAAGAGACAAAACAGAGAAAAAAATTATAGACCAATTTCTCTAATGAATATAGATGCAAAAATTTTAAAAGAGATATTAGCAAAAAGAATACAGCAACTTATCACAAGAATAATGCATTATGCTCAGGTAGGATTTATACCAGGAATGCAGGACTGGTTCAATATTAGGAAAACTATCAGCATTATTGATCATATCAACAATAAAACTAACAGAAACCACATGGTTATGTCAATAGATGCAGAAAAAGCTTTTGACAAAATACAACACCCATTCCTCTTGAAAACACTGGAGTACATAGGAATAAATGGAACTTTCCATACAATAATAAGCAGTATCTACCTGAAACCATCAGCAAGCATTATATACAATGGAGATAAGCTAGATTTATTTCCAAGAAGATCAGGGGAGAAAGAAGGATGTCCATTATCACTACTGCCATTCGACATGGTACTAGAAATGTTACCTTTAGCAATAAGAGAAGAAAAAGAAATTGAAGGAATTAGAATAGGCAAAGAAGAAACTAAGTTATCACTCATTGCAGATGATATGATGATATACTTAGAGAATCCCAGAGATTCAAGTAAAAAACTACTTGAAATAATAAACTTTAGCAAAGTTTCAGGTTACAAAATCAACCCACATAAATCATCTGCATTTCTATATATTACTAATAAAGCCCAACAGCAACAGATAGAAAGAGAAATCCCATTCAAAGCTGCAGTAGATGGTAGAAAAAATCTGGTAGTGTACTTGCCAAAACAAACTCAGCAACTATATTAACACAATTATAAAACACATTTTGCACCAATAAAGGCAGATCTAAGTACGTGGAGAAACATCCGTTGTTCATGGTTAGGCTGAGCTAATACACAAAAATGGCAATTCTACCCAAATTAATTTAGTTATTCAGTGCCATACCAATCAAATGACCAGATAATTATTTTCTACAGCTAGAAAAAATACTATCAAAATTCATCTGGAAAAACAAAAGGTCCAGAATATCAAGGGAATTAATGAAAAAAAAATACTAGGGTATATGGCCTAGCCCTACTAGATCTCAAATTATATTATAAAACATTAATCACCAAACCTCTTGCTACTGTCTAAGAAATAGAGGGATAGGACAGTGCAATAGCTTAGGTACTCTAGACACAGTAGTCAATGAATATAGCAACCTACTGTTTGATAAACTCAAGGACCCCAGCTTCTGGGTTAAAAACTCACTGTTTCACAAAATTTGCTGGGAAAACTGGATAACAGTATGGTGAAAACTGGGCATAGAACAATGCTTGACACCATACACAAGAATAAAATCCAAATGGATACTTAATCTAGTTAAAGAAACTGATAATAAAACCAAATTAGGGAAGCAAGGAATAGTATATTTGTCAGATTTATGGAAAAAGGAGAAATTTTTGACCAAACAAGAGATAGAGAATATTATGAAGTGTAAAATGGATAATTTTGTTTACATTAAACTGAAAAGGTTTTGAACAAACAAATCCAATGCAATCAAGACTAGGAGGGAAGCAGAAAACATGGAAATACTTTTTGCAACCAGTGTCTGTGATAAAGGCCTTATTTCTAAAATATAGAGAGAACTTAGTGAAATTTAGAAGCCATTGCCCAACTGATACATGTTCAAAGAATATTAACAGGCACTTTTCAGAGGAAGAAATTGAAGCTATCTCTAGTCATATGAAAAAATGCTCTAAATAACTACTGATTAAGGAACTGCAAATCAAAACAGCTCTAAGGTACCACATCACACCTATCACATTGGTTAACACAACAAAACAGGAAGATGATAAATGTTGGAGAAGATGTGGGAGAGTTGGAACACTAATGCATTGTCACGACAGGTGGACTTCTGACCTGATCTAACCCATCTGGAAATCAATTTGGAACTGTGTCCAAAGGGCTACAGAAATGCTCATACCCTTTGACCCAGCAATATTTCTTCTAGGACTGTATCCCAAAGAGATCATAAAAATGGAAAACAGTCCCACATGTACAAAAATATTTATAGCAGCTCTCTTTTTGCTGGCCAAAAACTGGAAATGAAGCAGATGTCCATCAACTGGGGAAATGGTGGAACAACTGTGGTGTGTCAATCTAATGAAATATTGGTGTTCTTTAAGAAATTATGTACAGGAAGAATTCAGAAGGACCTGTGTGGACCAATGCTGAGTGAAAGGAGCAGAACCAGGAGAACTTTGTACATGGCAACAATCACAGTGTGTGAGGAATTTTTCTGGGAGACTTTGTCCTTCACAGCAATGCAGGGACGTAAAAAAATTCCTAACGTACTCTTGAGGCAAAATGTCTTTCACATCCAGAGAAAAACCATGGAACTGGATCACAGAATGAAGCAGATCGTTTTCTCTTGTGTTATCTTTTTATTTGTTTTATGGTTTCTCCCATTCATTTTCATTCTTCTATGCAACATGACTAAGGTGAAAATGTATTTAATAAGAATGTATGTGTAAAACCTATATAAGATTGCATGCCATCTCAGAGAAGGAGTAGGGAGGGAGAGAGGAAGAACGGCAGGGAGGTGAAAAATCTAAGATACATAGAAGTGATTGTAGAAAACTGAAAACAAATAAAATAGCTTAAAAATAAAAACATCAGGGGCGGAGCCAAGAGCAGAGTAAAAAGACACACATGCACCACCTCCTAACCCACAGACCATAAAATATCTGTAAAAAAGAACTACCAACTAATTCTAGAGCAGCAGAAGCCACAGAACAATGGAGCAGATGAGATTTCTGTTCCAGAGAGCCCTAAAACCTCACGCAAAAGATCATTCTCTCTGCAGATCTGAAGCAGAGCCCAACCTTGCCTTGGCCACGCAGCACCAAGAGGAGCCAATCCAGGCGGGCTTCAGGAACAGGATTGCCAGCCGCCGCCCGGGTACCTCCACCCACGGGCCCCAAAGGTTGGTGAGAGGGTCTCTCTGGCTTGCCAAGAGGGGAGTGGGGTGCCCCCATAACTCAGGCCACCTTGGGAGGCAGCAGCGGAGGCAGGAGCAGACAGGGGCTCCCCAAGCAGTCAGGAGCCCAGATCCATTGTTGAAGGTTTCTGCATAAACCACCTGAGGAAACTGAGCCCGTGAGGCGGCCCTGACCCCACCTGAGCACCTGTACTTAATCTGACACTGAATATCAGCATTGCCCCCACCCAAAGCCCTGAGGCTCGGAAGCAGCATTTGAATCTCAGACCCCAAGCACTGGCTGGGCAGATCTGGAGGCAAAGTGGGTGTGAAGAGAATAATCAGAAGTCAAGTCACTGGCTGGGAAAAGGAAAAAAAATAAGACTATAGAAGGCTACTTTTTTGGTGAACAGGTAATTCCTCTCTTCCTTTCTGATGAGGAAGAACAATGCTTGCCATCAGGGAAAGACACAGAAGTCAAGGCTTCTGTATCCCAGCCCACTCAATGGGCTCAGGCCATGGAAGAGCTCAAAAAGGATTTTGAAAATCAAGTTAGAGAGGAGAAGGAAAAACTGGGAAGAGAAATAAGTGACATGCAAGCAAAGCATGAACAGCAGGTCAGTACCCTGCTAAAGGAGACCCAAAAAAATGCTGAAGAAAATAACACCTTGAAAAATAAGCTAACTCAATTGGCAAAAGAGGTCCAAAAAGCCAACGAGGAGAAGAATGCTTTCAAAAGAAGAATTAGCAAAATGGAAAAGGAGATTCTAAAGCTCACTGAAGAAAATAGTTCTTTCAAAATTAGAATGGAACAGATGGAGGCTAATGACTTTATGAGAAACCAAGAAATAACAAAACAAAACCAAAAGAATGAAAAAATGGAAGATAATGTGAAATATCTCATTGGAAAAACAACTGACCTGGAGAATAGATCCAGGAGAGACAATTTAAAAATTATGGGACTACCTGAAAGCCATGATTAAAAAAAAGAGCCTAGACATCATCTTTCATGAAATTATCAAGGAAAATTGCCCTGAGATTCTAGAACCAAAGGGCAAAATAAGTATTCAAGGAATCCACAGATCACCATCTGAAAGAGATCCAAAAAGAGAAACTCCTAGGAACATTGTGGCCAAATTTCAGAGTTCCCAGGTCAAGGAGAAAATATTGCAAGCAGCTAGAAAGAAACAATTCAAATATTGTGGAAGTACGATCAGGATAACACAAGATCTAGCAGCCTCTACATTAAGAGATAGAAGGGCGTGGAATAGGATATTCCAGAAGTCAAAGGAACTAGGACTAAAACTAAGACTCCACCTACCCAGCAAAACTGAGTATAATACTTCAGGGCAAAAAGTGGTGTTTCAATGAAATAGAGGACTTTCAAGCATTCTTGATGAAAAGACCAGAGCTGAAAGGAAAATTTGACTTTCAAACACAAGAATGAAGAGAAGGATGAAAAGGTAAACAGCAAAGAGAAGTCATAAGGGACTTACAAAAGTTGAACTGTTTACATTCCTACATGGAAAGACAATATTTGTAAGTCTTGAAACTATTCAGTATCTGGGTGCTGGGTGGGATTACACACACATACATGCATACGCACATGCACACACACATAGAGACAGAGTGCACAGAGTGAATTGAAGAGGATGGGGTCATATCTTTAAAAAATGAAATCAAGCAGTGAGGGAGAAATATATTGGGAGGAGAAAGGGAGAAATGGAATGGGGCAAATTATCTCTCATAAAAGAGGCAAGCAAAACACTTATTCGTGGAGGGATAAAGAGGGGAGGAGAGAGAAAACCATGAAGTTTACTCTCATCACATTCCACTAAAGGAAGAAATAAAATGCACATTCATTTTGGTATGAAAACCTATCTTACAATACAGGAAAGTGGGGAATAAGGGGATAAACAGGGTGGGCGGGATGATGGAAGGGAAGGCATGGGGAGGATGGAGCAATTTGAGGTCGACACTCATGGGGAGGGACAGGATCAAAAGAAAGAATAGAAGTAATGGGGGCCAGGATAGGATGGAGGGAAATATAGTTAGGCTTATACAACACGACTATTATGGAAGTCATTTGCAAAACTACACAGATTTGGCCTATATTGAACTGCTTGCCTTCCAAAGGGAAGGGGTGGGGAGGGAGGGAGGAAAAGAAGTTGGAACTCAAAGTTTTAGGAACAACTGTCGAGTACTGTTCTTGCCACTAAGAAATAAGAAATACAGGTAAAGGGGTACAGAAAGTTATTTGGCCCTACAGGACAAAAGAGAAGGTGGAGTCAAGGGCAGAGAGGGATGATAGAAGAGAGAGCAGATTGGTGATAGGGGTGATTAGAATGCTTGGTGTTTTGGGTTGGGGGAAGGGGACAAAAGTGGAGAAAATAGGGAACCCAAAATTTTGTGAAAATGAATGTTAAAAGTTAAATAAATAAATCATTTTAAAAAATAATTAAATAAAAACATCAAGTAGGAGAAGCAGAGGAACAATTGGGAAGAGAAATGAAAGTGATGCAACAAAATCATGAGAAAAAAGTCAACAGTTGGTAAAGAAGACACAAAAAAATACTGAAGAAAATAAACACCTTAAAAAACAGAAGAGACCAAATAGCAAAAGAGATCCAAAAACCCAATGAGGAGAAGAATGCCTTAAAAAGTAGAACTGGTCAGATGGAAATGGAGATCCAAAAGTTCATTGAAGAAAATAATTCTTTAGAAATTAGAGTGGAGCAGATGGTAGCTAATGACCTTATGAAAAATCAAGAAATTATAAAACAAACCAAAAGAATGAAAAATAGAAGACAATGTGAAATATCTCATTGGAAAAACAATTGATCTGGAAAATGAATCCAAGATACATAATTTTGAAATTATTGGACTACCTGAAAGTCATGATCAAATAAAAAAAGCCTAGACATCATCTTTCAAGAAATTATTGAGGAAAATTGCCCTGATGTTCTAGAACAAGAGACGAAAATAGAAATTGAAAAAAATCTACCTATCACGAATGAAATTCGAAAATGAAAATTCCCAGGAATATTATAGTCAAATTCCTGAATTCCCAGTTCAAGAGGAAAATATTTCAAATAGCAAGAAAAAAAACAATTCAAGTATTGTGGAGCCACAGTCAGAATAATAGAAGATTTAGCAATTTCTATATTAAAGAATTGGAGGGCTTGGAATATGATATTCCAGAAAGCTAAAATTACAACCAAGAATCACCTAAGCACCAAAGCTGAGAGTAAGCCATAAGGGGAGGTGGGGGGAAATGATCAGTTAACAAGATAGAGGATTTTCAAGCATTCTTGATGAGAAAACCAGAGCGGAACAGAAAATCTGACTTTCAAATACAAGACTCAGGAGAAGCACAAAAAGGTAAACAAGACAGGCAAATCATAAGGGACTTAGTAAGTTTGAACTGTTACATTCCTACATGGGAAGGTCGTATATGTAATTTATAAGGCCTTTCTCATTATTAGGGTTGTTAGAAGGCGTTTATATAGACAAAGGGCACAGATGTGAGTTGAATATGAAGGAATCATGATAAAACAAAATAATAAAATTAATATTAAATTAATACTAATTAATATGAAATTGATATTAGTTAATGTTAAAATAGTAAAAAAAAAAAATGGGTAAGAGAGGAAAGTCCTGGGAGAAAGAAAAATGGAAAGCTAGAATGGGGTAAATTATCTCACATAAAAGATGCAAGAAAAAGCTTTTACAATGGAAGGGGAGAAGTGGGAAATAAGGGGCAGTGAACAAACTTTATTCTCATCACAGTTGGCTCAGAGAGGGAATAAGATACACAAGCAACAGGGTATAGAAATCTAATATAACCAACATGAAAGTAGAAGGGGAAGGAGAAAAGAGAGACTGGAGGTGATAGAAGGGAAGGTAGATTGGGGGAAGTGGTAGTCAGAAGTAAAACACTTTAGAGGAAGGACTGGGTGAAAGGAGAGAAAACAGAATAAATGGGGACAGGGAAAATAGGATGGATGGAAATACAGTTAGCAACAGCTGTGAACAAAAACTTTTGAAATAATTTCTCTTCTAAAAGCCTCATTTCTCTAACATAGAGAAGTCTGTCAAATTTGTAAAAAATAAGAGCCATTCCCCATTTGATAAATGATCAAAAGATACAATCAGTTTTCAGATGAAGTAATTAAAGCTATTTATAGCCATAAGAAAAATATTCTAACTCACTTGGAGAAATGCAAATTAAAACAATCCTGAGATACTACTTCATGCCTATTAGATTGACTAATAGGAGAGAAAAGATAAATGACAAATATTGAAGGGAATGTAGGGGAAATGAAACATTAGTACAGTCTTGGCAGAGTTGTGAACTGATTCAGCCATTCTGTGGTTGAAACCTGGAAAGTTTTGCATGGTTTGATACAAAGTAAGATTTACTGAGGGGTGGAGCCAAGATGTCAGAGTGAAAGCAAGGACTCACCTAAGCTCCTGGACAAATTCCTCTGGATACCTCTAAAAGGAGAATCTGACCAAACTTTGGAGGTGTGGAATCCAGTGGGTGACAGACTTTGACGGATTCAGAGCCCAGGTTAGACTGGAAGGTCCGTGGGAAGGATCTGTTCCACGGGGGTGAGCCCCAGCGCACAGCACAGCATGGCCAGCGCAGCAGGGCAGAAGGGACCTGAGAAGCCCAAGAGTGGCGGGCGAAACCAGCGGAGCAGGAGACAAGCCAAACCGAGCCAGTGAGAGCCGCCGAGCGCCAGATATCAGCGCAGCAGCCCTTGAAACCTTCAGTCTGAAGACTAAACTTCAGTAAGTCACCTACTTGAACTTCCGGGAGCCAGGATGGCAGAGTGATCAGTAAATGCTCTCTCATCCCCCCTGATGACAGTGAAAGAACCATAAAATATTTCCCCAGAAAAATCCTGGATCAGCTGGAACAGCAGAAGGGGGCAAATAGTCTCATAACACCAGAGGCTAGGAATATAGCAAAGGGGGATTCTTCCTACTGTGGCGGAGGCAATCTGGAAGGACAGAGGACACAGGGCAGAGAAAATTCCCACTGAGACCCAGGCAAGCCTCAGCGCCGGGAGACGAGCCCCACGAGGGGTAGGAACACGCATTAGCATCTAGGCATGCCTCAGCCCTCCAAGGGAAAAGGGAAGACAATAGGAAAGCTGAGATCACCATCCCCTGACCTTGCCTTTGCCTCAGGTCAGCTGAGGAGATCTCCTGTGACCAGACAACCACTCCCACACACTTAACAAGCTAATCCCAGGGTTGATCTGGGAAACAAAAAAAAAAAACCTGCTTTTAGCTTCTTCACACATCAGCTCAACACAAAGTTCTGTACCTTCTGACTGAAAGAACCAGAAGCTACAACACTCAGCCAACATCGTGAATCGGAAAAAGCAGACGAAAAGTGAAAAAACCATAGAATCTTTCTATGGGGATAAGGACCAAAACACAAACACCAAAGAGGTCAGAGCTGAGACTGTACTTCCACCTGAAACTTCAGAAGGGACTATGAATTTCTCGCAAGCACAACTAGCTTACCTGGAACAGCTGAAGAAGGGAATAGAAGAAAAACTGGCCAATGATTTTAAAATTATACAAAAAGAATTCACTGATGAGAACATCACTTTGAAAAGGAAAATTGAACAAATGGAAAAGGAAGTTCAAAAATTAACTGAAGAAAATAATTCCCTAAAAGGAAGAGTTAATCAAACAGAAAAGGAAGCCCAAAACCCAATTGGGAAAATTGATCAAATGGAAAAGGAAACACAAAACCTAACTGGGAAAATTGGTCTAATGGAAAACGAAGTACAAAAATTAAATGGAGAAAATAGCTCCTTAAAGGGAAAAATTGGTCAGATGGAAAAGGAGATGCAAAAGTTAACTGAAGAAAACAATACAATGAAGATTAGAATTGGGCAAGTAGAAACTAATGACTCAATGAGGCAACAAGAATCCGTCAAACAAAATCTAAAGAATGAAAAGATAGAAGAAAATGTAAAATGTTTAATTGGAAAAACAACTGACCTGGAAAATAGATCCAGGAGAGAAAATTTAAGAATTATTGGCCTGCCAGAAACCCATGATGAAGAAAAGAGTCTGGACAATATCTTCCAGGAAATCATCAAGGAAAACTGCCCAGAAGTACTAGACTCAGAGGGCAAAATAGTCATCGAAAGAATCCACCATTCCCCTCCTGAAAGGAATCCCAAACTCAAAACCCCAAGAAATATCGTTGCCAAATTCCAGAGCTATCAAGTGAAGGAGAAAATACTACAAGCAGCCAGAAAGAAACAATTCAAATATCAAGGACATACAGTCAGGATCACACAGGACCTTGCAGCTTCTACATTAAAAGATCAAAAGAATTGGAACCCAATATTCCATAAGGCAAAGGAATTCGGACTTCAACCAAGGATCAACTACCCAGCAAAGTTCAGCATAACATTTCAGGCAAGGAGAAAGTCATTCAACGAAATAGGGGAATTCCAGAGCTTCCTGACCAAAACACCAGAACTCAATAGACAATTTGATCTTCAAATGCAGGTCTCAAGAGAATCATAAAAAGGTAAACAGGGGGGAAAAAACAAAAACAAAAACTTGCTACTCAATTAGGGCAAACTGTTTACCTCCCTATAACAGAAGATGATACCTGTTAATCTTGAGAACTGTGCAGCTATTATGATAAAAGGGATATACGTAGAGGGAATGGGTATAAAGTAGATGATGTCATGTCAAAAATATTATTTAAGTATGAGAAGGGATTGTAATAAGAGGTGTGAAAAGGAGGAAGCAGAAAATGGCAAATTACATCACAGGAAAAAGTACAAAACTATAGTAGAGGGAATGGGGGGGGGGGAGATGAGCATTGTTTGAGAGGTACTCTCATCTGATTTGTTTAAAGGAGGGAACAATAATCTTAAGCAGATAATCTTAACTAGCTATATAAGGTAGTAGGAGGTGAAGGGGGAAGAAAGGGGAGGGAGGCTAAAAGGGAGGGAAGAAGCAATAAGAGTAAAGGGGAGTAAAAGGGAGGGGGCTCTAAAAGAAGGAGGGGAAGGCTGCAGTAGGAGGGGGAGAAAAGTGAATACTATTGAGGAGGGGAAGGGAGACGGGAGAGCTAAAAGCACAAATGGTGGGAAAGACGATGGAGGGAAATACACAGATTGTTATCATAACTGTGAATGTGAATGGAATGAACTCTCCCATAAAATGGAGATGGATAGCAGAATGGATTAAAAGCCATAATCCAACAATATGCTGCTTACAAGAAACACATTTGAAATGGGGGGATACACATAGGATAAAGGTCAATGGATGGAGCAGAATATATTGTGCTTCAGCTCATGTAAGAAAGGCAGGAGTAGCAATCCTAATCTCAGACAAAGCAAAAGCAGAAATAGATCTAATCAAAAGGGACAGGGATGGAAACTATATCCTGCTAAAAGACACCATAGACAATGAAGCAATATCATTACTAAACTTGTATGCTCCAAGTGGTATAGCATCCAAATTCTTAGAGGAGAGGTTGGGGGAGTTGAAGGAAGAAATTGACAGCAAAACTATACTAGTGGGGGACCTCAACCTCCCCCTCTCTAAACTCGATAAATCTAACCTCAAAATAAACAAGAAAGAGGTTAAGGAGGTAAATAACACTCTGGATAAGGTAGATATGATAGATCTTTGGAGAAAATTAAATGGGAATAGAAAGGAATACGCCTTTTTCTCAGTGGTACATGGAACATTTACAAAAATTGACCATGTACTAGGACATGAAAATCTCACAATCCAGTGCAGAAAGGTAGAGATAATCAATGCATCCTTCTCAGATCATAATGCATTAAAAATTACATGTAATAAAAGGCCATGGAAAGATAAACCAAAAATCAATTGGAAACTAAATAATCTAATTCTACAGAAGGGTTGGGTTAAAGAAGTAATCATAGAAACAATCAACAATTTCATTCAAGAGAATGACAATAGTGAGACAACGTACCAAATCTTATGGGATACTGCAAAAGCAGTTATTAGGGGAAGTCTTACATCTTTGAATGCTTACATAAATAAAATAGAGAGAGAGGAGATCAAGGACTTAGGCTTGCAGTTGAAAAAGCTAGAAAAAGAACAAATTGAAAATCCCCAAGTAAATACCAAATTAGAAATACTGAAAACCAAAGGAGAGATTAGTAAAATTGAAATTAAGAAAACTATTGAATTAATAAATAAAACCAATAGTTGGTTTTGTGAAAAAACTAATAAAATTGATAAACCTTTGGTCAATATGATTTAAAAAAAGAAAGAAGAAAATCAAATTACTAATATTAAAAATGAAAGGGGTGAATTCACCTCCAATGAGGAGGAAATTAAAACAATAATTAGAAACTACTTTGCCCAACTTTATGCCCACAAATTCGATAATCTAAACGAGATGGATGAATATTTTAAAAAATACAAATTGCCCAGATTAACAGAAGAGGAAGTTGAATACTTAAACAACCCCATCTCAGAAAAAGAAATTGAACAAGCCATCAATGAACTCCCTAGGAAAAAATCTCCAGGGCCAGATGGATTCACAAGTGAATTCTATCAAACATTTAAAGAACAGTTAATTCCAATACTACATACACTATTCTTGAAAATTGGGGAAGAAGGAGTCCTCCCAAATTCTTTCTATGATACAAATATGGTTTTGATACCCAAACCAGGAAGAGACAAAACAGAGAAAGAAAATTATAGACCAATTTCCCTAATGAATATAGATGCAAAAATTTTAAATAAGATTCTAGCAAAACGAATACAGCATCTTATCATGAGATTAATACATTATGATCAGGTAGGATTCATACCAGGATTACAGGGCTGGTTCAATATTAGGAAAACTATTAGCATTATCGATCACATCAACAACAAAGCTAACAAAAACCACATGATTATCTCAATAGATGCAGAAACAGCTTTTGACAAAATACAACACCCATTCCCACTAAAAACACTGGAGAACGTAGGAATAAAGGGAACTTTCCATAAAATAATAAGCAGTATCTATCTAAAACCTTCAGCAAGCATTATATGCAATGGGGATAAGCTAGATGCATTCCCAATAAGATCAGGGGTGAAACAAGGATGT
This sequence comes from Notamacropus eugenii, assembly GCF_028372415.1. NCBI lineage: Eukaryota > Metazoa > Chordata > Mammalia > Diprotodontia > Macropodidae > Notamacropus > Notamacropus eugenii. Next base: position 323,432,425 of record NC_092872.1, read on the forward strand.
CCATTATCACCACTATTATTCAATATGGTACTAGAAATGTTAGCTGTAGCAATTAGACAAGATAAAGATATTGAAGGAATAAGAATAGCCAAAGAAGAAACTAAGTTATCACTCTTTGCAGATGATATGATGATCTACTTAGAGAATCCCAGAGATTCAAGTAAAAAAATTACTTGAAATAATAAACAACTTTGGCAAAGTTGCAGGTTACAAAATAAACCCACACAAATCTTCTGCATTCCTATATATTAGCAACAAAGTCCAACAGCAAGAGATAGAAAGAGAAATCCCATTTAAAGCTAGGGTAGACAGTATAAAATACTTAGGAGTCTACCTGCCAAAACAAACCCAGGGATTATATGAACACAATTACAAGACACTTTTTGCACAAATAAAGTCAGATTTAAGTAAGTGGAAAAACATTAGTTGCTCATGGGTAGGCCGTGCTAATATAATAAAAATGACAATTCTACCTAAATTAATTTACTTATTTAGTGCCATACCAATTAAACTATCGGACAATTATTTTCTAGAGCTGGATAAAATAATATCAAAATTCATTTGGAAAAACAAAAGGTCCAGAATATCAAAGGGACTAATGAAAAGAAATGCTTGGGAAGGTGGCCTAGCGCTACCAGACCTCAAACTGTACTATAAAGCAGCAATTATCAAAACCACTTGGTATTGGCTAAGAAACAGAGAGGTAGACAAGTGGAATAGACTTGGCACTCAAGATGCAGTAGGCAAGGAATATAGCAACCCTCTGTTTGATAAACCCAAGGACCCCAGCTTCTGGGATAAGAACTCACTGTTTAACAAAAATTCCTGGGAAAACTGGATAACAGTGTGGCGGAAATTAGGCATAGACCCATACCTGACACCGTACAAAAGAATAAAGTCCAAATGGGTACATGATTTAGGTATAAAGACTGATACCATGAATAAAGTGGAGAGGCAAGGAATAGTGTATTTATCAGATCTATGGAGAAGGGAAGAATTTTTTACTAAAGGAGAGATAGAAAGCATTATGAAATGCAAAATGGATAACTTTGATTACATTAAACTGAGAAGTTTTTGCACAACCAAACCCAATGCAACCAAAATCCAGAGGGATGTAGTAAATTGGGAAAGAATTTTCACAGCTAAGCTCGGGGATAAAGGCCTCATTTCAAGACTATATAGAAAACTGACTCAAATGTATAACCATACAAGTCATTCCCCAGTTGATAAATGGTCAAAGGATATGAACAGGCAATTTTCGGAAGAAGAAATTAAAGATATCTATAATCATATGAAAAAATGCTCTAAATCACTATTGATTAGAGACATGCAAATCAAAACAACTCTGAGGTACAACATCACACCTATAAGATTGGCAAACATGACAGAACAAGAAAATGATAAATGCTGGAGAGGATGTGGGAGAGTTGGAACACTAATTCATTGTTGGTGGAGCTGCGAGCGCATCCAACCATTCTGGAGAGCAATTTGGAACTATGCCCAAAGGGATACAAAAATGTGCATACCCTTTGACCCAACAATATCACTCCTAGGACTGTCTCCCCAAGAGATCATAAAAATGGGAAAGGGTCCCACATGTACAAAAATATTTATAGCAGCACTTTTTGTAGTTGCCAAAAACTGGAAGTCAAGGGGATGTCCATCAATTGGGGAATGGCTGAATAAATTATGGTATATGAATGTAATGGAGTACTATTGTGCTATAAGAAATGATGAACAAGAAGACTTCAGAGAGGCCTGGAAGGATTTATATGACCTGATGCTGAGTGAAAGGAGCAGAACCAGGAGAATTTTGTACACAGCAACGACCACAGTGTGCGAGAGTTTTTTCTGGTAGACTTGGAATTTCGTAATAACGCAAGAACTTCTTTAAAAAAAAAAAAAACCCCAATGGTGGTTCTCAAGGCAAAATGCCTTCCAAACTCAGAGAAAGAAATATGGAAGTCATTCGCAAAATGTAGCAGATCATGTTTGTGTATGTGTAAGTTTTTGTGTATCATGTTTTGATTTGTTATATGATTTCTTTCATTTATTTTAGTCTGACTACATAGCATGACTATAGTGAAAATACACTCAGTAGGAAAGTATATGTAGCACCTATACAGAATTGTATGCAGTTGTGGGGAGGGAGAGGGGTAGTGAGGGGTAGGTGTGGGGGGGATAAAATCTCAATTGTATGGCTGTGATTGTTAAACATTAAAAAATAAAAAATAAAAAAAATAAAAAATAAATAAAAAAATTTAAAAAAAAAAGATTTACTGAGTACAAAGTATCAGTAATATTGTAAGATGATCAGCTATGAATGACTTAGCCATTTTCACAATACAATTATCCAAGACACCTTTGAAGGACTTAGGATGAAAAATGCACTCCATCCCCAGAGAAAGAACTGATGTTGTCTAAATACAGGTTGAAGCATACTTCTTTTCTTGAGGTTTCTTTGTCCTTTTTTTTACAACACGACCATTAAGGATATGTTTTGCATGACTACACATGTATATCCTATATGGAATTGCTTGCCTTCTCAATGAGTGAGGTAGGGAGAGAGGAAGGGAGGGAATTTGGAACTCAAAATTTTACAAGACAAATGTTATAAATTGTTTTCACATGTAACTTGGGGAAAATTAAATACGAAATAAAAACAATTTTTAAATAAATAAAAAATATTTTTATGTAATTGGGAAATATGTAACAAAATAAATTTTTTAAAAGAATAGCTAAGGAGTGGAGAAAAAGCTGTGACAGTAATATTCAAAGGAGAAAACATTTCCTTCACTTTCCTCATCTATAAAATGAGAGGGTTACACTCTAAGGTCCCTTTCATCTCTAAATCTATGATCTCAAGATCCTATGTTTGGTTGGCAGCTAAGTGCAGAGATATCTCAGGAGGACATAAATATTTCATGGTGCTTGAGTTGTCAGGAATCAAGAGAACCAGTAGCCAAGTTCTGAGCTATGGCCATAGGATTACTAAAGAGACAAACATAGGAGAGTCCCCTCAATTTGGACTCAGTGCCCACACTGACATCTGACTACCCTGCATATGGCTTCTCTGGGCAACTTCAGCTTTCTTCTCCATGTTTCTGTGACACTGGACCCAGAAGAGTAGCCACAGGGGCTTCCCATCTCTCAGACACAGCAATATTCACACCCACAGCAATTTTCTTTGTGGAAACATCCAACTTTACCTCTCTGTGACCTCACTCTCACAAAAACCCCATGAGACAAAGAAAAAGGGAACTGCCAGGACTCAAATGCCCCATTGGGTTTCAATCGTATTTTTAGACTGTGAGGCAATGATGTGGAGATGTTTTCACACCTCTCCTGCTAACTCTTGGAAAGAGGAAACTGATGACTAAGTAAGACAGAAGGGCCCAGCATACAGTGGTGCTGCAAGTTCATAAGAGTGGGGAAAACTCAGTACATCAGCCAGAGACTCTGCCTGATATGTCATTCTATACCTAGACCTAGATTCAGCCCTCTGTGAAACCCCATCCATTTGGAAAAGCTCCAGGGTAAGTCAATCAGGTAGGTTTGGGCAGACTTGCCCCTTTTTTCTCCTCTAGAGGGCAAAGAGAAAAGGACATTTTTTATAGAGGGTTGAGTAGACTGTGGTCGCCAGTCACAGCAGACCTCGCTCATGGAAAGGACATTCAGGTGGATACTGGTGTGCGGGAGGGAGAGTGAAGTTCAGAGGGCAGGGGGTATGGCTCTTAAGTGGGAGGATTAGAGGTAAAATTTGTATTGTCATGTCCAAAACAGACCATCTTCCAGTTCTGAGGGGTCAGGAGGTACAAGACCAGATCACAAAGAAGAGTAAAGGTTGTGTACTGAAATCACACAGATGATAAACTCAAAGGGGCTAAGGAAACTCAGACAAAGCAGGGGACAGTAATGGAAAACTAGCAGTGATAGTGGATGCAGGACAGAAGACACAGAAATACAGAAGCCAGACCAGTCCCTAGACCAGAAATTAGAGTCTAGGTTTAGAGAGTCTTGGCAAGTGATTGGGGAGAACTAAAAGGACAGAGTGTGGGGAAGGTGTGGCTACAAAGCTTGAGTTAAGTATAGAGGTTTTAACTAGAAATAAAGTCTAGAGGATGTTCAGGGATCCTGAGCCAGTACAGAGCATAGGACAAGGAAAAGGGACCTGAAATTGAGAGTCTAAAAGAAGGAATGATATGATTTCAGTTGATAGAGATCATCTATACTGGGTTGCTCTAATATCCAGGGGCTATATATAAGGGAAATGAAGTCGTACAGGATAGAACCCCTACGCTGGGCTGGGAGAGGTAGAAGATGAAATATGCAAAAAGAGAACAAGGACTAGGGAGGAAGAACACAAGGATAGAGAGAAATGGCAAGATATGATCTGATTGGGAATACTGATCAGAATGGAGCATGGACAGAGAAATTGAGAAATCAAGGGCATAAGAAACAAGGAAGTTAGGGTTTGGGAAGATGAGGACTATCAGGACAAAAAAACTGAAAGGGTCATAGCTCACTTGCTGAGGAGGATGTGGCCATAAGAGTTAATAGGAATAGAGACATATGAGTTCAAGGAACTAGGGATGGAAAAACTAAGACAGTCAGGGCATGGGAACTGAGGGGAGGCATGGAAACATACCATGAGGGTATCAGAGGCACAGCAACTAAGAACACAGGTCATTGCGAGACAGAAGGTAAAAAGTCTTATATAGAAAGGACCCTAGAGCAGAGGGAGCAAGTGGTCTTCAATTCAGCAGAGCTACCACCAGCTAAGAAGTAAAGGTGGTATAAGGGAAAAGGGAAGGACACAGAAAGTGTTGCAAGGCACCACAGGAGTCTAGGAAACAGGGTCCTCAGGAACTGAGACTGAAGAACATGGTGGTACTAAGTCAAGGAGATGGAATATGAACTAAAGGACCAGGTTTGAATGACCTGGTAGAGGCTTCCTTGGCCAGGATGAGCCCAGGGGACACAAATTTTAACAGGGCAAAGTTTAAGAGATGAAGTGAGCTCTAAGGTTAGCCATGAATGGGAAGAAGTCATAAGGTCTAGCAGGCAGGTCTGATGGATCATTGAACCTGGAAGTAGAAGACAGAGCAAGGCAGTGCTAAGAAAGCTATAGGAATAAATATATGGACCCAAAAGAAGTATAAGGGAGAGGGAAGAAGAAAGACAACAGGAGGAAGCAAACATCAAGAACAAGAAGTGACCTATAAGAAGCCATAAGAGTAGAGCTGGCTTGTACAATCAGCGCTGCAAAAACAAGACTTAAAGTAGCAAGAGGTACGGGGTCTGGAACAACAGAGCACTGGGGCACATATCTGTAAGAGTATTTAGGGGCTAAACTAGGAAAAAGCACAAGGCATGGATGATAGAGTTTAAAAGGTGAACAAACATAGGGAGAGGTGATGAGAGAAATAAAATATGAGCTGCCAGGAGGCTCAGGAACTGAATCCTACGTGATTCAGAGTCTGACAGTGGCAGAGTTAAGGGTCTGGTCTGAAAGGAGTAAGAACTGTCAGAGGGAATAAAGGGTAAGTGAAGAGATGAGAGGAGCTGACCCAAAGAAAACAATTGTTAGAAACTACAGAGGCCAAGAGAGGGTTATGGGCAGAAGAGATGAGGATGAAGGAGAGGGAAGGGGAGAAATAAAAGGTACTGGGAAAACAAGAGAAAAGAAAATGGGTAGTCACAAGTACAAGAATCAAGGAAGACAGGAATACAGGAGTTGGCTAGCCATAGGCACAGAAACTGAGAACACCTGACTACCAGGAAGTGAGGGGGCAGCTGAGGAGTCATGGAGAAAAGAACCTAAAATATGGGAGTTTAGTAGTATAAAACTGAACAAGGAATAGGAAAGAGACTAGATTCTGTGGAAAACTGATGAGGCAGTATTCAGAAACAAGGCCTGAAGATCATGGAAGTACTGAAGAACAAAAGCAGAGTGAAGGAGAGGTGGATGGAGAAGGAGACTTAGAGAATAAGCTAGGAAAGGGAAGCTTTGCTTTAGGTGATCAGAAAAAGAAAACACACGCTAGATAGAGCCAAGAGTTGGGTGGGATAGAGCTGATTTAAAAAGGAGCACAGTATTTAGGAAACAGAGGCTTGAGGGGACAGCTGGAGATAAAGAGGCACAGTATAAAGACATGAGAAAAGCTATAGGAAGGGAATGTGAACTCCAAAAGGGACCTAGGACAGAGCTCAAAGAAGATATAGAGGACAGGGAAGAATTCTGAACTGCTGACCCTCCAGCTAACAAGAGGAGCTGTAGATCCTCAGGTTGAGAGTGTACCCAAAGCTGAGGAAGAAAAAATATTGATTCTAAAAAGGGGTAGGATGCCCTAAGAAGAATGGCTATGACAAAGGAGCTAAAAGTTACATGGTGAAATGCCTAAGCAGCCAGAATGAGCAACAACCTGAACTTGTAAGGATAAATCTATCCAGGACAATTCTGGCCACTGTTCCCATACTAGGTTGCTCTAGGACATAAGGACCTAGGACCAAAGAACTAAGATTCAAAGGGGACAGACTTTAAGGCCTGGGCTGGTAGGATTGTGAGGAGTAGGGAGTATAGGACTAATCAGAGACACAGGATCTGACAGGGCAAGCCTCATATGGGAGCTACCATAGCAATCAGGCCCTTGGTTTAAATCAGATCTCTCCTTTCCTTCCACTATCATTGCTCCCAGCTTCTCAGAAGAGGAGGCCAGAGCTCATTGTGCCAAAGCACCATTGATATCAGCCTGTGAAATACAATGCCTATCACAGTCCTAAACATAGCCTCCCCCACTCCCCCCACCAGATTCCTTAATGTAGTTTAATGATATCACCTGCCTGAAACATCCAGGCTCCTGACTGGTCTTTATGATTTCAAGTTTCGTGTCCCTTTGATCAAGAGTTCACCTCTTTAAAAATGGGGCCTAAAGACTATGGGGCAAAATTCTTCAAGTTCCACACCTCATTAAGGACAGCACCAGCATGGAACGGAAGATGGGGGAAGGAAGTACAGATTTAAGCAAAGCAGTTCAGCAGGCATGCAGGCAGGTGCCATAAGGAGTAACAGTGCAGTTCATACAAGTGGGAGCCTGGAACTCAGAATGCAGGAAAGAGAGTTAATAGGATCAGAATGGCATAGTAGTAGGTGAACAGGTCTGAGAGGACAAGGCTGAGAGGAACAGAGTTGAGGGGAGGGAAGCAGAGACCTGAGAGGGCCCACACAACCTAAACACATGAATTGGCATGAACTGGCAGATTACAGAGTGCAGAAAATGAGGGGAAAAGATTAATGATAATGACTAATATTTATATCATGTTTTAAAGTTTGAAAGCATTTGACCTATATTATTATACTGGAAGCACAGCATATTCAGGATAATGGGTACGATGGATATTCTTATCCCTTTTTCTTAAAAATGAGAAAAGTATAATTGTGGTTACACAGCTTATTAGAGATGGGATTTCAGTCTAGGTTTTTCTGATTCCAATTCCAACTGTTCAATTTGCCACAGTGCTTCAAGACAAGGTTAAAAGGTCAGGGACCAAAGCTGAGGAGAAAATAAGACTAAGATGATAAAGGGAAGAGTTGAATGATCAGAGGGCAAAGAGAACAGGACAGAGGAGCAGAACTGAGGGGGTAAGGAGATTACAATCTGAAAAGAAAATGAGATAAGATGACAGGGAAATGAAGTGAAAAAGAACAAGGATAAGGATGAGAGGCATCTAGAGATGATAAGAATGAAGCACAAGGCTTCACAAGCACAAGCACAAATGAGAAAGCACAAGGCTGACAGTAGAATGCAGAGGCAGAGTACTTGGAACTAACAGGAAAGGCCTGATTAATATCCTCCATTCCTGTGCCCTATACCAGGAAAAACATGAGAAAACTCTGGTCTAAAGCTGCCATGCCTCAGGTGTGGGAGACAACTTTCTCCTGCTGAGATATGTTTCAAGTTCAGAACAAACACCAGCTCTTGAGCCAGAACTAATAGAGCACAGACTCAAAATCTGCAAAAGCCTGTTTTAACTTTGTTTTAACTTTCTAACTGTGTTTTACCTGTGAGGAGGTAGGGATTCAAATCCAGGTATTACAATTCCTGTGCTCTGTTCATAAAACCACTGCTGCCTCCCACTGTGGAGGCTGAGAAAACTCCCAAAGGAAGGAGAGGGGCAATTTTTCCTCCCTGATTTGCCCACTAGAACATACCACCACTGAAGACCCTACCAGACAAATGGCACAGTTGTAAGATATGGCCATATTGACCATCTCCTCTTCTCAGAGGATTTGAAGAGAGAAGGCTAGAGACTGATTAGTAGCTAAAGACTTTTCTTCCTCTCCAAGATTTGAAGGAACCTAATGACTATGTCCCAGGTCATGTAGCTCCTGGTAGTCAATGAGACAGGAATAGCTGAAGGAAAGAAAGGAATTAAGGAAGGAATAATGGGAAAAAATGAAGGAAGGAAAAGTCTCATGTAGGCAGAGTCTGCCTCTATGCCCCTTTGATCTAAGATGAGAGTTAAGTGAGTTCATATTGATGTTCCTATTACAGAGTCTGTCTCTGTCTTCTTTTATAGCCAGCCGCACAGCTCCATCTGTCTTTCCTCTGGCACCCAGTTGTGGACAGGAAACCTCCTCCCAAGTAGCTCTAGGCTGCCTGGTGTCAGGCTACTTTCCTGAGCCTGTGACAGTGACATGGAATTCAGGGGCCATCTCCAGTGGAATCCACACCTATCCCTCTGTCCTCCAGTCCTCAGGACTCTACACCTTAAGCAGTCAGTTGACAGTTCCTGCAGATACTTGTTCCAGCAAGTCATACACCTGCAATGTGGAACACAAAGCCACATCCACCAAAATTGACAAGAAAGTTGGTAAGAATTAAGGGGAAGGAATACAGACCAGAGAGTGGGCATTTATAATTTTAGAGATCTGTTGGGATGAGAGAGGATAAAGATGAGGCAGCAAAAGTTAAATGCAGTTCAAAAAAAAGCCTTCAGACTGAGAGAAAGATTGATCCGGGAGAGGTGAAGAAGCTATCAATATAGAAACTTGGACAACTATTAAGTAAGGAGAACCTATGAAATTCTTTCCTCCTGTCCTAGGGGAAGGACAAAATTAATCATTGTGGATTTGTTGATTAGTATTGGGGAACACACAAGATGGGGGATCATAATAGCACTGGGAGCTACAATTAGAGCTCAAAGTTGCTACTTACTAACCATATGACTTTGAGCAAGTCATCTCTCTGTGAGCACTGGAAATACTACCTCGAGACTTGAGTATAAAACTAGTACAAGAAACATATACAACCTAATGTCTACTCTTCTCTTTTTTAGAATGCAGCCTGCAAGACAAGTGCTCAGACTGCCAATGCCCAGGTATGGGGGTGGGGGCATAGTGTACAGACTGCCTCCATGGACCTGCTTAGCACTGAGCAGGAAAATAATCAGGGTTCCCAGGGAAGAAGTGGGGAAGAGCTGGAATCTCAGGGCAAGCAGGTTTTTGGGAATAAGAACATGTGCTCAGTTAAAACTCTTCTATGATATTGGGGGATTAGAATGAAACTGAGGCATCTTGGGAGAAAAGCCTGTAGAACCCTTAGGAAAGATGTTGGAGTTTTCCAATAAATAGGCATAACTGCAGAGTGGCTATGACCCCTACAGGTCAAGGGTGAACACTTAAAGTCTAGTATGAGAGGATCACTGTATCTAAAAAAGACCTGGAGTTAATGAACTTAATATGAATGCACATTATGATATGGCACTTACCAAACTAGTGCAATCTCAGTTTACATTGAAAGGTAGTCCAGGACATGGAAAGTATTAGTCTCACTGTGTTCTACCTGGGCAAATCACCTTTGAAGTATTGAACACAGATATACTTTTTGTTACCACATTTTACAAAAGAATGACAAGGAGGAGAGTTATCACAATGGAAAAGGACCTCTGTTATGTCATATTAGAATGGGATAAAATAGCAGAGGTTACTACTCTACGAGTAGAAATGTTTATTGGATAGGGGAAGAGGGGAGAAAGGGGAGTGGCATGATATATATCTTCAACTATTTGAAGGACTGTCAAGTAGAGAAAGAATTAGACTTATTCTGCTTGGTACCAGAAGGCAAAGTTGAGGAGCTATGGTTAAAAATTATAAAGAGTTTAATTTAGTCTGGTTGTGAGGAGAAACTTCCTAATAGAAAAATCCAAAAGTAGAACAGATACTTCAGGAGAAATTGGGTTCCCCCTCATGGAAAGTTTTCAAGTAAAGACTAGATGATCTTTCATTAGTTGTAGTGCAAGGAGAATTCTTGTTCAGGAGTCTATGGGACTCTGAGGTTCCTTCTAAGTCAGATTCTGTAGTTCTATGAGAATAATATGAGCATGTACGTAGAGTTTGGGGACAAATAAGGAAAGTTTGAATGATGGACTAAGGGTCCCCAAAAGAGCCTTGGGGCCCTGCAGAGTTGTTGACTAACTAACATCTGTCTTCTTTCAGCATGTGAGGTTGCTGGACCATCAGTATTCCTCTTTCCCCCAAACCCTAAGGATACCCTCACACTCTCAAGAAGCCCTAAAATCACTTGTATGGTGGTTGATGTGAGTGATGCATCAGATGTTCATTTTACCTGGTCCAAAGGTAATAAGCAAATAGACGGTCCGAAGCCAACACAGAAAAAACTAAACAATGGCACCTTTCAGGTGGTCAGCACTCTCTCTGTAGTCCACCAGGAATGGCTGAATGGCGTGGAGTATACCTGCAAAGTTGAAAACAAAGAATTACCATTTCCTGTGAAAAAGACCATCTCCCATACTAAGGGTAAGAAGATTGGATGTCTTAAATGGGTTCAAGGTTGTCCTTAGACCTAAAGACTTCCTCTAAGAGGTCAGGGACTCTATTACTTCAAAGAAGGTGCAACTTATTTAACTTCAGGTCCTGGTAGAAAGAGACCTACTAGATTTATGATCTTGAGCACAAAATTCTGAGAGATACAAATGAGTCTCTCAGTTTTATAAGTAGGGGCAATGAACTTCAGGAAGATAAGTTTCTTAGCTTCACAGATGCTCAGATCCACATGCCCTCACTTCCAGATTGGGCTTTTATCCCTAGAAATTGCATCCTTTTACAGGCTTTGCACACAGAAGAATTTATTCAGTGGTGTACTGAGAACCAAGAAAGAATGAGACAGACAAAACACAAATTGAAATTAAAGAAAAACTTTCAAGAAGGGTGTGTGTGGTAACGTTGAAAGTTAGGGAGGAGGGGAGTTGCATGAAAAGCTACTCAATCAAGTAGTGCTTACTCTTTTTTTCCAATATTTCTCCATTATTCAAAATACCATAAGTGTCTCTTTATAAGCCTGAGACGACATCTGGTTTCAGAGGTGAATAATGCTTGATGAGGACACAGTAAAGTCAGGATTCCTTTGTGGGAGAGTTTGCCCCTATGACGAGAGGAGATTGTATCTTCAGTGGGTAAGGAGGTTAAGGAAGTATTAAGAAAAGTCAACACTCATGATTCCAAAGTAAGGGGAACTGAAATTAGAGGAAGAGTCTAGGCAAAACATGGTATAACCAGCAGGGAGCTCAATAAATTGCAAAAATAGGAAGACACTTGTGTCTTGGGAAGGGAGAAAAGAGTTATGTGATGACATCTTACTCCCTTTAACTTCCAGAGTTTGTTCATCTAAAATACTGTAGCAGAAAGACCTGGCCTCCCCAGGACAATGCTCACATTTTTTCCTCTTCCCAAAGGTGGCAGAAAGAAGCCTGAGGTGTATGTCTTTGCCCCACATCCTGATGAGTTGAAGCATAAAGATACTGTTAGTATTACCTGCTTCGTAAACAATTTCTTCCCTCAAGAAATTGTTGTTGAATGGCAAAGCAACAACAATCCAGAGTCTGAAGATAACTATTCCACCACCGAAACAATAAGGGAAAAGGACAGCTACTTTCTCTATAGCAAGCTCAATGTGAAGAAAACAAAATGGCAAGAGAATAACCAGTATACCTGCACAGTGCTGCATGAGGCCCTTCCGAACCAAAATTCCCAGAGGACAATCTCTGCATCCCCGGGTAAATGAAAGAGCAAAGAGAATCACCCACGCACACGCACATACACACACACACACACACACACACACACACACTTCCCATTCCCTCCTCCACGAATAGCCACTTTGGAGGACCTCCCTGTCCACTTCTTTCCTTATCCCAATTCTCCACCATGGGGCCTTCCCTCCTTCACATTTTCCAGGGTCTGGTGATGGAAGGCCCACATGTAAATTGTAAATGTAAACGTCCCATTATCCACAAGAAAAGTAATAAAACATCCAGCACCATATCTGCAATCCCTCTGACTGGACTGGTTCTTTCTGGAACTGACCCCTGGGAAGGTATTAAGAAAGGGGAAGCATTGTCCAACCCTATAGCTGGTACCAATGTTAGTAGTCATGGCAATCAAAGAACACAGTTCAGAAACCTCTTTCTCATCGAGAAAGAGACAGAGAGAGAGAGAGAGAGAGAGAGAGAGAGAGAGAGAGAGAGAGAGAGAGAGAGAGAGAGAGAGAGAGAGAGGGAGGGAGGGAGGAAGGGAAGAGTTGACCTCATATCTCAGCCCACTAAACCTCAGTAAGAGCTCTTTGGCTGGAAAAAGGACCTGCACAGAGTCTGTCACTACTGCCAACCAGGGGCTCATGTTACAAAGAACAGAAGGCTACAAACAAAGAGTTAATAGCAATTTAACATGCTAGGGCTAAGTAAAACAAGCATCCATGAGGATTTGATTAGGGAGCCTTCTATGTGTCAAAGCTTAAAGGTATAAGATGTCACCCTAAAACAAAGGGACATACAGACAGTGAGGCATTCCCCGGTCCTCACAATTTCCACTCTATCTACTTCACCCTACCTGTGGGAACTGTGCCCAGGGATTTACAAAGTCTTACAGGGATGTGCTATAGAATGACTAGACGAGCTTCCCAAAGTATGATCTCACAAATTTATTGTACATGGTCATGACTTAAGATAATGTGTCTTTGTGAAGCCAGTGAGCTTATAAGTATGACTATGAATTTGTCTTAAGTGTGTGTGTGTGTGTGTGTGTGTGTGTGTGCAGTGTGTGTAAATACATGTTTGGCAGATAAAATTTAATTATTTGAATGAATGTTTTTAAGTTTTGGCTATATAGACTGAGACTAATTGTGTGAGTGTATGAATATGCTTTTTCATCAATTGGTATGTGAATTTATGTCATCTTTTATATTTGTGTAAAATGTCTCCTCTATGTGTGACAAGTAACTCATCTCCTCTCAACAGGTAGGCTATGGCCCCAATATTCTTTTTCCTTTCAATGAAATAATTCACTCCTCTATCCACAACCAGATATTCCACACACAAATAAAACATAGTTGTAAGAAAATGTACTAATTACAATATACCAACCTACATATCACATTTACTAGTTATACTCAACTTTCACCACTGTGCTGACTTTGTTACTTCTACGCATTTACGGAGACTGTAAGATAATTGATCCCAGCATGAAGCCTGGGCTTTCAGACTTGCAGGTTTCAAACTGACCATCTCATTAATACTGATCTACCCCCAGTTCACCACATCAAATACACACAAATACACACACTCCTTCACTCACTCATTCATACAGGTAGATGAGCACATGTATACACATTGACAAAAATTAATACCGTTATGAACCCTGAAATAGAATAAAATCATCATGGACAACAGTTGATTAAAAGAGTAACAACCTAACTTGAAAACATACCAGTTTGTATGCAATATTACATATTTTCACTCAGACAAATACCCAAAAGTTAAAAAAACACACCATACACAGTTGCTCAAGATACAACACAGAATATGTGAATGTATTCTCACTAAAAAACAAATCTTATAAATCTCATATGAACACAAAATAGAAACACACCTACTTTCAAAATAATACTTATATACTCAAAATCATACTCACATTCATGTTTAAACCAACACACAGACAATTTTAAAAGGTTCTCATAATAATATAATCAAACATACAGGCATCCATAACTCACATATTCATTCATTCTCATCTTTCACTTAAACTGGCAATTATACTTACTCTGACAGACACAAAGAGACTTGTGTTCATAGGAAGAGACTCACACATATTCACATTTATCCACAATCAGACTTGAATACTCAGTCACACACATAGACTCACTCTCAAAATCAGATGTTTACCTTACAGGTCAATTCAGTTCTACAGTCATTTATTAAGCACATACCATATGCAAAATACACATACACATATTCACATACTTTTGGGCCCTCAAAATAGTATCTCCTATCCTTCCTGATGCTCCACACAAGACTATATTTCCAGAGTCATATCAAGTTTTTCCCAGTGACCTTATAAAACTGTAGTGTCTCAGCTAAGTACATTCTGGAACTATAGTCCTATTACTTAGAAGCAGCTATTCTGGAATAGACTCATATTCAGATTGACATTCCAAGCCATCAATCAAACCCCAATCTTACCCCCCCCCCCAAAAGAACAAGTAGAGGACAGGAAAAATTAGGAATGACTAGACAAAAGTCTAGGGAAGATCTTTGATATTGACCCTTGGGAGAACTCAGCTAGAATGAGAAAAAAATTGGAAAAGAAGCAAAAAAGGAAGAAAATACCCCAATTCAATTACAGGGAGGAGAGATTACCATGTTCCCTAGATATGCCTTGAATAGTCCAGGGAGAATAAGAAGAAAAAATCCATCTCTATTTCTTTCCAAAAAAAACAGGATTATTTCTAATAGAATTGACACATGTTTGAATGAACTTGGTGTCACCTCCTCAGACCTGTAAGCAAGAGATCAGTGGGGAACCAAGAGATGAAAACAGAATCCAAAAAAAAAACAATTGCGTAAGGGGTAACTTTTCCTCAAACAGCCCTATCTCCATTTCCAATCCACCTTTCCCAATTCTAATCCTCACTAGCATGTACTTCATTTTCTTCTCATGCACATATATCTTTGCCATTCTAATCCGTAACTTCTGTCTCATCTGCATCCCCATTACTTTCCAAACTCTTCTCAATCCCCTCTCTTAGACAATGGAAGGAGTGAAAGTCATGGGAGAGCCAAATGTCATGTCTCAGTGGTTCCCCTGCCCTTACTCCTCCACAGAGAGAGAAAAATCACCGACTTATCTCCTCCCCTTTACCTCTCCACAGAATTGATACCAGATGAGAACTGTGCTGAGACCAGGGATGGAGAGCTGGATGGACTGTGGACCACAATATCTATCTTCATCACTCTTTTCCTCCTCAGTGTGTGCTACAGTGCTACTGTCACCCTGTTCAAGGTCAGAGAGTCCTATGTATGATTTCTCCCTTGATTTATTCTTACTTTGCCAGTGTGGCCTCCTGCTGTCCCATCAAATCCTTCCCACAGGGATTGAGATACCAGTAGAGTTTTGGGTTGTCAACACAGAGAGCATAAACCAGGTTCCATTGGTCAACGCTATCCTGATCCCATACTGAGGATTTCACTAAACCCTTAGAAACGAAGATCCCCCTTTTATCTTTTGTCAGTCCCTCACACTTATCCTCTCCGCTGCCCTGAGTCTTATGGAAGGAGCATGACTGATAAAGGGAAAAGAAAGTGGCTAGGCAGTCCTATCCTAAAACCTTGACTTTCCTTCCATCTTTTTTATGTAATTCTGCAGGTGAAGTGGATCTTCTCCTCTGTGATGGAGTTAAAGCAGCCAATGATCCCTGATTATAGGAACATGATGGGTCAAGGGGCCTAAGAGAGGGTCTCCTACTCCTCCTTGGAGCTTACTCCTGGAGATAGACCTTAAATGGAGTGAATGCCCTCATCATCATTTCCTCAAAACAGCAGAAATGTCTCCACATCACAATCAAATTCCTGAACCTGTGTTCACCAGAGGTTTCCCTTGGTACGAGACAAAGACTGTCTGCTTCTTCTATTCCCCAAGTCCAACTTAGGAAAATGGAACTTCCATCTAACAAAGGTCTCATTTGCTACCTATTGCCTTTCTCTCATGAGGCCATTAGAAAGAATATGTTCTGCAGAATAGAGATGCAAAGGAAAAGGGAACAGAAGCAACATGGCCTACAGCATCATATCTGTACAAGACATGATGGATAGATGTACTCATTCATTCTAATCAGTGTTTCTTCTTTGATATTTCTTTTATGTAATATTTGTGGTTCATATTTGTACAGCCCTGTATACACACATTTCCACTGTTATGGCTCAGTAGGAGATAGACTGTAGTGACATCCTCCTTTCTTTAGTGTTACTGGAAATGATGACTTCTGTGCTTTTATTGCTTCATAATTAGTTGTAAGAGAGTAATATTGTAAAACTTATCCTCTTTGCTAATGTATAAATTATGTCTGCATGACAGGAGAGTTGGGGGAGTATTGAGAAGTTGAAGGTAGGCCACAACGTGTGTGAGATATATTCCCAGTACTGAAAAAGGGCCCCAAACTATGACTCCCCAGAATCTCATAGGAGATGGACAAGTGGGTGTCAGGAAGTAAAGAAAGTTATACAAAGGGATGGTATGCATTGGTGACAAATTAGGCCATCCCCAGAGATACTTTAGTTGACTTATAAGTCAAAGCCAAAGATAGCTCAAAGAGAAACCACCCCTTATTGGATAAACAAAAATCTCAGGATAAAACTGTAATTGTCTATTATTTCTCAGTTCTAAACTCTTTAGGTTGTATCTCTTTTAATTAATATTTTTTTAATTTGACCTTAATTTGAGACTAAAGAAGTAATTTTCTGTAACAAAAACATGAAATAAGCATGTAGTTGATAATTAAGAAATATTGAATGAATGGATGAATCTGAGTATACCAGGATACAAGAAAAGGCTGGTGGCAGCAAGAAATAATTCTTAGAAATAACAAAAAATTTTAATCCTTGGCAATGAAAGTTATATATTCAGAAATTAAGTAGAATTATGGTTAAGACAACACAAAACCTTCCACAGAATCAGAAGGTTTCCTGATTAGATGAGCATGAATTTGGATTTGTAGAATGGACCAGTGAGTTCAATCCAAAGCCACAAATGTATGACCAGTTCACCTTTGCTATTATGTATAATACTTTTGAATTTCCCACATTCAGTTCTCAGCAAGAAACTGAACACACCAAGAATTGGAAAACAGATGGGAAATAAAGCATCAGTCTAGATACCTCCTCTGGTCCTCAGCAACTTCAAGCTACCTCAGTGCAACCATGAAAGTGTGAAAGGGATAATTCAGCCATTGGTCAATAGAATTGTGGCACCTACAACAATACAAAACTTGAGATTAGAACCTTTGGTGAGGGGTTGGCATTCAAATCCAATGCCCTCTACTTAGGGTACAAATGGCTTGGATTCACTTACTCCAGGGCTCTTTATCTATCTGAAAACATCAGTCTGTCACTGGCAGTCAAAGATAACATATAACCTTGTTATTATTCAGTCATGTCAGTCATGTCCAACTCTTTGTGACTTTGTTTAGGGTTTTCTTGATAGAGATACTGGAGTGGCTTGTCAATTCCCCCTCCAGATCACTTTATAGATGAAAAAAACTGAAGAAAACTGAAGCAGACCAAGTTAAGTCATTAGCCTACAATCACACTGCTAGGAGCTATCTGAGGCTGCCTTTGAACTCGAGTCTTCCTGACTTTAGGCCTGGTGCTCTATCCTTTGCACTACCTAGCTACCAATGTATATGCTACAAAGGAACATTTAAGTTGCATACTCAGTCCCCATGCTTCAACAGCATGATGCTGACCTGTGTATTAGAAAAGTTTAAGTGCACAGAACACTGCAGAGATCCCATGAGATTGACTTCTTCCTCCTCCTCCTCCTCATCATTACACCACTGAAAAAATCCCTTATGTAAAGGTTTCCTAGTCAACTAGTCAATAAATATGTAGTAAGTACATGTTACATGCCAGGCAGTGTGGAAGGAAGGAAGGAAGGAAGGAAGGAAGGAAGGAAGGAAGGAAGGAAGGAAGGAAGGAAGGAAGGAAGGAAGGAAGGAGGGAGGGAGGGAGGGAGGGATGGAGGGAGTGAGGAAGGGAGGAAGGAAAGGACAGACAGACATAGGTAACAGTGTCAGAGAGAGAAGAAGGTATAAGCTAGAGATAATATCAAAGCAAAATTGACAACACATTGTCAATGTAAAGTAAAATAGTAACTACATCAGATATGGAGGGTTAAAAGTCAAGGATGTGAGATTGTGAGCCTGGGTGACTGGGACAATGTTCTTTGTGACTTTACAACAATCCCACAAGTCTCTCAGAGTCTTTCCTGCCTTCTGGGAGTAGTTGGAGTGATGGATTACTTGGATGATCTAAGTATGTGTTGGTACAGATTAATGAATATTTTATGTATTAGGTTTTTCTTTTGTGGTATAGGAAATAGCCATCCAATACCTTATATATGCTACTTTTTGCATTGAGTAACATTTCTAAAATGGATCCAGTTGATGTTTTGGGGGGAAACTCTAAATATGAGCCTTACTTAAGTTCTATTTTAAGAGATTTTTTTTTAATGAGGAAATACCAAAAATAAATAATTGTGCTCCTCTTGTGAATAAGAATTAATAACAGAAGGCCCATGAGTCTTTTCATTTCTGACTATGCTGAATTCCTTTGGACTGCTCCATCATGCCCTCAGGAACCTCAATAATGGGAACCTCATAGTCCTGCAAAATCACATCAGCCTTTGTACAGAGGCCTCATTAATACTCTCTTTCCTGCTTCTCTTCTCCTTGGAAGGTAAAGAGCTGCTCCCAAAGCCTCGATTTAAAGGCCCAGGCCAGTCATTGCTTCATTTCCCACCCAACTGAAATCCTTTGGATTCCATTGTGTCCTCTAGTTGAGTACTTTATCACACTCCTTTTTTAAGTTTCCTTTTGTGTACTGTCTTCTCCATTAGATTGTGAGTTTCTTGAGGGAAGAGACTATCTTTCTTTTTCATATTTGCATCTCCAGTGCTTAGCACTGGACTTAGCCATACTGGATTGACAAGATCAAGAGAAAAATCTGAATTCCCTCTCTTTGGAGTCAAGCTCCTTCAAGCACTGAATCTGGTCTGCATGAGTTCACTTAAAGGGATTCATGTGGGAGAAGGGTATTCCCTGAGACATAGGTGAAAAATATAAATAGATTTTACATGTTACGTTTATGTCCACATAACAATAAAAAATTGACAAGGACTTAAAGCATTTATTAAGATATTATATATTCAGATATAAAAGTTGAAACATAATTAATGGGTTGAATAAATAAAGAGTGAAAATTAGACAATAGAGTAAAAGACTTTTTTCAAAAATCACTTAGGTTTCGTTGTTGTTAGTGAACGGAAGAGTAACGATGGAAATTGCAAAGTGACATTTAAGGAACTAAAACTCAAACAAAAATCAATGAATGGCAAAAATAAAACTGAAGAATGCGCCCAAGATAGATGTAAAAGAATGGTAAGAAAAATATAATGGGAGGTCTGGATAATATAATACATTTGGAAAAACAAAGAGAGGAGTACAAATATCAACTTTACTGGTATTTCAGCAAGCACTGAAAAAGAAAGAAGGCTATAGATCATATCTGGAAATAAAACTTGACTGAACAGAAAAGATAACATCTAGTATATATAAATTCGCATTGCTCTTAATGAAGACATAATTGGAAAGCTACAAAAATAAATTTACAATAATTATTCAACATTTAATATAGAAAAAGGAAGTTACGTCTTATTTCTAATTACTCAAGTAACATCTTAATTCTCAAAATTACAGAAGAAGATCACTGAAGAACAACGAAAATATATTATAGTATTTTTTTAATGAATGGGTCCCAAATCACTGACATGACCATACAGATATGACCATATTGTTTGAATACAAAAGACTACTTCAAAAACAATAAAGAATTTATAAGTAAAAATATACAAGTAATGAGATAACTACAGCAGTAAAAGAAGAATTTTTCAACCTGACTGAATAAGTTATTAACAAAAGTCATAACACATTTTACTTCTTAGTCATTATAATTAATATTTTGTACATATATAAGTATATATTTTATAAATGAAGGGATGGGAATATAGTTAGGGAATAGAATCATGACTTCATTGGTATAAGGAACTCCCAGATGAAGAAACTCTGTCTACAAATTCAAATAGGCACCTTTTCTATGGCTTATAGTTCTAGAGAGTTACCTTAGGTCATTAAGAGGTGAGTTGGACATTAATCGGTTAATTCATCTGTAAAGTAAGAGGATTGTACCACATTGCCCTTAGATATCTTTTGGTTCTATGTCAATGATCCAATGATACGATGATCCTTTCTGTTTACAATAAACACATTTAATGGCAAAAAAAAAAAGATAGATTAATATAAGGCATGTAAGGTAATATAATATTGTACTAAAATGTATAAAAGCAAATGCAAGTTTAAAAAGCTAGGAGTGGCATTAATTTTATCGGATTAAGTAGAAATCAAACTAGAAATTAGATTTTCCAAAGTCACATAGCTAATATGTTTAAGTGAGAGTACTCAGATCATGATGATTCCAAGGCTGGCTCTCATTCCACTCCACCATGCCACCTCTCATGTATAAAAATGAAGTTTATAACATTTTTCTAAATGTAACTAAAATCATCATGTTAGAATTTGGGTTAGAAAGTGTACCTCAATTAATATGAAAGGCAACACACAAATACAACCTCATTTACCATCAAAAGGACATTTTATTCAGATGAGAACTAATTACAACAACAACAAAAAAAGAACAGAAAGGGGAAAGAACTGGTAACCAAAAGACAAAACTCTTATTTATAATTAAAGGAAGGTTAAACCACAGATACCTAAAGATTATTGATATAAAAATAGAAATATAACTTGCTTTAATAGCTAGGTTCAAAAGTTGAGATAGAGAGGTACAATGGCACTAGAACTGGAGTAAAGAAGGGCTGACCTCAAATTCTACCACTCACTTGCCATTTGTGTGTTCCCAGGTAAGTCATTTAACTGTATCTCAGTTTCCTCACATTTCAAATAGGGGAATTGGATTCAGTGGTCTTTCATATTCCCACCTGTTCTAAAATAGATAGCCTTTCATCTAGGGAAATCTGAAAATAATTAAAGAAAATATTAGAAAACAAATCCACATTTTGCTCATAATAAACAATGTCTGAATTTTCCTATTAAAAGAAAAAGAGCTGTAGAATAGCTCAAGAAAAAAATTCATCATGGTGCAGTGGAAAGATCACTGGATTAAGCAGCATAAGACTTAAATTCAAATCTCACTTATGCCTTTGCTAAGTTACTTAACTTCCTTGAGCCTCCATTTCCTCATCTATTGAACTAGATTGCTTCTCAGGTATTTTCTGGTTCTATGTCAACGATCCTATGGTGCTATGACACTTACTATTTGCAATAAAAAATTTTAGTGCAAAAAAATCTAGATTAATATTAAGAGGTTAGACAAACATAAGGGCAAATACAAATTTTTTAAATAGGAGTGGCATTAATACTATCTTATTAAGTGTGATTCAGACTAGAAAACACTGAAAGAGAGAGAAGGGCATTACATACTGGTGAAAGTCAAGAAGAATAGCAAATATGTAATAATGTAAAAGTTACACCATGAAATTCATAAAAGGTAGGTTAACAATAATAGAGAATCAGAAAAACTTGGGTCTAAAACTCTCCTATGATACATACTGATTGTGTCAATCCACCCCTTAGTACCAAAAGCAAGATTATAAACTGCAGGATATCTGCTGATCTGTTGGTAGAGAGGGTTTACTCCCAAGAACTTGCTACTTCATGAAACCACACATCCAACCCCTCTCCTCCCCCCCAAAAAAAATAAGAAGAAAAGGAGATACAATTATAACGGTAAGACACTTTGATACTCCATTATCAAACAATGATAAATCAAATAAGAAAATTAATAATAAATAAATCAAAGATCTGAAATACATTAAAAGTTGGAATCAGCATATGTGTGGCAGGAACTACATGAGACAAGTGAGGGATATGTACTCTTTTCAAGTGTTCACTTAATGGTTATAAGAATTTTTTACACACTCAGTCACAAAGAAATTTTTCAAAGATTCAAAAACACAGAGGTTATGTCTGTCATATTGTCAGACCACAATGGAATCAAATACAAATTAAAATACACAATGAGGAAACATTATAAAACTATGTGGGAGCTAAAAGACAATGCACAAAACCAATAAAAGTTTCAAAGACATAATGCAGAGGGGGGAGGTGCCAAAAATGGTGGATTCAAAGAAAACCAGCTAAATGCTCTCAATATTCCCCCTCCAAACAAATATGCCCTACATTTTGGAGTGGCAGAGCCAACAAAAGATCAGGGTAAGACATTTTTCTGACCAGAGAAAACATAGGAAGTCAGCAAGAGAACTTTGTGACACCAAGGTGGTCTGTCTAGAACCCATACACTGTGGTGGCAACAGCAGCTTCAGGAGCTGTTAATCCAGAGAATTTAGGAAGATATGACAACTGGTCAGAAAGAGATTACAGGGGACCCTTTGCTGGCACTGGATACAACTGGCACTGATTGGAAACCCTAATTCCCATATAGTTCCTGGGCATAGAGGAGTTCTGGTGGTCAGTCACAAGAAAGCAGGGGCCCTGGTCACTATTTAAAGGCAAAGAAAGCACTAGTACATGTGGCTGCAGGCTTCTAGGTAAAGCTCTGAACATAGAACAGGAAAGCAGTGAACACACCTCTCCCAGTATCACACCAACTTGGAAGCATTAAAAACTTTCAGAACCCCAAAACTAGCTGCAAAAACAGCAGCACAAAAAGTGCCTGAAACTTAGAATCATGCTTCTTCACTCCCAGGTGAGCAGAGCCCAAATTTAACATAAAGTTCATTCAGGAAATTGACTGGAAAAATGAGTAAGTCTTAAAAAAAGACTATGACCATGGAAATCTACTATGATGCCAGGGAACACTAAGATATAAACAGAAGAAAACAGCAAAGAGAAAGCAACCATTAATAAAATCTCAAAGACAAATACTAATTGAACCCAAATCCACCTAGAATTGCTAGAAGAGTTCTGCTTCTTCAAAATTTCAAAAATTCTTCATCAAAAACTGCTAAAAAGAGGTAAGTGGTACAAAAAAGATGAGAAATTTAGAGTGATGCAAAACAATAATAAAAGAGAATTAACAGCTTGATAAAAAGAGGCATGATAAAATAACTCCATAAAAATAAAATTGACCAAATGGCAAAAAAAAAATGGTACACAAATTCACTGAAGAAAAGGACTCCTTAAAGAAGTACAGCTGGTCAAATGGAAAAGGAGACACAAAAACTCAAGGAAAGACTAGGATCTGAAAATTCTGTGCCTCAGTTTCCTCATATGCAAAATTAGGGGTTCATTGTTAATGATGTCTATGATTTCTTCTACTTCTAAAACTATAATCCTATGATTTTCCATGTGACAGCCCAATTCAATTATTGTTCAGTTGTTTCAGTTCTGTCCAACACTTCATGACCCCATTTGGAGTTTTCTTGGCAAAGATCCTGGAAGGATTTGCCATTTCGTTTTCCAGATCAGATAAAGAAACAGATGCAAACAGTAATTTGTACAAACTCACACAGCTAGTAAGGGTCTGAGGCCAGATTTGAACTCAGGAAAGTGGGTCTTCCTGACTCCAGGCGCAGCCCTCTAGCCACTGCATCACCCCTCCTACTCTGTGATAGATGCTAAGGCCACAAAAGCAAAACAAACTTACAAAAAATAGTCCCTGCCTTTGAAGAGTTTGTATTCTTCTTGGGCGAAAGGTGCAAGAGAAGGGAAAAGATACAACATAAAATTGAGGACTCCTTCATGTGGCTCCTAAATCCTCTCTTTCCCAGGCAAAACATTATTCTGTGCCTTCAAATCATTGTCATGTGTTAAGAATTCACAACACCAAATGAATTCAAGCCACTTCCACCTCTTGGTTACCTTCCAATCAACTTAAGCTAACCAACTTAGCATATTCTTCCTGAAATGCAGCATCCAGAATTGAACATAACACTATCTGTGCTCTGACCACAGTAGAGTACAGCAGGATTATCCATTGCTTAGTCGTCAACACAAATAGCAAATAAACCCATTTATCCAAACAGCAAACAGAACTCAAAGCAAGCGTACATATGAGAATATATAGCAGTCAAGACATGAAAGAGAATGAATTCTCCCATATGAGTGAGATAACTCAGTTCAACCAAGAGATAGGATCTCAGTTGTCACCCCAGGGAAAATTACCTGAGATCTCTAATGCAGTCAGTTGGAGAAAGGTACTAAATCGTTCACATGTCAACTTCTCTGAGTTTTTCTCTCCCTTCAGGGACTTGAAAAGCATTTGAAATGGCATGATTTCTCTCATAAACTTGGAAGCCAGAAAACCTAAAGCTTACTTCTCTCTAGTTCTCACCAACACTCACATTATAAAGTAGACACAGGAACTGTAAGTCAGTCATCCTTCGGAGATATTGCAGGTTCAGTTCCACACCATCACAATAAGCAAATGTCACAATAAAGCGAGATAGAAAATGTTTTTGATTTCCCAGTGCATATAAAAGTTCCGTTTACACTATACTGCAGTGTATTAGGTGTGTAATAGTATTGTGTCTTTAAAAAAGTACATACATTAATTTAAAAATATTTTATTTCTGTGAAATTCTAAACATCATCTGAACCTTCAGCAAGTTGTTATATTTTTGCTAGTGCAGGTTCTTGCCTCGATGTTGATGGCTGCTGACTGATCAGGGTGGTGCTAGCTGGAGGTTGGGATGGCTGTGACAATTTCTTAAAGTAATACAACAGTGAAGCTTGCCACATTGACTGACTCTTCCCTTCACTGGAACATTAGAGGCTATTGTATGGTTATCAATTGGCCTACTTTCAATATTGTTGTGCCTCAGGGAATAAAGAGGCCCAAGGAGAGGAAGAAAGGTATGGAATAGTTAGCCAGTGAAGCAATGAGAACACTCATAACATTTATCAATTAAACTCATCATCTTGTATGGATACAATGGCCCAAAACAATTTCAATAGTAACATTAAAGATCATTGATCACCATAACAGATACTATAATAATAATAATAAATTTTAAATATTAAGAGAAATATGAAAATGTTACAGAGACATGATGTGAGCTCCAGCTGTTGAAAAATAGTGCCAATAGATTTGCTCAATACATAGTTAATACAAACCTTCAATTGAAAAAAAATGCAATGTCTGTGAAGCACAATAAATGAAAGCACAATGAAATGAGGTATGCCTATTATCAATTTCTGTCAGTGAGGGGAGTCCCATCTAAATGGCCCTGGGGGCTTGGGTTACACATGTTTCTGTCATTTGTTTATGAAATTTGAACTATTATATCTAGGTCATGGATTCATTTTGAATTTATCTTGGTATAAGTCTGAGGTTGTAGATCGAAATTTAGTTTCCTCCACACAGCCTTGCAAAGTTTCCAGCAGTTTTTATCAAATAATGAGTTGTTATAACATTGAGCCTCATCTAGATAGATCCATATAAAGACACATTATCTATATAGGCAATACATCCTAACACACAACACATCCTTTATATATAGAAAAAATTATCTCTCCAATTTATAGAAAGCAGAAAAGTTCATGACTAAATAAGGAATAGAAAAAATCACAGGAAATATGAATTATATTTTTCTACTTTTGCAGTTTGGTGTAACAAGTAAATTAATTTAGGTAGTACTGTATTTCCTTTTTTATATTCATTCCTTCTCTTCATGAGCAATTATATTCTTCCAGTTATTTAGGTTCATATAAGTATAAACCGTGATTTTTCATTGTATTTATACAATTCTTTAATGTGTCTTGGTAGGTAACTATTTTCTGTAGTTGTGTAATTTTAACATATTTTTAACTGATTTTTTTTCAGACAAAAGATCCACCTTCTCTCCTTCCCACCTGTCGCTCCTCCATTGAGAAAGCAAGAAAAACAAAACTCCTATTACAAACATGTAAGTCAAGCAATACGCATTTGACCATGGGCCATGTTCAAAAAAAATCTCAGTCTACATTCTCATTCTATTACCTCTCTATCAGGAGCTGTCTAGCCCTTTTCATCATAAGTCCTTTAGAGTCATGGTTGGTCAATGTAGTGAACAGAATTCTTGCTTTTCAAAGTTGTCAGTCTTTACAATGTTGTTGATATTATACAACTAGTTCTTCTGTTTCTACCCACCTCACTTTAAATGTTCATGTAAGTCTTTCCAGGTTTCTGAAACCATCACCTTCAACATTTCTTACAACAAAAGAATATTCAATCACATTCATATTCCATAATTTGTTTAGCTAGTTTCCAAAAGATGGGAATGTTCTCTACTTCCAATTCACTGCCACCATAAAATTGCTTCTCGAAATATTTCTCTGTAAATGCGTCCTTTTCATCATTCTTTAACCCAGTATTTCTGGGTCAAAGTTTAATAGCCTTTTGAGCATCGTTTCAAATTGCTTTTCGGCATACCTGGACAGGTTTACACCTCTACCAACGGTACAATAATCTGCTTGTTTTCACACAGATCCAATTTTCTTTTTTGTCAGCTTTGCCCATCTGATGGCTATGAGGTCGAATTGCATAGTTTTATTTTGTGTTTTTCTTATTAGTGATATAGAACACTTTTTTTCCTTATGTTTATTGACAGCTTGAATTTCTTTCCCTGAAAATTGTCTATTTATTCTCATCAATTTGTATCAGTTCCCCATGTACCTTAGAAATTCAACTCATCAGAGAAACTGTCTAAAAATATTGTTTTTCATTTACTTCATTCTCTGTTAATTGCATTAGTTTTATCTGGCAAAAAATTAAGTGTATATAATTTAAATTGTTGTACCTTCTCTGAATCTCTCTGGTTCTTGTTTGGTCATGAAATCTTCGCATATGCACAGATCTGAGAAGGTAATTTCCATCTTAATCCACTAATTTGCTTAAATATCATCCTTTCTGTCTAACTCGTGGATCCATTTTGTCCTTTTTCTTCATGCACAAAATGAAATGTTGGTCTATGACTAGCTTCTGCAATAATAGATTACAACTTCTTCAACAACTTTTTGTCAAATAGTGAGTTCTTGTACTGAAAGCTAGGACCTTTGGGTTTATCAAACATTGGGTCATTTTACTCAATTACTTTTGCATGTTGTGTACCTAATCTTTTCAACTCATCAATCTCTCTATTTCTTATTCAATACCAAATAAATTTAGCTACAGCTCTGTAGTATAACTTAAGATCTGGTACTTAAAGGTCTCCTTCCTTCCCACTTTTCATGTCCCTTGAGACTCTTGACCTTTTTATTCCTCCAAATTTTGTTATTCTCTTTCTAGCTCTGTAACACTTTGGTAATTTAATTCATGTAGAGCTGAACAAGAAAATTAATTTAAGTAGCACTGTCATTTTTAAATTATTGGCTTGGTGATGCTTACCAGTTATTTAAATGTGTCTTTATTTGTATTAACAGTGTTTTCTAATTGTGTTCATATACTTCCAGTCTTGGCAGGTAGAATTCCAATTATTTTATACTTTCTGTAGTCATTTCAAATGTTATTTCTCTTCCTTCTGGCTAAATTTTGTTAGTAATATAGAGAAATGCAGATGATTTCTGAGTTTGCCCTGCAAGTTTGCGGAAGCTGTTAATTATTTCAGTTAGCGTTTCAGCTGACCCCCATACTCTCTATGTAAACTATCATATCATCAGCAAAAAAGTGATGATTTTTCCCCTTTGCCTTATTCTTTTAATTTTTGTTTCTTGTCGTTTCTATTGCTAACATGCACTACACTGAACAGTAATGGTGGTAGGGGACTCCTTTAATTTACTTTCTTCTCATTGGAAACGCCCGCAGTTTACCTCAACTACAAATAATACTAGCTCTTAATTTTAGGTAGATGCTATATATAACGTGAAGAAAGGTGAGGTGAGGAAGAGAATTAAGCGTTTATATAATGCCTACTCTTTCCCACACACTTTGAAAGTATTACCTCCTCCTCTTCAACTAATTCTGCTCATTTTTAAAATTTGATTTTTTGCAACCCCTTCCAGAGATCGTTCTTCCTTCACTATTCATCCTCCATTTGCATCTAGTCTAGATCCTTATTTTGTAATTTATTATCCCTATATTCATCTAATCCCTATATTCTGCTTTCCTCATAGAATCAAAACTTTGAGACTTGCAGATTCTCCCCTCTAAGCAGTTTTTGCCATTGCCTTGTAAAGTTTGCCCCTCTCCTTATTCCTTACACCATTTCCATTGTGCCTCACTCTTAGAAAAATGTCAATACCTTCAGACTACAGACAAGACACTATACCTTTGCAGGATTTCCCCATGATGTCCCTTTTTATGTAACCTACGACTGACATACAGCTTCCCCTTAATGCTATTCTCAAAAAGCAAATAATTTTTTAAGAATTTTTTGAACATCTCTTTACTATTGAATTTACATCTCTTTCATTTTTCCTTCAGCTCTAATTTGCATGGTAGGTCACATTGGGCTGCATCTTGAACTTGACTGATATTCACAACACATTATTGGATCTTTTCTAGCATTTTTTTGTGGGCGCAGAATAGTCTTGTATCAGACTTTCTTTTCTTTTGTTATAGAAGGTTTCTCACCCTCTCACTTGCAGTATTTGTTACTTCTCTGGAATTATTAAATTTAAACCCTATGTATCTTGGAGTTTTCAGTCATGAGTTTTTTTCTGGAAACAATCTATTGATTCTTTTAATTGGCATTTTGTTTACATTCAGAAATCTGAGCTGTTTTCTTATATTTGTTGCATTGTTCTGTTCAGTTTTGTTTTTTACTTGTGATATGCTTCTGTAACCCATAATTCTTAGGTTGTCTTTGCACAATATTTGAGATCAATATGTTTTGCTTGAATAGAAAGTATGTTTTCTTTTAGTGTTATTGCTTTTTGCTTCTCTCCTCTCAGATTGTCCTTCACATTGGTGTATTTGCATTTCCAATAAATTGTCCTGATTATTTCTTTGCTGAGACTTAACATAAAAGATTCCCATTTCTCTATTTTGCTAATTATTTCTGCTTTGCAGGCCATAAATTCTGCTCTCATAATTCACAATTCAAAACCACTCAGGATTAGCAAGTTGTGGTACTAAGTTCTCAAATTCACAGGGTCCTCTGTCTCATTGTGTTCATTCATTTTCCTTTATTTTGTGGTATTTATTTGTATTGTTTGTTTACTAGATGGAGGGAGAAGGTGTATTTCCTCCAGCTGCTAATGATTTTTCTCTGTCACTTTATTTGCTTATGT
The DNA here is from genome assembly GCF_028372415.1 of Notamacropus eugenii. NCBI lineage: Eukaryota > Metazoa > Chordata > Mammalia > Diprotodontia > Macropodidae > Notamacropus > Notamacropus eugenii. The sequence goes on from NC_092872.1 coordinate 323,461,797, forward strand.
TCAAGGTCTTGGAGTTATCTTCCTCTTGAGATTTGGTACTTTCAATCTTTTTTCCCCTTATTTTCCCCTCTTACTTTCTGACTCCTTTCTGGTGATAGCTTCCCTGGGGGCTGGATCTCAAAACATCTCAATCTGAACTAAGTAAATCACAGTTCAACAAAAAGAAAGTTGTCTGCTCTTATTGACTTTGGGGGGAACAGAACTGGTCCCAGCTATATGCTAGGTTCAGACTTAGTGGAGTGCCACACAGTCTTATTCCTCATGCCCCACCCCTAAACCTGCCTAAATTCTCTGGCCAAGCAGCACAAAGTTTTGTCACATTAGTACTGTTGAAATCTGGGGTAATTTCTGTTGCCACCAAGCTACCAAGGCTCTGCACAGAGGGAATGAAGTTCATTGTATTGGACTGAATTCTACTTCAAGCCCTAACACTAATCATGCACCTTTCTCTATGTTCTTCCACTCTCCCAAAGAGATCTTTTACAGCAGAGAATGTTGCCACAACTCTGACTATTAAGACCTGAGAAAATTTCTGCTGCTTAAAACTTGAATATCCATGGAATTGGGCAGGGGCTGGAGCTGGGGTAGACTGGGGTGTGGAGTTGTATTTTCTTGCAAGCAAAAGGATCAGTTTAGCTGGCACAATCTTTGAACTGCTAGCATGTGAGCTAGTGAGGAAAGGAGAACTGAGCGAGATTTAGTTGTACAGTAGTTCATGAAGTCATTTTTGACTCTTTTTTTTGCATTCTTTGTCTTACCCCACCCCATCTATTCAACTTAATAAATTCCATTACTTTCTTTTTGTACCATTATCCAGGATAAAATATGAAATCATGTTTGATATACAAAGCCCTTCATAATCTAGTTCCCTCTTACTTTTCCATCTTCTTACATCTTATTGCCTGTCATATATTCTTTAGTTCACTGACACTGGCCTACTCTCTGTTCCATAAAGAAGATACTCCATCACTTAGCATCAAACATCTTGTATGCTCTGCCTCGTCATCCTTGCCTACTTGCTTGCTTGGTTTCCTTCAAGTCCCAATTAAAATTCCATTCTTAGAAGAAAGCCTTTCTCTATCCTCTCTTGATTCTAGTGCCCTTCATTATTTAATAATTTCCTGTTTTCTTGTTATACTTAATTTGTACATATATGTTTTCTTGTCATCTCCCTCATTAGATTGTGAACTCCTTGAGGGAAGACGTAGTTCTTTGTCTCTTTTTATATTCTCAGGATTTAGCACAGTGCCTGGCACATAGTAGGAACTGAATGCTAAGACTGACTGACTGATTTCCTGATGTCTATCTAGACCATAAAGACATCCAAAATCACTTTATCTTTTGGCACAAATGTCTATTTAGAGATGTTTGAGAAGTCATGAGGATCAGAGAAAATGTCTAGTTCTCTATCATGTTGGTCATATCTCCCTGAAGTTCCAACATCATTTTTTTAAAAAAACTAAATATACTGAAATATTCTCATTAAGATCAGGATGAATCAAGGATAATCACATTCATTATTATTTAACATGGTGATAGGATTATTAGCTGTTTCAACAAGAAAAAAGAAATTAATAGCATAAGTATAAGCAAAGGAAGGGCAAAATTTATTTATATTTGTCAATAATATGACTGCTTACTTTGTAAAGTCTAGAGAATCAACAACAAAAATGAGATCACATAGAAAACAATACAGAGGGGCAAAATTAAATCCGGAAAAATCATCAGTGTTTTTGTATTAATAATTAGAACCAGATGAAAAAGAAATTCCACTTAATCCAAAAAGTAAAATTCACTTTAAAGTAGCCACAATATTCTTGTTATATAAAATGGAATTAAATATCTGACAATTTACTGATATGACACATATAAATATTTATATAAAGTAAATCAATCTCACAGAAATAAAGAAAAATCTAAATAGCTGAAAATATATTCAATGTTCATGGTTTGGCCATAAAATTATGAGGGAAATAATAATACTCTTTAAATTCCTCTACAGACATAGTGCTATATAAATCAAATTGCCAAGGAAATATTTCCTAAAAATAAAGACTGAATTCAAATTAACATGTTTGTCATGTTGAACAGATGTCAAGAATATCAAAGGAAATAATAGGAATGCTATATATGGTAAATAAGAGGAAATCAAAGGACAAAATTTAAAAAGTGGAAATGATGAAATCAGGGAATTTCAGGATCTCATTTTAGATCATAAACATTAATTGTCAAAACTATCTAGTATTGAATTTTTAAAAATAGCAAAGCAGATAACTGTTAGATTATGTAAGGAAGATTTGGGGGGGGGGGAAGTGCCTCAATCTGAACTCAAATTCAAAGAAACTCAAGAACACAAAGTACTCTTATTCTACAAGATTGTTAAAATAACTTGATAGTACCCTGATGAAAAATAAGCTCAGACCATTCCTTTACAATACACACTCACATACATACACACATGTAAACTATATATTGCTGTTGTGTTGTTGTTGTTCAGTCACTTCAATTGTGTCCTACTATTTGTGATCCCATTTGGGGTTTTCTTGGTAAAGAAAGTGGTTTGCCATGTCCTTCTTCAGCTCACGTTAGAGATGGGAAAATTGATGCAAACAAGGTTAAGTGGTTTGTCCAGTAAGTGTCTGAAGCCAGATTTGAACTCAGGAAGATGAGTCTTCCTGACTCCAAGTCCAGTGCTCTATCTGTTGTGCTCTATCTACAGTGCTCTGTAATAGACACACATATACAAATATATATATATATATATATATTTGTATATAAAATATACACATATATAAACACACTGTATGTAAATATGTATATATACATAAAACATGTGTGTATGTGTGTATCACTCCCAATCAATTCTGCATGGACAAATTAGCTGAATATGAAGCTCCATTATTAAAAAGTTAGAAGAGAATGGAAGTCTGTAATTACAAACACCTGGGTTTGGGTCATGATAAGCCTTGACAAAGAGAATATTATAAAATAAGTAGAATGAATACTTTTCAAATATTATTTCCACTTTTAAACTTTACCATTCATCTTTAGTCATTCCTTACTCCATTCGTTCCTCTTCCTCATTCCTTATATCCAATCAGTTGCCAAGTCTTATTGATTATACCTCCACAAAATCTCTTACGTCCTCCCATTTCTTACCCCTCATACAGCCATATCCTATTACTTCCATTCATGAAGTATCAACTGTTTTAAAATAAATGTTAACTTTTAATAAAGTGACCAAAATTGGTAGTAATATGGGAAATGTAAATTTAAGCTTCTGCTTCACACTCCTAAATTTAGTAAAAGATGAAAATATTAAATATTGGCCAAGATGAAAGAAAACAGACATTGCTGGTGACATTGCCTTTTGCTCCAACCATTTTGGGAAACAATTTAGAATTATACCAAAAATGTTAACAAAATAATGTGATATCTATCCATCAATCCTAGAAATGAGTTTACACATGCAGGGATTTGCTGAAAAGAAAATATTGATATGTGAGGTATTATTTTCTTCTTTGGAAATTTTTATTTTCTTCAAAAGACAGGTGAAAAGGGTATTTGTTGTAAAATATTCAGATGGATGATTTGTTTGTCAGGGAGAAAAAAGGAATCAGAAGAAACATAGTTCTGAGAAGACCTGAAGGAAAGCAGCCTCTGAGATGAAAAAGAACTAACTTAAGGCAAAGATGGCCAGTGTTTTATTTTGGCTTAAACACTCATTTACATATAACCTTTGTGGGGGATTTGAGAGTGTTAACTGAGAGATTCTGATAGGCAGAACTTTCTGATAACTATTGGAAAATTGAATATTGTCCATTTGTAGCAAGCAGAGTTGACAGAAATGTGATTTTTTCTTTCTCATTAAGATACAGATGAATCACTTCATACACACGCACGCGCGCACGCAAGAACATACACACAAAAGAAAAAACTTCAAGCAGTAAATGGAATCAGCAGCCAGAGACAGACAAAAACTCGATGAAAAGAGAAGCAGAGCATCTTGAAGCAAAATGAAGAAGACGGGACAGGAAAAAAGAGGAGACGCTTCAAAAATATCAGCTGAGCAGAGGAAGACAGACATTGGAGTTGCTGCTGGGAGCTGATTTGATTGGAGGAAAATTTTGCTTTTTGAAAGAGCAGACTGAAATGAGGGAAAGATTTTGTTTTCTTTTGCCCTTTACTGCCACCTACATCATGAAAAGTGGAAACTCCTCTGAGGTCTGTCTGCCTTAACTTTACTGATATTTATGACTTGAGAGGGGAAATTTTCTCAGTGCTCAGGGAACAGATCTGAATAGATTGCAAACTTAAGGGAACTGTTTTGCTGATAAACTTATAAGCTTCCCCCCCTCCACTGCTCAGGGAGCTTCAAGCTTGGGATCTCTGCTTTCACTAAAAGATGTTATCACTTTTAGTGGACTGAGAAGAATTCACCACAGACTTAGGTTTTCGTCCCTAGCAAGCAGCTTAGGATATAAAGGACATCATATTCTGGTTGCTCTGAAAATAAGAATTTCGTTGCTCCTGTGTGTTAAACCACTACAGTCACAGGCTCATGTGGGGTCTTCTACTTTTTCTATTCCCATTTCAACAATACAATTAGTCACAAAGTCACTGTAAATAACTATTGTCAAAGATTCCACATATTCTGAGCCTACTCCCAGGCTTTAGGTTCAGATTAAAATATGAGACATAAGTAGACCCTGAAATTCAATTTTCAAAAAACAACTGTGTTGATAATAAGATTAAAGGGATATAATTTCTGGGTTTTTTTTTTTTTAAAAAAAGGATACTAACTCAGATAAAACATCACTTCACCTCAGTGGGTGCCACAATTAGCAATATAAGATTGGAAAGAAATTCCCACAGGGCAGCCAAAATTCTGCTAAAACTTGTGACATCAAATCTCCATTGGCTAGTTATTTTTTAACTAAGAGATTAAGGAAGGCAAATGTCTTAGGCGATTTTAGGACCCACTCAGTTTGCATAAAATTTTACATAGTTGTTCTTAGTGTGGACATTTTTGTTTCGATTCTGCTTTTATTTCACACTATAGCGTTTAAGTCATTTTATATTTCTCTCCTTCCATGACTCTTCATTTTTTATGCTATCACAGCACAAAAACATCCCATTATGTTTTCATGCCTTGCTGAACCTTCCCTAATAATTGTATGCACAAATTGGCTCAAATTTCCTTAAAAGACCCACACAGTTTTCATAAAATAAGTGTTGTTATATGACAGGATGATGGGTTCTAGTGAAAAATTTTTAAAGATAGGCATATTTGTAAGGAAAAGGATTAAAAAAACTTGAAGATGAGAAAAAGAAATAGGGGGAATTATAAACTAGGTAAAATACTAGAAGAAACAGTATGGATATCGGAAGGGATATGGATAAAATGAAGGGCCAAAGTAGATTGGCTTCAGCAAGATAAAGTGCTATGTCTTTCTCAGTGACTATGGGAAAGCAGAGAAGAATGGAGGGCATGTAAATAAGTTTTGATGTACAAAAATGAAGGAAGAGGGAGCTGACTGAAGATGGTTTCTGGTCTTCTGAATAGAAATGGAGAGGGGACTTAAGAAGTAAAGAACTTTAGAAGAGCTACTGTGAGGAGTAATTGTTGATCAGAGAATAAAAGTACTTCCAAAATGCAATTGTTTGCCACTTTATATTCCATTCAATAGGATATTAGGTGGAGCAGAAAATATGGGTGGTAAAGAAAGTTTGGGATTTGAATTTGGAAAGTCATATACACTAATAGGATAGGAAGTCAAAGAATTCAAGAGTAAAAGTGTATCATTAAATGAAAGAACTTCCCAACCATAAGAGTATTCTGAAATGGGAATAGAATGCCTTGGAAGGTATTGAGTTCACCCTAAACTGAAAGTATGCAAGTAGATGCTGGATAGCCAATTGCCATACAATGGTATAGAAGACTGTTGCACTTGGACTCAATAATCACTAAAAATTGTTTGAACTCTACAGAGTCTACAACCCCATGATGTATTTGAGATTCCAGTAGGACATTCAGAAAAAAATATCCAAAAGACAGTTTGAAATTTTGGTCTAATGCACAGAAGAGAGGTCAGAGCGGTGGTTATTTGCATAGAAGAGACACTTGAGTTCACCAGTTGGTTGAGACCATCATATGTAAAGAAAGAAAAGAAAAGGATCCATTATTCTGAAAAGGGAAATACAAAATAAGTAGAATGAGTATTTTTTTCAAAATTACTTCCTTCTCTAAACTTTATCATTTATCTTTAGTCATTCCTTACTCCATTCTTCCCTTTTCCTCCTTCCCTGTATTCAATCAGTTGCCAAATCTTATTGATTCTATCTCCACAAATCCCTTAGTTCAACTGAGACAAGGTAAGAATTTTTTACAAAAAGCTAGATAATATCAACAAAATAAGCATTCAAATAATCAACATCTTAAAATATCACATTGTTTAAAATTTTATATTGTTAACAAATTTAAAATGAAAAATACTCTACCTTTCTCACTTTTTATTTCTGTATTTTTTTCAAAATTCTGTGGCTGTAATGTCGTCTATAGCAATTAGTGTGTATATTTTTGTTTTGATTCTTTTTTATGCTATATCACTTAATAAGTCTTCCTATATTTCTTTTTCCATAATTCATGATTTATTTTATCACAGCACACAGTCTACTGTTTTGATGTCATGTTGAACCTTCTCCAGTAACAGTTTGCATGAATTGTTTCCAATGCTCTATTATTACAAATTAAGCTTCTATGCGTATTTTTGTAAGTCAAAGGACATGAGCTGTTGTTCAGCTTTGAATGTGAGCTGCCATGTTGCTTTCCAGAATTATAGCACCTATTTAGGAAAAAAAAATCTACACACCAAAACGTCCCCCCACATTGCAACTATCCTCTCTTTTATTTCCATCTCACTCAACCCAAACTCATGCATAATATCACCATCAAAAGCTACTGTGCTCTCTAGAATACCTACTCCAGAGGTAACAAACTTGCTTTCATATTAAATCTTTTGTTTTATCACTCCTTCCATCTTCTTGCACTCAACTCAAACTTAGATGTCACCTGATTAAACAGTTTTCCTGACCACTCTTTCCAGCACTGATTCACTAATACTCCTGATCTGCTGGTTATGGTGTATGAGTCAAAATGCTCCCTACTCCCCATTGCTATTCTGAGACTATCCTTTTGCCATCATTAGTCATTAACTTCTTTTAAATTCACTCAATCTAAATTTATCACCCAATCAAGACTCTAGTCATTGATATCTATATATCTCCAGAATACCCCTTCCTTCCTCAAAAAGTTCAGATCCTGATCCACAGTCTTTTCTTCCCAACTCCTGCCCTCAGACTAGGGAACTTCAATAGACATATTCATACTACATCAAACAAACTAACATAGTTCCTCAACCTATGTGTTTCCTATAACCAGTATTCTTCCATTCTACCTAAGGTAGAGATGGTCACACCCTTGGCCTTGCCATAACCCACAAGTTTTCCACTTTCATTTTTTGAAATTCCTTTATCTGCTCACAACCTGTTGTCATTCCATGTTTCCCTCAACCTTGCAACCCCTATCCTTGTTCTTTATCCTCCCTATAACCTCCAAACCATTCCACCCTTCAGTTCTTTTCCAGTCCAGTTTCTCTGCCCTGGCTGTACTCATCTTTACCCCTTAGTCAATTCCATTCTATCTTCTTCTTTCAAGTCCCTTACCCCCTTATCCTATCACCATTCTTGCCCTGCTTAACCTCACGCTTGAATTGCTTGCATCATCTCTTGTCTATTCTCCTATTCAAATTATTCAGTGAAGCTGAAGAAAATCATGAAACTGTGTTTAATGTTACAAATTAATGCTGCATAATCTCAAGTGACTCCTCATTTGTAGTAAGGTAATTCTGCCTAATGGAGTCATTATCCAACTCAACACAGCAGTTTTTCCAAACTTTTTCATGCCTAGTAATCAGTTACGTGACTAGATGGATAAATTGCTAGATCTGGAGTCAGTAAAACCTGAGTTCAAACATAACTACAGATGCCATGTGGCCCTGAACAAGTCACTAGACCTCTGCCTGAGTCAGTTTTCTCAATAGTAAAATGGGAATAATAACAGCATCTATCTCCCAGGAATGTTGTGACGATTAAATGAAATAATACTAGTAAAAGGTTTAGCACAGACATATAGTCAGCAAGTAATGATTAATGTTTTCATCCCTACACAGATGGAGGTATGGATTTCTCTCACTCAAACCTTCTCTGGTGGGAACCTTGTATCACAGTTTGCTTTTTTTTTAAAAAAAAAAAAAGCCACTTTTTCTCATGGTTTCTCCCATTTGTTTCAATTCCTCTATGCAACATGACAAATGTTAAAATATATTTAATAAGAATGTATGTGTAGAACACAGAAAAGATTGCATGTCATCTCGGGGAGGAATGGGAGAGGGAAGGACAGAAAATTTAAGACTTATAGAAGTGATTGTTGAAAACTGAAAACAAATTAATTTAAAAAAAATAAAATGTCATCCCTCTCATTTCTCTTCCCAGTTTTTCCTCCACCTCTCTAACTTGATTTTCAAAATTCTTTTTGAGCTCTTCCATGTCCTGAGCCCATTGGGTGGGCTGGGACACAGAATCCTTGATTTCTGTGTCTTTGTCTGATGGTAAGCATTATTCTTCCTCATCAGAAAGGAAGGGAGGAAATGTCTGTTCTCCAAGAAAGTAGCCATCAATAGTTTTATTTCTTTTCCCTTTTCTGGGCATTCTCCTCAGCCAGTGACTTGACCTCTGAATATTCTCCTCACACCCACCTTGCCTCCTGGTCCTCCCAGCCAGCGTTTGGGGACTGGGATTCAAATGCTGCTTCCCACCTTAGGGCTTTTGGCGGTGGCAGGGCTGCTATTCAGTGTGAGAATTAAGTTCAGATGGTCAGGTCAGGGCAGGGCCGGGCCGCCTCTCAGGCTCAGTTCCCTCAGGGGGTTTATGTACAGACCTTCCACAATGGATCCAGGCTCCTGCCCGCTTGGGGAGCCCCAGTCTGCAACCGCCTCTCAGCTTCTATCTCCCGGGGGGGCCCGAGCCATGGGGGCACCCCACTCCCCTCTCGACCCGCCAAAGAGACTCTCTCACCGACCCCCGTCACCTGTGGGTGGAGGGACTTGTGCAGCCACTGGAGATCCCATCACTGAAGCCTGCTCGAATCTGTATCTCTCGGAGCCGCAGGTCTGGGCTGGGCTCCGCGTCTGCAGCACGATGGACCTTTTGCGAGAGGTTTGCAGGTCCCTCTGTGGGTGGAGGGACCCAAGTGGCCGCTGGAGATCCCGTCCCTGAAGCCCGCTCGGATCTTTTCCTCACGGTGTCGCGGCCACTGCAGGGCTGCACTCAGCTCCCAGTCCCGGCGCCCAGTCCGCAGCACGAAGGCCCCCGCGAGAGGTTTGCAGGTCTCTCTGGAACAGAAATCTCCCTCGCTCCAATATTCCGTGGCCTCTGGGTGCAGAATTCACCGTGAGTTGGTCCCCTCTAGCCGTTCTGTGGGTTGTGGGTTCGGAGCTATGTGTATGTGCGTCTTTCTATTCTGCCATCTTGGCTCCGCCCCATATATTTAATAGTCTTAAGGCGATCCCATTGGATTTTTCTCACTAAACTTTCTATAAGTTTCTTTTCCCCTCTAGTATTGGTGTTTTGGAGATACTATTTTTCCATCCACTCGTATAAAAGTTTACAATGAATTTATATTCTAAACTGGTGCTGCTCTTGGCCACTAAGTCTTTCCATATGGTAAGGGGGGAAACTGTACACTGGCTGAGGTGATTTAAGGGCTTCTTTTTGTCTCCTCATTATGATGTCTTACATGAGTTAAATTTCCTAATGAAATGACTATATCCATTTTCTATTTTTAGCTTCAGTAGCATATCTAAATAGGTCAGATGAAGGACAGTTTAATTGCATGTTGTATCTCCTTCTCATTTGCATATTTTCTTCTTACTTGGTGTTCATTTCAACATTTGCTCAATATATGTACACACACTACTAATTTGAAATTCATATTTATTACTATAAATCATTATTGATTACAGAAATGCACATTAAAATAACTCTGAAATATCATGTCATGCCTATCAGATTGGCTAACATGACAGAAAAAGAAAATGAGAAATGTTGGAAGGGATATGGGAAAATTGGGACACTGATGCATTGTTGATAGAGTTGTGAACTGAGCCAATCATTCTGAAGAGCAATTTGGAACTATGCCCAAAGAGATATAAAACTGTGCCTACCTTTTAATCCAGCAATACTACTACGATGTCTGTACCTCCAAATAAATCAAAGGGAAAGGGAAAGGACTTATATGTATAAAAATATTTGTAGCAGTTCTTCTTGTGATTTTCCAAAGAATTCGAAATTAAGGGGATGTCTATCAATTGGAGAATGGCCAAACAAGTTATTGCATGTGCTTGCAAAGACATACTATTGTATTGAAATGATGAGCACAATGATTTCACAAAAATCTGGAGAGACTTACATGGAGTGATGCAGAGTGAAGTAAGAAAAAACAGGAGTCCTATACAGTAACAGCAACATTGTATGATGGCTTAGCTATTCCCAGCAGTACAATGATCTAAGACAAGGCCAACAGACTCATGATGAAAAATGTCATGTACTTCCAGAGAAAGAATTGGTGGAGTCCGAATACAGATTGAAGCATGCTACTTTTCAGTTTATTGGGGGAGGGGAGAGGTTAGGGGTAATTGATCTGTGTTTTCTTTCAAAACATGACTAATATAGAAATATGTCTTTCCTGATTGTAGATATGTAACCTATATAAAACTGTTTACTATCTCACGGAGGGGGAAGAAAAAGCAGGGAGGGAGAGAATTTGGAGCTCAAATTTTTAAGTAATAAATGTTTAAAAATTATTTCATGTGCAATTGGGAAAAATAAAATATTATTTTAAAAAAATAAAATTACATATTTATTTTAGTAAATTATTCTCATGTTGACAGCTAGTTCTTTCCTGTATATAAAGATAACAAATTGATTTTTATGGTAATATTTGGTGTTGTCTATGACCAAGGTCTCCTTTCTGTCTGAAAACTTATGCATGATAAATAGGCATGTAGCCTCTGCATAAATTCTTTGTTTCTTAGCAGTGATGTAAAATTCAAATAGAAATGTAGAGAGGGGCGGAGCCAAGATGGCGGAGTAGAAAGACGCACATACACATAGCTCTGAACCCACAACCCATAGAATGGCTACAGGGAAGTAACTCACGGCGAATTCCGCACCCAGAGGCCACGGAACATTGGAGCGAGGGAGATTTCTGTTCCAGAGAGACCTGCAAACCTCTCGCGGGGGGGTCCTTCGCGCTGCGGACTGGGCGCCGGGACTGGGAGCTGAATGCAGCCCTGCCGCGGCCGCGGCACCGAGAGGAAAAGATCCGAGCAGGCTTCACAGACAGGATCTCCAGCGGCCATGCGGGTCCCTCCACCCACAGAGGGATCTGCAAACCTCTCGCAAAAGGTCCGTGGCGCTGCAGACACAAAGCCCAGCACAGACCTGCTGCGGCCACGGCTGCGGCACCGAGAGAAACAGATCCGAGCAGGCGGACGGGATCTCCAGCGGCCGCACAAGTCCCTCCACCCACAGGTGACAGGGGTGGGTGAGAGAGTACCTTTGGCGGGTCGAGAGGGGAGTGGGGTGCCCCCATAATACAGGCCCCCCCCGGGAGGTAGAAGCTGAGAGGCAGCTGCAGACAGGGGCTCCCCAAGCGGGCGGGAGCCTGAATCCATTGTGGAAGGTCTGTGCATAAACCCCCTGAGGGAACTGAGCCTGAGAGGTGGCCCTGCCCCGATCTCAGCACCAGAACATAAATCTCATACTGAATAGCAGCCCTGCCCCCGCCAAAAGCCCTGAGGCTGGAAGCAGCATTTGAATCTCAGACCACAAACACGGGCTGGGAGGATCAGGAGGTGAGGTGGGTGTGAGGAAAATATTCAGAGGTCAAGTCACTGGCTGGGAAAATGCCCAGAAAAGGGAAAAGAAATAAGACTATAGAAGGTTACTTTCTTGGTGAACAGGCATTTCCTCCCTTACTTTCTGATGAGGAAGAACAATGCTTACCATCAGGCAAAGACACAGAAATCAAGGCTTCTGTGTCCCAGCCCACCCAATGGGCTCAGGCCATGGAAGAGCTCAAAAAGAATTTTGAAAATCAAGTTAGAGAGGTGGAGGAAAACCTGGGAAGAGAAATGAGAGACATGAAGTCAAAGCATGAACAGCAGATCAGCTCCCTGCTAAGGGAGACCCAAAAAAATGTTAAAGAAATTAACACCTTGAAAACTAGCCTAACTCAATTGGCAAAAGAGGTTCAAAAAGCCAATGAGGAGAAGAATGCTTTCAAAAGCAGAATTAGCCAAATGAAAAAGGAGATTCAAAAGCTCACTGAAGAAAATAGTTCTTTCAAAATTAGAATGGCACAGATGGAGGCTAATGACTTTATGCAAAACCAAGAAATCACAGAACAAAGAGAGAAGAATGGAAAAATGGAAGATAATGTGAAATATCTCATTGGAAAAACAACAGACCTGGAAAATAGATCCAGGAGAGACAATTTAAAAATTATGGGACTACCTGAAAGCCATGATCAAAAGAAGAGCCTAGACATCATCTTTCATGAAATTATCAAGGAAAACTGCCCTGAGATTCTAGAACCAGAGGGCAAAATAAATATTCAAGGAATCCACAGAACACCACCTGAAAGAGATCCAAAAAGAGAAACACCTAGGAACATTGTGGCCAAATTCCAGAGTTCCCAGGTCAAGGAGAAGATACTGCAGGCAGCTAGAAAGAAACAATTCAAGTATTGTGGAAATACAATCAGGATAACACAAGATCTAGCAGCCTCTACATTAAGGGATCGAAGGGCATGGAACAGTATATTCCAGAAGTCAAAGGAACTAGGACTAAAACCAAGAATCACCTACCCAGCAAAACTGACTATAATATTTCAGGGGAAAAAATGGTCTTTCAATGAAATAGAGGATTTTCAAGTATTCTTGATGAAAAGACCAGAGCTGAAAAGAAAATTTGACTTTCAAACACAAGAATGAAGAGAACCATGAAAAGGTGAACAGCAAAGTGAAGTCATAAGGGACTTACTAAAGCTGAACTGTTTACATTCCTACATGGAAAGACAATATTTGTAACTCTTGAAACATTTCAGTATCTGGGTACTGGGTGGGATTACACATGCACACACGCTCACATACATAGAGACAGAGTGCACAGAGTGAATTGAATAGGATGGGATCATATCTTAAAACAAAATGAAATCAAGCAGTGAGAGAGAAATATATTGGGAGGAGAAAGGGAGAAATTGAATGGGGCAGGTTATCTCTCATAAAAGAGGCAATCAAAAGACTCATTAGTGGAGGGATAAAGAGGGGAGGTGAGAGAAAAACATGAAGTCTACTCTCATCACATTCCACTAAAGAAAAGAATAAAGCGCACACTCATTTTGGTAGGAAAACCTATCTCACAATACAGGAAAGTGGGGGATAAGGGGACAAGTAGGGTGGGGGGGATGATAGAAGGGAGGGCATGAGGAGGAGAGTGCAATTCGAGGTCGACACTCATGGGGAGGGATAGGATCAAAAGAGAATAGAAGTAATGGGGGACAGGATAGGATGGAGGGAAATATAGTTAGTCCTATACAACACAACTATTATGGAAGTCATTTGCAAAACTACACAGATATGGCCTATATTGAATTGCTTGCCTTCCAAAGGGAAGGGGTGGGGAGGGAGGGAGGAAGAGAAGTTGGAACTCAAAGTGTTAGGATCAACTGTCGAGTAATATTCTTGCCACTAGGAAATAAGAAAAACAGGTAAAGGGGTATAGAAAGCTATCTGCCCCTACAGGACAAAAGAGAAGATGGAGACAAGGGCAGTGAGGGATGATAGAAGAGAGAACAAATTGGTCATAGGGGCAATTAGAATGCTTGGTGTTTGGGGGGGGTGGGGATAAAAGGGGAGAAAATTTGTAACCCAAAATTTTGTGAAAATGAATGTTAAAAGTTAAATAAATAAATTTAATAATAAAAAAAATAAAAATAAAAAAATAAAAATAAAATAAAAAAAAAAAGAAATGTACCCCTGCAACCACACATTGGCTGAGAAAACAAAAAATTAGCAATATCAATATTTATTTATATTGATTTTGTTAAATATTTCTAATTACATTTCAATCTGATTCTACCCAACTACTCTCTTTGACACTTTTTATCCTAAGCATACCCTATGTGGCAAAGATACTGAAGATCAAAATACATATTGATAAAATTTGGGGAATTTTACTGAGTTCATAGTTTTTCTACATCCTCATCCTGTAAAACAGATGCTGAATCATTTGTTTTATGGTGGTAATTTTACAAATGATTTTCATGAGCCGAGCAAAAAAAAAGATGAGCAAATGTCCCATTGAATTATATTTCCTGTTGTCTTGTAAACAAACGACTCTTTAATTACCTCTCAAGGAGAACCTGGATTCATTCTTCTGTCTGCCACTTCCTTCTAGCTTGAGAGGCAATCTGATGTAACGTATAGTTGGCCTTAGAGACATGAGGACATACTTTAAATTCCCATCCCTAACACAAATTCATTGTGTCATCCTGGGCAAGAAATTTAACCTTGGGGCAGAGCCAAGATGGCGGAATAGAAAGGCATATACACTCTAGCACTTCCCTCACAGCCCGCAAAATACCTGTAAATTATGACTCTCAGGAAATTCTAGAGCAGCAGAAGGCACAGAACAACAGAGAGAAACAGATTTCCAGCCAAAGATAACCTGGAAGGCCAACAAGAAAGGTCTATCCCATGGGATGCTGAGTGGAGCAGAGCCCAGCCCCAGCCACACAGCACGGGGAGGAACAGGACCAGAACTGATCTCCAAGGCAGAATCCCCAGAAACAGGGTCCCAGATTCCTCAACACACAAGCGACAAAGAAAGCTTCAAAGATCAGTGTGTCAGGGCTTTCCCAGTTGGACAAGAGGGGAGCAGAGTACTCCCAGCACTGGCCCCAGGCAGCAGCAGAGGCAGAGGTTGTAGCAACAGCAGGCAGCTACGGTGGCCATGGAAGCAACCTGGGTCCACTGTTCAAGCAGCTTAGCATCAAGTCTCTGGGGAAATTGAACACCTGATCTGAACCTCAACAGAGCACGGTCCTGGGGGAAGAGGAGCACTAAGACCCTCCTCTTGACCAAGGATTCGGAAGTCAAGTAACTGGTTCTGAAAATGCCCAAAAAAAGGTGAAAAAATAAGACCATACAAGGTCATTTTCTTGGTGCACAGATATCTCCTTCCATCCTTTCAGATGAAGAAGAACAATACATACCATCAGTGGAAATCAAGGCATTTGCCTCCAGTACCTCAAAAATGAATATGAAATGGGCTAAGGCCATAGAAGAGCTTGAAAAGTCAGCCAGCAGCTTGCTAAAGGAGAACCAAAAAATGCTGAGGAAAATAATCCCTTTAAAAATAGACTAACTCAATTGGAAAAAGAGGTCCAAAAAGCCAATGAGGAGAACGCTTACAAAGCAGAATTAGTCAAAAGAAAAAGAGATTCAAAAGTCACTGAATAAAATAGTTCCATAAAAATGAGAGTGCAGTTCAGGGAAGCTAATGACTATATGATAAAGCAAGAAACCACAAAACATAACCAAAAGGTTGAAAAAATAGAAGATAACGTGAAACATCTCATTGGAAAAACAACTGACTCAAAAATACATCCAGGAGACACAATTTAAAAATTATGGGACTACCTGAAAGCTATGACCAAAAAGAGAGCCTAGATATCATCTTTATGAAATTATCAAGGAAAACTGCCCTGACATTCTAGAACAAGAGGGCAAAATAAATATTGAAAGAATCCACCCATCACCTCCTGAAAGAGATCCAAAAAGAGAAACTCCTAGGAATACTGTGGCCAAATTTCAGAGTTCCTAGGTCAAGGAGAAAATATTGCAAGCCGCTAGAAAGAAAAAATTTGAGTACTGTGGAAATACAATCAGGATAACACAGGATCTGGCAGTTTCTATATTAAGAGATCAAAGGGCATGGAATAGGATATTCCAGAAGTCAAAGGAACTGGGACAAAAACCAAGAATCACCTACCCAGCAAAACTGAGTATAATACTTCAAGGGGAAAAAAATAGTCTTTCAGTGATATAGAGCACTTTCAAGCATTCATGATGAAAAGACGAGAACGGAATAGAACATTTGACTTTCAAACACAAGAATCGAGAGAAGCATGAAAAGAGAAACAGGAAAGAGAAATAATAAAGGACTTTCTAAAGCTGAACTGTTTACATTCCTACATGGAAAGATAATATTTGTAGCTCTTGAGACTTTTCTCAGTATTTGGGTAGGTGGAGGCATTACACTCACACACACACACACACACACACACACACACACACACACACACTTAGACACAGAGAATCTAGGTTGAGTTGAATCAGAAGAGATGACATCCATAAAAAAATGAAATAAAATTAAGGGGTGAGGCAGGAAAATATTGGTAGGAGAAAGGGAGAAATGGAATGGGGCAGACTATCACTCATAAAAGAGATAAGAAAAATCTTTTCCAATGGAGGAAAAAAGGGAGAAGGTGAGAGGAGAAAAGTGAAGCTTACTCTCTTCACATATGGCTTAAGGAGGGAATAACATGCTCACTAAACTTGGTATGAAAATTTATCTTACAGTACAGGAAAGTAGGGGACAAGGGGACAAGTGGGGTGAGGGGGATGATAGAATGAAGGGCAAATGGGAGAAGACAGTAACTAGAAGTAAACACTTTTGGGAAGGGACAAGGTCAAATGAGAGAATAGAAAAAAGGAGGGACAGGTTAGGATGGAGGGCGACATAGTTAGTCTTACACAACATGACTATTATGGAAGTCTTTTGCAAAATGACACATATATAGGCTGTATTGAATTGCTTGCTTTCTCAGTGGGGATGGGTGAGAGGGAGAGAAGTTGGAATTCAAAGTATTAGAAAAGAATATTGAGAATTATTATTGCATATAACTAGGAAATAAGAAATACAAGTAATGGGGTATAGAAATTTATCTTGCCCTACAAGAAAAGAGAGAAGATGGGGAAAAGGAAAAGGTGGGATGTGATAGAAGGGAGAGCACATTGAGGAACGGGGTAATCAGAATACAAGGTGTTATAGAGGAGGGGGCGGGGAGAGATGGGGAGAAAAATTAGAACTCAAAATTTGGTGGAAAGGAATGTCGAAAATCTAAAAATAAATAAATAAAACTATTTAAAAAATTTAAAAAAGAAATTTAACCTCTTAGTGCTATCAGAGAGTAAGCGCTAACCTGAATTGCTCAGGGAGGCTCTTCACTCTGTTCTAATGAACTCACAGGTGTATATCCTATCCCTTTTTTTCTTCATTATGATGTTAGTTTTTAATAAGAATGTCAAGATTAATGAAATTCAGTTCCCTCAGTAGTATCTCTATTCTTTGGTCATTGAACAGCTAAATACCAACAACTAAGTTAATGTTGTACATGATCAAAAAGTCATCATGTGATGTTTGGCATACTTTACCCATTTTCCACAATTCTTCCATTGTCACTGTTAAGTATTTATTAAGTTCCTACTATGTGTCAGGCATTGTGCTAAGGATAAAGGGATACACTATGGAAATATAAATTCAAAGACGCAAATCATTATTTCTTAAGAACCTACTATGGTTCAAGCACTATATTAAACTCTAGGAATACAAGGAAAGGTTTAAGGAAAAAGCTCCCACCCTACTTTTCTGAAACAACATTTTAATTACTGAGCATATTAATGTATATTCTGATCATCCTGCTCATGGAAAGTAATAGGTCCATTTTATTTTTTCCCATTCAAATCACATTCAATAGTGTCATATTCAGTTCAGGGTGCAATATTTTTTATTTATTTATTTTAAGTTTTCGACATTCATTTTCACAAAATATTGAGTGCCAAATTTTCTCCCCATCTCTCCCTTCTCCCCACCCCAAAGTGCCAAGCATTCTAATTACCCCTACCACCAATCTGGCCTCCCTTCTAACATCCATCCCTTTCCTTATCCCCATCTTCTCTTTTGCCCTGTAGGGCAAGATAAATTTCTATACCCTATTACCTGTACTTCTTGTCTCCCAGCTGTATGCAAGAACAATATTCAATATTTGTTACTAAAAGTTTGAGTTCCAACTTCTTCTCCTTCCTCCCTCCCCACTCATCTCCATTGGGAAAGCAAGCAATTCAATATAGGCTATATATGTGTAGTTTTGCAAATGATTTTCCTAACAGTCATGTTGTGTAAGACTAGCTATATTTCCCTCTATCCTATCCTGCCCCCCTTTCTTCTCTTCTCTCTATTGATCTTGTCCCTCCCCAAGAGTGCTGACTTCTAATTGCTCCCTCCTCCCATTACCCTCCCTTCCATCATCTCCCCCACCCTGCTTATCCCCTTCTTGCCCACTTTCCTGTATTGTAAGATAGGCTTTCATACCAAAATGAGTGCGTATTTTATTCTTTCCATGAGGAAGCTTCATGTTTTCCTTCTCGCCTTCCCGCTTTTTTCCTCCACTGAAAAGTCTTTTTCTTGCCTGTTTTATGAGAGATAATTTGTCCCGTTCCATTTCTCCCTTTCTCCTCCCCATATATTCTTCCCTCACCCCTTAATTTCATTTTTTTAGATATGAATCCTTCCCAACTCAATCTGTGCTCTCTCTCTCTGTCTCTGTCTCTCTCTCTTTCTCTCTCTGTCTCTGTGTGTGTGTGTGTATGTGTGTGTGTGTGTGTGTGCGTAATCCTATCAACTACCCAGATACTGAAAAAAGTTTCAAGAATTACAGATATTGTCTTTCCACGTAGGAATGAAAGCAGTTTAACTTTAGGAAGTCCCTTATGATTTTTCTTTCCTTTTTACCTTTTCATGCTTCTCTTCAATCTTGTGTATGAAAGTCAAATTTTCTTTTCAGCTCTGGTCTTTTCGTCAAGAATACTTGAAAGTCCTCCTTTTCATTCAAAGACCACTTTTTCCCCTGAAGTATTACACTCAGTTTTGCTGGGTAGGTGATTCTTGGTTTTAGTCCTAGTTCCTTTGACTTCTGGAATATCATATTCCATGCCCTTTGATCTCTTAATATCAGATCCTGTATTATCCTGATTGTTGTTCTGTGGCTTGTGCTGCTCTAGAATTTGTTGAGAGTCTTTATGTTATTTTAGTTATTTTATTATTAGTTATTTTATGTGCTGTGGGGCAAGAGTTAGTGTATGTTCATCTTTCTATTCCACAATCTTGACTCCACCCCCCTCAGGTTGCAATATTTCAGAAAAGAAAGTCATGACAAGCAATTCAACTCTACATAGGGATTGGTCCAAATCTTTTCATCTCTAAATTTCCCATAGTAGTCAGCTCTTCACCCTTTCAAATTAGAGACTCACTTCATACTTCACAAAAAATATGAAGACCAGACCAGCTTGACCAGGGCAGACCAGACCAGCACAACTATCACAGACCAGCACAGAACAGCAGGGGCAGGACACAGAACAGGATTCAGGGCTCCACTGGCAGCAGTTCCTAGATTCCTCAACCCACAAATGTTACAGACAGCTTCAAAGGACAGTGGGAGGGCTCCAACAGCTTGCCATTCCCCTGGGGGAATTGAAGTGATGACTTAATCTCAGCCCTGAGTGGCAGCCCTGAGAGACCTCCACCTAAACCCCATGGGGGAATTAAGCCACTAATCTGATTCTCACCCCTGAGTTTCACCCAGGGGTGAGGATGAGCACTGGTGTTGGAGCTGGAGGTGGTTGTGGCGAGAGAATTCAATTGCAGATTTTGGACAGAAAAGTTTTTGATTGCTCCCAGATCAGTGACAAGGTCAGGAGAGGAGAAAACACCTCTCCCTTGATTGTGCCACCTTGGAGGAACTGAGAACTTACAGGTCTCCAGAATATACCCTCATCTCAACAAAGGTCTCAAAAGTCAAATAGCTGGCTGGGAGAATGCCCAAAAAGGGAGAAGAAATATGACTATAGAAGGTTACTTTCTTGTTGAGCAGGTAGAGATCATTACTTACTTTGAAAAGGGGAGGTTTCAGTTAGGTGATGAAGTCAGAAGCAAGATTGTAAAGGATTTAGAAGAGAGAAAAAGTGAAGATACTGGGTGTAGATGACTTTCTCAAAAAGATTAGTTAGCAAGGGGAGCACATATGTAGGATGATAACTAGTGGGGTTAGTAGGATCAAGTGAGGATTTTTTTAAGGCTAGGGATGACATGACCTTGTGAAATGAGCCTGCAAGGACAGAGACAGAGATTAAACAAATGTAATGACATCTGAGGTATTATGTTGGAGAAGATAGGGGGAGATAGGACCAAAGGTGGATACGGTGGGGTTTACTTTGATAGAGACAAAGACCATCTCTTGAGTAAGACCAGAGGGAAGGAGGAGGTAGTCAAGAAATATATGTCAAACATATGAAATGAGAAAAATGGGGAGTTCTCAGAGAATAAATTCATATTTTTATGGACCTCTTTCACCAACTGAGTTAGCCCATTTTTAAAGGTGTTACATTCTTCAGTATTCTTTTGGGTCTCCTTTAGTAAGCTGTTGACTGACTTTTCATTATTTTCTTGCTTCACTTCCTTTCTCTTCCCTATTTTTCCTCCACCTCTCTTACTTGATTTTCAAAATCCTTTTTAAATACTTCCATGGCCTGAGACAATTGCATACCTATTTTGGAGGCTTTGTGCACAGAAGCCTTGACTTCCTCTGATATTATGCTTTGTTCTTCCTCATCCAAAAGGATGGAAGAAAATACCTCTTCTAATTCATCAGTCTAACTATGTCACTCCCCTGTCGAATAAACTCCAGTGGCTTTCTATTACTTCTAGGATCAAATATAAACTCCTCTATTTAGCACTGAAAGTTCTTCATAAATTGATGCCTCCCCTTATTTCCAGTATTCATTCTTACACTTTACTAATCTTCATATACCTTGTGATCCAATTGCACTGGTCAACTTTCTCCTCCTTGAAAATAATATTCCAGCTTTCCAAACTCTCCTTGGCAGCTGCTGCAGGTACATCAGCAGCAGCATGTCCCACCGGAAGTTCCCTGCTCCCAGGCATGGCTCTTTGGGCTTCCTGCCTCCAAAGAGAAGCAACAGGCACCAGGGGAAGGTTAAGAGCTTCCCCAAAGATGACCCCTCCAAGCCCATCCATCTGACTGTCTTTCTGGGCTACAAGGCAGACATGACCCATATTGTTCGAGAGGTGGACAGGCCTGACTCAAAGGTCAATAAGAAAGAAGTGATCGAGGCTATGACGATCGTGGAGATGCCCCCCATGGTCATTGTGGGCATCGTGGGCTATGTGCAAACTCCACAAGGCCTGCAGAGCTTTAAAACCATCTTTACTGAGCACATCAGTGATGAGTGTAAGAGGTGGTTCTATAAGAATTGGCATAAGTCCAAGAAAAAGGCCTTCACCAAGTATTGCAAAAAGTGGCAAGATGAGGATGGCAAAAAGCAGCTGGAGAAAGACTTGAGCAGCATGAAGAAGTACTTCCAGGTGATCCGTGTTATTACCCACACCCAGATGTGCCTGCCCCCTCTGAGGCAGAAGAAGTCTCACCTGATGGACATCCAGGTGAATGGTGGTAGTGTGGCGGAGAAACTGGACTGGGCCTGTGAGAAGCTGGAGCAGCAGGTGCCCATGTCCACCGTGTTTGGGCAAGACAAGATGATTGATGTCATTGGGGTGACAAAGGGCCAAGGTTACAAAGGTGTCACTAGCCACTGACACACCAAGAAACTACCCTGAAAGACCCACCGAGGACTGCATAAGGTGGCATGTATTGGAGCTTGGCATCCCGCCCTGGAAGCCTTCTCTGTGGCTCGAGCTGGTCAGAAGGGCTACCACCATCGCACTGAGATCAACAAAAAGATCTACAAGATTGGCCAGGGCTACCAGATCAAGGATGGCAAACTGATCAAAAACAATGCATCCACAGATTATGATCAGTCTCACAAGAGCATCAATCCTCTGGGAGGCTTTGTCCACTATGGTGAAGTGACCAATGACTTCATCATACTGAAAGACTGTGTTGTTGGGACCAAGAAGCATGTCCTCACTCTGCGAAAGTCTCTGCTGGTACAGACCAAACGTCCCACCCTGGAGAAGATTGACCTGAAGTTTATTGACACCACATCCAAATTTGGCCACAGTCTGCTCCAAACTGTGGAGGAGAAAAAAGATTTCATGGGACCACTCAAAAAGGACCGAGTCGCAAAAGAAGAAGCTGCCTGATGTTTCCAGACCAATTTGGAGCTGGTGGGTTCTCAATAAATTTTTCACAATTTAAAAAAAAAAGAAAAGAATACTCCATATTCTTGACTTTGTGTTCACTGTCCCCCAAACCTGGAATGATCTGCCTGCTCATATTTTTGTTAGTTTATCTGGTTCCCTTCAAGAGTCACCTCGAATCCCATCTTTTACAGGAGACTTTTTCAGGTTCCACCATTTGCTACTGTCTTCCTCTCTGAGGCTTTCTTCCATATATTCTGTTTATATCTTTCATGTACCTAATTATTTATGTGTTGTCTCCTCCATTATATTATAATTGCTTTGAGAAAAAGGATTAATTTTTTGACTTTCTTTGTATTTCTAGCACTTGGCATAGCACCTAGAACATAACAATGAATAAGTAAATATTTCTTAACTTATAGAGGTAAATCAGAATAGTGAAAAAACTCAAAATCATACCACAGAAGAAAGTTTTAGTCTGCCCAACTATATATGTATCTGGCATACTTATTTCTGGATTTCACAATTTGGAAAGAAATTCATAAAACTGACCATCATACAGCAAAAAATATATAAAGACCAGAAAAATCATACTATATGAAAATCATTTGAAAGAACTGGGGATATATATGGTGGGAAAAATAAAAATAAATAGTTATCTTCAATTATGCAAAGAGCTACATGTCAAAGAAGAATATACTGGTTTCCTTTTTCTATAGGACAGAACTAAAAGCCTTGGGTCCAATGGGGAAAGTGGAAGGGGATTTAGCAGAAAGCACTTTGGGCCTTGGAAGCATCTGTGGTAGCAACAGTAGCTACAGGAGTTCTCAACTCAGAAATAATAAGGAGATCTAGTAAATGGTCAGAAGGAGATTACAGCAGACCCTGGTAGCAGCATTGGGCAGAACTAGGCACTGTTTAGCAACTCAGTTGTACATATCCAGATTCAGTTCACAGTTATGGAGAATAAAGGAGGGCTTGCAAGGGATCAAGGTTCCTGGTGGTAACTTCATGAGAGAGGAACTCTAGCACTTGTGACTTAAACTGAGCAAGGGTTCTTCCTAAGTAAAAACTAGAGCACAGATCAGGAGAACAGTGACCACACCTTTCCCAGGATCATGCCATTTTGGAAGCACCAGTAGCTTACAAATTCCCAAATCTAGTTGTAAAAATAGTAAGTGGACTTTTTTAAAAAGCCTTAAGTTTCTGACAGATTCCACACCACCACTTCCTCCAAGGTGAGCAGCTTCCAACTTTAAAATGAAGTTCAAACTCAAGAAATACACTGGGAAAATGAGTAAACCACCACAACAAAAATCTGACCATAAAAGCCTACTATAAGGACAGAGAAAAACAAGACACAAACTCAAAAGACAATGACATCAAAACAGTTACAAGCAGAGCCTCAAAGAAAAATGAAAATTGGGCAAAAACTCAAAAGGAATTCCTGAAAGAGCTAAAGAAGAGCAAAAATGATTTTTAAGTCAAATAAGAGAAACAGAGAACAGAATAGATTAGAAACCAGAAGACAATAATATCTAGCAAAAAGCACACTTGAAGGGGCAGAGCCAAGATAGCAGAGTAGGATGAACCTACTGTAGCTCCCCCACCCAAATACCTGTAAAAATGATTCTAAGCAAATTCTAGATCAGGAGAAGCCACAAAATGACAAAGTGAAAGAGATTTCCAGCCTAAGGCAACCTGAAAGGCCAACAGGAAAGGTCTATCTCACTGGGCGCAGAGCAGAGCAAAACCCACCCTTGGCCACGTGGCTCAGCAGGGACAGGACTGGAGAAGGCTTCAGGGTGCAGAATCACAGGCAGTAACTGCAGTTTCCAGATTACTCAACCTATAAACACCAAAGACAGTTTCAAAGGTCAATGAGAAAGCTCTTTCACCTGGGTGAGAAGTTATTGAGGTCCAGCCCTAGCCCCAGCCCCAGGGAGGAGGAAGTCACTACAGCAGTGTCTTCTTTTGGAACCCTCATCCTAAAGACCCTGGGGAAATCAAGCAGCTGATGTGAACCTCATTCCCAAGTGGTGATCCTGCGGTGAGGAGGAGTACTGGCGTGGTGGACCTGGAGGCAGTTGTGGAGAGGGAACCTTATTCAGAGAACCCGGGAAGAAAAGTTTGTGGTTGCACAGCCCAGGAACTGAAAACTTACAAGTCCCTAAAATATACCCTCCACCTGACAAAGGACTCAAAAATCAAGTAATTGCTGGGAAAATATCCAAAAAGGGGGAAAATAAATAAGGCTATAGAAGGTTATTTTCCTTGTGAGCAGATATTTTCCTCCATCCTCTGAGAGGAGGAAGAACAAAGCAAATTATTATAGGAAGATATCAAAGTAAAGGCTTCTTCATCCAGAAACACACTTGAAAAGAAAGACATACATGAGTAAAAATAAGGGTCTGATGCAGAATCTCTCACATTTCTACTGAAGTAACAAAGGCAGGTGTAGCAATCGTGATATTAGACAAAACAAAAGCAAAAATAGACCTAATATAAAGAAATAATCAGGGAAACAACACTGCTAAAAAAAAAAAAAACAATGAAATAATATCAAAAATTTCTTACAAGTTTCTCTAACAAAATCACTATTTTTTCAAATATATAGGGAATTGAGTCAAATTTGGGATACTAATGCACTGTTGGTGGAGTTGTGAAGTGATTCAGCCATTTGGGAGAACAATTTGGAACTATGGTCAGAAGGCTGTAAAACTACACATACCTTTTGTCCTGGCAATACCACTATTAAATTTGTACCCCCGTATAGATCACAGAAGAAGGGAAAGGATCTATACGCACAAAAATAATTATAGCAGCTCTTTTTATAGTTTTCCAAAGAAATGGAAATTGAGGGGATGGGATGTTCATCAACTGGGGAATGACTGAACCAGTTGTGGTATATGATTGTGAGGGAACAGGACAGTGTTATAGGAAATGGTGAACATGGATGTTTTCAGAAAACCCTGGGAGATCTTATGCGAAGTGATGCAAAATGAAGTAAGCAGAACCAAGAGAGTAATGTACACAGTGACAGCAATATTGCAGTGGTGATCAACTGTGTAATATTTAGCTACTCTAATGATCCAAGACAATTCCAAAGGATTCATAATGAAAAATGCTCTCCATCTCCAGAGAAAGAACTTATCATCTCCAAATGCCAATTAAAGCACACTTCCAACTTTATTTTTCTTGCTTTTCTTTTTAATATGACTAATATGGTCATGTTTAGCATGGCTTCACATGTATAATAAAATATTGCTTACCTTCTCAATGGGTGGGAAAGGGAAAGAATTTAGAATTGAAAAAAGATTCCATTAATATTAAAATAAAGTAAAATTATTTTTCTTATTTTTTTTTAACTTTTTTTAAAACTAGTCAGAAAAGAAGAATTTAAATTAATTTGTTGGAGCACAGAATTAGAATTATTTTCTCCAGAGATCTATTGTATCTACCTTATCCAGAGTTCTATTACCCTCCTTAACTTCTTTCTTGTTCATTTTGAGGTTAGATTTATCAGGTTCAGGAACGGGGAGGTTAAGGTCCCCCACTAGTATAATTTTGCTGCCTATTTCTTCCTATAACTCCCTAAACTTCTCCTCTCAGAATTGGGTGCTATACAACTTGGAGCATACATATTTAGTAATGAAATTGCTTCCTTTTCTATGGTGACTTTTAGCAGGATGTACTTTCCTTCCTTATCTCTTTTAATTAGATCTATTTATGCTTTTGATTTGTCTGATATTAGGACTGCTACCCCTGCTTTTTTTGACAACAGCTGAAACACAGTATATTCTTCTTCAGTCTTTTACCTTTACCCTGTGTGTATACACCCACTTCAAATGTGGATCTTGCAAACAACATATTGCTGGATTATGGTTTTTAATCCATTCTGCTATCCATCTCCGTTTTATGGGAGAGTTCATCCCATTCACCTTCTTGGTTATGATTACTATCTGTGTCTTTCCTTCCATCACCTTTCCCCCTGATTACGCGTTCAGTTCTCCTTTCTCCTTTCCCCTCCACGCTAGAGTTTTAGTTTTTGACCACCACCTCCTGGACTCATCCCACCCTTCTTTCAGCCCCCTGCCTTTTAATCCCCTTTTCCCTTATTGATTCTTCCCTCTCTTTTAACCTTCCCTGCCTTTTCTTTCCCATTTCCCCTCCTATTGCCTATAGAACTAGTTGTATTTCTATACTTCACTGAGTTTGTTGTTCCCTCCTTGAATCTGATCAGATGAGAGTAACTCTCAAACAATGCTCATCTTCTTTCCCTCTTTCTCTCTACTGTAATATATATTTTGAGCCCCTTCCTGTGAGGGAATTTACCTTTTTCTTATTCCTCTTCTTCACATATCCCATTACAATCCCTTCACACTCTTAAATCACATTTTTATCATGATATCATTTACTTCATACCACACCCACTATCTATGTATATCCCTCTCATATATCTTAATAAATGCACAATTCTCAAGATTAACAAGTATCATTTTCCCTTATAGGGATGTAAACAGTTTGCCCATATTGAGTAACAAGTTTTTTCCCCCTGTTTACCTTTTTATGCCTCTCGAGACCTGTGTTTGAAGATTGAATTTTTTATTGAATTGTGGACTTCTCTTCAGGAATGTCTGGAAATCCCTTATTTCATTGAATGTCAATCTCCTTGCCTGAAATATTACACTCAACTTTGCTGGGTAATTAATCCTTGGTTGTAGTCTCAGCTTCTTTGCCTTATGGAACATCATATTCCAATTTCTTTGACGTTTTAATGCAGAAGCTACAAGGTCCTGTGTGCTCCTAACTGTAGTTCCTCAATATTTGAATTCTTTCTTTCTGGCTGCCTGCAGTATTTTCTCCTTCACTTGATATTCTGGAATTTGGTAATGATATTCTTTGGTGTTTTTAGTTTGAGTTCTCTTTCAAGAGATAAACAGTGGATTCTTTCGGTGACTAGTTTGCCCTCTAGATAAAGGACTTCTGGGCAATTTTCCTTGATTATTTCTTGAATGATATTATCCTGGCTCTTTTTTTCATCTTGGCTTTCTGGTAGACTAATAATCCTTACATTTTTCCCTCCTGGATCTATTTTCCAAGTCACTTCTTTTGACAGCTAGATATTTTACATTTTCTTCTTTCTTTTCATTCTTTAGATTCTGTTTGACTGATTCTTGATATCTCATAGAGTCATTTGCTTCTGCTTGCCCAATTCTAATTTTCATCAGATTGCTATTTTAGTTAACTTTTTCAGCTCCTTTTACATCAGTCCAATTGTTCCTTTTAAGGAGTTACTTTCTCCAGTTACATTTTTTAACTCCCTTTTCCATTGTCCAATATCCTTTTAAATTCTTCTGTGGTTTCTTTTTTCATATTTTTAAAATCATTGGTCAGTTTTTCTTCTATTTCTCTAATTTGGGTTTTAAAATCTTCCCTGCGTTCTTCCAAGAAGGCTCTTTGTACTTCAGACCAGTACATATCCCCTTCTGAAGTTTCAGATGGGAGTACAGGCTCAATACTGACATCTTTGGTGTTCGTGTTTTGGTCCTTGTCCCCATAGAAAGATTCTATGGTCTTCTTATTCTGCTTTACTCCACGTCCAGTGTGACACACATTTCCCGTCTGCCTTCCAGTTTACCCTGGACTGGAAGTCTCCTCCCCTCCGTTGTTCTGTGACTTCTATTGCTCTAGAATTTGTTGATGCCCATTCTTTACAGGTATTTTATGGGCTGTGGGGGAAGAGCTAGTGTATATGGGTCTTTCTACTCTGCCATCTTGGCTCTGCCCCCCAAGTAAAATTACTTTTAAAAGAAAAAGTAGTAAGTTTCCTGTCACTGGAAATTTTCAGAAAGCTCATTCCTCAGGGTTTTCCTGATCATATATTATTGGAATTAGATGCCTTCTGAGGTCTCTTCTGACTATGAGATATGTATGTGTAATCATACCCTAAAGTTGGATTTATCTTCCATCACAATACACACTGAAAGGTCCCATTCCTGGAGACAGGTGGCAATGAATCTCCCTCTCAAGGTTCCAGGATTGTCCCTGAGGGACTGGGGGTATTTTTCTAATTCTATCAACTTGAACCTTCATGCTGGTGTGTTCTCCCCAATATAAATCACCAGTGATTGAGGCATCAATATCATTTGACTAATTAACATCAATTAGTAAACATAATTTGTAGAAACAGAGGTGTATTTCCTGATAAACTATATGTGAAGAAGTACAAATACTCCCCACCCCAATACCTGGGACCACATACCACCTACACTACCTCAGTCTCTGAAGATAGTAGAACCACACTTAAAGAATTTTCTACCAAGCATTTACTCCACAAAAGCCACCTCTAAAGACCCCATAACTGCAGGATGAATTGACATCTCAGCTGCTGCTGAGGTTCGTTTCCACTGCTTAAAGATTGTGTTAATGCCACAGCTGATAACAAAATCTGACCAGGATTCCCATCATTGAATTTCTACTGGCTCACTTTCCTGACCTTTTTAAGTTTACAAGGTCATTTCCATCTTTAATATTCCAATACTAAAAGCAGGAAAGAATTACACAGAGAGACAAAGAACAGAGGTCTCTATTCACAATAACTTATAGGGTCAGGAAGCTTCCAATTCCGATTCCAATTCTTCCCTTAGTCATAGAGAGGAAGAAAAGGAAAAAAAACTTTGGCCAACTCGTGCCTTTTGAATATATTCTTATTTCCAGCTCATCAGCCATTCAGAAGGTTCCTCCTGACATGTTAAGCACACCAAAAATAAGACCTTCACATGGTCTGATCTGGGATACCAGATTTGTCCATTAACAGATCATTATAACTTTACAGAAGTATATCCTCAACCTCCTCTACTATGAGGAGATAACATCAACAAAACATATTACTTATATTCATAAGGACTGAGCTTGGCCAGTCCCCCATTGTAAATATAGTTGTGAAATATGCAAAAGACAAATAATTGGGAATACTTAAGAAAATTAGGCCCTTGTGATATTTGATAAAATATCAGCACAATTGGATAATAGTAGTAAGGAAGGAGATAGACAAGGTAAAGCACAGATGATTAAATGGGAAAAGAAATTGAAAACATTATGGAAGACAGCATATATGTAACAATCTGATGTGCATATCTGTGGACTAAAACATTTAGAATAACTAAGACAGTGAAGAAACTAAATAGTCTTTAAAAACATTATCTTCACCTAACAAACCTCAATATTAGAGACTTTCAATTCAACAAATATTTATTCAACCCTTACTATGGAAAATGGCTATCTACCAGGCCTGGAGTAGACCCTATCTCTCACAAACAATTCAAGAAAAGTCTAAAAGTGCACCAGAAATAATAGTGCAAAGAATATCAAAGAGAAGAATCTAGAAGTCCTTCATATAATCCAGGACAGTATAAAAAGACTGTCAGAATCCTTCAGAAGCTCCAGACCTCTAGAGATAAACCAGAGAGCCTGGAATACAAAGTGCACAAGCAGCATGAGCCTAGCAGGAGACAGACAGACATACATTGAGAAGGACAGACAGAGAGGAGCAAGCTAAATCCAGTTGATGAATCCATCCAGAATCATATTAGGGAAGACGACAAGATAATAACTTTCAAGCAAGAAATGTCACCTCTTCCAGGAAGCCTCCAGCACAATCAACAGCATCTGTTTGGGGACTGTCAAGGTGACAGCAAGGGATTGAACCAGCCCCAAGTTCAGGATGGTGCAAGGAGAAGGAGACAAGTAGCCATAGTTTAAACTTGAGTCAAACCACTAGGAGATGGATTCAAAACCCATTAATTCTTGCAAGAAGGTGAAACATATTCTTCGCCACTATATTCGCAACAACATAGGCACATTCAAGAGTGTATCACAGGTAAACATACTTACACTAACTATGCCATCTGTTAGGTGGGAGCCACTGGAGGACTTCTAACAGGTGTTCTGGCTCTAGCAGGTTACCTCTTGATCTAGGCAGACAGGAAGACAGGATTGGAGACATCACAAGGGGTTAAAAAAACTTACTTTATTCCATTCTTCTCAAAGGGTTTGCTGATAATGGGAGCACCAACTCCTATAGCATTCCCTAATTACTCTTCTTGCAGGAGTGAGTGAAAATATAGTAGAAGCTACAACTCCAACAGACCTCCTAAGCCTCAATATGAGCTGGTTGCTGTAAATGCACGTGCATATTCCACTTATGTATTCTTATACCCCCCAGGCCTTGATGAGAGCAGATCAAGGCATGCACAGTATTGTACTGTCACATTCCCCAATTACTGACCACTTGATTTATAGGGTGACAAAGAAAGAATTTTGCCAACATTAAGCTCACAGGTTAATTTTAGCAATATCATCATTCATTATAAGCACAGTAAACATTATATTATGTCATCCCTATATCTTACTGTACAGACACAGTAGGAATTGTTTACAACCACGATTCTGGGAAATTATATTTATGATCTTAGGAATTAAAATCTAAAAAGAATAACAAAATCTTCCTTACACATAAAGAGTTAAGAAACAAACTGTGTCTGATCGATACACAACATCATAATGCAGAAACCAAGGATGGAAGAATGAGTAAATGCCTACCATGTACAAATCTTGAGAAGGGAAGCATAGTACCTGGAAAATATCCATACTTTTGTAGCTTAATGTTGTTGGGGGGAAAATGACATCTCCCAAAGTTATAATCCTTTCACCAGTGTAGAACACTGTATCTGGGAGCCCCTTAATCCCAGATTAACTAAGGGGAAGTAGTGGGGGGAGAGGGGAAATCTCCTCATCCTATATTTGTTTCAGTGATAGAAGCTTGAGAATTTAAATAAGCATTTTCTTAGATTAAAACACATTCAAGGGGGGTGGAGCCAAGATGGCAGAATAGAAAGACGCACATACACATAGCTCCGAACCCACAACCCATAGAACGGCTACAGGGAAGTAACTCACGGTGAATTCTGCACCCAGAGGCCACGGAACATTGGAGCCAGGGAGATTTCTGTTCTGGAGAGACCTGCAAACCTCTCGCGGGGGGTCCTTTGCGCTGCGGACTGGGCGCCAGGACTGGGAGCTGAGTGCAGCCCTGCCGCGGCAGCAGCACCAAGAGGAAAAGATCCGAGCGGGCTTCAGGAACAGGATCTCCAGCGGCCACACGGGCCCCTCCACCCACAGAGCGACCTGCAAACCTCTTGCAAAAGATCCGTCACGCTGCAGACACGGAGCGCAGCCCAGACCTGCCGCGGCTGCGGCTCCGAGAGGTACAGATCAGAGCAGGCTTCAGGGACGGGATCTCCAGCGGCCACACAAGTCCCTCCACCCACAGGTGATGGGGGTCGGTGAGAGAGTCTTTTTGGCGGGTAGAGAGGGGAGTGGGGTGCCCCCATAACTCAGGCCCCCCCCCAAGGTAGAAGCTTAGAGGTGGCTGCAGACCGGGGCTCCGCAAGCGGGCGGGAGCCTGGATCCATTGTTGAAGGTCTGTGCATAAAACCCCCTGAGGGAACTGAACCTGAGAGGCAGCCCTGTCCCAACCTCAGCACCTGAACTTAATCTCACACTGAATAGCAGCCCTGCCCCCGCTCAAAGCCCTGAGGCTGGAAGCAGCATTTGAATCTCAGACCCCAAACACTGGCTGGGAGGATCAAGAGGCGAGGTGGGTGTGAGGAGAATATTCAGATATCAAGTCACTGGCTGGGAAAATGCCCAGAAAAGGGAAAAGAAATAAGACTATAGAAGGTTACTTTCTTGGAGAAGAGGAATTTCCTCCCTTTCTTTCTGATGAGGAAGAACAATGCTTACCATCAGGCAAAGACACAGAAATCAAGGCTTCTGTGTCCCAGCCCACCCAATGGGCTCAGGCCATGAAAGAGCTCAAAAAGAATTTTGAAAATCAGGTTAGAGAAGTAGAGGAAAAGCTGGGAAGAGAAATGAGAGACACGAAGTCAAAGCATGAACAGCAGATCAGCTCCCTGCTAAAGGAGACCCAAAAAAATGTTGAAGAAAATAACACCTTGAAAACTAGCCTAACTCAATTGGCAAAAGAGGTTCAAAAAGCCAATGAGGAGAAGAATGCTTTCAAAAGCAGAATTAGCCAAATGGAAAAGGAGATTCAAAAGCTCACTGAAGAAAATAGTTCTTTCAAAATTAGAATGGCACAGATGGAGGCTAAGGACTTTATGAGAAAACAAGAAATCAAAGAACAAAGCCAGAAGAATGGAAAAATGGAAGATAATGTGAAATATCTCATTGGAAAAACAACTGACCTGGAAAATAGATCCAGGAGAGACAATTTAAAAATTATGGGACTACCTGAAAGCCATGATCAAAAGAAGAGCCTAGACATCATCTTTCATGAAATTATCAAGGAAAACTGCCCTGAGTTTCTAGAACCAGAGGGCAAAATAAATATTCAAGGAATCCACAGAACACCTCCTGAAAGAGATCCAAAAAGAGAAACTCCTAGAACATTGTGGCCAAATTCCAGAGTTCCCAGGTCAAGGAGAAAATATTGCAAGCAGCTAGAAAGAAACAATTCAAGTATTGTGGAAATACAATCAGGATAACACAAGACCTAGCAGCCTTCTACATTAAGGGATCAAAGCGCATGGAATAGGATATTCCAGAAGTCAAAGGAACTAGGACTGAAACCAAGAATCACCTACCCAGCAAAACTGAGTATAATTCTTCAGGGGAAAAATTGGTCTTTCAATGAAATAGAGGATTTTCAAGCACTCTTGACGAAAAGACCAGAGCTGAAAAGAAAATTTGACTTTCAAACACAAGAATGAAGAGAACCATGAAAAGGTGAACAGCAAAGAGAAGTCATAAGGGACTTACTAAAGTTGAACTGTTTACATTCCTACAGGGAAAGACAATATTTGTAACTCTTGAAACATTTCAGTATCTGGGTACTGGGTTGGATTACACAAACACACATGCACACACACACACATACATAGAGACAGAGTGCACAGAGTGAATTGAAGAGGATGGTATCATATCTTTAAAAAAAAATGAAATCAAGCAGTGAGAGAGAAATATATTGGGAGGAGAAAGGGAGAAATTGAATGGGCAAATTATCTCTCATAAAAGAGGCAAGCAAAAGACTCATTAGTGGAGGGATAAAGAGGGGAGGTGAGAGAAAAACATGAAATCTACTATCATCACATTCCACTAAAGGAAAGAATAAAATGCACACTCATTTTGGTAGGAAAACCTATCTCACAATACAGGAAAGTGAGGGATAAGGGGACAAGCAGGGTGGGGGGGGATGATAGAAGGGAGGGCATGGGGAGGAGAGTGCAATTCGAGGTCCACACTCATGGGGAGAGATAGGATCAAAAGAGAATAGAAGTAATGGAGGACAGGATAGGATGGAGGGAAATATAGTTAGTCCTATACAACACAACTATTATGGAAGTCATTTGCAAAACTACACAGATTTGTCCTATATTGAATTGCTTGCCTTCCAAAGGGAAGGGCTGGAGAGGGAGGGAGGTAAAGAAGTTGGAACTCAACGTGTTAGGATCAACTGTCGAGTAATGTTCTTGCCACTAGGAAATAAGAAATACAGGTAAAGGGGTATAGAAAGCTATCTGGCCCTACAGGACAAAAGAGAAGACGGAGAAAAGGACAGAGACGGATGATAGAAGAGAGAGCAGATTGGTGATAGGGGCGATTAGAATGTTTGGTGTTTGGGGGAAGAGGGGATAAAAGGGGAGAAAATTTGTAACCCAAAATTATGTGAAAATGAATGTTAAAAGCTAAATAAATAAATTTAATCAAAAAAAAAACACATTCAAATCACACCCCACAAAATCAGTCTTCAAGGTGATGAAAAGTAGTGTAGAAAGAAAAAAAATGAAAGGTAAAGGCATGAAAATTAAAAGCAGTCAATACTAAGGTTCCCTGGGGTCAAAGTCCTAAAAACTCTCATATTTTTCTTGCTCAGAGTTCCACAGATGGGATCAAAACACCTGGGGATAGAGTCAATCCAAATTGTTCCAAGTCAATACATCCTTTGATCTCTACATTGCTGAGTAGTTTTATGAAAGCATGAGACCTCTTTAGTTCCACCAATGTCCTGTACCACCATTGTGGGGGTGGAGGAAGGGACCTTAGAAAAGACAAGTTGAGGAAGAATAAATCAGAAGATCCCTCCACAATCCTCCCCCTCCCTCCTGTATCACACTTCTCCACACTTCCCTTCCCATCCTTTATCCCATCCCCATCATCAGATAGATGCCCAAGGATCTTATGTGTGCATGTATGGAGATGTATGAGAGGAAAAGTCAGTACAACTAATGGATGCATTGGGAAAATGTGTGCAATGTGTGAAACCTGCAGACCTCACCTCCAGGAAGGTAGAAGAAAAAAAGCGAGTATAAATTGAGAGGGGAAGATATTTGTGACTAGAGACAATGTCTCTGAGAACATTCCAGTTGCTACAGACTTACTCTCTATGGAGTATAGTCCTTCAAGGGGAAAATGGACATTTAATGACATAGATTACTTTCAAGCATTCCTAATGAAAAGACCGGAACTGAGTAGACAATTTGATTTTCACCTGCAAGACTTGAGAGAAGCACAAAAAGGCAAAGATAAATGAGACATTGTAAGAGAAATCAAAAAAGCTAAGCCATGTGCCTTTCTGTAAGGCAACACTGTTTTTGTATATTTTATGAATTTTATCATTATTAGAGAAGTTAAAAGGACTCTAAATAGAACAAGGGTGTGGGAGTAACTTGATGGTATTGAGATGATATAAAAAATACATAGGTAAAAGAGAGGAGGAGGGGAGATGGAAAGAATGGGGAAAATTGTCTCACATAAAAGAGGAACTCAAGGAAGAACTTTTATAATAGAGGGGGAAGGTGAGAGAGATGGGTAATACATGAACCTCACTCACATCTAAATTGGTTCGAAAAGGGGAATATATATACTCAATTGTTATTTGAAATCTGTCTTACTCAACAGTGAAGTAGGAGGCGAAAGTATTAAGAAAAAAGAGTGTGAAATGGGGAGCAGATAAGAGAAGGCAATGCTTAGAAGCAAACACACTTTAGAAGAGAGAACGACTGGGGTAGGAGCCAAGATGGTGGAGTAAAGACAGGAACTCCCCTTAGCTCTCTCCCAAATACAAGTAAAAACAACTGTAAACAAATTCTAGAGCAACAGAAACAAAAAAACCATAGAGTGAAACAAATTAACAGCCCAATGCAAAATCAGAGGCCTAGAGAAAAGTTTTGTTGCACCAAGCTGAGAGAGAAGAGCAGTACAGCACAGGCACTGTCAGCATAAAAAGGACATAGCAAACTCAGAATAGGACTCAGGAGGCTGAAGCACTGGCAACTGCAGCATTTTCCAGACTTCTCAACCCATAAACACCAAAGACAACTTAGAAGGTTAATGGGAAAGGTCAGTTTGACCTGGGTGAGAGAGGAGCACAGTCCAGCCCTTGCCCCAACATAGCCGCAGTCCCATCAAACCAGAAGCAGGCCTTGAGGGTGATTGAATGATTAATGACAGTGGCAGCAGCTGCTTCCAGAGCTCTCAGCCCACAGATGGTAAGGGGGTCAAATAACTAATCAGAAGGACATTATAGGAGTCTATTTCCTAACACTGAGACAAGATTCTGTTGCTTTGCTCATACTTGGAGCTAGATCATAGTCTTGGGTGGCAGTTTTGGGGTGAGGAAAAATACTGGCATAGCAGAATTTCTTCCAAGAGTGAAGATTGGACCCTCCCCACAGTTTCAGATCATAACAGAATGCTTGTAGTTGTTCACTGAGCACAGTATAGGAAAGGAGAGGAGGAAACACATCTCCTTCGACTGTACCACCTTGGAAGAACTCAAAATTTGCAGGTCCCTAAAAGTATCTCCAAAAACAGCTGCTCAAAACCCCTGAAACTTGGGACAGTTCATCCTCCACCCTGGAAGCAGAGTTCTACCTTAACAAAAAGTTAAAAAGTCAAGTAGTAGGCTGGGAAAATGAGCAAACAACAGAAAATAAACATTGACAACAGAAGTTATTGTGGTAACAAAGAAGATCAAAACACATTCTCAGAAGAAGACAGCAAAGTCAAAGTTCCTACATCCAAAGCCTCCAAGAAAAATACGAATTGGTCTCAGGGCATGTAAGAGCTCAAACATTTTTTTTGAAAATCAAGTAGGAATGGAGGGAAGACTGAGGAAGGTGGTGCTCAAAAATTGAAACTCTAATGCGGAAGGGAAGTGAGAAAGGAAAACTAAAATCATAAACAGGGGTAAAGAGGATAGAGGGAAAGACACAGTAAGTAATCACAACCAAGACGGTGAATGGGATGATCTCTCCCATAAAATGGAGACAGATAGCAGAATAGATTTTAAAACATGACCCAAATATATGTTGTTTACAAGAAACACATTTGAAACAGGGGGATATACATAGGGTAAAGGTAAAAAGTTGGGGCAAAATATATTGTGCTTCTGCTGATGCAGAAAAAGTAGTGGTAGCAATCCAAACCTCAGGCAAAGCAAAAGCAGAAATACATCTAATCAAAAGAGATGAGGAAGGGAACTATATCCTGCTCAAAGTCACCATACATAACAGAGAAATATCATTACTAAACATACAGGTACCAAGTGATGTAGTGTCCAAATTCTTAAAGAAGAAGTTAAGGGAGTTACCGAAAGAAACAGTATAGCACAACTATACTCGGAGGTACCTCAGCCTCCCCCTCTCTGAACTTAACAAATATAACCTCAAAATAAACAAGAAAGAAGGGAAGGAGGTAAATAAAACTCTAGAGAAGGTAGAGATGAGAGATCTCTGGAGAAAATTCAATGGAGATAGAAAGGAACATATCTTTTTCGAACCAGTACATGGCACATTTACAAAAACTGACCATGTACTAAGGCATAAAAACCTCACAATCCAGTGGAGAAAGGCAAAGATAGTCAATGCATCCTTCTCAGATCCTAATGCAATAAAAAGCTTATGTAATAAAGGATCATAGAAAGACAAACCAAAAATTAATTGGAAAGTAAATAATCTAATACTCAAGAAAGAGTGAGTTAAACAACAAATCATAGAAACAATCAACAACTGCATTCAAGAGAATGACAATAATGGGACAACCTGTCAAAACTTGTAGGATACTGCAAAAGCAGTTCTTAAGGGAACTTTGTATCATTAAATGCCTACATGAATAAAATGGAGAAAGAGGAGATCAGTGAAATGGGAACACAGCTGAAAAAGCTAGAAAAAGAACAAAACTGAAGAAAAAAAAAGAACAAAACTTAAAACTCGTAAGTAAATACCAAATTAGAAATACTGAAAACCAAAGGACAGATGAATAAAATTAAAATTAAGAAAACTGTTAGACTAATAAATAAAACTAAGAGTTCATTTTAGGAAAAAACCAATCAAATTGATGCACCTTTGGTCAATTTGATTTAAAAAAAGAAAGCAAAAAAACCAAATTACCAATATCAAAAATGAAAAGGGTGAACTCACCTCCAACGAGAAGAAATTTAAAACATTAATTAGAAATTTCTTTGCCCAACTATATGCCAAAAAATTGACAATCTAAATGTGATAGATGAATATTTTTAAAAAATATAAGTTGTCCAGATTAACAGAAGAGGAATTGAGTACTTAAATAGCTCCATCTCAGAAAAAGAAATTGAACAGGCTATCAATAAAATCCCTAGAAAAAAATCTCCAGGGTCAGATGGATGGACAAGGGAATTTTTCAAACCTTTAAAGAACAATTAATTCCAATACTATGTAGACTATTTGGGAAAACTGGTGAAGAAGGAGTCCCACCAAATTCTTTTTATGATACAAATATGGTTCTGATACCTAAACCAGGAAGAGACAAAACAGAGAAAAAAATTATAGACCAATTTCTCTAATGAATATAAATAAAAAAATTTTTAAAAGATATTAGCAAAAAGAATACAGCAACTTATCACAAGAATAATGCATTATGATCAGGTAGGATTTACACCAGGAATGCAGGACTGGTTCAATATTAAGAAAACTATCAGCATTATTGATCGTATCAACAACAAAACTAACAGAAACCACATGATTATCTCAATAGGTACAGAAAAAGCTTTTGACAAAATACAACACCCATTCCTCTTGAAAACACTGGAGTACATAAGAATAGATGGAACTTTCCATACAATAATAAGCAGTATATACCTGAAACCATCAGTAAGCATTATATACAATAGAGATAAGCTAGATTCATTTCCGATAAAATCAGGGGAGAAAGAAGGATGTCCATTATCACTACTGCCATTCGACATGGTACTAGAAATGTTGCGTTTAGCAATAAGAGAAGAAAAAGAAATTGAAGGAATTAGAATAGGCAAAGAAGAAACTAAGTTATCACTCATTGCAGATGATATGATGATATACTTAGAGAATCCCAGAGATTCAAGTAAAAAACTACTTGAAATAATAAACAACTTTAGCAAAGTTTCAGGTTACAGAATCAACCCACATAAATCATCTCCATTTCTATATATTACTAATAAAGCCCAACAGCAAGAGATAGAAAGAGAAATCCCATTCAAAGTTACAGTAGATGGTATAAAATATCTGGTAGTGTACTTGCCAAAACAAACCCAGGGACTATATGAACACAATTACAAAACACTTTTTGCGTCAATAAAGGCAGATCTAAGTAAGTGGAGAAACATCAGTTGTTCATGCTTAGGCTGAGCTAATACACAAAAATGACAATTCTACCCAAATTAGTTTAGTTATTCAGTGCCATACCAATCAAATGACCAGATAATTATTTTCTACAGCTAGAAAAAATAATATCAAAATTCATCTGGAAAAACAAAAGGTCCAGAATATCAAGGGAATTAATGGGAAAAAAAATATTAGGGTGGATGGCCTAGCCCTACTAGATCTCAAATTATATTGTAAAACATTAATCATCAAAATCTCTTGCTACTGGCTAAGAAATAAAGGGATAGAACAGTGCAGTAGGTTAGGTACTCTAGACACAGTAGTCAATATATTTAGCAACCTACTGTTTGATAAACTCAAGGACCCCAGCTTCTGAGTTAAAAACTCACTGTTTCACAAAATTTGCTGGGAAAACTGGATAACAGTATGGTGAAAACTGGGCATAGAACAATGCTTGACACCATACACAAGAATAAAATCCAAATGGATACTTAATTTAGTTAAAGAAACTGATAATAAAAACAAATTAGGGAAGAAAGGAATAGTATATTTGTCAGATTTATGGAGAAAGGAGAAATTTTTGACCAAACAAGAGATAGAGAATATTATGAAGTGTAAAATGGATAATTTTGTTTACATTAAATTGAAAAGGTTTTCCACAAACAAATCCAATGCAATCAAGATTAGGAAGGAAGCAGAAAACAGAGAAATACATTTCTCAACTAGTGTCTGTGAAAAAGGCCTCATTTCTAAAATATAGAGAGAACTTAGTGAAATTTAGAAGCCATTGCCCAACTGATACATGTTCAAAGAATATTAACAGGCACTTTTCAGAGGAAGAAATTGAAGCTATCTCTAGTCATATAAAAAAATGCTCTAAATCACTATTGATTAAGGAACTGCAAATCAAAACAGCTCTAAGGTACCACATCACACCTATCACATTGGTTAACACGACAAAACAGGAAGATGATAAATATTGGAGAAGATGTGAGAGAGTTGGAACACTAATTCATTGTCGATGGACTTGTGAGCTGATCTAACCCATCTGGAAATCAATTTGGAACTGTGTCCAAAGGGCTACAGAAATGGGCATACCCTTTGACCCAGCAATATTGCTTCTAGGACTGTATCCCAAAGAGATCATAAAAATGGAAAACAGTCCCACATGTACAAAAATATTTATAGCAGCTCTCTTTTTGCTGGCCAAAAACTGGAAATGAAGCAGATGTCCATCAATTGGGGAAATGGCTGAACAACTGTGGTATGTCAATCTAATGAAATATTGTTGTTCTATAAGAAATTACATACAGGAAGAATTCAGAAGGACCTGTGTGGACCAATGCTGAGTCAAAGGAGCAGAACCAGGAGAACTTAGTACATGGCAACAATCACAGTGTATGAGGAATTTTTCTGGGAGACTTTGTCCTTCACAGCAATGCAGGGACCTAAAAAAATTCCCAACGTACTCTTGAGGCAAAATGTCTTTCACATCCAGAGAAAAACCATGGAACTGGATCACAGAATGAAGCAGATCGTTTTCTCTTGTGTTATGTTTTTATTTGTTTTATGGATTCTCCCATTCATTTTAATTCTTCTATGCAACATGATTAAGTTGAAAATGTATTTAATAAGAATGTATGTGTAAAACCTATATAAGATTGCATGCCATCTCAGAGAAGGAGTAGGGAGGGAGAGAGGAAGAACGGCAGGGAGGTGAAAAATCTAAGATACATAGAAGTGATTGTAGAAAACTGAAAACAAATAAAATAGCTTAAAAATAAAAACATCAGGGGCGGAGCCAAGAGCAGAGTAAAAAGACACACATGCACCACCTCCTAACCCACAGACCATAAAATATCTGCAAAAAAGAACTACCAACA
Source organism: Notamacropus eugenii (assembly GCF_028372415.1). Classification (NCBI taxonomy): domain Eukaryota; kingdom Metazoa; phylum Chordata; class Mammalia; order Diprotodontia; family Macropodidae; genus Notamacropus; species Notamacropus eugenii. The sequence continues at coordinate 323,502,745 of NC_092872.1, forward strand.
AATTCTGGAGCAGCAGAAGCCACAGAACAATGCAGCAGATGAGATTTCTGTTCCACAGAGCCCTGAAAACCTCTCACAAAAGATCATTCGCTTTGCAGATCCGGAGCAGAGCCCAGCCCTGCCTTGGCCACCCAGCACCAAGAGGAACTAATCCAGGCGGGCTTCAGGAACAGGATCGCCAGCCGCCGCCCGGGTACCTCCACCCACGGGCCCCAAAGGTTGGTGAGAGGGTCTCTCTGGCTTGCCAAGAGGGGAGTGGGGTGCCCCCATAACTCAGGCCACCTTGGGAGGCAGCAGCGGAGGCAGGAGCAGACAGGGGCTCCCCAAGCAAACAGGAGCCCATATCCATTGTTGAAGGTCTCTTCATAAAACCCCTGAGGGAACTGAGCCCGTGAGGTGGCCCTGAACCCACCTGAGCACCTGGACTTAATCTGACACTGAAAGGCAGCATTGCCCCCGCCGAAAGCCCTGAGGCTGGGAAGCAGCATTTGAATCTCAGACCCCAAGCACTGGCTGGGCAGGTCTGGAGGCAAAGTGGGTGTGAAGAGAATACTCAGAAGTCAAGTCACTGGCTGGGAAAAGGAAAAAAAATAAGACTATAGAAGGCTACTTTTTTGGTGAACAGGTATTTCCTCCCTTCCTTTCTGATGAGGAAGAACAATGCTTACCATCAGGGAAAGACACAAAAGCCAAGGCTTCTGTATCCCAGCGTACTCAATGGGCTCAGGCCATGGAAGAGCTCAAAAAGGATTTTGAAAATCAAGTTAGAGAGGTGAAGGAAAAACTGGGAAGAGAAATGAGTGACATACAAGCAAAGCGTGAATAGCAGGTCAGCACCCTGCTAAAGGAGACCCAAAAAAATGCTGAAGAAGATAACACCTTGAAAAATAGGCTAACTCAATTGGCAAAAGAGGTTCAAAAAGCCAATGAGGAGAAGAATGCTTTCAAAAGCAGAATTAGCCAAATGGAAAAGGAGATTCAAAAGCTCACTGAAGAAAATAGTTCTTTCAAAATTAGAATGCAACAGATGGAGGCTAATGACTTTAGGAAAAACCAAGAAATCACAAAACAAAACCAAAAGAATGAAAAAATGGAAGATAATGTGAAATATCTCATTGGAAAAACAACTGACCTGAAGAATAGATCCAGGACAGACAATTTAAAAATTATGGGACTACTTGAAAGCCATGATCAAAAAAAGAGCCTAGACATCATCTTTCATGAAATTATCAAGGAAAACTGCCCTGAGATTCTAGAATCCAAGGGCAAAATAAGTATTCAAGGAATCCACAGATCACCACCTGACAGAGATCCAAAAAGAGAAACTCCTAGGAACATTGTGGCCAAATTTCAGAGTTCCCAAGTAAAAGAGAAAATATTGCAAGCAGCTAGAAAGAAACAATTCAAGTATTGTAGAAGTACAATCAGGATAACACAAGATCTAGCAGCTTCTACATTAAGAGATCAAAGGGCATGGAATAGGATATTCCAGAAGTCAAAGGAACTAGGACTGAAACCAAGAATCACCTACCCAGCAAAACTGAGTATAATACTTCAGGGCAAAAAGTGGTCTTTCAGTGAAATAGAGGACTTTCAAGCATTCTTGATGAAAAGACCAGAGCTGAAAAGAAAATTTGACTTTCAAACACAAGAATGAAGAGAAGCATGAAAAGGTGAACAGCAAAGAGAAGTCATAAGGGACTTATAAAAGTTGAACTGTTCACATTCCTACATGGAAAGACAATATTTGTGAGTCTTGAAACTATTCAGGATGTGGGTACTGGGTGGGATTACACACACATACATGCACACGCACATGCACACACACACACAGAGAGACAGAGTGCACAGAGTGAATTGAAGAGGATGGGATCATATCTTTAAAAAATGAAATCAAGCAGTGAGGGAGAAATATATTGGGAGGAGAAAGGGAGAAATGGAATGGGGCAAATTATCTCTCATAAAAGAGGCAAGCAAAACACTTATTAGTGGAGGGATAAAGAGAGGAGGAGAGAGAAAACCATGAAGTTTACTCTCATCACATTCCACTAAAGGAAGAAATAAAATGCACACTCATTTTGGTGTGAAAACCTATCTTACAATACAGGAAAGTGGAGGATAAGGGGATAAACAGAGTGGGCGGGATGATGGAAGGGAGGGCATGGGGAGGATGGAGCAATTTGAGGTCGACACTCATGGGGAGGGACAGGATCAAAAGAGAGAATAGAAGTAATGGGGGGCAGGATAGGATGGAAGGAAATATAGTTAGTCTTATACAACACGACTATTATGGAAGTCATTTGCAAAACTACACAGATTTGGCCTATATTGAACTGCTTGCCTTCCAAAGGGAAGGGGTGGGGAGGGAGGGAGGAAAAGAAGTTGGAACTCAAAGTTTTAGGAACAACTGTCGAGTACTGTTCTTGTCACTAAGAAACAAGAAATACAGGTAAAAGGGTATAGAAAGTTATTTGGCCCTACAGGACAAAAGAGAAGGTGGAGACAAGGGCAGAAAGGGATGATAGAAGAGAGAGCAGATTGGTGATAGGGGCGATTAGAATGCTTGGTGTCTTGGGGTGGGGGGGAGGGGACAAAAGGGGAGAAAATGTGGAACCCAAAATTTTGTGAAAATGAATGTTAAAAGTTAAATGAATAAATCATTAAAAAAATAAATAAATAAAAACATCAAGTAGGAGAAGCAGAGGAACAATTGGGAAGAGAAATGAAAGTGATGCAACAAAATCATGAGAAAAAAGTCAACAGTTAGTAAAGAAGACACAAAAAAATACTGAAGAAAATAAACACCTTAAAAAACAGATGAGACCAAATAGCAAAAGAGATCCAAAAACCCAATGAGGAGAAGAATGCCTTAAAAAGCAGAACTGGGTGGAGCCAAGATGGCGGAGTAGAAAGACGTACATACACATAGCTCCGAACCCACAACCCACAGAACAGCTAGAGGGGACAAACCCATGGTGAATTCTGCACCCAGAGACCACGGAATATTGGAGCGAGGGAGATTTCTGTTCTGGAGAGACCTGCAAACCTCTCGCGGGGAATCCTTCACACTGTGGACTGGGTGCCGGGACTGGGAGCTGAGTGCAGCCCTGCAGCGGCCGCGACACCATGAGGAAAAGATCCAAGCGGGCTACGGAGACGAGATATCCTGCGGCCGCGCAGGTCCCTCGACCCACAGAGGGACCTGCAAACCTCTCGCAAAAGGTCCGTCACGCTGCAGACACGGAGCCCAGCCCAGACCTGCGGCGGCCGCGGCTCTGAAAGGTACAGATCCGAGCAGGCTTTAGGGACGTGATCTCCAGTAGCGGCACAAGCCCCTCCACCCACAGGTGACAAAGGTCGGTGAGAGAGTCTCTTTGGCGGGACGAGAGGGGAGTGGGGTGCCCCCATGGCTCGGGCCCCCCGGGAGATAGAAGCTGAGAGGTGGCTGCAGACAGGGGCTCCCCAAGCGGGCGGGAGCCTGGATCCATTGTGGAAGATCTGTGCATAAATCCCCTGAGGGAACTGAGCCTGAGGGGCAGCCCGGCCCCCACCTCAGCACCTGAACTTAATCTAACACTGAATAGCAGCCCTGCCCCTGCCAAAAGCCCTAAGGCGGGAAGCAGCATTTGAATCTCAGTCCCCAAACGCTGGCTGGGAGGACCAGGAGGCGAGGTGGGTGTGAGGAGAATATTCAGAGGTCAAGCCACTGGCTGGGGAGAATGCCCAGAAAAGGGAAAAGAAATAAAACTATTGAAGGGTACTTTCTCGGAGAAAAGACACTTCCTCCCTTCCTTTCTGATGAGGAAGAACAATGCTTACCATCAGGCAAAGACACAGAAATCAAGGCTTCTGTGTCCCAGCCCACCCAATGGGCTCAGGCCATGGAAGAGTTCAAAAAGAATTTTGAAAATCAAGTTAGAGAGGTGGAGGAAAAACTGGGAAGAGAAATGAGAGGGATGAAAGAGAAGCATGAAAAGCAGATCAGCTCCCTGCTAAAGGAGAACCAAAAAAATGTTGAAGAAATTAACACCTTGAAAACTAGCATAACTCAACTGGCAAAAGAGGTTCAAAAGGCCAATGAGGAGAAGAATGCTGTCAAAAGCAGAATTAGCCAAATGGAAAAGGAGATTCAAAAGCTCACTGAAGAAAATAGTTCTTTCAAAATTAGAATGCAACAGATGGAGGCTAATGACTTTAGGAAAAACCAAGAAATCACAAAACAAAACCAAAAGAATGAAAAAATGGAAGATAATGTGAAATATCTCATTGGAAAAACAACTGACCTGGAAAATAGATCCAGGAGAGACAATTTAAAAATTATGGGACTACCTGAAAGCTATGATCAAAAGAAGAGCCTAGACATCATCTTTCATGAAATTATCAAGGAAAACTGCCCTGAGTTTCTAGAACCAGAGGGCAAAATAAATATTCAAGGAATCCGCAGAACACCGCATGAAAGAGATCCAAAAAGAGAAACTCCTAGAACATTGTGGCCCAATTCCAGAACTCCCAGGTGAAAGAGAAAATATTGCAAGCAGCTAGAAAGAAACAATTCAAGTATTGTGGAAATACAATCAGGATAACACAAGATCTAGCACCCTCTACATTAAGGGATCGAAGGGAATGGAATAGGATATTCCAGAAGTCAAAGGAACTAGGACTAAAACCAAGAATCACCTACCCAGCAAAACTGAGTATAATACTTCAGGAGAAAAAATGGTCTTTCAATGAAATAGAGGATTTTCAAATTTTCTTGATGAAAAGACCAGAGCTGAAAAGAAAATTTGACTTTCTAACACAAGAATGAAGAGAACCATGAAAAGGTGAACAGCAAAGAGAAGTCATAAGGGACTTCCTAAAGTTGAACTGTTTACATTCCTACATGGAAAGACAATATTTGTAACTCTTGAAATATTTCAGTATCTGGATACTGGGTGGGAGTACACACACACACACATGCACACACACACACATACATAGAGACAGAGTGCACAGAGTGAATTGAAGAGGATGGGATCATATCTTAAAAAAAATGAAATCAAGCAGTGAGAGAGAAATATTGGGAGGAGAAAGGGAGAAGTTGAATGGGGCAAATTATCTCCCATAAAAGAGGCAAGCAAAAGACTTATTAGTGGAGGAATAAAGAGAGGAGGCAAGAGAAAAAGATGAGGTCTACTCTCATCACATTCCACTAAAGGAAAGAATAAAATGCACACTCATTTTTATAGGAAAACCTATCTCATAATACAGGAGAGGGGGGACAGGGACACAAGCAGGGTGGGGGGGAGGATGGAGGGGAGGGCATGGGGAGGAGAATGCAATCCGAGGTCGACACTCATGGGGAGGTAAAGGATCATAAGAGAATAGAAGTAATAGGGGACAGGATAGGATGGAGGGAAATATAATTAGTCCTATACAACACAACTAGTATGGAAATCATTTGCAAAACTACACAGATTTGGCCTATATTGAATTGCTTGTCTTCCAAGGGGAAGGGGTGGAGAGGGAGGGAGCTAAAGAAGTTGGAACTCAAAGTGTTAGGAACAAATGTAATGTTCTTACCACTGGGAAACAAGAAATACAGGTTAAAGGGTCAAGAAAGCTATCTGGCCCTACAGGACAAAAGAGAAGACGGAGACAAGGGCAAGGAGGGAGGATAGAGGAGAGAGCAGATTGGTCACAGGGGCAATTAGAATGCTTGGGTTTGGGGGGGGGGGATAAAAGGAGAGAAAATTTGTAACCCAAAATTTTGTGAAAATAAATGTTAAAAGAAACTGAAAAAAAAATTTAAAAAAATAAAAAATAAAAATAAAAAATAAAAAAAAATAAAAAGCAGAACTGGTCAGATGGAAATGGAGATCCAAAAGTTCACTGAAGAAAATAATTCTTTAAAAATTAGAATGGAGCAGATGGTAGCTAATGACCTTATGAAAAATCAAGAAATTTAAAACAAAGCAAAAGAATGAAAAATAGAAGACAATGTAAAATATCTCATTGGAAAAACAATTGATCTGGAAAATGAATCCAAGATACATAATTTTGAAATTATTGAACTACCTGAAAGTCATGATCAAATAAGAAAAGCCTAGACATCATCTTTCAAGAAATTGTTGAGGAAAATTGCCCTGATATTCTAGAACCAGAGACAAAAATAGAAATTGAAAAAATCTACCTATCACGAATGAAATTCGAAAATGAAAATTCCCAGGAATATTATAGTCAAATTCCTGAATTCCCAGTTCAAGAGGAAAATATTTCAAATAGCAAGAAAAAAAACAATTCAAGTATTGTGGAGCCACAGTCAGGATAATAGAAGATTTAGCAATTTCTATATTAAAGAATTGGAGGGCTTGGAATACGATATTCCAGAAAGCTAAAATTACAACCAAGAATCACCTATGCACCAAAGCTGAGAGTAAGCCATAAGGGGAGGTGAGGGGAAATGATCAGTTAACAAGATAGAGGATTTTCAAGCATTCTTGATGAGAAAACCAGAGCTGAACAGAAAATCTGACTTTCAAATACAAGACTCAGGTGAAGCACAAAAAGGTAAACAGGAAAGGCAAATCATAAGGGACTTAGTAAGGTTGAACTGTTACATTCCTACATGGGAAGGTCGTATGTGTAATTCATAAGGCTTTTCTCATTATTAGGGTTGTTAGAAGGCGTTTATATAGACAAAGGGCACAGATGTGAGTTGAATATGAAGGAATCATGATAAAACAAAATAATAAAATTAATATTAAATTAATACTAATTAATATGAAATTGATATTAGTTAATGTCAAAATAGTAAAAAAAAAAAAAATGGGTAAGAGAGGAAAGTCCTGGGAGAAAGAAAAATGGAAAGCTAGAATGGGGTAAATTATCTCACATAAAAGATGCAAGAAAAAGCTTTTACAATGGAAGGGAAGAAGGGGGAAATAAGGGGCAGTGAATAAACTTTATTGTCATCAGAATTGGCTCAGAGAGGGAATAAGATACACTGGCAACAGGGTATAGAAATCTAATATAACCTACATGAAAGCAGAAGGGGAAGGAGAAAAGAGAGACTGGAGGTGATAGAAGGGAAGGTAGATTGGGGGAAGCGGTAGTCAGAAGCAAAACACTTTAGAGGAAGGACTGGGTGAAAGGAGAGAAAATAGAATAAATGGGGATAGGGAAATAGGATGGATGGAAATACAGTTAGCAACAGCTGTGAACAAAAACTTTTGAAATAAGTTTCTCTTCTAAAGGCCTCGTTTCTCTAACATAGAGAACTCTGTCAAATTTATAAAAAATAAGAGCCATTCCCCATTTGATAAATGATCAAAAGATATAATCAGTTTTCAGATGAAGTAATTAAAGCTATTTATAGCCATAAGAAAAATATTCTAACTCACTTGGAGAAATGTGAATTAAAACAATCCTGAGATACTACTTCGTGCCTATTAGATTGACTAATAGGAGAGAAAAGATAAATGACAAATATTGAAGGGAATGTAGGGGAAATGAGACATTAGTACAGTGTTGGCAGAGTTGTGAACTGATTCAGCCATTCTGTGGTTGAAACCTGGAAAGTTTTGCATGCTTTGATACAAAGTAAGATTTACTGAGTACCAAGTATCAGTAATATTGTAAGAAGATCAGCTATGAATGACTTAGCCATGTTCACAATACAATTATCCAAGACAACTTTGAAGGACTTAGGATGAAAAATGCTCTCCATCCCCAGAGAAAGAACTGATGTTGTCTAAATACAGTTGAAGCATACTTCTTTTCTTGAGTTTTTTTCGTCCTTTTTTTTCACATGACAATTAAGGATATGTTTTGCATGACTACACATGTATAACCTATATGGAATTGCTTGCCTTCTCAATGAGTGAGGTAGGGAGAGTGGAAGGGAGGGAATTTGGAACTCAAAATTTTAAAAGACAAATGTTATAAATTGTTTTCACATGTAACTTGGGGAAAATTAAATACTAAATAAAAAAATTTTTAAATAAATAAAAAATATTTTTATGTAATTGGGAAATATGTAACAAAATAAATTTTTTAAAAGAATAGCTAAGGAGTGGAGAAAAAGCTGTGACAGTAATATTCAAAGGAAAAAACATTTCCTTCAGTTTCCTCATCTATAAAATGAGAGGGTTACACTCTAAGGTCCCTTTCAGCTCTAAGTCTATGATCTCAAGATCCTATGTCTGGTTGGCAGCTAAGTACAGAGATATCTCAGGAGGACACAAACATTTCATGGTGCTTGAGTTGTCAGGAATCAAGAGAACCAGGAGCCAAGTTCTGAGCTATGGCCATAGGATTACTAAAGAGACAAACATAGGAGAGTCCCCTCAATTTGGACTCAGTGCCCACACTGACATCTGACTACCCTGCATATGGCTTCTCTGGGCAACTTCAGCTTTTTTCTCCATGTTTCTGTGACACTGGACCCAGAAGAGTAGCCACAGGGGCTTCCCATCTCTCAGACACAGCAATATTCACACCCACAGCAATTTTCTTTGTGGAAACATCCAACTTTACCTCTCTGTGACCTCACTCTCACAAAAACCCCATGAGACAAAGAAAAAGGGAACTGCCAGGACTCAAATGCCCCATTGTGTTTCAATCCCATTTTTAGACTGTGAGGCAATGATGTGGAGATGTTTTTACCCATCTCCTGCTAACTCTTGGAAAGAGGAAACTGATGACTAAGTAAGACAGAAGGGCCCAGCATACAGTGGTGCTGCAAGTCCATAAGAGTGGGGGAAACTCAGTACAGCAGCCAGAGACTCTGCCTGATATGTCATTCTTCACCTAGACCTAGATTCACCCCTCTATGAAACCCCATCCATTTGGAAAAGTTCCAGGGTAAGTAAATCAGGTAGGTTTGGGCAGACTTGCCCCTTTTTTCTCCTCTAGAGGGCAAAGAGAAAAGGACATTTTTATAGAGGGTTGAGTAGACTGTGGTCGCCAGTCACAGCAGACCTCGCTCATGGAAAGGACATTCAGGTGGATACTGGTGTGTGGGAGAGAGAGTGAAGTTCAGAGGGCAGGGGGTATGGATCTTAAGTGGGAGGATTAGAGGTAAAATTTGTATTGTCATGTCCAAAACAGACCATATTCCAGTTCTGAGGGGTCAGGAGGTACAAGATAAGATCACAAAGAAGGGTAAATGTTGTGTACTGAAATCACACAGATGATAAACTCAAAGGGGCTAAGGAAACTCAGACAAAGCAGGGGGCAATAATGGACATCTAGCAGTGATAGTGGATGCAGGACAGAAGACACAGAAATACAGAAGCCAGACCAGTCCCTAGATCAGAAATTAGAGTCTAGGTTTAGAGAGTCTTGGCAAGTGATGGGGGAGAATGAAAGGACAGAGTGTGGGGAAGGTGTGGCTACAAAGCTTGAGTTAAGTATAGAGGTTTTAACTAGAAATAAAGTCTAGAGGATGTTCAGGGATCCTGAGCCAGTACAGAGCATAGGACAAGGAAAAGGGACCTGAAATTGAGAGTCTAAAAGAAGGAATGATATGATTTGTGTTGATAGAGATCATCTAGACTGGGTTGCTCTAAGATTCAGGGGCTATATATAAGGGAAATGAAGTTGTACAGGACAGAACCCCTAGGGTGGGCTGGGAGAGATAGAAGATGAAATATGCGAAAAGAGAACAAGGACTAGGGAGGAACAACACAAGGATAGAGAGAAATGGCAAGATATGATCTGATTGGGAATACTGATCAGAATGGAGCATGGACAGAGATATTGAGAAATCAAGGGCATAAGAAAAAAGGAAATCAGGGTTTGGGAAGATGAGGACTATCAAGACACAAAAACTGAAAGGGTCATAGCCCACTTGCTGAGGAGAATGTGGCCATAAGAGTTAGCAGGAATAGAGACATATGAGTTGAAGGAACTAGGGATGGAAAAACTAAGATAGTCAGGGCATGGGAACTGAGGGGAGGCATGGAAACATACCATGAGGGTATCAGAGGCACAGCAACTAAGAACACAGGTCATTGCGAGACAGAAGGTAAAAAGTCTTATATAGAAAGGACCCTAGAGCAGAGGGAGCAAGTGGTCTTCAATCCAGCAGAGCTACCACCAGCTAAGAAGTAAAGGTGGTATAAGGGAAAAGGGAAGGACACAGAAAGTGTTGCAAGGCACCACAGGAGTTTAGGAAACAGGGTCCTCAGGAACTGAGACTGAAGAACATGGTGGTACTAAGTCAAGGAGATGGAATATGAACTAAAGGACCAGGTTTGAATGACCTGGTAGAGGCTTCCTTGGCCAGGATGAGCCCAGGGGACACAAATTTTAACAGGGCAAAGTTTAAGAGATGAAGTGAGCTCTAAGGTTAGCCATGAATGGGAAGAAGTCATAAGGTCTAGCAGGCAGGTCTGATGGATCATTGAACCTGGAAGTAGAAGACAGAGCAAGGCAGTGCTAAGAAAGCTATAGGAATAAATATATGGACCCAAAAGAAGTATAAGGGAGAGGGTAGAAGAAAGACAACAGGAGGAAGCAAACATCAAGAACAAGAAGTGACCTATAAGAAGCCATAGGAGTAGAGCTGGCTTGTACAATCAGCGCTGCAAAAACAAGACTTAAAGTAGCAAGAGGTACGGGGTCTGGAACAACAGAGCACTGGGGCACATATCTGTAAGAGTATTTAGGGGCTAAACTAGGAAAAAGCACAAGGCATGGATGATAGAGTTTAAAAGGTGAACAAACATAGGGAGAGGTGATGAGAGAAATAAAATATGAGCTGCCAGGAGGCTCAGGAACTGAATCCTACGTGATTCAGAGTCTGACAGTGGCAGAGTTAAGGGTCTGGTCTGAAAGGAGTAAGAACTGTCAGAGGGAATAAAGGGTAAGTGAAGAGATGAGAGGAGCTGACCCAAAGAAAACAATTGTTAGAAACTACAGAGGCCAAGAGAGGGTTATGGGCAGAAGAGATGAGGATGAAGGAGAGGGAAGGGGAGAAATAAAAGGTACTGGGAAAACAAGAGAAAAGAAAATGGGTAGTCACAAGTACAAGAATCAAGGAAGACAGGAATACAGGAGTTGGCTAGCCATAGGCACAGAAACTGAGAACACCTGACTACCAGGAAGTGAGGGGGCAGCTGAGGAGTCATGGAGAAAAGAACCTAAAATATGGGAGTTTAGTAGTATAAAACTGAACAAGGAATAGGAAAGAGACTAGATTCTGTGGAAAACTGATGAGGCAGTATTCAGAAACAAGGCCTGAAGATCATGGAAGTACTGAAGAACAAAAGCAGAGTGAAGGAGAGGTGGATGGAGAAGGAGACTTAGAGAATAAGCTAGGAAAGGGAAGCTTTGCTTTAGGTGATCAGAAAAAGAAAACACACGCTAGATAGAGCCAAGAGTTGGGTGGGATAGAGCTGATTTAAAAAGGAGCACAGTATTTAGGAAACAGAGGCTTGAGGGGACAGCTGGAGATAAAGAGGCACAGTATAAAGACATGAGAAAAGCTATAGGAAGGGAATGTGAACTCCAAAAGGGACCTAGGACAGAGCTCAAAGAAGATATAGAGGACAGGGAAGAATTCTGAACTGCTGACCCTCCAGCTAACAAGAGGAGCTGTAGATCCTCAGGTTGAGAGTGTACCCAAAGCTGAGGAAGAAAAAATATTGATTCTAAAAAGGGGTAGGATGCCCTAAGAAGAATGGCTATGACAAAGGAGCTAAAAGTTACATGGTGAAATGCCTAAGCAGCCAGAATGAGCAACAACCTGAACTTGTAAGGATAAATCTATCCAGGACAATTCTGGCCACTGTTCCCATACTAGGTTGCTCTAGGACATAAGGACCTAGGACCAAAGAACTAAGATTCAAAGGGGACAGACTTTAAGGCCTGGGCTGGTAGGATTGTGAGGAGTAGGGAGTATAGGACTAATCAGAGACACAGGATCTGACAGGGCAAGCCTCATATGGGAGCTACCATAGCAATCAGGCCCTTGGTTTAAATCAGATCTCTCCTTTCCTTCCACTATCATTGCTCCCAGCTTCTCAGAAGAGGAGGCCAGAGCTCATTGTGCCAAAGCACCATTGATATCAGCCTGTGAAATACAATGCCTATCACAGTCCTAAACATAGCCTCCCCCACTCCCCCCACCAGATTCCTTAATGTAGTTTAATGATATCACCTGCCTGAAACATCCAGGCTCCTGACTGGTCTTTATGATTTCAAGTTTCGTGTCCCTTTGATCAAGAGTTCACCTCTTTAAAAATGGGGCCTAAAGACTATGGGGCAAAATTCTTCAAGTTCCACACCTCATTAAGGACAGCACCAGCATGGAACGGAAGATGGGGGAAGGAAGTACAGATTTAAGCAAAGCAGTTCAGCAGGCATGCAGGCAGGTGCCATAAGGAGTAACAGTGCAGTTCATACAAGTGGGAGCCTGGAACTCAGAATGTAGGAAAGAGAGTTAACAGGATCAGAATGGCATAGTAGTAGGTGAACAGGTCTGAGAGGACAAGGCTGAGAGGAACAGAGTTGAGGGGAGGGGAGCAGAGACCTGAGAGGGCCCACACAACCTAAACACATGAATTGGCATGAACTGGCAGATTACAGAGTGCAGAAAATGAGGGGAAAAGATTAATAATAATGACTAATATTTATATCATGTTTTAAAGTTTGAAAGCATTTGACCTATATTATTATACTGGAAGCACAGCATATTCAGGATAATGGGTACGATGGATATTCTTATCCCATTTTCTTAAAAATGAGAAAAGTATAATTATGGTTACACAGCTTATCAGAGATGGGATTTCAGTCTAGGTTTTTCTGATTCCAATTCCAACTGTTCAATTTGCCACAGTGCTTCAAGACAAGGTTAAAAGGTCAGGGACCAAAGCTGAGGAGAAAATAAGACTAAGATGATAAAGGGAAGAGTTGAATGATCAGAGGGCAAAGAGAACAGGACAGAGGAGCAGAACTGAGGGGGTAAGGAGATTACAATCTGAAAAGAAGATGAGATAAGATGACAGGGAAATGAAGTGAAAAAGAACAAGGATAAGGATGAGAGGAATCTAGAGATGATAAGAATGAAGCACAAGGCTTCACAATCACAAGCACAAATGAGAAAGCACAAGGCTGACAGTAGAATGCAGAGGCAGAGTACTTGGAACTAACAGGAAAGGCCTGATTAATATCCTCCATTCCTGTGCCCTATACCAGGAAAAACATGAGAAAACTCTGGTCTAAAGCTGCCATGCCTCAGGTGTGGGAGACAACTTTCCCCTGCTGAGATATGTTTCAAGTTCAGAACAAACACCAGCTCTTGAGCCAGAACTAATAGAGCACAGACTCAAAATCTGCAAAAGCCTGTTTTAACTTTGTTTTAACTTTTTAACTGTGTTTTACCTGTGAGGAGGTAGGGATTCAAATCCAGGTATTACAATTCCTGTGCTCTGTTCATAAAACCACTGCTGCCTCCCACTGTGGAGGCTGAGAAAACTCCCAAAGGAAGGAGAGGGGCAATTTTTCCTCCCTGATTTGCCCACTAGAACATACCACCACTGAAGACCCTAACAGACAAATGGCACAATTGTAAGATATGGCCATATTGACCATCTCCTCTTCTCAGAGGATTTGAAGAGAGAAGGCTAGAGACTGATTAGTAGCTAAAGACTTTTCTTCTTCTCCAAGATTTGAAGGAACCTAATGATTATGTCCCAGGTCATGTAACTCCTGGTACTCAATGAGACAGGAATAACTGAAGGAAAGAAAGGAATTAAGGATGGAATAATGGGAAAAAATGAAGGAAGGAAAAGTCCCATGCAGGCAGAGTCTGCCTCTATGCCCCTTTGATCTAAGATGACAGTTAAGTGAGTTCATACTGATGTTCCTATTACAGAGTCTGTCTCTGTCTTCTTTTATAGCCAGCCGCACAGCTCCATCTGTCTTTCCCCTGGCACCCAATTGTGGAGAGGAAACCTCCTCCCAAGTAGCTCTAGGCTGCCTGGTGTCAGGCTACTTTCCTGAGCCTGTGACAGTGACATGGAATTCAGGGGCCATCTCCAGTGGAATCCACACCTATCCCTCTGTCCTCCAGTCCTCAGGACTCTACACCTTAAGCAGTCAGTTGACAGTTCCTGCAGATACTTGTTCCAGCAAGTCATACACCTGCAATGTGGAACACAAAGCCACATCCACCAAAATTGACAAGAAAGTTGGTAAGAATTAAGGGGAAGGAATACAGACCAGAGAGTGGGCATTTATAATTTTAGAGATCTGTTGGGATGGGAGAGGATAAAGATGAGGCAGCAAAAGTTAAATGTGGTTTAAAAAAAAGCCTTCAGACTGAGAGAAAGATTGATCCGGGAGAGGTGAAGAAGCTATCAATATAGAAACTTGGACAACTATTAAGTAAGGAGAACCTATGAAATTCTTTCCTCCTGTCCTAGGGGAAGGACAAAATTAATCATTGTGGATTTGTTGATTAGTATTGGGGAACACACAAGATGGGGGATCATAATAGCACTGGGAGCTACAATTAGAGCTCAAAGTTGCTACTTACTAACCATATGACTTTGAGCAAGTCATCTCTCTGGGTGCACTGGAAATACTACCTCGAGACTTGAGTATAAAACTAGTACAAGAAACATATACAACCTAATGTCTACTCTTCTCTTTTTTAGAATGCAGCCCGCCAGACAAGTGCTCAGACTGCCAATGCCCAGGTATGGGGGTGGGGGCATAGTGTACAGACTGCCTCCATGGACCTGCTTAGCACTGAGCAGGAAAATAATCAGGGTTCCCAGGGAAGTAGTGGGGAAGAGCTGGAATCTCAGGGCAAGCAGGTTTTTGGGAATAAGAACATGTGCTCAGTTAAAACTCTTCTATGATATTGGGGGATTAGAATGAAACTGAGGCATCTTGGGAGAAAAGCCTGTAGAACCCTTAGGAAAGATGTTGGAGTTTTCCAATAAATAGGCATAACTGCAGAGTGGCTATGACCCCTACAGGTCAAGGGTGAACACTTAAAGTCTAGTATGAGAGGATCACTGTATCTAAAAAAGACCTGGAGTTAATGAACTTAATATGAATGCACATTATGATATGGCACTTACCAAACTAGTGCAATCTCAGTTTACATTGAAAGGTAGTCCAGGACATGGAAAGTATTAGTCTCACTGTGTTCTACCTGGGCAAATCACCTTTGAAGTATTGAACACAGATATACTTTTTGTTACCACATTTTACAAAAGAATGACAAGGAGGAGAGTTATCACAATGGAAAAGGACCTCTGTTATGTCATATTAGAATGGGATAAAATAGCAGAGGTTACTACTCTAGGAGTAGAAATGTTTATTGGATAAGGGAAGAGGGGAGAAAGGGGAGTGGCATGATATATATCTTCAACTATTTGAAGGACTGTCAAGTAGAGAAAGAATTAGACTTATTCTGCTTGGTACCAGAAGGCAAAGTTGAGGAGCTATGGTTAAAAATTATAAAGAGTTTAATTTAGTCTGGTTGTGAGGAGAAACTTCCTAATAGAACAATCCAAAAGTAGAATGGATACTTCAGGAGAAATTGGGCTCCCCCTAACGGAAAGTTTTCAAGTAAAGGCTAGATGATCTTTCATTAGTTGTAGTGCAAGGAGAATTCTTGTTCAGGAGCCTATGGGACTCTGAGGTTCCTTCTAAGTCAGATTCTGTAGTTCTATGAGAATAATATGAGCATGTACGTAGAGTTTGGGGACAAATAAGGAAAGTTTGAATGATGGACTAAGGGTCCCCAAAAGAGCCTTGGGGCCCTGCAGAGTTGTTGACTAACTAACATCTGTCTTCTTTCAGCATGTGAGGTTGCTGGACCATCAGTATTCCTCTTTCCGCCAAACCCTAAGGATACCCTCACACTCTCAAGAAGCCCTAAAATCACTTGTATGGTGGTTGATGTGAATGATGCATCAGATGTTCATTTTACCTGGTCCAAAGGTAATACGGAAATAGACGGTCCGAAGCCAACACAGAAAAAACTAAACAATGGCACCTTTCAGGTGGTCAGCACTCTCTCTGTAGCCCACCAGGAATGGCTGAATGGCATGGAGTATACCTGCAAAGTTGAAAACAAAGAATTACCATTTCCTGTGGAAAAGACCATCTCCCATACTAAGGGTAAGAAGATTGGATGTCTTGGAGCCACAAATGGGTTCAAGCTTCTCCTCAGACCTAAAGACTTCCTCTAAGAGGTCAGGGACTCTATTATTTCAAAGAAGGTGCAACTTATCTAACTTCAGGTCGTGGTAGAAAGAGACCTACTAGATTTATGATCTTGAGCACAAAATTCTGAGAGATACAAATGAGTCTCTCAGTTTTATAAGTACGGGCAATGAACTTCAGGAAGATAAGTTTCTTAGCTTCACAAATGCTCAGATCCACATGTCCTCACTTCCAGATTGGGCTTTCATCCCTAGAAATTGCATCCTTTTACAGGCTCTGCACACAGAAGAATTTATTCAGTGGTGTACTGAGAACCAAGAAAGAATGAGATAGACAAAACACAAATTGAAATTAAAGAAAAACTTTCAAGGAGGGAGTGTGTGGTAA
The DNA here is from genome assembly GCF_028372415.1 of Notamacropus eugenii. Classification (NCBI taxonomy): domain Eukaryota; kingdom Metazoa; phylum Chordata; class Mammalia; order Diprotodontia; family Macropodidae; genus Notamacropus; species Notamacropus eugenii. The sequence goes on from NC_092872.1 coordinate 323,519,302, forward strand.
CGTTGAAAGGTAGGGAGGAGGGGAGTTTCATGAAAAGCTACTCAGTCAAGGAATGCTTACTCTTTTTTTTTCAATATTTCTCCATTATTTGAAACACCCTAAGTCTCTCTTTATAAGCCTGAGACGACATCTGGTTTCAGAGGTGAATAATGCTTGATGAGGACACAGTAAGGTCAGGATTCCTTTGTGGGAGTGTTTGCCCCTATGACGAGAAGAGATTGTATCTTCAGTAGGTAAGGAGGTTAAGGAAGTATTAAGAAAAGTCAACACTCATGATTCCAAAGTAAAGGGAATTGAAATTAGAGGAAGAGTCTAGGCAAAACATGGTATAACCAGCAGGGAGCTCAATAAATTGCAAAAATAGGAAGAGACTTGTGTCTTGGGAAGGGAGAAAAGAGTTATGTGATGACATCTTACTCCCTTTAGCTTCCAGAGTTTGTTCACCTAAAATACTGTAGCAGAGAGACCTGGCCTCCCCAGGACAATGCTCACATTTTTTCCTCTTCCCAAAGGTGGCAGAAAGAAGCCTGACATGTATGTCTTTGCCCCACATCCTGATGAGTTGAAGCATAAAGATACTGTTAGTATTACCTGCCTTGTAAACAATTTCTTCCCTCGAGAAATTGTTGTTGAGTGGCAAATCAACAACTATCCAGAGTCTGAAGATAACTATTCCACCACCGAAACAATAAGGGAAAAGGACAGCTACTTTCTCTATAGCAAGCTCAATGTGAAGAAAACAGAATGGCAAGAGAATAACCAGTATACCTGCAAAGTGCTGCATGAGGCCTTTCCGAACCAAAATTCCCAGAGGACAATCTCTGCATCCCCGGGTAAATGAAAGAGCAAAGAGAATCACCCATGCACACGCACATACACACACACACACACACACACACACACACACACACACATACACTTCCCATCCCCTCCTTCACAAATAGCCACTTTGGAGGACCTCCCTGTCCACTTCTTTCCTTATCCCAATTCTCCACCATGGGGTCTTCCCTCCTTCACATTTTCCAGGGTCTGTTGATGGAAGGCCCACATGTAAATTGTAAATGTAAACGTCCCATTATCCACAAGAAAAGCAATAAAACATCCAGCACCATATCTGCAATCCCTCTGACTGGACTGGTTCTTTCTGGAACTGACCCCTGGGAAGGTATTAAGAAAGGGGAAGCATTGTCCAACCCTATAGCTGGTATCAATGTTAGTAGTCATGGCAATCAAAGAACACAGTTCAGAAACCTCTTTCTCATTGAGAGAGAGAGAGAGAGAGAGAGAGAGAGAGAGAGAGAGAGAGGGAGAGGGAAAGGGAGAGGGAGAGGGAGAGGGAGGGAGGGAGGAGGGGAAGAGTTGACCTCATATCTCAGCCCACTAAACCTCAGTAAGAGCTCTTTGGCTGGAAAAAGGACCTGCATAGAGTCTGCTCCAACCAGGGGCTCATGTTACAAAGAAAAGAAGGCTACAAACAAAGAGTTAATAGCAATTTAACATGCTAGGGCTAAGTAAAACAAGCATCCATGAGGATTTGATTAGGGAGCCTTCTATGTGTCAAAGCTTAAAGGTATAAGATGTCACCCTAAACCAAAGGGACATACAGACAGTGAGTCATTCCCCGGTCCTCACAATTTCCACTCTATTTACTTCACCCTACCTGTGGGAACTGTGCCCAGGGATTTACAAAGTCTTACAGGGATGTGCTATAGAATGACTAGACGAGCTTCCCAAAGTATGATCTCACAAATTTATTGTACATGGTCATGACTTAAGATAATGTGTCTTTGTGAAGCCAGTGAGCTTATAAGTATGACTATGAATTTGTCTTAAGTGTGTGTGTGTGTGTGTGTGTGTGTGTGTGTGTGTGTGTGCAGTGTGTGTAAATACATGTTTGGCAGATAAAATTTAGTTATTTGAATGAATGTTTTTAAGTTTTGGCTATATAGACTGAGACTTATTGTGTGAGTGTATGAATATGCTTTTTCATCAACTGGTATGTGAATTTATGTCATCTTTTATATTTGTGTAAAATGTCTCCTCTATGTGTGACAAGTAACTCATCTCCTCTCACCAGAGAGGCTATGGCCCCAATATTCTTTTTCCTTTCAGTGAAATAATTCACTCCTCTATCCACACCCAGACATTCCACACACAAATAAAATATAGTTGTAAGAAAATGTACTAATTACAATATACTAACCTACATATCACATTTACTAGTTATACTCAACTTTCACCACCGTGCTGACTTTGTTACTTCTACGCATTTACGGAGACTGTAAGATAATTGATCCCACCATGAAGCCTGGGCTTTCAGACTTCGAGGTTTCAAACTGACCATCTCATTAATATTGATCTGCACCCAATTCACCACATCAAATACACACAAATACACACACTCGTTCACTCACTCATTCACACAGGCAGATGAGCATATGTATACACATTAACAAAAATTAATACCCTTATGCACCCTAAAACAGAATAAAATAATCATGGACAACAGTTGATTAAAAGAGTAACAAGCTCACTTGAAAACACACCAGTTTGTATGCAATATTACATATTTTCACTCAGACAAATCCGCAAAAGTTAAAAAAACATACAAAGTTAAAAAAAATCGCCAAAAGTTAAAAAACCATACACAGTTGCTCAAGATACAACACAGAATATGTGAATGTATTCTCACTAAAAAACAAATCTTATAAATCAACAGTCTCATATGAACACAAAATAGAAACACACCTACTTTCAAAATAATACTTATATACTCAAAATCATACTCACATTCATGTTTAAACCAACACACAGACAATTTTAAAAGGTTCTCATAAAAATATAATCAAACATACAGGCATCCAAACTCACATATTCATTCATTCTCATCTTTCACTTAAACTGGCAATTATACTTACTCTGACAGACACAAAGAGACTTGTGTTCATAGGAAGAGACTCACACATATTCACATTTATCCACAATCAGACTTGAATACTCATTCACACACATAGACTCACTCTCAAAATCAGATGTTTACCGTACAGGTCAATTCAGTTCTACAGTCATTTATTAAGCACATACCATATGCAAAATACACATACACATATTCACATACTTTTGGGCCCTCAAAATAGTATCTCCTATCCTTCCTGATGCTCCACACAAGACTATATTTCCAGAGTCATATCAAGTTTTTCCCAGTGACCTTATAAAAGTGTAGTGTCTCACCTAAGTACATTCTGGAACTGTAGTCCTATCACTTAGAAGCAGCTGTTCTGGAATAGACTCGTATTCAGATTGACATTCCAAGCCATCAATCAAACCCCAGTCTTACCCCCCCCCCAAAAGAACAAGTAGAGGACAGGAAAAATTAGGAATGACTAGACAAAAGTCTAGGGAAGATCTTTGATATTGACCCTTGGGAGAACTCAGCTAGAATGAGAAAAAAATTGGAAAAGAAGCAAAAAAGGAAGAAAATACCCCAATTCAATCACAGAGAGGAGAGATTACATGTTCCCTAGATATGCCTTCAATAGTCCAGGGAGAATAAGAAGAGAAAACCCATCTCTATTTCTTTCAAAAAACAGGATTATTCCTAATAGAATTGCCACATGTTTGAATGAACTTGGTGTCACCTCCTCAGACCTGTAAGCAAGAGATCAGTGGGGAACCAAGAGATGAAAACAGAATCCAAAAAAAACCAATTGCTTAAGGGGTAACTTCTCCTCAAACAGCTCTATCTCCATTTCCAATCCACCTTTAACAATTCTAATCCTCACTAACATGTACTTCATTTTCTTCTCATGCATATATATCTTTGCCATTCTAATACGTAACTTCTGTCTCATCTGCATCCCCATTACTTTCCAAACTCTTCTCAATCCCCTCTCTTAGACAATGGAAGGAGCGAAAGTCATGGGAGAGCCAAATGTCATGTCTCAGTGGTTCCCCTGCCCTTACTCCTCCACAGAGAGAGAAAAATCACCGACTTATCTCCTCCCCTTTACCTCTCCACAGAATTGATACCAGATGAGAACTGTGCTGAGACCAGGGATGGAGAGCTGGATGGACTGTGGACCACAATATCTATCTTCATCACTCTTTTCCTCCTCAGTGTGTGCTACAGTGCTACTGTCACCCTGTTCAAGGTCAGAGAGTCCTATGTATGATTTCTCCCTTGACTTATTCTTACTTTGCCAATGTGCCCTCCTGCTGTCCCATCAAATCCTTCCCACAGGGATTGAGAAACCACTAGAGTTTTGGGTTGTCAACGCAGAGAGCATAAACCAGGTTCCATTGATCAACGATATCCTGATCCCATACTGAGGATTTCACTAAACCCTTAGAAACAAAGATCCCCCTGTTATCTTTTGTCAATCGCTCACACTTATCCTCTCTACTGCCCTGAGTCTTATGGAAGGAGCATGACTGATAAAGGGGAAAGAAAGTGGCTAGGCAGTCCTATCCTAAAACCTTGACTTTCCTTCCATCTTTTTTATGTAATTCTGCAGGTGAAGTGGATCTTCTCCTCTGTGATGGAGTTAAAGCAGCCAATGATCCCTGATTATAGAAACATGATGGGGCAAAGGGCCTAAGAGAGGGTCTCCTACTCCTCCTTGGAACTTACTCCTGGAGATAGACCTTAAATGGAGTGAATGCCCTCATCATCATTTCCTCAAAACAGCAGAAATGTCTCCACATCACAATCAAATTCCTGAACCTGTGTTCACCAGAGGTTTCCCTTAGTATGAGACAAAGACTCTCTGCCTCTTCTATGCCCCAAGTCCAGTTTAGGAAAATGAACTTCCATCTAACAAAGGTCTCATTTGCTACCTATTGCCTTTCTCTCATGATGCCATCAGAAAGAATATGTTCTGCAGAATAGAGATGCAAAGGAAAAGGGAACAGAAGCAACATGGCCTACAGCATCATATCTCTACAAGACATTATGGGTAGATGTACTCATATTCGTTCCTAACAGTGTTTCTCCTTTGATACTTCTTTTATGTAATATCTGTGATTCGCATTTGTCTAGGCCTGTGTACACACCTTTCCACTGCTGTGGCTCAGTAAGAGCTAGACTGTAGTGACATCTTCCTTTCTTTAGTGTTACTGGAAATGATGACTTCTGTGCTTTTATTGCTTCATAATTAGTTGTAAGAGAGTAATATTGTAAAACTTATCCTCCTTGCTAATGTATAAATTATGTCTGCATGACAGGAGAGCTGGGGGAGTATTCAGAAGTTGAAGGTTGGCCACAATATGTGTGAGATATATTCCCAGTACTGAAAAAGGGCCCCAAACTATCACTCCCCAGAATCTGATAGGAGATGGACAAGTGGGTGTTAGGAAGTAAAGAAAGTTAGACAAAGGGATTGGGACAAATTAGGCCCTCCCCAGAGATACTTTAGTTGACTTATAAGTCAAAGCCAAAGATAGCTCAAAGAGAAACCACCCCTTATTGGATAAGCAAAAATCTCAGGATAAAAATGCAATTGTCTATTATTTCTCAGTTCTAAACTCTTTAGGTTGTATCACTTTTAATTAATATTATTTTTAATTTGACCTTAATTTGAGACTAAAGAAGTAATTTTCTGTAACAAAAACATGAAATTAGCATGTAGTAATTAATTAATGTTGAATGAATGAATGAATCTGAGTATACCAGGATACAGGAAAAGGCTGGTGGCAGCAAGAAATAATTCTTAGAAATAATAAAAAATTTTAATCCTTGTCAGTGAAAGTTATATATTCAGAAATCAAGTAGAATTATGGTTAAGACAAGCCAAAACCTTCCACAGAATCAGAAGGTTTCCTGATTAGATGAGCATGAATTTGGATTTGTAGAATGGACCAGTGAGTTCAATCCAAAGCCACAAATGTATGACCAGTTCACCTTTGCTATTATGTACAATACTTTTGAATTTGCCACATTCAGTTCTCAGCAAGAAACTGAACACACCAAGAATTGGAGAAGAGATGGGAAATAAAGCATCAGTCTAGATCCCTCCTCTGGTCCTCAGCAACTTCAAGCTACCTCAGTGCAACCATGAAAGTGTCAAAGGGATACTTCAGCCATTGGGCAATAGAATTGTGGCACCTACAACAATACAAAACAAGATTAGAACCTTTAGTGAGGGGTTGGCATTCAAATCCAATGCCCTCTACTTAGGGTACAAATGGCTTGGATTCACTTACTCCAGGGCTCTTTATCTATCTGAAAACATCAGTCTTTCACTGGCAGTCAAAGATAACATGTAATCTTGTTATTGTTCAGTCATGTCAGTCATGTCCAACTCTTCGTGATTTTGTTTAGGGTTTTCTTGATAGAGATACTGGAGTGGCTTGTCAATTCCTCCTCCAGATCACTTTATAGATGAAAAAACTGAAGAAAACTGAAGCAGACCAAGTTAAGTCATTAGCCTACAATCACACTGCTAGGAGCTATCTGAGGCTGCTTTTGAACTCGAGTCTTCCTGACTTTAGGCCTGCTGCTCTATCCTTTGCACTACCTAGCTACCAATGTATATGCTACAAAGGAACATTTAAGTTGCACACTCAGTCCCCATGCTTCAACAGCATGATGCTGACCTGTGTATTAGAAAAGTTTAAGTGGACAGAACACTGCAGAGATCCCATGAGATTGACTTCTTCCTCCTCCTCCTCCTCATAATTACACCACTGAAAAAATCCCTTATGTAAAGGTTTCCTAGTCAACTAATCAAGAAATATTTAGTAAGTACATGTTACATGCCAGGCAGTGTGGAAGGAAAGAAGGAAGGAAGGAAGGAAGGAAGAAAGGAAGGAAGGAAGGAAAAGACAGACAGACATGGGTAACAGTGTCAGAGAGAGACGAAGGTATAAGCTAGGGATAATATGAAAGTAAAATTGACAACACATTGTCAATGTAAAGTAAAATAGTAACTACGTCAGATATGGAGGGTTAAAAGTCAAGGATGTGAGATTGTGAGCCTGGGTGACTGGGACAATGTTCTTTGTGACTTTACAACAATCCCACAAGTCTCTCAGAGTCTTTCCTGCCTTCTGGGAGTAGTTGGAGTGATGGATTACTTGGATGATCTAAGTATGTGTTGGTACAGATTAATGAATATTTTATGTTTTAGGTTTTTCTTTTCTGGTACAGGAAATAGCCATCCTATACCTTATATATGCTACTTTGTGCATTGAGTAACATTTCTAAAATGGATCCAGTTGATGTTTTGGGGGGAAACTCTAAATATGAGCCTTACTTAAGTTCTATTTTAAGAGATTTTTTTTTTAATGAGGAAATACCAAAAATAAATAATTGTGCTCCTCTTGTGAATAAGAATTAATAACAGAAGGCCCATGAGTCTTTTCATTTCTGACTATGCTGAATTCCTTTGGACTGCTCCATCATGCCCTCAGGTACCTCAATAATGGGAACCTCATAGTCCTGCAAAATCACATCAGCCTTTGTACGGAGCCCTCATTAATACTCTCTTTCCTGCTTCTCGTCTCCTTGGAAGGTAAAGAGCTGCTCCCAAAGCCTCGATTTAAAGGCCCAGGCCAGTCATTGCTTCATTTCCCACCCAACTGAAATCCTTTGGATTCCATTGTGTCCTCTAGTTGAGTACTTTATCACACTCCTTTTTTAAGTTTCCTTTTGTGTATTGTCTTCTCCATTAGACTGTGAGTTTCTTGAGGGAAGAGACTATCTTTCTTTTTCATATTTGTATCTCCAGTGCTTAGCACTGGATTTAGCCATACTGGATTGACAAGATCAAGAGAAAAATCTGAATTCCCTCTCTTTGGAGTCAAGCTCCTTCAAGCACTGAATCTGGTCTGCATGAGTTCACTTAAAGGGATTCATGGGGGAGAAGGGTGTTCTCTGAGACATAGGTGAAAAATATAAATAGATTTTTTATGTTACATTTATGTCCACATAACACAATAAGAAATTGACAAGGACTTAAAGCATGTATTAAGATATTATATATTCAGATATAAATAATTAATGGGTAGAATAAATAAAAAGTGAAGATTTGACAAGAGAGTAAAAGACTTTTTTCAAAAATCACTTAGGTTTCGTTGTTGTTAGTGAACGGAAGAGTAATGATGGAAATTGCAAAGTGACATTTAAGGAACTAAAACTCAAACAAAAATCAATGAATGGCAAAAATAAAATTGAAGAACGGGCCCAAGATAGATGTAAAAGAATGGTAAGAAGAATCTAATGGGAGGTCTGGATAATATAATAAATTTGGAAAAACAAAGAGAGGAGTACAAATATCAACTTTACTGGTATTTCAGCAAGCACTGAAAAAGAAAGAAGGCTATAGATCATATTTGGAAATAAAACTTGACTGAATAGAAAAGATAACATCTAGTATATATAAATTCACATTACTCTTAATGAAGACATAATTGGAAAGCTACAAAAATAAATTTACAATAATTATTCAACATTTAATATAGAAAAAGGAAGTTACATCTTTTTTAATTACTCAAGTAACATCTTAATTCGCAAAATTACAGAAGAAGATCACTGAAGCACAACGAAAATATATTATAGTATTTTTTTAATGAATGGGTCCCAAATCACTGACATGACCATACAGATATGACCGTATTGTTTGAATACAGAAGACAACTTCAAAAACAATAAAGAATTTATAAGTAAAAATATACAAGTAATGAGATAACTACAGCAGTAAAAGAAGAATTTTTCAACCTGACTGAATAAGTTATTAACAAAAGTCATAACATATTTTACTTCTTAGTCATTATAATTAATATTTTGTACATATATAAGTATATATTTTATAAATGAAAAGATGGGAATACAGTTAGGGAATAGAATCATGACTTCATTGGTATAAGGAACTCCCAGATGAAGAAATTCTGTCTACCAATTCAAATAAGCACCTTTTCTATGGCTTATAGTCCTAGAGAGTTACCTTAGGTCATTAAGAGATGAGTTGGACATTAATTTGTTAATTCATCTGTAAAGTAAGAGGATTGTACCACATTGCCCTTAGATATCTTTTGGTTCTATGTCAATGATCCAATGATACGATGATCCTTTCTGCTTACAATAAACACATTTAATGGCAAAAAAAAAAAAAGATAAATTAATATAAGGCATGTAAGTTAATATAATATTGTACTAAAATGTATAAAAGCAAATGCAACTTTAAAAAGCTAGGAGTAGCATTAATTTTATCGGATTAAGTAGAAATCAAACTAGAAATTAGATTTTGCAAAGTCACATACCTAATATGTTTAAGTGAGAGTACTCAGATCATGATGATTCCAAGGCTGGCTCTCAATCCACTCCACCATACCACCTCTCATATATAAAAATGAAGTTTATAACATTTTTCTAAATGTAACTAAAATCATCATATTAGAATTTGGGTTAGAATGTGTACCTCAATTAATATAAAAAGTAACACAAAAATACATCCTTATTTACCATCAAAAGGGCATTTTATTCAGATGAAAACTAATTACAAAAAAAAAGAAAAAGAACAGAAAGGGGAAAGAACTGGTAACCAAAAGACAAAACTCTTATTTATAATTAAAGGAAGGTTAAACCACAGATACCTAAACATTATTGATATAAAAATAGAAACATAACTTGCTTTAATAACTAGGTTCAAAAGTTGAGATAGAGAGTTACAATGGCACTAGAACTGGAGTAAAGAAGGGCTGACCTCAAATTCTAACACTTGCCATTCGTGTGTTCCCAGGTAAGTTAACTGTTTGTATCTCAGTTTCCTCACATTTCAAATAGGGGAATTGGATTCAATGGTCTTTCATATTCCCACCTGTTCTAAAATAGATAGCCTTTCATCTAGGGAAATCCGAAAATAATTAAAGAAAATATTAGAAAACGTACCCACATTTTGCTCATAATAAACAATGTCTGAATTTTCCTATTAAAAGAAAAAGAGCTGTAGAATAGCTCAAGAAAAAAATTCATCATGGTGCAGTGGAAAGATCACTGGATTAAGCATCATAAGACTTAAATTCAAATCTCACTTATGCCTTTGCTAAGTTACTTAACTTCCTTGAGCCTCCATTTCCTCATCTATTGAACTAGATTGCTTCTCAGGTATTTTCTGGTTCTATGTCAACGATCCTAAGGTGCTATGATCCTTACTATTTGCAATAAACAATTTTAGTGCAAAAAAATCTAGATTAATATTAAGAGGTTAGACAAACATAAGGGCAAATACAAATTTTTTAAATAGGAGTGGCATTAATACTATCTTATTAAGTTTAATTCAGACTAGAAAACACTGAAAGAGAGAGAAGGGCATTACATACTGGTGAAAGTCAAGAAGAATAGCAAATATGTAATAATGTAAAAGTTACACCATGAAATTTATAAAAGGTAGGTTAACAATAATAGAGAATCAGAAAAACTTGGGTCTAAAACTCTCCTATGATACATACTGATTGTGTCAATCCACCTCATAGTACCAAAAGCAAGATTATACACTGCAGGATATCTTCTGATCTGTTGGTAGAGAGGGTTTCCTCCCAAGAACTTGCTACTTCATGAAACCACACATCCAACCCCTCTCCTCCCCCCCCAAAAAAATAAGACAAAAAGGAGATACAATTATAACGGTAAGACACTTTGATACTCCATCATCAAACAATGATAAATCAAATAAGAAAATTAATAACAAATAAATCAAAGATCTGAAATACATTAAAAGTTGGAATCAGCATGTGTGTGGCAGGAACTACATGAGACAAGTGAGGGATATGTACTCTTTTCAAGTGTTCACTTAATGGTTATAAGAATTTTTTACACACTCAGTCACAGAGAAATTTTTCAAAGATTCAAAAACGTAGAGGTTATGTCTGTCATATTGTCAGACCACAATGGAATCAAATACAAATTAAAATACACAATGAGGAAACATTATAAAACTATGTGGGAGCTAAAAGACAATGCACAAAACCAATAAAAGTTTCAAAGACATAATGCAGAGGGGGGAGGTGCCAAAGATGGTGGATTCAAAGCAAACCAGCTAAATGCTCTCAATATTCCCCCTCCAAACAAATTTGCCCTAAATTTTGGAGTGGCAGAGCCAACAAAAGATCAGGGTGAGACATTTTTCTGACCAAAGAAAACATAGGAATTCAGCAAGAGAAGTTTGTGACACCAAGGTGGTCTGTCTAGAACCCATACACTGTGGTGGCAACAGCAGCTTCAGGAGCTCTTAATCCAAAGAATTTAGGAAGATATGACAACTGGTCAGAAAGAGATTACAGGGGACCCTTTGCTGGCACTGGATACAACTGGCACTGATTGGAAACCCTAATTCCCATATAGTTCCTGGGCATAGAGGAGTTCTGGTGGTCAGTCACAAGAAAGCAGGGGCCCTGGTCACTATTTAAAGGCAAAGAAAGCACTATTACATGTGGCTGCAGGCTTCTGGGTAAAGATCAGAACATAGAACAGGAAAGCAGTGAACACACCTCTCCCAGTATCACACCAACTTGGAAGCATCAAAAACTTTCAGACCCCCAAAACCAGCTGCAAAAACAGCAGCACAAAAAGTGCCTGAAAATTAGAATCATGCTTCTTCACTCCCAGGTGAGCAGAGCCCAAATTTAACATAAAGTTCATTCAAGAAATTGACTGGAAAAATGAGCAAATCATAAAAAAATACTACGACCATAGAAAGCTACTATGATGCTAGGGAAGACTAAGATATAAACAGAAGAAAACAGCAAAGAGAAAGAAACCATTAATAAAATCTCAAAGACAAATACTAATTGAACCCAAATCCACCTGGAATTGCTAGAAGAGTTCTGCTTCTTCAAAATTTCAAAAATTCTTCATCAAAAATTGCTAAAAAAGAGGTAAGTGGTACAAAAAAGATGAGAAATTTAGAGTGATGCAAGACAATAATAAAAGAGAATTAACAGCTTGATAAAAAGAGGCATGATAAAATAACTCCATAAAAATAAAATTGACCAAATGGCAAAAAAAAAAAAAAAGGTACACAAATTCACTGAAGAAAAGGACTCCTTAAAGAAGTAGAGATGGTCAAATGGAAAAGGAGACACAAAAACTCAATGAAAGACTAGGTTCTGAAAATTCTGTGCCTCAGTTTCCTCATATGCAAAATTAGGGACTCATTGTTAGTGATGTCTATGATTTCTTCTACTTCTAAAACTATAATCCTATGATTTTCCATGTGACAGCCCAATTCAATTATTGTTCAGTTGTTTCAGTTCTGTCCAACACTTCATGACCCCATTTGGAGTTTTCTTGGCAAAGATCCTGGAAGGATTTGCCATTTCCTTTTCCAGATCAGATAAAGAAACAGATGCAAACAGTAGTTTGCACAAAGTCACACAGCTAGTAAGGGTGTGAGGCCAGATTTGAACTCAGGAAAGTGGGTCTTCCTGACTCCAGGCCCAGCCCTCTAGCCACTGCATCACCCCTCCTACTCTGTGATAGGTGCTAAGGCCACAAAAGCAAAACAAACTTACAAAAAATAGTCCCTGCCTTTGAAGAGTTTGTATTCTTCTTGGGGGAAAGGTGCAAGAGAAGGGAAAAGATACAACATAAAATTGAGGACTCTTTCATGTGGCTCCTAAATCCTCTCTTCCCCAGGCAAAACATCATTCCGTGCTTTCAAATCATTGTCATATGTTATGAATTCACAACAACAAATGAATTCAAGCCATTTCCATCTCTTCGTTACCTTCCAATCAACTTAAGCTAACCAACTTAGCATATTCTTCCTGAAATGCAGCATCCAGAATTGAACATAACACTATCTGTAGTATGACCACAGTAGAGTACAGCAGGATTATCCACTGCTTCGTCGTCAACACAAATAGCAAATGAACCCATTTATCCAAACAGCAAACAGAACTCAAAGGAAGTGTACATATGAGAATATATAGCAGCCAAGACATGAAAGAGAATGAATTCTCCCATATGAGTGAGATAACTCAGTTCAACCAAGAGACAGGATCTCAGTTGTCACCCCAGGGAAAATTCCCTGAGATCTCTAATGCAGTCAGTTGGAGAAAAGTACTAAATCCTTCACATGTCAACTTCTCTGAGATTTTCTCTCCCTTCAGGGACTTGAAAAGAATTTGGAATGGCATGATTTCTCCCATAAACTTGGAAGCCAGAAAACCAAAAGCTTACTTCTCTCTCGTTCTCACCAACAATCCCCTTATAAAGTAGACACAGGAACTGTAAGTCAGTCATCCTTCGGAGATATTGCAGGTTCAGTTCCACACCATCACAATAAGCAAATGTCACAATAAAGCAAGATACAAAAAGTTTTTGGTTTCCCAGTGCATATAAAAGTTCTGTTTACACTATACTGCAGTTTATTAGGTGTGTAATAGTATTGTGTCTAAAAAAAAGTACATACCTTAATTAAAAAATATTTTATTTCTGTGAAATGCTAAACATCATCTGAACCTTCAGCAAGTTGTTATATTTTTGCTAGTGGAGGTTCTTGCCTCGATGTTCATGGCTGCTGACTGATCAGGGTGGTGCTAGCTGAAGGTTGGGGTGGCTGTGACAATTTCTTAAAGTAATACAACAGTGAAGCTTGCCACATTGACTGACTCTTCCCTTCACTGGAACATTAGAGGCTATTGTATGGTTATCAATTGGACTACTTTCAATATTGTTGTGCCTCAGGGAATAAAGAGGCCCAAGGAGAGGAAGAAAGGTATGGAACAGTTAGCCAGTGGAGCAATGAGAACACTCATAATATTTATCAATTAAGTTCATCATCTTGTATGGATGCAATGGCCCAAAACAATTTCAGTAGTAACATCAAAGGTCATTGATCACCATAACAGATACTATAATAATAATAATAAATTTTAAATATTAAGAGAAATATGAAAATGTTACAGAGACATGATGTGAGCTCCAGCTGTTGAAAAATAGTGCCAATAGATTTGCTCAATACATAGTTAATACAAACCTTCAATTGAAAAAAATGCAATGTCTGTGAAGCACAATAAATGAAAGCACAATGAAATGAGGTATGCCTATTATCAATTTCTGTCAGTGAGGGGAGTCCCATTTAAATGCCCTGGGGGCTTGGGTTACACATGTTTCTGTCATTTGTTTATGAAATTTGAACTATTATATCTAGGTCATGGATTCATTTTGAATTTATCTTGGTATAAGTCTGAGGTTGTAGATCGAAATTTAGTTTCCTCCACACAGCCTTGCAAAGTTTGCAGCAGTTTTTATCAAATAATGAGTTGTTATAACGTTGAGCCTCATCTAGATAGATCCATATAAAGACACATTATCTATATAGGCAATACATCCTAACACACAACACATCCTTTATATATAGAAAAATTATCTCTCAAATTTAAAGATAGCAGAAAAGTTCATGAGTAAATAAGGAATAGAAAAAATCACAGGAAATATGAATTATATTTTTCTACTTTTGCAGTTTGGTGTAACAAGTAAATTAATTTAGGTAGTACTGCATTTCCTTTTTTATATTCATTCCTTCTCTTCATGAGCAATTATATTCTTCCAGTTATTTAGGTTCATATAAGTATAAACAGTGATTTTTCATTGTATTTATATAATTCTTTCATGTGTCTCCGTAGGTAACTATTTTCTGTAGTTGTGTAATTTTAACATATTTTTAAACTGACTTTTTTTTCAGACAAAAGATCCACCTTCTCTCCTTCCCACCTCTCACTCCCCCATTGAGAAAGCAAGAAAAACAAAACTCCTATTACAAACATGTAAGTCAAGCAATACGCATTTGACCATGGGCCATATTCAAAAAAAATCTCAGTCTACATTTTCATTCTATTACCTCTCTATCAGGAGCTGTCTAGCACTTTTCATCATAAGTCCTTTAGAGTCATGGTTGGTCAATGTAGTGAACAGAATTCTTGCTTTTCAAAGTTGTCAGTCTTTACAATGTTGTTGATATTATACAACTAGTTCTTCTGTTTCTACCCACCTCACTTTAAATGTTCATGTAAGTCTTTCCAGGTTTCTGAAACCATCACCTTCAACATTTCTTACAACAAAAGAATATTCAATCACATTCATATTCCATAATTTGTTTAGCTAGTTTCCAAAAGATGGGAATGTTCTCTACTTCCAATTCACTGCCACCATAAAATTGCTTCTCGAAATATTTCTCTGTAAATGCGTCCTTTTCATCATTCTTTAACCCAGTATTTCTGGGTCAAAGTTTAATAGCCTTTTGAGCATCGTTTCAAATTGCTTTTCAGGATACCTGGACAGGTTTACACCTCTACCAACAGTACAATAATCTGCTTGTTTTCACACAGACCCAATTTTCTTTTTTGTCAACTTTGCCCATCTGATGGCTATGAGGTCGAATTGCATAGTTTTATTTTGTGTTTTTCTTATTAGTGATATAGAACACTTTTTTTCCATATGTTTATTGACAGCTTGAATTTCTTTCCCTGAAAATTGTCTATTTATTCTCATCAAATTGTATCAGTTCCCCATGTACCTTAGAAATTCAACTCATCAGAGAAACTGTCAAAAATATTGTTTTTCATTTCCTTCATTCTCTGTTAATTGCATTAGTTTTATTTGGCAAAAAATTAAATGTATATAATTTAAATTGTTGTACCTTCTCTGAATCTCTCTGGTTCTTGTTTGGTCATGAAATCTTCACATACTCACAGATCTGAGAAGGTAATTTCTATCTTAATCCACTAATTTGCTTAAATATCATCCTTTCTGTCTAACTCGTGGATCCATTTTGTCCTTATTCTTCATGTACAAAATGAAATGTTGGTCTATGACTAGCTTCTGCAATAATAGATTACAACTTCTTCAATAACTTTTTGTCAAATAGTGAGTTCTTGTACTGAAAGCTAGGACCTTTGGGTTTATCAAACATTGGGTCATTTTACTCAATTACGTTTGCATGTTGTGTACCTAATCTTTTCAACTCATCAATCTCTCTATTTCTTATTTAATACCAAATAATTTTAGTTACAGCTCTGTAGTATAACTTAAGATCTGGTACTTATAGGTCTCCTTCCCTCCCACTTTTCATGTCCCTTGAGAATCTTGACTTTTTTCTTCCTCCAAATTTTGTTATTCTTTTTCTAGCTCTGTAACACTTTGGTAATTTAATTCATGTAGAGCTGAACAAGAAAATTAATTTAAGTAGCACTGTCATTTTTAAATTATTGGCTTGGTGATGCTTACCAGTTATTTAAATGTGTCTTTATTTGTATTAACAGTGTTTTCTAATTGTGTTCATATACTTCCAGTCTTGGCAGGTAGAATTCCAATTATTTTATACTTTCTGTAGTCATTTCAAATGTTATTTCTCGTCCTTCTGGCTAAATTTTGTTAGGAATATAGAGAAATGCGGATGATTTCTGAGTTAATCCTGCAAGTTTGCGGAAGCTGTTAATTATTTCAGTTAGCATTTCAGCTGACACTCACATTCTCTATGTAAACTACCATATCATCAGCAAAAAGTGATGATTTTTCCCCTTTGCCTTATTCTTTTAATTTTTGTTTCTTGTCGTTTCTATTGCTAACATTTCTAGCACTACACTGAATAGTAATGGTGATAGGGGACTCCATTAATTTACTTTGTTCTCATTGGAAACGCCTACAGTTTACCTGAACTACCAATAATGCTAGCTCTTAATTTTAGGTAGATGCTACATATCATGTGAAGAAAGGTGAGGTGAGGAAGAGAATTAAACGTTTATATAATGCCTACTCTTTCCCACACACTTTGAAAGTATTACCTCCTCCTCTTCAACTAATTCTGCTCATTTTTAAAATTTGATTTTTTGCAACCCCTTCCAGAGATCGTTCTTCCTTCACTATTCATCCTCCATTTGCATCTAGTCTAGATCCTTATTTTGTAATTTATTATCCCTATATTCATCTAATCCCTATATTCTGCTTTCCTCATAGAATCAAAACTTTGAGACTTGCAGATTCTCCCCTCTAAGCAGTTTTTGCCATTGCCTTGTAAAGTTTGCCCCTCTCCTTATTCCTTACACCATTTCCATTGTGCCTCACTCTTAGAAAAATGTCAATACCTTCAGACTACAGACAAGACACTATACCTTTGCAGGATTTCCCCATGATGTCCCTTTTTATGTAACCTACGACTGACATACAGCTTCCCCTTAATGCTATTCTCAAAAAGCAAATAATTTTTTAAGAATTTTTTGAACATCTCTTTACTATTGAATTTACATCTCTTTCATTTTTCCTTCAGCTCTAATTTGCATGGTAGGTCACATTGGGCTGCATCTTGAACTTGACTGATATTCACAACACATTATTGGATCTTTTCTAGCATTTTTTTGTGGGCGCAGAATAGTCTTGTATCAGACTTTCTTTTCTTTTGTTATAGAAGGTTTCTCACCCTCTCACTTGCAGTATTTGTTACTTCTCTGGAATTATTAAATTTAAACACTATGTATCTTGGAGTTTTCAGTCATGAGTTTTTTTCTGGAAACAATCTATTGATTCTTTTAATTGGCATTTTGTTTACATTCAGAAATCTGAGCTGTTTTCTTATATTTGTTGCATTGTTCTGTTCAGTTTTGTTTTTTACTTGTGATATGCTTCTGTAACCCATAATTCTTAGGTTGTCTTTGCACAATATTTGAGATCAATATGTTTTGCTTGAATAGAAAGTATGTTTTCTTTTAGTGTTATTGCTTTTTGCTTCTCTCCTCTCAGATTGTCCTTCACATTGGTGTATTTGCATTTCCAATAAATTGTCCTGATTATTTCTTTGCTGAGACTTAACATAAAAGATTCCCATTTCTCTATTTTGCTAATTATTTCTGCTTTGCAGGCCATAAATTCTGCTCTCATAATTCACAATTCAAAACCACTCAGGATTAGCAAGTTGTGGTACTAAGTTCTCAAATTCACAGGGTCCTCTGTCTCATTGTGTTCATTCATTTTCCTTTATTTTGTGGTATTTATTTGTATTGTTTGTTTACTAGATGGAGGGAGAAGGTGTATTTCCTCCAGCTGCTAATGATTTTTCTCTGTCACTTTATTTGCTTATGTTCAAGGTCTTGGAGTTATCTTCCTCTTGAGATTTGGTACTTTCAATCTTTTTTCCCCTTATTTTCCCCTCTTACTTTCTGACTCCTTTCTGGTGATAGCTTCCCTGGGGGCTGGATCTCAAAACATCTCAATCTGAACTAAGTAAATCACAGTTCAACAAAAAGAAAGTTGTCTGCTCTTATTGACTTTGGGGGGAACAGAACTGGTCCCAGCTATATGCTAGGTTCAGACTTAGTGGAGTGCCACATAGTCTTATTCCTCATGCCCCACCCCTAAACCTGCCTAAATTCTCTGGCCAAGCAGCACAAAGTTTTGTCACATTAGTACTGTTGAAATCTGGGGTAATTTCTGTTGCCACCAAGCTACCAAGGCTCTGCACAGAGGGAATGAAGTTCATTGTATTGGACTGAATTCTACTTCAAGCCCTAACACTAATCATGCACCTTTCTCTATGTTCTTCCACTCTCCCAAAGAGATCTTTTACAGCAGAGAATGTTGCCACAACTCTGACTATTAAGACCTGAGAAAATTTCTGCTGCTTAAAACTTGAATATCCATGGAATTGGGCAGGGGCTGGAGCTGGGGTAGACTGGGGTGTGGAGTTGTATTTTCTTGCAAGCAAAAGGATCAGTTTAGCTGGCACAATCTTTGAACTGCTAGCATGTGAGCTAGTGAGGAAAGGAGAACTGAGCGAGATTTAGTTGTACAGTAGTTCATGAAGTCATTTTTGACTCTTTTTTTTGCATTCTTTGTCTTACCCCACCCCATCTATTCAACTTAATAAATTCCATTACTTTCTTTTTGTACCATTATCCAGGATAAAATATGAAATCATGTTTGATATACAAAGCCCTTCATAATCTAGTTCCCTCTTACTTTTCCATCTTCTTACATCTTATTGCCTGTCATATATTCTTTAGTTCACTGACACTGGCCTACTCTCTGTTCCATAAAGAAGATACTCCATCACTTAGCATCAAACATCTTGTATGCTCTGCCTCGTCATCCTTGCCTACTTGCTTGCTTGGTTTCCTTCAAGTCCCAATTAAAATTCCATTCTTAGAAGAAAGCCTTTCTCTATCCTCTCTTGATTCTAGTGCCCTTCATTATTTAATAATTTCCTGTTTTCTTGTTATACTTAATTTGTACATATATGTTTTCTTGTCATCTCCCTCATTAGATTGTGAACTCCTTGAGGGAAGACGTAGTTCTTTGTCTCTTTTTATATTCTCAGGATTTAGCACAGTGCCTGGCACATAGTAGGAACTGAATGCTAAGACTGACTGACTGATTTCCTGATGTCTATCTAGACCATAAAGACATCCAAAATCACTTTATCTTTTGGCACAAATGTCTATTTAGAGATGTTTGAGAAGTCATGAGGATCAGAGAAAATGTCTAGTTCTCTATCATGTTGGTCATATCTCCCTGAAGTTCCAACATCATTTTTTTAAAAAAACTAAATATACTGAAATATTCTCATTAAGATCAGGATGAATCAAGGATAATCACATTCATTATTATTTAACATGGTGATAGGATTATTAGCTGTTTCAACAAGAAAAAAGAAATTAATAGCATAAGTATAAGCAAAGGAAGGGCAAAATTTATTTATATTTGTCAATAATATGACTGCTTACTTTGTAAAGTCTAGAGAATCAACAACAAAAATGAGATCACATAGAAAACAATACAGAGGGGCAAAATTAAATCCGGAAAAATCATCAGTGTTTTTGTATTAATAATTAGAACCAGATGAAAAAGAAATTCCACTTAATCCAAAAAGTAAAATTCACTTTAAAGTAGCCACAATATTCTTGTTATATAAAATGGAATTAAATATCTGACAATTTACTGATATGACACATATAAATATTTATATAAAGTAAATCAATCTCACAGAAATAAAGAAAAATCTAAATAGCTGAAAATATATTCAATGTTCATGGTTTGGCCATAAAATTATGAGGGAAATAATAATACTCTTTAAATTCCTCTACAGACATAGTGCTATATAAATCAAATTGCCAAGGAAATATTTCCTAAAAATAAAGACTGAATTCAAATTAACATGTTTGTCATGTTGAACAGATGTCAAGAATATCAAAGGAAATAATAGGAATGCTATATATGGTAAATAAGAGGAAATCAAAGGACAAAATTTAAAAAGTGGAAATGATGAAATCAGGGAATTTCAGGATCTCATTTTAGATCATAAACATTAATTGTCAAAACTATCTAGTATTGAATTTTTAAAAATAGCAAAGCAGATAACTGTTAGATTATGTAAGGAAGATTTGGGGGTGGGGGGGAAGTGCCTCAATCTGAACTCAAATTCAAAGAAACTCAAGAACACAAAGTACTCTTATTCTACAAGATTGTTAAAATAACTTGATAGTACCCTGATGAAAAATAAGCTCAGACCATTCCTTTACAATACACACTCACATACATACACACATGTAAACTATATATTGCTGTTGTGTTGTTGTTGTTCAGTCACTTCAATTGTGTCCTACTATTTGTGATCCCATTTGGGGTTTTCTTGGTAAAGAAAGTGGTTTGCCATGTCCTTCTTCAGCTCACGTTAGAGATGGGAAAATTGATGCAAACAAGGTTAAGTGGTTTGTCCAGTAAGTGTCTGAAGCCAGATTTGAACTCAGGAAGATGAGTCTTCCTGACTCCAAGTCCAGTGCTCTATCTGTTGTGCTCTATCTACAGTGCTCTGTAATAGACACACATACACAAATATATATATATATATATATATATATATATATATATATATATATATATATATATATTTGTATATAAAATATACACATATATAAACACACTGTATGTAAATATGTATATATACATAAAACATGTGTGTATGTGTGTATCACTCCCAATCAATTCTGCATGGACAAATTAGCTGAATATGAAGCTCCATTATTAAAAAGTTAGAAGAGAATGGAAGTCTGTAATTACAAACACCTGGGTTTGGGTCATGATAAGCCTTGACAAAGAGAATATTATAAAATAAGTAGAATGAATACTTTTCAAATATTATTTCCACTTTTAAACTTTACCATTCATCTTTAGTCATTCCTTACTCCATTCGTTCCTCTTCCTCATTCCTTATATCCAATCAGTTGCCAAGTCTTATTGATTATACCTCCACAAAATCTCTTACGTCCTCCCATTTCTTACCTCTCATACAGCCATATCCTATTACTTCCATTCATGAAGTATCAACTGTTTTAAAATAAATGTTAACTTTTAATAAAGTGACCAAAATTGGTAGTAATATGGGAAATGTAAATTTAAGCTTCTGCTTCACACTCCTAAATTTAGTAAAAGATGAAAATATTAAATATTGGCCAAGATGAAAGAAAACAGACATTGCTGGTGACATTGACTTTTGCTCCAACCATTTTGGGAAACAATTTAGAATTATACCAAAAATGTTAACAAAATAATGTGATATCTATCCATCAATCCTAGAAATGAGTTTACACATGCAGGGATTTGCTGAAAAGAAAATATTGATATGTGAGGTATTATTTTCTTCTTTGGAAATTTTTATTTTCTTCAAAAGACAGGTGAAAAGGGTATTTGTTGTAAAATATTCAGATGGATGATTTGTTTGTCAGGGAGAAAAAAGGAATCAGAAGAAACATAGTTCTGAGAAGACCTGAAGGAAAGCAGCCTCTGAGATGAAAAAGAACTAACTTAAGGCAAAGATGGCCAGTGTTTTATTTTGGCTTAAACACTCATTTACATATAACCTTTGTGGGGGATTTGAGAGTGTTAACTGAGAGATTCTGATAGGCAGAACTTTCTGATAACTATTGGAAAATTGAATATTGTCCATTTGTAGCAAGCAGAGTTGACAGAAATGTGATTTTTTCTTTCTCATTAAGATACAGATGAATCACTTCATACACACGCACGCGCGCACGCAAGAACATACACACAAAAGAAAAAACTTCAAGCAGTAAATGGAATCAGCAGCCAGAGACAGACAAAAACTCGATGAAAAGAGAAGCAGAGCATCTTGAAGCAAAATGAAGAAGAAGGGACAGGAAAAAAGAGGAGACGCTTCAAAAATATCAGCTGAGCAGAGGAAGACAGACATTGGAGTTGCTGCTGGGAGCTGATTTGATTGGAGGAAAATTTTGCTTTTTGAAAGAGCAGACTGAAATGAGGGAAAGATTTTGTTTTCTTTTGCCCTTTACTGCCACCTACATCATGAAAAGTGGAAACTCCTCTGAGGTCTGTCTGCCTTAACTTTACTGATATTTATGACTTGAGAGGGGAAATTTTCTCAGTGCTCAGGGAACAGATCTGAATAGATTGCAAACTTAAGGGAACTGTTTTGCTGATAAACTTATAAGCTTCCCCCCCTCCACTGCTCAGGGAGCTTCAAGCTTGGGATCTCTGCTTTCACTAAAAGATGTTATCACTTTTAGTGGACTGAGAAGAATTCACCACAGACTTAGGTTTTCGTCCCTAGCAAGCAGCTTAGGATATAAAGGACATCATATTCTGGTTGCTCTGAAAATAAGAATTTCGTTGCTCCTGTGTGTTAAACCACTACAGTCACAGGTTCATGTGGGGTCTTCTACTTTTTCTATTCCCATTTCAACAATACAATTAGTCACAAAGTCACTGTAAATAACTATTGTCAAAGATTCCACATATTCTGAGCCTAGTCCCAGGCTTTAGGTTCAGATTAAAATATGAGACATAAGTAGACTCTGAAATTCAATTTTCAAAAAACAACTGTGTTGATAATAAGATTAAAGGGATATAATTTCTGGGTTTTTTTTTTTTAAAAAAAGGATACTAACTCAGATAAAACATCACTTCACCTCAGTGGGTGCCACAATTAGCAATATAAGATTGGAAAGAAATTCCCACAGGGCAGCCAAAATTCTGCTAAAACTTGTGACATCAAATCTCCATTGGCTAGTTATTTTTTAACTAAGAGATTAAGGAAGGCAAATGTCTTAGGCGATTTTAGGACCCACTCAGTTTGCATAAAATTTTACATAGTTGTTCTTAGTGTGGACATTTTTGTTTTGATTCTGTTTTTATTTCACACTATAGCGTTTAAGTCATTTTATATTTCTCTCCTTCCATGACTCTTCATTTTTTATGTTATCACAGCACAAAAACATCCCATTATGTTTTCATGCCTTGCTGAACCTTCCCTAATAATTGTATGCACAAATTGGCTCAAATTTCCTTAAAAGACCCACACAGTTTTCATAAAATGAGTGTTGTTATATGACAGGATGATGGGTTCTAGTGAAAAATTTTTAAAGATAGGCATATTTGTAAGGAAAAGGATTAATAAAACTTGAAGTTGAGACAAAGAAATAGGGGGAATTATAAACTAGGTAAAATACTAGAAGAAACAGTATGGATATCGGAAGGGATATGGAAAAAATGAAGGGCCAAAGTAGACTGGCTTCAGCAAGATAAAGTGCTATGTCTTTCTCAGTGACTATGGGAAAGCAGAGAAGAATGGAGGGCATGTAAATAAGTTTTGATGTACAAAAATGAAGGAAGAGGGAGCTGACTGAAGATGGTTTCTGGTCTTCTGAATAGAAATGGAGAGGGGACTTAAGAAGTAAAGAACTTTAGAAGAGCTATTGTGAGGAGTAATTGTTGATCAGAGAATAAAAGTACTTCCAAAATGCAATTGTTTGCCACTTTATATTCCATTCAATAGGATATTAGGTGGAGCAGAAAATATGGGTGGTAAGGAAAGTTTGGGATTTGAATTTGGAAAGTCATATACACTAATAGAATAGGAAGTCAAAGAATTCAAGAGTAAAAGTGTATCATTAAATGAAAGAACTTCCCAACCATAAAAGAGTATTCTGAAAGTGGAATAGAATGCCTTGGAAGGTATTGAGTTCACCCTAAACTGCAAGTATGCAAGTAGATGCTGGATAGCCAATTGCCAAACAATGGTATAGAAGACTATTGCACTTGGACTCAATAATCACTAAAAATTGCTTGAACTCTACAGAGTCTACAACCCCATGATGTATTTGAGATTCCAGTAGGACATTCAGAAAAAAATATCCAAAAGACAGTTTGAAATTTTGGTCTAATGCACAGAAGAGAGGTCAGAGCAGTGGTTATTTGCGTAGAAGAGACACTTGAGTTTACCACTTGGTTGAGACCATCATATGTAAAGAAAGAAAAGAAAAGGATCCATTATTCTGAAAAGGAAAATATTATGAAATAAGTAGAATGAATATTTTTTTCAAAATTGCATCCTCTTCTAAACTTTATCATTTATCTTTAGTCATTCCTTACTCCATTCTTCTCTTTTCCTCCTTCCCTCTATTCAATCAGTTGCCAAATCTTATTGATTCTATATCCACAAATCCCTTAGTTCAACTGAGACAAGGTAAGAATTTTTTACAAAAAGCTAGATAATATCAACAAAATAAACATTCAAATAATCAACATCTTAAAATATCACATTGTTTAAAATTTTATATTGTTAACAAATTTAATATGAAAAATACCTTTCTCACTTTTTATTTCTGTATTTTTTTCAAACTTCTGTGACTGTAATGTTATCTATAGCAATTAGTGTGTATATTTTTGTTTTGATTCTTTTTTATGCTATATCACCTAATAAGTCTTCCTATATTTCTTTTTCCATAATTCATGATTTATTTTATCATAGCACACAGTCTACTGTTTTCATGTCATGTTGAACCTTCTCCAGTAACAGTTTGCATGAATTGTTTCCAATGCTCTATTATTACAAATTAAGCTTCTATGCGTATTTTTGTAAGTCAAAGGACATGAGCTGTTGTTCAGCTTTGAATGTGAGCTGCCATGTTGCTTTCCAGAATTATAGCACCTATTTAGGAAAAAAAAATCTGCACACCAAAACGTCCCCCCACATTGCAACTATCCTCTCTTTTATTTCCATCTCACTCAACCCAAACTCATGCATAATATCACCATCAAAAGCTACTGTGCTCTCTAGAATACCTACTCCAGAGGTAACAAACTTGCTTTCATATTAAATCTTTTGTTTTATCACTCCTTCCATCTTCTTGCACTCAACTCAAACTTAGATGTCACCTGATTAAACAGTTTTCCTGACCACTCTTTCCAGCACTGATTCACTTATACTCCTGATCTGCTGGTTATGGTGTATGAGTCAGAATGCTCCCTACTCCCCACTGCTGTTCTGAGACTATCCTTTTGCCATCATTAGTCATTAACTTCTTTTAAATTCACTCAATCTAAATTTATCACCCAATCAAGACTCTAGTCATTGATATCTATGTATCTCCAGAATACTCCTTTCTTCCTCAAAAAGTTCAGATCCTGATCCACAGTCTTTTCTTCCCAACTCCTGCCCTCAGACTAGGGAACTTCAATAGACATATTCATACTACATCAAACAAACTAACATAGTTCCTCAACCTATGTGTTTCCTATAACCAGTATTCTTCCATTCTACCTAAGTTAGAGATGGTCACACCCTTGCCCTTGCCATAACCCACAAGTTTTCCACTTTCATTTTCTGAAATTCCTTTATCTGCTCACAACCTGTTGTCATTCCATGTTTCCCTCAACCTTGCAACCCCTATCCTTGTTCTTTATCTTCCCTATAACCTCCAAACCACTCCACCCTTCAGTTCTTTTCCAGTCCAATTTCTCTGCCCTGGCTGTACTCATCATTATCCCTTAGTCAACTCCACTCTATCTTCTTCTTTCAAGTCCCTTACCCCCTTATCCTATCACCATTCTTGCCCTGCTAAACCTCACACTTGAATTGCTTGCATCATCTCTTGTCTATTCTCCTATTCACATTTTTCAGTGAAGCTGAACAAAATCATGAAACTGTGTTTAATGTTACAAATTAATGCTGCATAATCTCAAGTGACTCCTCATTTGTAGTAAAGTAATTCTGCTTAATGGAGTCATTATCCAACTAACCACAGCAGTTTTTCCAAACTTTTTCATGCATAGTAAGCAGTTACATGACTAGATGGATAAACTGCTAGATCTGGAGTCAGTAAAACCTGAGTTCAAACATAACTAGAGATACCGTGTGGCCCTAAACAAGTCACTAGACTTCTGCCTGAGTCAGTTTTCTCAATAGTAAAATGGGGATAATAACAGCATCTATCTCACAGGAATGTTGTGACCATTAAAGGAAATAATACTAGTAAAAGGTTTAGCACAGACACATAGTCAGCACGTAATGATTAATGTTTTCATCCCTACACAGATGGAGGTATGGATTTCTCTCACTCAAACCTTCTCTGTTTGGAACATTGTATCACAGTTTGCTTTTTTTAAAAAAAAAAAGCCACTTTTTCTCATGGTTTCTCCCATTTGTTTCAATTCCTCTATGCAACGTGACAAATGTTAAAATATGTTTAATAAGAATGTATGTGTAGAACACAAAAAAGATTGCATGTCATCTCGGGGAGGAATGGGAGAGGGAAGGACAGAAAATTTAAGACTTATAGAAGTGATTGTTGAAAACTGAAAACAAATTAATTTTAAAAAAATAAAACGTCAGTTACAACATGAAAAAAGCCACTTACTGAGGACTTCCACTTCTCCTCTCTACCTCATCTCATATCACAGTCATTATTCTCCTTTTACTCTTGTCTCATTTGAAAAGGCATCTCTCCCTTGTTCTTAGCAAGGTCAACAATTCCATGGGAACAAGTGAGCCCATTCCACCCAATCTTATTCCATATTTTGCCCCCTCTATTATCTCCATAGTCTCACTAACCTTCTATCTTTAACTATCTCTCTATCTTCAGTATTCCCTAGAGTGGACTGATTCCCTACTCCCTGCAAACATAATCATGTTTCTCCATCATCAAAAAACTCTCACTTGATCTATCTCTACTACCTAACATGCCATATCTTCCTTCCTTTTCATAGTTAAACTACTTGGAAAAAATATTTAGAATCGGTGGATCCACTTATGTTCCTTTTTAGTTTCTTTTTAAATCTCTGCAGTCTGACTTTCAACCTTATCATTCAAATGAAACTGTTCTCTCCAAAATTAGTAATGATCTTAGTTGCCAAATCTAAGGGCCTTTTCTTAACCCTTGTCCTTCTTACCCTTTCTTCATGTTTGACAATGCAAATCAACTTTTTCTCTTTGATCATCTATTCTCATTAGGTTTACTTTGGTTGGTTGTTGGTTTGTTCGTTTCAATCATCTATTCTTTCCTTTTTCTCCTCCTGCCTATCTAACCACTTTTCAGCATTTTCATTCCAGTCCTAACTGCTGACAATGGATGTCCCCTACCAAAGTGTTCTGAGCCCTCATTTCTTCTATTACTATTTCACTTGTGTAATGGCAGGTAAAGTTAGAATCTTTTCCTGCTTTTGTTTTACTATGATCAAGTGCCTGACTGAATGTTGCCTTTATCAATCAAGAGTCTTTACTAGGAGTAAAGGACAGAAACAAAAGTTTCTTTAACTAGAAACAGTATACATATTTGTACTGTTAATGTGATTAAAGATCTTCCCCACCCATGAATGGGCCTGCCCATTAAGGGGAGTTTGATTAGGGAAGATTTGTAGGAATACCCATAGCTTTTGTTAATGAGGCCCTGGTTCTCAAGGGTTCAGATGCTCTCTGGATCTAGAAAACATATAAATACTCTGAGGGTGAGGTTTAACTCTGGGGCTTAGATTTTGGTAAGAAGGTTTGAGTACCAGATGAGGACTCTGGGAAGCCATTAAGGAGCACTCAAGCTTTGAGAACCCAGATGTCATGCTTCCCTCTCTGGTAATAATGGATGGACAGCTGTATCTGTCTGTTGAATTAGGGTTAGGCAGAGGAAGTCATGTCTCTTGATTGCTTTGGGGTTTACTGACTGAAAGTGTTTGTTTGTCCACATGAGGACTTTGGGAAGGCAGTAAGAGGCCCCCCAGCTTTGAGAACCCAGATGTCGTGCTTCCTACTTTGGTAACTATGGACAGACATTTGGGGTGCAATTGTCTGTTAAATTCAGGTAGGGGAAGCCATGTCTCTTGAACTTTTGATTTCTCTGTATTGTTTTTTTTTTGGAAATTCGGAGTGCTGACTCCTTGAACTAGGTGAATGATATATGTACTTGGTTAAGGCAATGATACATGGGCTGGGTTAAAGTGATTGTTCTGAAAGTCATTTTCCTTTTATGAATGCAGATCTAAGAACCTGTGATAGCAGGCCCCCTGTGCATGTTGGGGTGCTCACTGCTACAACTTGACTTTTTCAGCTCTCATTGAATCAACTAACATTTCTATATAGATGATTCTCAGATCTACTTATCTGTCTCTAATGTCTCTCCTGATTTCCAGGCTCTCATTTCTAACTGAATCGAATATCTTGAACTGTATCTTAAGCTCTACCTGTCCAACACTCATATTTTCTCCCAAATCTTTCCCCCTTCCCAATTTCACCACTACCATCCTACCATTCACCTGGGCTCACAACCTAGGTGTCATCCTTGACTCCCCACAAGCTCTCACCCTCTATTTCCAATCTGCTGCCAAGATCTGTCCATATTTTTTACACCTCTTATATATGCCCTCTTCTCTCCTTTGACACTGATATCCTCCTGATTCAGGCCCTTATCAACTTACACCTGGAATATTGCAATAGCCTTATGGCTGGTTTACTTGCCTCAAGTCTCTCCACAACAATCCATCTTCCTATGTTGAAGATCTTTCTTACCAGTCTATTCACACCCACACTCCCAGTAAACTATAGTGTCTTTCTTATTATCTGAAGGATCAGACATAAAATTCTGTCTTCTAAAGCCCTTAATAATCTGAGAACTACCCATCTTTCTAGTCTCCTGCATACTTTAGTCACCTTCACCTGCTATATGATTCAGTGACACTGGCATCCTTGTTGCTCCTCACAGAAGACACTCCATCTCTGGACTCCATGCATTCACTGCCCCTCATGCCTAAAATGTTCTCCTTCCACACCTGCACTTTCCAGTTTTTCTGACTTCTTTCAAATTTCACCTCAAATATTAAACTTCTATAGAAATCCTTCCCTGCTCACCATCCTCCATATGATAGTACCTTCCCTCTGAGCTCCATCTACAATTGTACATATCTTGCATGTACATATTTGTTTGTATGTCATCTTCCCCCATTACACTGTGAGACCCTTGGAAAGCAAGGACTATGTTTTTATGTTCTTTGTATTTCTAGGACTAGTAGTACATTCCCTCAACCACAGTAGGTATTCTCTGAATGCTTGTTGACTTGACTTTATTTATGGCCTTTAATTTAATCATTTTATCTAGCTTTGCCAATATATTGGACTTAAAGGTGTTAGATGAGTGTAATTTTACATTGGCTTTCTAGGGGCGGCTAGGTGGTGCAATGGATAGAGCACCAGTGCAAGAGTCAGGAAGACCTGAGTTCCAGTCTCACCTCACTTGACACTCACTACCTAGCTGTGTCACCTTGGGCAAAATCACCTAACCCCTGTTGCCTCATCCTCAGTCATCTCCAGTCATCCTGATAAATATCTGATCACTGGATTCAGATGGCTCTGGAGAAGAAGAGAGGCACAGCCATCCCTCACTCAAAACAAAGTCAAGTGCAAGTCATGTCATTATTTCTCTGATGGCATGGTCTTCTTCGGCAACTAAGGACACACACACACACACACACACACACACACACTTTGCCTTTCTATGATTAGGGAGCTTGAGCAACTTTTCAGTGGGCTATTGATAATTTGTGTTTCCCATTAGTTCTAGTCTTCAGCAAGAACTAAGTGATTCATATCTTTGACCACTTAGGGATTTGGGGATGGAATTTCCTATAAAATCTTCTATTTCTTCAGAGATTTAGTATGTCACTATTTCTCAGAAACATTTACGGCAAAGAAAAA
The DNA here is from genome assembly GCF_028372415.1 of Notamacropus eugenii. NCBI lineage: Eukaryota > Metazoa > Chordata > Mammalia > Diprotodontia > Macropodidae > Notamacropus > Notamacropus eugenii. Next base: position 323,549,283 of record NC_092872.1, read on the forward strand.
TTGTTCTCGTTGGTTGTGGAGTCATTTTTTTTTAAATACAAAAACTCACAGAATCACAGAATTTCAGAGTTGGAACAGACCTGAAAGGTGATGTCCTCAACTCATATCTAAAAAAATGAATCTCTTCTAAAATTTGATGGTCAATCACTTTTAAAGACTTGAGGAATAGAGGACTCCCTACTTCCTTGAGCAGCCTTTTCCACTTTTGGATGTTTAACTATTTTGCCTAAATTTGACTTTTTAGAAACTCTGAACCTTTGAATATAGTTGTTTTCTCAAGCCAAGTAGAGGAAGCAGAATTCATTATAAAATTATGAATTCATCACAATGAATCTGTCCTCTATATGATGGTCCTTCACTTGTTGGCCATACTTTATACATTTCAATATAGAAAGACATCTGAGGCCTGTCAACTTCCAGATGTTTCAACAGCTATTCTTTCCAATATTAAAGTCACACTTTGTTATCTAGTTTGCATAGACAGTTTTTTCTCTCCCTCTTCCTTTTTATTTTACAGCCTTTTTCATGAAATTTGTAAGACTTCAGTTAAATCCATTCATAATAATTCTTGTTAGGTATACTCCTGACTAGGAGTATGTCATTCATATAAAATATAGAAATATTACTGTTGTCCAAAACTCCAAATTGCATCCTCAGACACAATATCACACCACTTGTGCCCTGACATCTTTACTTCCTTGTTCAAATCTTCAGGATTTTTAGCAAAGTTTTCTAGGTTCTTTCTTGCTCTGCTTTCCATCCTGTTTCTTAATCTGCTTTGAAGCCTCTCCTTTAGGCATTGAGCACTTTTCTCTTTCCCCTGCCAAATATATTTAACTAGGAACTTCAGGCAGGACTAACTGGTTAATGGGCCTTATGGATTTTGCTCTCGCTCTCTTTTCTCTCACTCTCACTCTGTTGCAACCATGAGCTCACAAAACTGACCAGAACAGCATTTGGGACTGCCTCTTGTCATTTAGTAAAGAACAAGAAATAATTTTTCCACGTGCTCTGCAGTCTTTTTTTTTTTTTTTTTTGGCCTTTGTTGCAGCAGACCATCCCTCCTACTCTTCCTATTAATACATTTATTAGGGTAACTTCTGCTAGCTGAAGACTGAAATATTTCTTCAAACTCTTCCCCTGGAATTTTTTTGGAGATGGTACAATAGAGGCTTCAGAAAAGCATGAAAGAACAGCTAGAACAAGGAGAAAAGGAAATGTCTCATACTTGATCCTTATTGATTCTGAGAAAAAGAAGAAAGGAAGGAAGGAAACATTTCATTAAGCATCTATTATGTGCCAGGCACAATGTTAAATACTTTAGAAATATTGTCTCATTTAATCTTTACAACAATCACAATAGATCCTATTATTATTATTATTTTACAGTTAAAGAAATGGTGGCAGACCCTAGGGTCACATAACTAGTAAATGTTTGAGTCTGAATTTGAATTCAGGTCTTCTTGATTCTAGGTCTAGTATTCAATTCACTATATCACCTTCCTGACTCCACAGCAGAGTAACAGACACGGAGATGCAGAGGTATAGAAAAAGGTACAGATGCAGACAGATAGATGGATGGAGATAGATGCAGAAATTGAAAAAGTAAATAGACAAGTAGATTTGCAAAGCAGAAAGATGGTGAGTAACAGAGAAATGGAAAAAGGCGAAGATGTAAAGATAAAAAGAAAGAGAAGAGAGATACTGAAATAGAGAAAGATATGGATGGAACAAGACAGAGAGAAAGAGAAAAATAGAAAATAGAATAGACATGAAGTTGGAAACAGCAAAAAACACAGAGATGAAAAGACATGAAGAAGATGGTAAAAAAGATACTAAAGCAGATGTAGTGAGATAAGTAAAGACACAAGGAGATAATAATGACCTAGAGGTCTGGGCCCTTGTTTTGTTCCCCCACTCTCAACACCTTCAGTTCCTCACTCAAATCCCCAACCCCCCAATCTTCACACAGTCTCCCACAAGAACAGAAGAAAGGGAACTTCCTGGTGTGGCCATGGCCCCTGGGGTTTTCCATCCCATTTTTAGCACCGAGAGCACTGAGGCAGAGCCCCCACCGCCCCTTTCCTGGGAGTAAAAATAACATTTATGACTGAATTTAGTGACTACCATTGTTCTAGGATCTGCCTCTCCCCAACTCCTACTCCTCTGTTACACGGACAGGTCCAGAGGTAGGGAACAATGACCCAGGAGGGCTTTCACCTGAGGCTGACCTCAGTTTCACAGACGTCGGATCATTCTCTTTTTTCCAAAAGGAAGAGCTGATGAGGTAAGACTAGAAACATTCAATATTTGGGGACCAGTGCTGGGAGCTAGGGTATCTGGGTTCATTCCTTTCTCTATTCACTTTTCTCCTTTTCTTCCCTTGTTTTATGGAAGGGGAAGTCTTCAGGTGATGAAAGATGAGGTCAAGATTAAGTCCAAGGTTCCCTACTTCCTTCTGCTATGGGTCTTGAGTAAAAGTGCAGAGAAATGACTATTCAAAGGAGAAGAGCAATCACTCTAAGAGCTATGGACCCAGAGTAGGGGAGGGGAGATAAGAAGAACATCTAGAAGCTGAGATCAGAGATTCAGGTTGAGAAGTCTGATTAGATGGGGTATGGTAGAATCCTCTTATAGAGACAGAAATTAGTTGGAACCCCGTGAATGCTGTTGAGACCAGGAGCTAAGCCTAGATCCACTCTCAACCTAACCTATGGACTGTTCCAGGATTAGTCTGTGTGTTGTTCTAAGCTGGGGTGAGGTCTAAAAACTATTTCTGAAGTAAGCAAGAGCTGTTCCTGCCCTGAGCTGGTCTGAGAACAATTCTTCGAATGGGCCAGGTGCCCTTCCTCAGCTGGCCTAGAAACTGTTCCTGAGCTGGGTTTATTTAGACAATGCTTCTGAAATGGGTTCTGGGTACAGGGGGTAGGGGTAGAGAAACAAAGAGTTTTCTGTTCAAACTGAACTAGGCACTGATGCTAACACAGTCCAGGGAACATTCTGAGTTGGAAGTGCTGAGTTGGGCTGGGAATTCTTCATGTGCTGTACTTGAAGTGTTCATGATCTAGTCTGAGGGCTGTTTCTGTGCTATGATGAACTAGGATGTTCTTATGTTGCACTACAGGTGTCTCCTGAGCAGGCAACTGTTTCTATGCTGGGTTTTTCCAGAACTAGGTTGGGAGAAGTTCCTGTGCTGTCTGGAAGCTATATCTGAACTGGAGACTAGGGGCAGACCTTTATTGGACTGGTCCAGCAGCTATTCCTGGACTAGACTAGACTAAGCTGGGGACTGGCTAAGAGCTACTTCAGAACAAGTCTCATAGTTGTATCTATCATAAGCTGTTCCTGAACTGATCTTTGAGTTGCTTCTGAACTGGTCCTATAAATGTTCAAATTCTAGGTTGGGATAGTCTAGGCTGAGTCTGTTCTTGAGCTGGTCTAGGACCTATGCTTGAGCTAGCATGAACATGTCCCTGGGTTGGGTTCTGAGCTATTCCTGAGCTGGATTGGATCTTGGTCCCGAGTTGGGCTGGGTAGTACTCTTGGCTAATCTAGTGGTCCCTAGGTATTAGGAGCTATTCTTGGGTTGACCTGAAACCTTTTCCTGGATTGGGATAAAATGGTATGTTTTGAGCTGGAAATGAGTTGGAGATATCCCCTAGAAGCTTTCTTCTGGGCTGATCTGGCCTGGGAAGTGTTCTTATTCTGGGCTTTGTTGGGTTCAGCTAGCAGCGGTCCTGAGTTGTACTAACACATTCCTAGGCTACCTAGGCTGCACTGGGTGCTCCTCCTAAACTGAGTTGGGGACTGTTCCTGTACTGGTCTGGGGAACTCTCCCTCAGCTGGGTTGGATTGGATTGGACTGGAATGAAATAGGCTAAGGGATGGTCCTAAGCTTGACTAGGAGCTACTCCTATTCTGTAATGGACCAGTTTGGAATATTCCAATGACGAAATGAAAAAGAAGTTATTACTGGTTTATACTTACAGGTGTTCTTGAGGTAGGATAGGCCATATACCTGAGCTGGCCTGGGAGTTCATCCTATGCTTAGCTGAGGGGGAGATGGGAGTGTCCCTGATTCCTGGGATTTAATAGGAGATATTCTTAGCATTGTCTACAAGCTGGCCATATGCCAGGTTTAGCTAGAGTGTGTTCTTCTGCTGGTTTGGTGAACTATTCCTGTGGTAAGCTGGGCTGGGGTGGAAAGTATTCCTGAGCTCAAATTAAGTTCCTGGTTTGATTTGGGCTCGAAGATGTTCCTAAACTCAACTAGCAGGTATTTCTATGGTGCCTGTACTGTGCGATGTTTCTGTGCCAAGTTGTATTCATCTACTCATGTGATGGTCTCTTCTGGGGATTGTCACTGAGCTGAGATAGAAGTTCTTTCTTAGCTAAATTATGAATCACAATTGTATTTGACTATTTTCAAGGCTGGCATCTGAGAGTTCTTAACCAACAAAGATACAGTGAAGCAGGGATGAGGCTAAAATGTGGGAAGGGCAGGAGTTAGTTTATAAGGCAAGAGGTGGAGAAGAAGGGAGAGGGGAGAATAAAAGGCCAATGGAAATGAGTGTGTGGTGAGGGTGGAAAGAGGGGCTTAGATGAAATGATGAATGATGTTTGAGGTAGGAAACAAGCCCAGAGGTAAGGCCTGAGTTGATGGATTTGCAACCCAAAGATTTCACTATCAAGGAAAGAGAAAAGATTTGTTCTAGGAACTGGGAAGAAGAGGGGAGAAGGAGAAGTCAGAACCCATTCTACTCCTCATTACAATCCTGCAAACATACTGCCTATATTCTGAACTGTGGAATCATGAGGCATAAGATTTAGAAGTTGCTTGGACATGGGGGCTAGGGGTATTAGTATGAAAATTGGGGAGAGGGTGATTAAGCCTCATCTAACTTCAACCTGTATTGGGGAGTAGAAAAGTGAGCAGGCTCAGTTCCTTTTGGTCCTCCCCTTTCCCACCCCCAATATACTCAACACTCCTGTAAGGGCTGCACAGACCCAGGCAAGATGGGGAATAAGTGGACACCATAGGCTAAAATATTATTTAAGGACATCTGTGGGAGAGGTAAGAAGTCAGAGTCAAGTATAACACTTGGCTTTGAGGTGAAAGGGACATCAGTAACCAGTCAAGTAACTGTTACAATGACCATCTCTGAACTCCTCTTCTACCCTCAGCCAAGAGCACAGCTCCATCTGTCTTCCCCTTGGTTTCTTGCTGTGATCCCAGCTCTGAAGGTGAAAGTGTACTGGGCTGCCTCGTATCTGGCTATTTCCCTGAGCCAGTGACTATGAGCTGGAACTCAGAAGTCCTGGATGGAATAATCACTTTTCCAGCTGCCCATGATTCTACATCTGGACTCTATACCACTACCAGCCTACTTACCATCTCAGACTCGAATTCCCAGGAATACACCTGCAGCGTGGACCACTTACCTACTAAGACCAAAATCAAAAAATCTGTATCTCTCCAAGGTGAGGAAGGGACCAGGGGTGATAATAGGAGACACTTTAGATAAAGATAAGAACGAGTTTCCTGATAGTGATGAAGTGAACCTCTGAAAAGCAAAAATGAAAGCTATTATAGTCTCTTTCTTTGGGGTCTTTTAATAATAGACTTTCATACCAATATGGAATGGAAGAGGGAGGATAAGTGGGTCTCCCCTATGTATCCCATCCATTCTGTTTTCCCCCAAAATCGTCTTAATTTGGGCCTCTCTCAGATGATTTGTTTTTTACTTTTAGTCTGTCCCCCTGGGACAATCATCCCACCCATGATCAAGCTCTTCCACTCATCCTGTGACCCACGAGGAGATGCTCATTCCACCATCCAGCTGCTGTGCCTTGTCTCTGGCTTCTCCCCAGCCAAAGCCCAAGTAACTTGGCTAGTGGATGGACAAGAAGCTGAGAACCTCTTCCCCTATACAACCAGGCCCAAGAGGGAAGGGGGCAATACTTTTTCTCTACAAAGTGAACTCAACATCACACAGGGCCAATGGATGTCATCTAAAACTTACACCTGTCACGTCAAACACAATGGCAGCTCCTATGAAGGCAGTGCCCAAAGGTGTTCAGGTAATAGCCATGTATTATCAGCCAGTTGCCAAACCACATAGAGAATTATGGTCACAGGCAACTCAGTTCCACACAGAGGCATATAGTTTTAGTCATTTAGACAAAAACATAAACACACAATCACACATATAGACATACAGACACACATAGTAGGCATAATTTGGGTTTATAGGTTTGGGAGGCTTCAGAAGGCCAAGGATAGGGACCATGAAGCACTTAGAAGTTGGTTTAGAGAATAGGCCCAATCCAGAGGGAGGTCTATAATCTTACCTACCCTGACTGGATATAAGCATAGGAATACAAACACACAGGAGAGCTTGCTAGGGAAAGCAGGGTGGAAGAAAATAGTCCATTCACTAATCATTCAATCCACTCCTTACAGACACTGATCCACGGGGCATCAGTATATTCCTCAGTCCACCTAGTGTCTATGACCTTTATATCAGCAAAGCACCTGTGCTCACATGCCTGATAGTGGATCTGGCCAGTGGAGAAGACGCAAAGGTTTCTTGGACCCGAGAAAGTGGAGGTCCCATCAGTCCAAGCTCACCAGTGGTGAAAAAACAGTACAATGGCACTGTCACAGTAACTTCAACCTTGCCTGTCCAGACAAATGACTGGGTAGAGGGTGACACCTATACTTGCCATTTGGAACACCCTGATCTGCCCTTCCCCCTCATCAGCACCATCGCCAAGGCTCCAGGTAAGGAAGGGGCAATCAGCAACAGCAGCAAGTACTTTATTAGCCCTGCTGTGTACTAGGCATGGGCCTGAGCACTAGGGATACAAAGAAAAGCAAAAACATGATCTCTGCCCTCAAGAAACTAACATTCTATTAAGAAAGATAATGTGCAAACAGTGTAAGTGGAAGACATTAGTAGCAGAAGGGTCCAGGAAAGACTTCCTACAAAAAAAAAAAATGAGATTTGAGCTATCTTGAAAGAAGTCAGGGAAACCAGGAAGTAGAGGTCAGAAGGCAGAGCATTCCAGAAACAAGGCACAGTCAATGAAAAGGTATTAAGTTGGGAGATGCTGAGTACTGTGTATGAGGAACAACAAAAAGGCAACTGTATTTGGATTGTAGAATACATGGAAGGAGAGTAAAGTATAAGAATACTGGAAAGATATGAAAGGATCAAATTGTGAAGGGCTTTAAAAGATAAACAGAGGGTTTTATATTTGACTAGAGGTAATAGGGAGCCACTGAATTTTATTGAAGGAAATTGGGTGGTGAGGTGGTGACACGGTCAGACCTGTGCTTCAGAAATGATCACTTTGGAAGAATAGGGTAGAATGAACAGGAGTAGGGAGACCAATCAGAAAGTTCTTAAAGTAGTTAAGGTGTGAGGTAAGGAGGACCTGTAACAACATGGTGACTGTGTAATGGAGAAAATTTCATGTATAAGTAAGTTTTCATAGAAATGACAAGAGTCTCTGGTCATATTGTACCCATTCAAGTTCCCTTCCTCTCCCACAAACAACCATGGGTAAGAGAAAGTAGTAGAAGATACAACATAGCGAAGTATGTGAAAACTTTGGGGGGTCAATGATTGGAATGAAGGTCTCTCTTTCCCAATTATTCTCTGGGAATTTGGGGAGGAGGGGGAGGATCAAAGGGCTAGGTGGAATGATTTCAAAAAGACTCATAGATCTTCATGTACATGATCTCTTCTCATCCCTCACAGGCAAACGCATAGCCCCTCAGGTATACGTATTTCCTCCACATGCAGAGGAAAAGGGAAACACTGTCTCCCTCACCTGCTTTGTTCGGGGATTCTTCCCTTCTGACATCTTTGTCCAATGGCTGCATGATAACAAGGAAGACCACACTGGACACCATACTACCACCCGGCCCCATAAAGACCATGGATCTGACCCTTCCTTCTTCCTCTATAGCAGAATGATTGTCAACAAGTCTAATTGGGAAGAAGGTCATACCTTCACCTGCCGTGTGGTACATGAAGCCATACCTCTCACCCACACCATCGAGAAAAGTCTGCATTATTCAGCTGGTAATTGACTACCCTGACCCAGACCTTTATCCCTCCTCACCTCCTTCCCCATCTCCTCATGTAGAGTCATTCTCGGCCCCTAAAGAATACATCTTTCTGGTGATTAAATACTCCAGCAGTTTACCCAATAAATGTACATGTCCATGTCTACATCACAGCCAAGTACTGACCTGTTCTTGGGGGGTAGAAAGAAGGGTAATGGGAACACTGAATTTCTCTGATGTCAGGTGAGAAGGGATTGTGGAGAGTTCTCAGGAGCTGGGCCTGATTTAGCTGATTTTGTGAACAGTCCATCCAGGAAGTTATAGAGGTCATAACTGCATTGGAAGAATGGTTGAACTAGAGAGATCTCTAAAGTGCTTCTATGCTTCCAGAACCTGAGCTTTCAGGATTCTAAGATCCTAGGATTCTGTTGCTCTGACATTCTTATGTCAGAGACACTGAGGGTTCAGTGAGGGCAAAGAGAGTCTAAGATTGCCTGAGGTCTTAATCAACCCACTGATCACTCCCTCTCAGGATTGATGTACCCAGAAAATTTGTGGTAGAAAATAGGGGAAGTTGACTCCATTAGTAGAAGCAAGTTGAGGCCTAGAAAGTAGATATGGCTGACAAGTCCCTTAACCTTCAAGAGACATTGAGACAGGGCTTGTATTACTAAGAGAAAAGATATGACTATAGTATATCATATAAACACACATTACTATTCACACAGTTACACACAGACATCCACTCATATTCACACATGGATACAGATGTATTCTATACTCACACATAAACAACTTATATTCACACATAAAAAACTTATATTTTAAGGTTTGCTAAGTCATGAACAACTCAGTGAGGTAGGTAGTACAAACATTATTATCCCCATTTGGCAAACAGGTTCAAGGAAGTTGTGACTCATACAGCTTTGAAGCTACATGTCTTCTAAGCTAGCTGGATGTGCTAACTGGGTGAGCTGAGAAGACAGGTTTTCACAAAACCCAGGATTGCTATGAGGAGAAAATGAGATCATATTTATAAGAACCCTTTAGAAACCTTAAATGCTAGCTATTTTTACTGTTATTAATAAAAACTTTTTATTAGTGTCTTGTTCACATAAACACACATAAACACACAAATTTGCATGTAAAACAATGTCCCTTATCACACTAACTTGCATGAGATACATAAACTCTTCTCCTGTGCCCTCAAATAGAATATCTCTAAAGAGATTATGGGCTTCTGATGCCCATAGGAAAACAACTCAAAATACCAACACATACAACAGAGATATTAATGCATTCATACAAATGAAACATGCTAGTAATAGCATATACAAATCACATGCTCACATAATCACAGTATTGTAGACACAGTCCTATCAATCATCTGCATACAATCATACACATCTGTGCAATTATATTTGCACATACAAGTATTTCACTATTAATATACGTACCTATCTTCATACAAATAAAATAGCATACATTATGAAACATATATAAATAATTATGCACATTTCCAATCCCTCTCAGAGTCAGATGTTTTTTATCCTCAAATAATTCATGTACACAGGTATTCATCCATACGGTACTACTCCCACTAACATACATGTTCCCATCCTCTCTGTCTCCTCTACAGTCCCATTTTCATTCATAAGAGCAATAGGCATGATCCCATCCTATCTCTCTGACCCCTTTCCAGTAAGGCTGATGCCAGGGCCTAGAAAAACACTCAGAATTGAGACAGATCAATTGGAAATATAGTTTCTAGATAACCATAGTGAATTCCATTCTGAAATTTGTCCCACACCACTGCCTAAAGCATTTTGAAACTCTTATGGTAAGAACATCCTCATTCTACATACAAAGCTCCTTTGCTTAATACAATGAACCACCTTCCAACTGTGAGAAGGAATATTATGTTACCTTCCCACAGCAGGCAGTAGAAGAAAAGGAACCCCTGATTCATAGACTGAGACTGAGCCTTATACTCTATTCACTGGCCCAGAAACCCTGAGAGAGAAAAAATAGATTTAGTTATTTTCAGTCCTGGACAGCCTCTGCTGTGGGAAAAATAGGGAAGAAACATACCTGGACACTGACCTGAAGAGTTTACAGTCTGAGAAAGACAGAGACACACCTAGTCCCTTCCCTCTGGAAGATTACCATCCAAATTAGGAGAAACAAGATGGAATCACACACAAAATAATTAGTAAACACCACAAAACAGTAGGTATGCTTCCAACTCTAATTCCTATAGGAAGTCAGGGAAAGAAGAAATCAACCTTCACTAAAGTCATTTTAGTCATGGAAAGTTTTTGCTTAAATGTTAATTTAGCAAATATATACCAAGCACCCACCATGTACATAACACTACTACACCATTCCTGCCACCTGACATAGTTTAGGGATGTTGGAAAAGGGAAGTCATTCCAGATAGGGAAAAATAGAATGACCAAAGACACTGTAGATGCTTCATTTCCTGTCTCCTCCACCCCCACAAACATACACCCAGTCTTGGAGGAATACCAAAGGGAAAAGAAAGAAGGAATCAGCATATGTAGAAGACTGGAAAAAGAAAGCATAGAAGGAGGGCAACCAAAATGATGAGGGAACTGAAACCCCTATAATAATAATAACTTGAAAAAATTGGGAGTTTAGAATTCAAAAGTTAAGACCTAAGACATTGTTCTAGTCAATTCTGATTCTTCTTTGTCATTTCTCCCACCCCTGAATGTAAGCTTCCTGACGGTAGGGCCCTGGGAACATGGAACACAAAGACCAAGGATGGTTATATTTACAAATTGATAAGCATACTTGTAGGGCAGATGCTTCCAATTTTTTCAATATGAAGATACCTTTTCTCTACCAAAAAAGTCACTGACACCCTCACCCATTTGACAATAGTTTTTTTCACAATCCCTCTTTTGTTGCAACCAAATAAAAGTGAAAATGATGATTATCAGCTCACATTCATAAACCCTTTATTCTATAGACCTTCGACATCTGACGTCCACATTTCAGGAAACTCTGGATCATAGGTCCTTGGAACTGAATGGTTCCTTAGGCCTGGAAGGTCTGATACAGTTCGACTGCCTCATTGTATACTTGAAAGAATTGAGGGTCAGATAAGGAAAGTAATTTGTCAAAGATCACACAATGGAGTTAATACCAGAATTTCCCCTTCCACTTTCCCCTCTGCCCTTCCAACCATTTATTCAGTGGACAAGGATCTCTCCTTATTACTCTGTCACTTAGTTTACACTCATAGAGAACTAAACATATACTCCTGTTTTTGTTGTCTATCCGTTGTATATGTGTGTTCATATTTACTGATTATGTCCCGCTGTACCTCACTGAATGTTATCAGACTTGCCCCAGCCTCTGTCCCTGGAGTCACACTCTCCTCCAGCTCCTAGATTGGAGAATATATGATAATAAGATAGGCCAGACTGTATTAGAGGCAAATATGTGCAAGTAAGAGTATACTGATAAAGTTTATCAAGTGACTTTTATGCATGTCACACTTTTAAGTTTAAAGCATTATTAGTATTTTCCCATAACTTTCTAAAGTCTAGACATCTAACAAAACAACAAATCAAGCACTAATTGGTAGCATTTGCACCTGACTCCAACACAGGCCTGCTAGTCCCAACTGCGACCTCCCCAGGCCAGTGCCTATGATTTCTCTCATCTCCCAAAAACTAAAGTTTATGTGGGTCTAGACACACAGAATTTCTAAGCACATCTTGACAGATGAACTAACACCCTAAGGATAGGAGAAAAGGCTGCTAACTGGGTTCAGGTAGTATCTTTACTCAGAGAAGAGAATGGTAAATGAGATAAAAAGGAGAGAAAAGAGAAGAAAAAGGGAAGATGAATTGGTGAATCTCTTTCCTCTACAGATATGGATCAAGAGGACATATGCACAGAAGTAGAAAATGAGGAACTAGATGGGCTTTGGACAACCATCTATGTCTTCATCGTACTCTTCCTTCTCAGCGTTTGCTACAGTGCCACCGTTACCCTTTTCAAGGTCAGAGAACACAGAAGGAATTAAATGGGGCTTCTTACACGGTGATCATTGTCACTAGTCATTCTTCTCATCTCATCCTTCCCCTACCCTCCCCCTCCCAGGAATGTTTCAAGAAGGGTGCCTCCAGAAAAGTTCCAAGATGAAAACTGGGGGGAGGAAGGGAACATAGATGAAAAAGGAGACAGAAAACCTCTCTCCAGGGAGTTGCTAGGCTGAGAGGGAAGACAGCACCTAAACTTACCATTACTTCCTGAACTTGTCATAATTTTCATTGATCTCCTGTCTCCCCTTCTCTCCTCCTAACTCCCCATCCCACCTTAGGTGAAGTGGATTTTTTCTGCAGTCCTGCAGCTGAAGCCTGGGACCTTTCATGACTACAAAAACATGATCCAGCAAGCCACCTAGACTTCAGACTAGGCGAGACCCTGCCCCAGAACTCCATAGGGGGCAAGTGTACCTAGCAGCACGAAGATCTTTTCCCAACTGGACACACACCTAACATAATTGGGTCACTGAGTTCAAGACTTCTTTCCCCTATACCTTAGGTTATAAAGTTTCCATAATTGCTAAAGCAAACACTGTCCTTAGACCTAGGCTAAGGACAAGAAATGAGGTCCCTTAATGTAGTCTTTGAGGGTTCCTCCTGCCTTAGTTCCAAGAGGAGGTGTGCCTAAGCAAGAGTCAGGAGGCACAAGTCCAGGGGGGGCTCATAGAATTTGGTCTATCTGGGTCAAAGTCCTAGAGCTAGCAGAAATCCCAGATACAAAAACCACTCCCCTTTCAAAGGAAAAAATGGAAGCCTAGAAAGAGAAAATGACTTGCTCTAAGCCACATAGTAAATTAGTGGCAGAGTCAGGGAGGCCCCTATCCCAGACCCTAGGGCTAGGGATATTCAACTGATCTATGGCCTTCATGGATCTTCCCACCCCAACGCCCCCATGCCAGAATTCTTGGTCATCTCCCTCTGTCCCATTCTCTCATTTCATCAGGAATGGCCTCCTCAGGCCACAGTAGGAACTATGCAATCTTAAATGAAGAGGTGTAATAGAAGGAGACTAGGGGAAAAGTGGGTCACTTCAGGGCACTCCAACCCATGAGGACCAGGAGTCCTCAGACTGAAAGAGACCCTGAAGCTACCAACTAGATAACAATACAATTCAAACCAGATTCCTTAGGCCAGCTCAATCAATAGTCCAGAATGGCACAGAGAAGAGTCCAAAAATCAGAGTTCAGATGGTTGTGTGGTACATGGGAAAGAGCCCTTGGATCAGAGGATCCAAGTTCAAATATTGCCTATGATACTTCAATTGGTATCACCTTAGGCAAAATGCTTAGCCTCTCTGGACCTTGGAGAAAGTAAGACTAGATGACCTCCAAAGTCCCTTCTACATTGATAATCTCATTAAATAAATACAGGAACAGAGCCATTCCAGACCTCAACTCTTAGAACCCAGTCCATAGCCTAGAATCCAGATCAGATTTATGTCATAGCATAAAGACTAGCCTAGAAACCAGAGACCAGAGACTGGAAACCTAGAAACCAGAGATGGAGTGACCAGCTTAGAGCTCAAAGCTCAAAGCCCTGCCCTGATCCTTCTCTTGGTTCTGATGTCTTTGTCTGCAAATATAAGTTCCTGTAACCAAAGCCATAGTTATCCAATTGCAGCACCTCCACAACCAGTTTTATCTGCTCCTTGCTTCTCAGACTCATTTGTTGTGGGTTCATACACACACACACACACACACACACACACACACACACACAGCACAACAGCGTACCATTCCACTTCTACTCTCCCCCCAACACAGCTTCCTCTATGAGGGAATGACCCCTGAACCCTTTTGTTAGGACAAGAAAAACAACTGTTCCCATCACTCTGAGAGATGACTTTCAAAGGATCTACTTACCCAACTGTTTCTGGACAAAGCAATCTTTTAGCAAAAGAAAAAAATCCCTTTCTTCACAGGATCCAAAGCTCAGAGCAAATCTCAATCTATGCTATAAAATAAAAGGTAGGAACATTTGAGTAAAGCTGGGTTCAGTTAGAGGTAGGGACCAACAGAACTGGAAGCAGAAATAGTCCATTTCATTTCAGCCAGATCAGAATCCTGCACTTTGGAACTTTTCTTCTTTCAGGTCTGATATTGTTTTCCCTTTGTATTTTAATAAAAATTACTTTATAGCATCATCAATTATGTGTTTATTGCTGTGGGAAGAATCTAATAGTGTTTTGATTCTGGAATTTTCAATGGAATGATTGGCTTCTGTACAATTATTCCCACTGACATGCACTGGCTCTGGCACTTGAACCAGAAAGGTCACGGGGCTTAGGATTCTTACAACTTCTTATGGGAAAATTACTATCTTTGGTTCCATGAAACTGAGTCGACTAAGGTTGAATCCACAGGATATGAAAGATGGAAGAGTCAAAGATCACATCAAATTTTCAAACATGGGAGATATGGTGAATGGTGATGACACTAACAGCAAATGAAATAAGGGAAAAGTAATAAACTCAATTTTGAACTTGTTGAGTTAGAAACAATTCCAGTTGAAGGCATTTTATACGCAGTTTAAGATTTGGACCTTAATTTCTGAAGCTATAGATTTGAGTCATTTGCATTAAAATGATCCTTTAAAATATAGTCATAAATGAGAGTCCCAAAAGAGAGAGAAAAATGATAGGGCTAGAGTCCTGAGGAAAACTACAGTTAGGTTGAGGGAAAAAATAAATAGCTAATAAAATATACACAGAAAGATTTTGGAGAAGAAGAAAGAGAACAGAAAGAGCATAATGTCTCTGTAATGCACAAAATATATAGGAGGAAGAATTCATCAGTGTCATTATGGATCCAAGAGAATGAGGGGAGAAGACCACTATTATTGAAACTATTATTATTATTTTAAGACAGCAACTTCAAAGAAATGATGGAGGGTCAGGCAAAAGTGAGATCCCAAGGTATTAAAGGGAAAATGAAAGGTGAAGGAGATACAAAATGTAATACCCTAATGCATCATTCAACTTCTTAAATACCAGTTTACGGGCAACACTTATTCAGCTACTGTTCCATTTCTCAATATTATTTCTTGCTCTGAACTAAAGAAAGTTAAAAGTAATTTGTGGGACTACAGCGGTACTAAAACAAAAAAAAAAGTCAAAATGTATTTAAAATAAAAATACAAACTAAATAAGAAAAAACTTTCCACATAGTATCTCATCATCTATTTCCCATAGCACAGTTCTCAGGGTAGGGTATATGAGTCCACTCATTTTGTTTCCTCTAGTTGCTTCTTGGCTCAGTGTTTCAAGCAAAGTACCCATAAAAAGGCATAATGACTCATGTGGTAGACAAATGCCATGAAGCCTGAGGAGAATGTTTCTCCTAGCACTTGACAAGTGAATCTTAAGGGGTCTTCAGAGAGCTGGTACATTAAAATCACATACAATTTAGCAGGAGAATGATTAAGGAGTAGAGAGTCTGTAATTTGTTACTCCAGAAAGCAAAGGATATAGGCTTAAAACCAAGAAGGGAGTCAAATGGATACCATGGATTGGAGGGGAGAATGGAGGATTTCCAAGCACTCATGATTTCTGGACACCAAATTTTCTAAAAAATTATTTTTTTTTCCTGACAAGATTTTCAGACACCCAATTAGACCATGATATCATCACTTGTTCCTCTCTAAGATGTTCTGACATGAATTTATAACTAGGTAGTAGTTATCACTTAATCAATAGCTTATCATGAAACAAGGTGTGCCAAGATGGCAGAGTAAAAACATAGACTTGCTAAAGATCTCCCTCCAAACTCAGCCAAATACCTGTGAAGAAAATGACTCTGAACAAATTCTGTAGCTGCAGAACCCACAGAATGAGGGAGTGAAGCCAATCTCCAGCCCAAGACAGCCTGGAAGGTCACTGAGAAGCATCTATTGTGCCGAGCTGGGAGCAAAGGACAATCAATCCAACATGGGTCACACCAGCACAGATGGGACCTGAGCACATGTCAGGGGACTGAATCACTGGAACCTGTAGCAAATTCTAGATTTCATGACCCTAAAGCAGTGGTGACAAAAAAAATAAGGTCAGTGGGGAAAAAACTGTCAGACAACTGTGAGAGAGTAGAGTGATGTAGTCCCAATCCCAGGGTGGCGGAGTAGGTAGAGGACTCCATGGCAGCTGCAGCAGCAGGAGCAATGGTAGTAGCTGGTTCTGGAGCTCTAGGCCCACAGATTATGGGAGAATTGAGCAATTGACAGGACACCCTCACCCCTACTAAAAGCAGAGAACTACATTGACAAAGAGCTCAAAAGTCGAGGAAATGGGTTTAGATATGTGCAAAAATGGGGAAAAGAATGAGACAAGATCTGACTTTGGTGACAAAGAGGATCAAAATATACAAAAAGGAGAAAACAAAGTCAAAGCTCTTATATCCAAAGCCTCCATGAAAAATACGAATTGGTCTCAGGCCATGGAAGAGCTCAAAAAGGATTTTGAAAATTCAGTTAGAGAAGTAGAGCAAAAACATGGAAAGACAAATAAGAGTGATGCAAGAAAATCATGAAAAATAAGTAAAATACTTGCTAAAGGGGACCCAAAAAATGCTGAAGAAAATAACACCACAAAAGACAAACTAACCCAAATGGCAAAAGAGAACCAAAAAGCTAATGAGAGGAATGCCTTAAAAAGCAGAATTGGTCAGATGAAAAAGGAGGTCCAAAAACTCACAGAAAAAAAAATTCCTTCAAAATTAGAATGGAACAAAGAGAAACTAATGACTTTATGAAAAATCAATAAATTATAAAACAAACCCAAAAGAATGAAATAAATAGAAGACAATGTGAAATATCTTGTTGGAAAAACAAATGACCTATTGAAAAGATCCAAGAAAGACAATTTAAAAATTACTGGACTACCTGAAAGCCATGATTAAAGAAAAGCCTCAACATCATCTTTCAAGAAATTATAAGGAAAACTGTCCTGATATTCGAGAAGTAGAGGGTAAAATAGATGTGGAAAGAATCCACTGTTCAGTTCCTAAAGGAGATTCCAAAAAGAAAACTCCTAGGAATATTGTGGCCATATTCCAGACCTCCCAAGTCAAGGACAAAATATTGCAAGCAGCAATTGTGTATTGTATTGCATATTGTGGAAACACAATCAGGATAACACAAGAACTAGGAGCATCTACATTAAGGGATCAAAGGGCTTGGAATATGAGGTCAGAGGAGCTACGATTAAAATCAAGAATCACTTACCTAGCAAAACTGAGTATAATCCTTCAGGGGATAAATGAAATTTCAATTAAATTTCAAGGAAGTACAAGATTTTAAAACATTCTTGATGAAAAGACCAGAGCTGAATAGAAAATTTGACTCAAACACAACAATCAGGAGAAGCATGAAAAGGTAAACAGAAAAGAGAAATCATAAGGAACTTGCTGAAAATTGAATGGCTTACACTCCTACTTGGAAAGATAATATTTGTAACTCTTGAAACTTTTCTCAATATTAAGGTAGTTGGAAGGGTTATATACATAAAGACAAAGATCACAGGGTGAGTTGAATATGAAGGGATAATATTAAAAAATGAAATTAAGGAGTGAGAGAGGAATATATTGCAAGAAGGAAAAAGTGAAAAATAGAATGGGGTAAGTTATCTCTCACATAAAAGAGGCAAGAAAAAGCTTTTTCAATGGAGGGGAAGGAGGGAGGAGGTGAGAGAGAAAGAGCGAACTCTACTTTCATCACATTTGCCTTAAGGATGGAATAACATTCACATTCAATGTAATATGAAAATCTATCTTACTACAGGAAAATAGGGGGGAAGGGGATAAATAGGGGGATAGGGTGAAGATAGAAGGGAGGGAAAATGGAAGGAGGGAGTAATTAGAAGCAGACGCTTCTGAGAAGGGACAGGGTCAAAGGAGAATAGAACAAATGGGGGCTAGAGGGAAAGAGGGAAATATAGTAGTCTTTCACAACATGACTCTTATGGAAGTATTTTGCATGACTACACATGTATAACCTATATGAAATTGCTTGCCTTCTCAGAGGAAATGGGAGGGGAGGGAGGAAGGGAGAGATGTTGGAACTCAAAGGTTTTAAAATTAATGTTAAAAATTGTTTTTACATACAACTAGGAA
This sequence comes from Notamacropus eugenii, assembly GCF_028372415.1. Classification (NCBI taxonomy): domain Eukaryota; kingdom Metazoa; phylum Chordata; class Mammalia; order Diprotodontia; family Macropodidae; genus Notamacropus; species Notamacropus eugenii. The sequence goes on from NC_092872.1 coordinate 323,567,543, forward strand.
ATATGACATACAGGCAATTGGGTATAAAAATCTATCTTGCCCCATGAGAAAATAGAGGGAAAGGACATAAGAGAAGGGAAGGGTATGGTAGAAGGGAGGACAGATTAGGGAAAGGGGTAATCAGAATGCATGATGTTTTACAGCAGGTGGAGGGGAGAGATGGGGAGAAAATTTGGAACTCAAAATCTTGTGGAAGTGAATGTTGAAAACTAAAAATTAATTAATAACAAAAAAGAAAGAAAGAGCTGTGTTGCCCAACTGATGAGTTCCACTTGGGTCCTGAGTGGGACTCCTATTTTAAACTTACATAAAAAGAAAAGAAAAAGAAAGAAACAAGCTGATTCTTAGTCTCTATATTTTCTTTATCTTCCCAGATTCCAAATCACTGATAAATGTGACTGTATCGACCATGATAATACCTTTGACATTTTTCTTGATTACATGGTATGCATGCATTAGAAATTTCATGTGTTGACCTCCCTGAGAGACTATTCCCCAATATAGGAGGAGGAACCAAGATGGTAGAGAAAAAGACAGGGACTTGTCATAGCTCTCCCAAATTTTACCTCCAAACACTATTTCAATGATGCCTCAAAACAAATTCTAGAGAGGCAGAACCCACAAAAGGAGGGGCTGAAATAATTTTCCAGACTAAGATAACTTAGAAAGTTGGCAAAAAAGGTCTGTTGCAATTGATGGAGACTGGGGCACAAACCAACAAAGGTCATGCCCCAACAAACCAAAAGTAGGTTAAATCGGTGGTAGCAGTGGCAGGTTGAGGACCATTCAGCCTACATATGGTGAAGGGGTCAAACAACTGGTCAAAAGGAGATAACATGGGTCCCTTTGTTGGCAGAACTCTGTTACATTGCCCATACTTGGATCTGGTCACAGTTCTGAGTCTCAGCCTCAGGATGAGGACATCAGAACTAAGATATCATAACTTGCTATCACAGGGGATCTGGGGCCTTGGTCAGAGTTCTAGAGCAGAGGAAAAAGTGTTCATGGTCACTCACAGATCAGAGCACAGAGCAGGAGAGTCGTAAACATAGCTCTCCCTAAATCATAGCACCTTGGAAGAACAATAAACTTACAGATCCTCAGAATTATCTCTGAAAACAATATCACGAAGAACTGGGAGAGTGCCCCTTCTATTCCAGAAAGTCAGGAAATAGGCTAGGAAAATTAGCATAGAACAAAAAAAGATCCTAACTATAGAAAATTACTGTGTTGACAGGGAAGACCAAAACACACATCAGAAGACAAGAAAGGAAAAACTATTGCATCCAAAGCTTCAAAGAAAAACATGAATTGGTCCCAGACAATAGAAGAGCCCAAAAAAGATTTTAAAAATCAAGTAAGAGAGGTAGAGAAAAGACTAGAAAGAGAAATTGCAGTGATGAAAGGAAATTGGGTGGGGGGAGCTAACAGCTTGGTAAAGGAGGCACAATAAAATGCTGAAGAAAATAACATCTTAAAATAGAATAGGGCAAATGATAAAAGAGGCACAAAAAATCCAATAAAGAGAAGAATGACTCGAAAAGCAGATTTGATCAAATGCAGAAAGGTACAAAATTTTGCTGAAGAAAAGAACTCCTTAAAAAAATAGAACTCAGGGGGGAGGAGCCAAGATGGCAGAGAAGAAAGATACACTGATGATTAGCTCCTACCCCACAGCCCATAAAATACCTGTAAAGAAGAACTCCCAACAAATTCTAGAGCAATAGAAGCCACAGAACAGAGTGGAGGAGATTTCTGCTCCAGAGAGACCTGAAAAACAGACAGGAAAGGTCTGTTGTGCACTGGATGTGGAGCAGAGCCCAGCCCTGCCTTCGCCACATGGCACCGAGAGGAGAAGATCTGAGCAGGCTTCAGGGATGGAATTGCCAGCACCAGCACAGGTCCCCCAACTCACAGGAGCCAAAGGTCAGTGAGAGGGTCTTTTCAGTTGGCTGAGAGGGGAGCAGGGTATCCCCATGACTCAGGCCCCCTTGGGAGGCAGCAGTGGAGGCAGCAGCAGACAGGGGCTCCCTAAGCAGACAGTGGCCCACACCCATTATTGAAGGTCTCCTCGTTAACCCCCGGAGGAAACTAAGCCCTATGTGGCAGTCCTGCCTCAACCTTAGAAGCTGAACTTCATCTCACACTGAATAGCAGCCCCATCCCTGCCAAAAGCCCCAAGGTTTGGTAGCAGCATTTGAATCTCAGCCCCCAAATGCTGGCTGGGCAGAACTGGAGGCAAAGTGGGTATGGAGAAGAAATTCAGAAGTCAAGTAAATGGCTGGGGAAATGCCCAGAAAAGGGAAAAAAATAAGACCATAGAAGGTTACTTTCTTGGGGAACAGATGTCTCCTGTTCCCCAAGGAGGGGATGAGGAAGAACAAGGCATACTGCCAGAGGAAGTCAAGGGCCCTGCCTCCAAAGGGAACTTAAACTTGGCTCAGGCAACAGAAGACCTTAAAAAACAAGTCAGCAGCTTACTAAAGGAAAACCAAAAAAATGCTGAGGAAAACAAGAGCTTTAAAAAGAGGCTAACTCAATTGGAAAAAGAGGTCCCAAAAGCTAACGAGAAGGAGGAGGTTTTAAAAAGCAGAATTAGCCAAATGGAGGAGAAGGTTCAAAAGCTCGCTGAACAAAATAATTCATTGAAAGAGAGAACTGAATCCAGGGAAATGAATGACTATGAGTTAAACCAAGAAGTTAGTAAACAAAACCAAAAATTTGAAAATATAGAAGATAAGGTGAAAGAACTCATTGGAAAAACAACTGACCTGGAAAATAGAGCCAGAAGAAATAATTTAAAAATTATTGGACTACCTGAAAGCCAAGATTAAAAAAAGAGCATAGACATTATCTTCCATGAAATTATCAAGGCAAACTGCCCTGATGTTATAGAATCAGAGGCCAAAATGGATACTGAAAGAATTCATTGGTCACCTGCTGAAAGAAAACCAAACAGAGAAACTCCTAGGAATATTGTGGCCAAATTTCAGAGTTCCCAGATCAAGGAGAAAATACTGCAAGCAGCTAGAAAGAGACAAGTACTATGGAAATACAATCAGGATAACACAGGATCTGGCAGATTCAACATTAAGTGATCAAAGGGCTTGGAGTGGGATATTTCAGAAGTTAAAGGAACTGGAATTGAAACCAAGAATCACCTACCCAGAAAATCTGAATATAATACTTCAAGGGGAAAAAATGGTCATTCAGTGATATAGACGACTTTCAAGATTTCATGTTGAAGAAAAGACCAGATCTGTATTTAAAAATTTGACTTCACAAGACAAGAATCAAGAGAAGCATGAAAAGGTAAACAGAAAAGAAAAGTCATTAAAGACTCTCTAAAGCTGAACTGTTTACATTACTACATGGAAAGAAAATATTTTTAACTCTTGAATCTTTTCTCAGTATTTGGGTAGTAGGAGAGAGTGTACATACACACACACACACACACACACACACACACACATACACATAGATAGATAGAGAGTACAGTGTGTGTTATATCAGAAGAGATGATATCCACATACCACACAAATAAAATAAAATAAAATAAAAATTAAGAGGTGAAGGAGGAAAATTCTGGGAAGAGAAAGGGAGTAATGGAATAGGGCAGGCTATAACTCATAAAAGAGTTAAGAAAAATCTTATTCAATGGAAGAGATAAGAGAGAAAGGGAGGGGGAGGAAAATAAAGCTACTCTCCCCACATGTGGCTGAAGGAGGGAATAACATGCTCACTAAATTTGATATGAAAATTTATATACACCACAGGAAAGTAGGAGAGGAGGTAACAAGTGGAATGAGTGGAATGCTAGAAGGGAGGGCAAATGGGAGAAGGGAGTCACTAGAAATAAACACTTTCAAGAAGGGACAAGGTCAATTGTAGGGGGAAAATAAGGGGGGATAGGGTAGGTCAGAGGGTAATATAATTAGTATTATACAACATGATTACTATGGAAGTGTTTTGCAAAACAACACATATTTAGTCTGTATTGAATTGATTCCCTTCTCAGTGGGATTGGGGAGGGAGAGGGGAGGGAAAGAAGTTGGAATTCAAAGTATTAGAAACAAATGTTGAGAATTTTTATTGCATATAATCGGGAAATAAGAACCACAGGGATAGGGGTATGCAAATTCATCTTGCCCTGCGAGAAAAGAGAGAAGATGGGGATAGGAGAGGGGTGGGGTGTGTTGGAGGGGAGGGTACATTGAGGGAAGGAGTAATCAGAATGCAAGGTTTTAGGAAGCAGGGGGAGGAGAGTGATGGGGAGAAAAATTGGACATGTTACAAAGTGAGGTAAAAGCAATTAGTATTAAAACAATAGATTGAATTAATTACTGAGATTAAATCAAAGACATCTTTAGTTTGGAGAAAAGAATTTCAGTCTATATTTCCAAGAGCAAGGTAACCTCAGGTAAAAGGGGACATTGATGGAAAAGTCAAGATTTTAATGGTAAATTAGATTTTATGATTTCCATTTCATCAGGAACTAGAATATATATAGAAAGGCATGTAAGCCACGTAAGACTTGTCTCAAAAGATGTTCCTTAGCCAAAGTGAAACTATAATCATATTTGAAACCTGGTTATTGGAACTGGCCATTTTTAGATGCTATAGGACTATAAAGTGACTATTCTTCTGAGTCTAAATCCAGGTATGGGAAGCAAGAAAGGCGATCTGAGCCTCCAATACATGATGCCAGTAAGCTGATGAGATGCTGGTATGAACTGCATAGGTGATCTCAAGGGAAGGACGGGAGAACAGTTGTTCAGCATGGGCTGAGGTGGGATTCTCCAGACTCAATTTCCCCACTGACACCTGGCAGACTTTAAGCCTGACTGAATGCAAGTGGATAGTCCAATCCTGCCTGGAACTGACATGAAGTCGGGGAGATATTGTATCCCTGCAATGTCCTTGCTATTGGTGGCAATTTCCTATAGTCAAAAGGTTTGTAAGCTTAATGCCAGATCTATTCAATTATAGATTATGGGAAGGGGAACATCCAAAGGTGTCTAAAATTAAGCTATTAGGCATAGGACTTTAGACCAACAACATTAAGTTAGGGTCCTTTAATTCTTAGTAATACTGTGGAGACAAGTAGGTCAAGAGCTTGTGAAGTTAGCAACACAAATATTATCTGTGTCTCAGTTGGTTAATGTTTTTAAAAAAATTCTTTTGTGGTCCATATTGTAAATGTTTTAAAAAGATGTATTACCTAACCAAAAGTTTGAATTGCTTTATCTGTTACAAACCGTGTTAAAAATAAATTTTCAAAAAATAAATAAATAAATAGAATTGACCAAATGGAAAAGAAGGTACAAAAGCTCACAGAAGAAGATAATTCCTCAAAAATTATAACTGGGCATGTGAAAGCTAATGACTTTATGAGACACCAAGAAACAATACAAAAATCAAATGAATGAAAAATTAGAAGAAAATGTGAAATATTTCAGTCAAAAAACTAGAAAAGAGATTGAGGAGAAATATTTCAAGAATTAATGGATTACCTGAAAGTCATCATCAAAGAAAAAGGACCCAAACTATATCTTTCAAGCAATTATCAAGGAAAACTATCCTGATATTCTAGAACCAGAGAGTAAAATGAAAATTGAAGAATCCACTGATCCTCTCCTGAAAGAGATCCCAAAATGAAAACTTCCAGGAACATTATAGCCAAATTCCAGAAAAAAAATATTGCAAGCAGCCAAAAAAAAGGAATTCAAATATTGTGGAGCAGTGATCAAGATGATACAAGATTTGGCAGTTTCTACATTAAAGGACTGGATGGTTTGGAATATGATGTTCCAGAAGCCAAAAGAACTTTGATTATAACAAAGCAAAACTGAGCATAACCCTTTAAGGGAAAAAATGAATATTCAATGAAAAAGAGGATTTTCAAGCATTCCTGAGGTAAAGACCAGAACTGAATAGAAAAATTTACTATTAAAGACTAAGATCAAGAGATGCATAAAAGATAAACAGGAAAAAGAAATCATGTGATTCAATTAGCATGAACTGCTTACATTCCTGCATGGGAAAATGACACTTGTAACTTGTAAAACCTTTCTCATTACTAGGGCAGTTAAAAGGAGCATACATAGACAGAGGGAACAAGTGTGAGGTGAATATGATGGGATAATTATCTAAAAAATAAAATTAAAAGGAGAGAAAGAGGAATTCACAGGGAAATGGGGGAAGGAGGAGGTAGAGTGGAGTAAATTATCTGACATAAAAGAAGTATGAAAGAACTTTTACAGGGGAGGGGATGATTATAAAGGGGAAGGAGGGAGTTCATGTAACTTGCTCTCATTGAGATTGCTCAAAAAGAGCAATACACACTCAGTTAGGTATAGAAATCATTCTTACCATACAGGAAAGTAGAAGGGGAAGGAATAAGAGAAGGGGTTGGGGCAATGATAGAAGGGAGAGAGGATTGGGGGAGGTAAAAGTCAGAAGCAAAATACTTTTGATAATGTAAAGGGTGAATGAAGAGAGTATAATAAACAAGGGGAAATAGCTTGGAGAGAAATGCATAATAATCAGCATTGTGAAAAATTTATAGCAACTTTCTTTGATAAAGAACTCATATCTCAAATATACAGAGAACTGAGACAAGGTGAATTAGGTCAGTACTGCAAATCATTTCCACTTTTCATTGGAAGTTTCAAACTTTCAGCTGCACTTATATATGTTAGCATCCAGCTTCCAATATGTCATACATATCAGAAAATACCTTCACCCTTTCTATAGGTTTTTCCAGGTCTTCAAACTCACAGGGACACAAGATAGCACATTTGTATCCATATCAGTCTTCTATGGCAAATATTGAATGTTAAATCATAGTTGTAATTGGCATCATATAATCCAATTAAGTGCTAGTCAGAATATTTCATCAAATGATCATCTTTCTACAATTAGATTTAAGTTCCATAGACATAGTCTCAGAATTTATTTATCACAGCCCACTCAAGGCGAAGAACTCCAAGATGTGAATGAGGTGTGAAGTCTCACTGCCCTCCAGTCCAACACTTGCAAATCCAGTAGACTTCCAGTGGTCATTGCTTCCCTGGTATAAAATTTCTATGAGGCCCAAAGGTTGACAAAGAGCTTATTTAGATCTGCATATACCACCCACACTGGTGTAAGCATTAGGCAGTTGATCTGAAACCTGAGTTGAAATTCTTCTCATCTTTCTCATCCTAGTGACTAAGTCAAGTTGTCTTTTCCTACTGTTCTGAATCCAATTCTTCTCAATATATTTCTTTTTTTAATTAATTTATTTAAGTTTTCAACATTCATTTCCACAAAATTTTGAGTTCCACATTTTCTTCCCATTTCTCCCATCCCCCCACCCCAAAACGCCAAGCATTCTAATTACCCTATCACCAATCTGCCCTCCCTTCTATCATCCCTCCCTTCCCTTATCCCCATCTTCTCTTTTGTCCTGTAAGGCAAGATAAATTTCTATACCCTATTACGTGTATTTCTTATTTCCTAGTTGTATGCAAGAACAATACTCAACAATTGTTCCTAAAACTTTGAGTTCCAACTTCTCTTCCTTCCTCCCTCCCCACCCATCCCCACTGGGAAGGCAAGCAATTCAATACAGGCCATATCTGTGTAGTTTTGCAAATGACTTCCATAACAGTCGTGTTGTGCAAGACTAATTATATTTCCCTCCATCCTATCCTGCCTCCCATTTCTTCTATTCTCTCTTTTGACCCTGTCCCTCCCCAAGACCGTTGACTTTTAATTGCTCCCTCCTCCCTTTGCCCTCCCTTCCATCACTCCCCCATCCTGCTTATCCCCTTCTTCCCCACTTTCCTGTATTGTAAGATAAGTTTTCCTACCAATGAGCGTGCATTTTATTCCTTCATTTAGTCGAATATGATGACAATAAGCTTCATGTTTTTTTCTCACCTCCCCCCTTTTTGCCTCCTCTGAAAAGTCCTTAACTTGCCTCTTTTATGAGAGATAATTTGCCCCAACCCTTTTCTCCCTTTCTCCTCCCAATATATTTCTCTCTTACCCCTTAATTTCATTTTTTAAGATATGATCCCATCCTATTCAACTCACCTTGTGCTCTGTGTGTGTGTGTGTGTGTGTGTGATCCCACCAACTACCCAGATACTGAAAAAAGTTTCAAGAGTTACAAATATTGTCTTTCCATGTAGGAATGTAAACAGTTCAACTTTAGTAAGTCCCTTATCATTTCTCTTTACTGTTTGCCTTTTCATGCTTCTCTTGATTCTTGCGTTTGAAAGTCAAATTTTCTTTTCAGCTCTGGTCTTTTCATCAAGAATGCTTGAAAGTCCTCTATTTCATTGAAAGACCATTTTTTTTCCCTGAAGTATTATACTCAGTTTTGCTGGGTAGGTGATTCTTGATTTTAGTTCTAATTCCTTTGATTTCTGGAATATCATATTCCATGTCCTTCAGTCCCTTAATGTAGAAGCTGCTAGATCTTGTGTTATCCTGATTGTATTTCCACAATACTTGAATTGTTTCTTTCTAGCTGCTTGCAGTATTCTCTCCTTGACCAGGGAACTCTGGAATTTGGCCACAATATTCCTAGGAGTTTCTCTTTTTGGATCTCTTTCAGGAGGTGATTGGTGGATTCTTTCAATATTTAGTTTGCCTTCTGGTTCTAGAATATCAGGGCAGTTTTCCTTGATAATTTCATGAAAGATGATGTCTAGACTCTTTTTTTGATCATGGCTTTCAGGTAGTCCTATAATTTTTTAATTATCTCTCCTGGATCTATTTTCCAGGTCAGTTGTTTTTCCAATGAGATATTTCACATTATCTTCCATTTTTTTCATTCTTTTGGTTTTGTTTTGTGATTTCTTGGTTTCTCATAAAGTCATTAGCCTCCATCTGTTCCATTCTAATTTTTAAAGAACTATTTCCCAGCCAGCTGAAAAAACCCTGTCACTGACTTTTGTCACCTGTGGGTTGAGGGATCCGGGAACTACTGCCACAGCCACTGGGGATTCCCTGCTACAGCCACTGGGGATTCGCTGCTACTGCAACTGGAGATTCCGCCTCCGAGGTGCCCCCCTCCCAGAGCCACGCCACGCAGCCAAGGCTGTGCTGGGCTCTGCTCTGTGTCCAGTGCAACAGATGTTTCCTGCTGGCCCTTCAAGTCACCCCGGGTTGGAAATCTCCTCCACTCCGCTGCTCTCCACCTCTGCTGCTCCATAACTTGTTGAGAGTCCCTCTTTACAGGTATTTTATGGGCTGTGTGGAGAGAGCCAGCATCTGTGTGTTTTTCTACTCTGCCATCTTGGTTCCACCTCCTCAATATATTTCTTTACAAATTGTCCAAAAGCCAACCAAATCCTACAAAAGTATCTAGACCTAGAAAGTTCATGTGGCCAGAAAACACATTCTTTCATATTTTTAGGATGACTGCTAACTCCTCTGTTGGGATGCTGTATATGTCTCACATACTTGACACATGTTCTGCAAAACTAGAACTTTCAAGCAATCAAGAAGTATTTATTAAGTTCATACTATGTGTCATACACTGCTGAGAGCTGGAGATATTATGAAATATAGTTTCTTGTTTCAAGAAGATGAAATTTTAATGACAGAGACAAGATATACGGTGTGTGTGTCTGTCTGTTTGTCTGTGAGTTTGTGTGTCTCTGTGTGTGTGTGTGTGTGTGTGTGTGTGTGTGTGTGTGTAAGACATATACAAAGTAGATGGAAGATAATCTCAAAGACAAAGGCACCAGTAGTTAGAAGGACTGGGAAAGATCTCTTGAAGAAGACAGAATTTGAAAAGTCTTGAAAGAAGTCAGAAAAACTGAAGCAGAGGTAAGAAGGGAAATCATTCCAGGAAGTCAATAAAAAGACACAAAATTTAGATGCACATAGAATTGAAATGCACACAGAATAGTTCTTTGTACAAGTAACAGTAAATATGGTAATGTAGCTGCATTATAGAGTATGTGAAAGAGAGCTAAAAAAAGGAAAATTGGAAAGTTAAGAAGCCAGATTGTGAACAACTTTATATTTCACACAGAAGTATCCTAAAAGTAAGCAGGAGCCATTTGACTTTATTGAGTGGAGGATCAGATCTTCATTTTCTAAAGAGAAAAAATCACTTTGGCACCTGAGTGGAGGATGGATTAGAGTGGGGAGAGACTAAAATTATTATAATAGCTTAGATGATGAAGGTCTGAAGTGAGGCAGTGGCCTATAGAGTATAAGTATAGAGAAGATGACATATATAAGAAAAGTTGTATAAGTAGTAATGGCAAGAACTGGCAACATATTCAGTGAATATGAATGTGAGCCTGGACTGCTAGAGAAACAATGATTCATGTATTAGTAATAGGGAAATTGGAGAGAGGTCAGTTTACTTGAGGAAAAGACAAATGTCATTTGACATGTTGATAATGAGGTACCAAATAGATCAGAGGATAAAGGCTGGGGCTAGATGTATAAATATGGCAATCATTGGCAGAGGTGATCATTGAATCCACGAGAGCTGATGAGATCACTAAATGAAACAGCATTGAATTTTTATTCATGGTTAGTGAGCATGACATTAATGTAAATACAGGAGATTAATAAGGAATATGTATGACTATATATATATATATATATACAGAGAGGGGAGTATATATAATCAAGAGAGAGGAGTGTCATGAAAAGAGATCAGAAATTAGATCCATAGGATTGAGAAATGAATGAGAGAAGAGGAAGGACAAGATCTTGAACTGAAGACAAAAGGAAAAGAAATCAAGAGTACATGTAGAGAGGTTAGCCTCAGCAAGAAGAGGCACTCATTATTAGAGACTAAAGGAGAGAGTATGGGATTGTGTAAGGGTTTTGAGATGAAGTGGAAGTAAGAAGAGAGAGCTTGTGGCAAAATGTTCTGTTTTCTCAGTTTCCCCTTAAAAGAAAGAGAAAGGTTCTAGGGTTAGCTTTACACCTGCCCAGAATACCTAAAATGGAGGCGACCACTCAAAAAGAGCTCATAGGAAAGAGACTGATCCAGTCTGTTATTTTTGTGTTGTTTCTTCTTTAAGATTCAGTTGGCTCCAACTAAACAGCAACAAAAAAGTTACTACCACTCATACAGTAGTGCAACGCATAAATTTATTAGGACATTCTGACCTCACTCAGTATGCTTGCAGTCTAATTCTAACTAATCTTATTCCTAGCTAGACACTGAAGGACTGTTTATGATGTTTGCTACTAGAGAGGATTGGCCACCCCTTCTAGAATCAGACATTCTGCAATGGCAATGTAACACTCACAGCAGCCGCTATGGATATGCATGTGTATTTCCAGAGTAAATTCTCAAAATACAAACTCTCTTCCTCAAAGATGAAGCCAAGGCTTTTATTTAAACATCAAAAAGTCAAATCCATAATAGTAACAAAGAAATTCAATGCAGAGAGAACACCCATTCCCAAACCTTCCCTCCTTCAGGTCTCCTCATAAACTCCTTCTGGTAAAATCACTTCCTCTCTCACTCACACTAGCTGTTCTGCTCTGCTCTGCCTGCTGTCTCCCAGCTCTGCCTCACTCTCATTTTCATCTGCACCCTTCTTGCTCCACCCATTCAGCAAACTCCTCCCACCATGGGCTTCATGTAACTCAAGTTATGGGCTTGGCCAGAGTTCAAAACAGGTCACATGGGCCTTTTAAGGAGCAGGGAAAATTTTCAAATTCCCTTACTATTACATATTTCTAAACAGAAATGCTCTTAAGAATGTTTTGAGAATAGTTTCTTGCGCACAAATCACACATTTAGTTGGCAAAATGCCTTTGTGGTTAGAAGGAACAACTAAAAGTGGATAGTCCTGACCTATCTTCAGGAGTTCTCCTCATGGTATGGTTGCATAACCTGGGATCTTCCTGTCAAGATTCTGCAGGCTAACCCAGACATAGATAATTCCCCTATTAGTATTGATCAATTATGGTAATATTGAATTCTTATTGAAACTTACTGAGTATGACATACCTGTTGAGACTTACTGATTGTGGCTTATCTGTTGAGATTTACTCATTGTAAGATAACTATTAAGATCTACTGATTGTGACATAACTATTGAGATTTACTGATTGTTCCAACTATTAGGACTTACTGATTGAGACCTTTATCATCATCATCTCATCATCATCATCTTCAGTATTATTAAATACTAGTACTATATATATATATAAATATATGCATGTATGTATGTACAAAAATTGAGACTCTGTGTCGTTTCTGAACCAATACAAATTTAAATTAAATGAAGTTGCAGCAAATGAATTTTTGGCATCATGAACAGGATTGGTTTAGAAATGCCTTTGTTCTCAAAGAGAACAGCCCCATTGAATGTTGACATTCTAAGGTCTGAAGGTATGACTTATGCATCCCTAGCTAAAGAATGGATCATGGGAATGGACTCTTGGGAATATTGGGAAGGCAAATTGAGGAAAGCAGAACCTCTGGATGTTGTACACTGTTTAGAGAGTATCACTTTTGATAAATGGGAAGATCATTTGACTGTTTGCAGGAGAGGCTGGGCTCTCCGGGCTGCCTATTGGTCTATGCACCAACAAAGGATCAAACTGATAGAGGAAAAAGCTTGAGCCTAGAAATGTATGGATAAAGTGCTCAGTGAAATATTTATGTTACATGAGCAAATGACCCTAAGTGAACAAGCAAGAGGTTATCAATGTGTGACAGAAAAAAGCAGCCTTTAGGTTGTGCATCAGAAACATAGGAAGCAAAAAGGGGAAATAAATACGAAAAGGAACATTTTTGCCTGGTCTCCATATGAGAACCAAGAAAAAAATTGTCTGCTTTGTACAGAGTATTTCTGACAAGCCTCCCTGAGCTTTTTGTATCCTCCCTGTTATTTTTGCATTTGTGTCTCTGTGTAGTGCGATTGAGTATCTGTGTCTAATCTGATGCCCTGTAAGGTTTAGAATGCAGCCAGCCACCAAGGATCACAGATGGACTTTTCTTGGAATGTTGTTATCTCTTTCTCTCCCCCTCTCCTTCTCTTCCTGATTGCAGCAGCATCAGAGGAGCAGATGGATGGGAGAGAGAAAGAGAGAGAAAAATATTTTACTGTTTAGGTTATATGATTTGGTAAAGGCAAGTCCAGGAAGATTTGAGAGTAAATGGTTTGGTAACTATTGAAAAAGTGTTAGTAAAAAAATATTCTTTCTCTCTCAACATTCTAATTCTGACCAAGTTTTGAATGCGGAAGGAGAGACAAGAAAGAAAGATCAGATCAAAGAGAGGCAGATTGACTAGTATTTAATCATTTCATTCATCACATAAAAGAAAAAAGTTTTTATGTACCAAGACACAACAAAGAGGTAAATGAATTCTGGTCATATTTTAAGTGATATGTGCCACTGCTAATCTGATGCTTAAAATATATCAGAATTTATTATACTATTTGTCACTGAGGCAAATTGGGAAAATGAATAGATCTGAAATTTTATAGCTGCGTGACCTTAAGCAAGTTACCTCAATTTAACTTATATGATTGGAAGGTGCCTAAAATAATACCTGGCAGAGGGCAGACTCTATAAATGGTAACTATTGTTATTTCCATAACTAGATATGACCAGTATACAATGCCAATGGTGATGAGATGCCAGATTTTCTATGTAAAGTAATTTGGAAATGCATTCAACAGAACTGGAGTCACCTAACTGGTATTGTGTTTGCTTTCAAGTTTCAATTACATAATATTTTTTCAACTTGGAAAACTTATGTATCATTCAGGTCAAACAACTTTTCATAATTTGGATATTATTACAGCATGAACTGAAAGAAACTAAAACATGTCAAAAATACTGTAAAACCAATTATGTTACTTTATCAACCTATCTAACCCTGTCTTATAATGTTTTATAACTGCCATTTAGAAAATCAGGTATTTCCACCTTTGCCTGTGGTTAAAAAAGAGGTCACAGCTAAAACAATTTGGCTATCACTTATGAAACTTGTAAGATTACTAAGTTATTTGGGATTGCCATTTTAATACTAACACCTAAAGTTGTTAATTGATTACTGTGTATGGAAAGGAGGGGATTGGGTGAAAATCTCATCTGCCCATTCAGAATTGTCTTCCCGTGTGGATGGGGGTCAGCAGGCAGGGGCACTAATATCATTCCCTCCCTGGATTCCATGTCCATTTTTCGTATTTTATAAACTTTCCAAAGCCCCTGCTTACCATCTGTGTGTAAAAGGTTATCAGCCCTGGGAAAAGAACTTGTTTGGGTCACAGAGTTCCTAAACAACGAACTTGGCTTGCTGAGAAGTTGCAAGTTTACGTACAAGAGATAGAAACAATAGAAGGAAAGAGAGGATTCTGGGAAGATAGCAGAGTAGGTCAAAAATTCCAAACTCTCAACATTTTCTCCCACAAAAGAGTTAAAATGTCACCTTAGGGAGAACAAAATGTGATGGAAATAAATAAGAATAGGGACACAACTGAGGTCTTCCTGGGACAATTTGAGATCCAAAGAAAAAATCCCAGGACTGGTTGGACCACATGAAGAGTAAACACCTCCAGGCTAGGGTCCTTTTTAACAATAAGCTGCAAGCTGTTTAAACAACAAGCATCAAGCCCTGGGGTCAGTTGGTTTGAAAGGCTGTCTCAGCCCCCCAGCCACAGGAACTTTCACCCTGGAATAGTAAGGGAGTTGGGCATTTGAGCCTGGGAAGATTGAGGGAACCTGTTCTGATAAGGGATGCCAGACCCAGCTATGCTGCAAAGGGGGAGGGAGAGGGGGTGGAGTGGGCTGTGTCAAGAAAGATTCTGCACACATCTGATGAGTGCAGAAGCAGTGGGGCTGAACATCCCTGGTTGTGGGAACTCAGAAGAGGTCGGAGGTTTGGCTTTGGTTCCAGGCAGGAGTGGAGCACTGAAGATGTGGGGCAAAAAAGGCACCATTTCCCCCCTATTACCCCCAAACTTCCCCCCTATTACCACAAAAAAAATGCAAAGGCAAAGAAGAAAGAATCCAACCATAGAAATAGAGATGACCATGGCTCATCGTCAGAGGAGGATATTGAAGTAAAGAAACCCCCAAAGAGTAATGTCAAATGGTCACTTGCCCAAAAAAATTCTTAGAAGATCCTTAAAAAAGAATTTAAAAATCAAATGACAGAGATGAAGGGAAAACTAAAGAAAAACACAAGAATAATCCAAGGTAATAAAAGGAAAGTCAACCAATTAGAATGAGATCCAGATCTTAAGGAAGAAAATGACATCTTGAAAACTAGAATTGGGCAAAGCAAAGCCAATGAAATTATAAGAGAACAAGAAATAATTAACCAAAATATGAATAATGAAAAAATAGAAGAGAAAGTGAAACATCTTAAAAGAAAAACAACAGATTTGGAGAATGGATCTAGAAAAGAAAATGTAAAAATAATCAGACTAATGGAAAGTTATGATCAAAAAAAGATTTCTGATACAATAATATGAGAAATAATTATGGAAAATTGTGCTGGAGCATTAGAACAAAGAGGGAGAGGAGAAATAGAAAAAATCCATCAATCACCATTTAAAAGAAATCTTATGAGGAAAACTCATAGGAATATCATAGTCATATTTCAAAACCCTCAGCTCAAGGATAAAATATTAAAAATATCAAGATTAAAACAGTTTAAATATGGTGGTGCCAGAATTAGACTCACATAAGACCAGGACCGCAGGTCTTGGAACATAATATATCAAAGAAAAGAACTGGGGCTCCAGCCAAATTATATCATACCTTGCAAGGTTAAGTATTATTCTAAATGAAAAAAAGGATATTTGATAAACTCAGATTTTCAAGATAGTGTTTTAGAAAATCCTGAAATAAATAGAAGATTTGACATATAAGAACCAAGAAAAATATAAGGTACGTACCAAAGACTAAGGGATCCATAAGGAAAGAATGTTTATATACATATATTTTTATATATGTATATATATACATATAAATATATGTATATATAATGTAAAATGTATGTCTAATATTCTTGCTAATAATGGGGCAGCTTATAAGTAAGACTGGAGCATAACCTTTTGGGGTGGGAGGGGGCGGAATGGACATTCAGTGAAATAGGGGACTTTCAAACATTCCTGATGAAAAGTCCAGAGCTAAACAGAAATTTTGATTTTCAACTACAAGAATCAAGAGAAACATTAAAAAATGCAAACTTGAAAGAAAAAATCAGTTATTCAATAAAGTTAAATTGTTTACATCGCTGCACAATTAGGAGTATACATAGATAGAGGGTGCAAACATAAGTTGACATTGATGGGATGATATAAAAAATTAAGGAGTGAGAAAGAAATTATACTGGGAGAAAAGGGAAGGGAGAGGCAGAATGGGGTAAATTACAACATGTGAAGAGGCATAAAAGACCTATTACACTTGAGGAAAATAAGGGAGGGAGTTAAGCATTGCTTGAACCTTACTCTGCATTTGGCTCAGAGAGGGAATAACATACATACCCAACTGGGTATCTTGCCCTGTAGAGAAGTAGCAGGAGAGGGGAACAAGAAAAGGGGAGTGATGATTGAAAGAAGGGAAGACTGAGGGAAGCTATCAGCAGAAGCAAAACACTGTTGAGAAGAGATAGTGACTAAAGGAGAGAGAGAATGAGAATGAGAATGGGATGAACTCACCCATAAAATGGGTGATAACAGAGAGCAGAGTGGATCAAAAACCTGAATCCTACAATTTATTGGTTACAAGAAATACACTTGAAGAATAGCGACACAAATAGAGTAAAGGTAAGGCACTGGAGCAGAATCAATTAGTCTTCAGTTGAATTTTAAAAAGTAGGGGTAGCAATAATGGTCTCAGAAAAAGCAAAAGCAAAAAATAGATTTAATTAAAAGATACAAGGAAGTAAAATACATCTTTCTAAAATGTACCATAGATAATGAAGTAATAACAATACTAAACACATATGCACCCATAGTAAAGCATCCAAATTTTTTAAGGAAAAGCTAAATGGGTTACAGAAGGAAACAGACAATAAAATTATATAATGGAGGACTTCAAATTTGCCTTCTCAGAAACAGATAAATCTAATGAAAAAAATAAACAAGAAAGAAAGGAAGGAAGATGAATAGAATTTTAGAAATGTTAGATATGATAGATCGATGGTGAAAAGTAAATGGAGATAGAAAGGAATATACATTTTTCTTAGTGACACATGGCACATACAAAAACTTTGACCATGTATTAGGGCATGAAAACCTCACGACCAAATGCAGGAAGGCAGAAAGATTAAGTGTAGTTTTTTCAGATGCAATAAAAATTACATTTTATAAAGAGGCATGGAAAGATAGATTAGCAATTACTTGAAAACTAAATAATCCAAAAAATTATGGGTCAAAGAATAAATCATAGAAACAATAATTTCATCAAAGAAAATGATATCGAGGAAACAACATACCAAAATATATTGTATGCACCCAAAGCAGTACTTAAAGGGAATTTTGTATCTCTAAACGCTTACTTCAATGAAATAGGAAAAGAGCAAATCAATGAATTAGGCATGAAACTTAAAAAGTTAGAAAAAGAACAAATTTAAAATTCACAATTGAACACCAAACTGGAAATGCAGAAAACCAAAGAGAGAGTAATAAAACTGAAAGTAAGAAAACCATTGAACTAATAAATAAAACTAGACACTGGTCTTATGGTTCAGGGGAACAATAAAATAGATAAAACATTGGTTAATTTGATTTAAGAAAAGAAAGAAAAAAACAAATTACCAGTACCAAAAAAGAGAATCATCACCAATGAAGAGGAAACAAAAGCAATAATTAGGAACTTTCTTTTTGCCCAATTATATGCCAATAAATCTGATAATCTAAGTGAAATGTGTGAATATCCACAAAAATGTAAATTGCTCAGATTAATAAAAGAAAAAATACAATATTTTAAAAACCCAATCTTAGAAAAAGGAATTAAACAAGCTATCAATGAACACCCTAAAAAAATTCCCAGGGACAGAAGAATTTCAGAAGTGAATTCTACCAAACTTCTAACGAACAATTTATTCCAAAACTATGCAAACTATTTGAGAAAATAAGCAAAGAAAGAGTCCTATCAAATTCCCTTTTTGACACAAACATGGTAATAATACCTAAACCAGGAAGAGTCAAAAAAAAAAAAGAAAGAAAGCTATATATCAATTTCCCTAATGAATATGCAAAAACTTTAAATAAAATACCTTCAAGGACATTACAGCAATATTTTCACAAGGATCATACACTATGACCAGGCAGAATTAATCCCAGGAAGGCAGGACTGGGTCAATATTGGGAAAATTCTTAGCACAATTAACCATATCAATAAGAAAACCAACAGAAATCATATATTATTTCAATAGATGAAAAAATGCTTTTGACGATGTACAGCACTCATTAAAAAATATTATTAAAAATACCGCAGACCATAGGAATAAAAGGACTCTTACTTAAAATGAGAAAATCCTCAGTAGGCGCTATCTGCAATGGGGAGAAGCTAGAAAGCTTCCCAACAAAATCAGGAGATGGGCAAGGATTCTTATTATCACCACACTTATTTAATATTATACTAGAAATATTAGCTACATCAATAAGAGAAGGGGGAAAAAATAAAGGAATTAGCACAGGCAATGAGGAAACACAACTATCACTCTTTGCAGATGATATGATGATACAATGTAAGAATCCAAAAGAATCAAATAAAAACCTAGCTGAAATAATTAGTAACTTTAGGAAAGTTGCAGAATATTAAACCCATATAAGTCATCAGTATTTCCATATATCATCAACAAAGCTTATTAGCAAGAGATAGAAATAAAAATTCCATTTAAACTAACTGTGGACAATATAAAATATTTGGGAGCATACCTATCAATTCAAACTCAGGAACTATTTGAACACAATTACAAAACACTCTTCACAGAAATAAAACCAGATCTAAACAATTAGAAAAATAGCTATTGGTCATGGGTAGGCCAAGACAATATAACGAAAATGGCAACTCTACTTAAATTTAATTATTCAGTGCCATATCAATCAAACTACCAAAACACTATTTTACAGAGCTAAGAAAAAATAAAAAACTATTCTGGAAGAACAAAAGATTCTTCCTTTCTTCCCAATCAAGTGAACTAATGAAAAAAATTACAAAGGAAGGCAGCCCAAATTTGCTAGATCCCAAACTATATTATGAATTGGTAGTCATCAAATTGAGTCATGACTAAGAAATAGGGTGCTGGATCATGGAAATAGATTTGGTACACAAGACATAAAAGATATAATAGTAAATGACTATGATAATCTAATCCCAGCTTCTGGGTTTAAAAACTCACTATTTGAAAAAAATGCTGTGAAAATTGGAAAACAGTATGGCAGAAACTATGTATGGAACATCTTACCCCATATGCCAAGATCAGCTCAAAATGGAAACATGATTTATACCTAAAGAGTGATAGCATAATAAAATTAGGAAAGCAAGAAATAATTTGCCTGTCAGGTCTACAATGAAGGAAATAATTTTTGACCAACCAAAATAGAGAGCACTACATGATGTTAAATGGGTAGTTTTGATTACATTAATTTGAAAAGATTTTACACAAATAAAACCAATGCAACCAAAATTAGAAGGAAAGCAGAAAGTGGCAAAGAACAATTTTTACAGAGCAAGTGTCTCTGATAAAGGCTTCATTTCTTAAATACATAGAGAACTGAGTCAAATTTATAAGAAAACAAGTCATTCCCCAATTGATAAGTGGACAAAAGATATGAACAGTCAATGTTCAGATGAAGAAATCAAACTATCTATAGTCATATGAAAATGCTTTAAATCATTATTGATTAGAGAAATACACATTGAAACAACACTGATGTACTACCTCATACATCAGATTGGCTACTATAATAGAAAAGGAAATGATAAATGTTGGAGGGGATGTGGGAAACTAGGATATTAATACACTTTTGGTAGAGTTGTGAACTGATCCAACAATTCTAAAGTGGAATTTGGAACTATGCCCAAAGGGCAATGAAAAGATAAATCCTAGGGATTTATGAAGCTGTGTGTACTCTTTGATCCAGAAATACCACTACTAGGTCTGTATCCCAAAGACATCATTAAAGAGGGAAAAGGACCTACATGCACAAACATATTTATAGTAGCTTATTTTATGGTGGCGAAAAATTGGAAATTGAAAGGATGTCCATTAATTGGGGAATGGCTGAATAAGTTAAGGTATTTGAATATAATGGAACTATACCAGAAGAAATGATGAGCAGGTGGATTTCAGAAAAACCTGGAAAGACTTACACAATCTGATGCAAAGTGAAGTGAGGAGAACCAGGAGAACATCGTACACAGTAACAGCAACATTGTGCAATGATCAGCCATGAATGACTTAACTCTTCTCATCAATACAATTATCCAAGAAATTCTAAAGGACTCATAATGGAAAATGCTGTCCACATACTGAGAAAGAACTGATGGAATCTGAATGCAGATCAAAGCAAGCAACTTTCATGTTGTTTATTTTTATGTGTTTTTTTTCTTTTTCATCTGTTTCTTCTTTCATAATATGGTATGTTTTACATTATTGAACATATATAATCTGTATCAAGTTACTTGCCATTTTAGGGAAGGGGGAGAGGATGGGGAGGAAGAATTTTTTAAGTGAATGTTAAAAATGCTCTTCTTATGTAATTAATAAAATTCTATTTGAAAAATTATTGGACTACCTAAAAACCGTGATCCGAAAAAAAGAATCTAGATATCATATTTCAAGAAACTATGAAGCAAAAAATTATAAAAGGATAACTTAGAACCAGGAGGCAAAATCAAAATTGAAAGAATCCAACAATCAGTTCCTCAAAGGGATCAAAAAATGAAAACTTCCAGGAATACTATAGCCAAATTCCAGAGCTCCCAGGTCAAAGAGAAAATATTGCAAGGGGTCAGAAAAAAACCATTCAGATACCATAAAACTACAGTAGGATCACACAAGATTTAGCAGCTTCCACAAAAAAAAAAAGTACTGAAGAACTTGGAATATTATATCCTAAAAAGCAAAGTAGGATTGCAACCAAGGATAACTTAGGAAGTAAAACTGAGTATAATCCTTCAGAGGGAAAATAGACACTTAATAAAAGAGAGAGATTTCAAGCATTCCTGATGAAAAAACCAGGGCTGAATAGAATTTGAATTTACATTAAAACAAAAAATTCAAGTGAAGCATTAAATGTAAACATGAAAAAGAAATCACAAGGGATATAATCAAACAAAATTATATACATTTCTATGTAGGAAAATGATACATGTAATTCCTAAGAATTTTATCATTATTAAGGTAGTTAGAAGGAGTCTACAGAGAGGGCATTGATTTGAGTTGATTATGGTGAAATGATCTCAAAAAAAAATGAAGGGATGAGAAAGAGGGATGTCCTGAAAGAAGGGGAAAGGGAGAGAAAGAATGGGAGAAATTATCTCACAAAATAAGGTGCACAAAGAAGAGCTTTCACAATGGAGATGGAAATGAGAGGGGAATGCCTGGACAATGCTAGAACATCATTATCATCCAAATTGGTTCAAACAGGGAAGAATATATATTCAGTTTGGGTATAGAAATCTATCTTACCCAACAGGGAAGTAAGAAGGAAAAGGGTTAAGAGGAGGGAGTGGTGGAGTAAGGGAAACAGTGGTGAGAAGAAAAACAACCTTTTGAGGGAAGGCAAAATAAGAAAAATAAGATGGAGAGAAATACACAGTAACAATAGCAATGAACGTGAATGGGAAGAACTCATGAATAAAGCAGAAACAGCAGTATGTATTAGAAACCAGTATCAAAAAATGTGTTTATAAGAAACATACTTGAAAAAGAAAGACATACACAGAATTAAAATAAGGAGCTGGAGCAAAGGCAATATGGTGCAGCTGAAGTAAAAAAAAAAAGAGTAGGGGTGGCAATCATGATCTCAAAACAGAAGTAAAAATAAATCTAATTAAAGAAATAATTAGTGAAAATATATTTTGTTATTAGGTTACACAATGAAGTAATATCAGTACTAAATGCATTATGTGCCAAATGGCAGAGAAACCAAATTCTTAAAGGAAAAGTTAAATTAGTTACAGCAGGAAATAGACAGTAAAACTATACTAGTGGGGGACCTCAACATTCCACTCTCAAAGCTAAATAATTCTAACCATAAAATAAAAAAGAAAGAAGTTAAGAAGACAGAATATCTTAAAAGTGAGATCTCTGGGGGGAAAAAAATTGAATAAAAATAGAAAGGAGTAAAACTTTTTCTCACATGTACAAAAATTGACTAGACTTGTCCTAAATTGACCAGACTGATAAAAGATGAAACAGAATACTTAAACTTAACTCTATCTTAGAAAAAAGGAATGAAACAAGCCATAAACAAGCTCCCTAAGAAAAATCCCCAGAACCAGATGAATTTGACAAATGAATTCTACCAAACATTTGAAGAACAATTAAATTATAATACTACACAAACTATTTGGGAAAAATAGACAAAAGATTCCACCAACTTCCTTTTATGACACAAATATAGTTTTAATGTCTAAAGCAGAAAGAGCAAAAACAGAGAAATAAAACTATGAACCAATTTCCCTAATGAATATTGACTCAAATGTTTTAAATAAAATAGTTACAAGGAGATTATAGCAGTACTAGGAATGCAGGGCTGGTTCAATAGTAGAAAACTATAAGCAAAATTGACCACATCAATAACAAAATCAACAGAAATCATATGATTATCTTAATAGATGCAGAAAAGACTTTTGACAAGATATAAAACCCATTCCTAGAACACTAGAAAGCATAAATGCAACACATATACATATAGCACAAATACATTAATGCAACATCCATTTTGAGAAATGCTAAAAAAAAAAAAAATAAGAATAAATGGAGCTTTCCTAAAAAAATGATAAGTAATATCTATCTAAAACCATTATCAGTATAGATAAAAGCATTGGGCAGCTAGGTGGTGCAGTGGATAGAGCACCAGTGCAGGAGTCAGGAGGACCTGAGTTCAAATCTCAACTCAAACACTTGACACTCACTAGCTGTGTGACCTTGGGCAAGTCACTTAACCCCAATTACCTCATCCTGGGTCATCTCCAGTCATCATGATGAATACTTGGTCACTGGATTCAGATGGCTCTGGAGGAGAAGTAAGGCTGGTGACCTGCACAGCCCTCCCTCACTCAAAACAAAGTCAAGTGCAAGTCATGTCATTATTTCTCTGAAGACATGGTCTTCTTCGGCAATGAATGATGAACACACACACATAATCTTGTGGCCATATTATTTGACTCTGGGTCCCCCTCTGACCCTCTGAGTCAAAGAGGATGGAGAGAAAATGAAGAGGTAGACCTAATGAGACAATGAAGAATGAAGGAGGGTCATAAGACAACAGGTGAGGATAAAAAGTCATGAATTCCTATTCATTTGTCATTGTCATTTGACAATAGAGAATGGGTGAAGGTGAATCATGAATGCCAAGGCCCCAAAGGAAGGATCATTTCCTCCCCACACAAGGCACCTAAAAGATATCTCTGTTATAGCCTCCAAGGTCATACCTAACATGTACCTCTTGAACTTCTTTTGCTCTGATATTGGCAGCCCCTTGGTCCTGGACTGTTTCTTCCTCAAACCTACGAATATGACTTCAGATTACAGGCCTTGGACTCATAGTAAGAAACTATCTATGATCACAGAATCACAGATATAAATCTGAAACGGACTTTATCTAGTCGAGAGCTTCTTAAATTGTGGATCATGATCCCCATACAGTTCATAACTGAATGTGGGGGGTCACAAAAAATTTGGCAACAGTAAAAGTTTTCTGAATGCACAACTGTAACTCCAATGCAATACCCATAGCAACTGCTATGAATATACTTGCTTATTTCCAGGGTAAATTCACAAAATATAAATAACTCTCTTCCTCAAAGACAAAACCAAGATATTTAGATATTCAGATACCAGAAAGCCAAATCCATCATAGTAACAAAGAAGTTTACACACATCACCAATCCAGAGAGCAGCAACATCCCCAAGCTTTTCCTCCATTAGGCCTTCCCACAAACAAGCTCTCCTAGCCAAAATTCCTCCCTCTCTCACTCAGGCTACCTGCTCTGCCTCAGCTCTACCTAGCTCTCTCCCAGCTCTGTCTCACTCTCACTTCCTTCTCCACCCTTCCTGCTCCACCCATTCAGCAAGTTCCTCCCACATTGGTTCCATGTGACACAAGCTGTGAACTGGTTCAAAGCTCAAAGCAGGTCACACTGACCTATTTAGGGGCAGGGAAAATCTTAAAATTCCTTTAACATTACAACAACGACCAAAAATTAATTCAAAATCAAACGTGTAATGAATCAAAGGTGTTTCTGACAGTGTTTGTCCGTGTTGCATTGCACAACTTCACTGCAGTCTTGTCTATGAACACACAATGTGCACACTTTGCACTGCGCATGCTATCACACAACACAACATCAATAAATGCTTCCAGAAACACCTTGACTCAGATTCGAGACTATTTCATGTTATGAATTGCAGTGTTTTTACTGTACATACAAAGTTTTCTGCTCTTACAGAAACATAATATTTCAATTACAGAGTATAAAAATGTTTAATATTTTCCTATCATCATTACTTAGCATGTAAGTATCAAATGAGTATATCTTTGGATTAGATCGTGTTAGAATGTTTGATTTTTAAAGTTGTTGTCATCATCTACTTTTACATAAGCATAAGTGTTTAATTGCAACAAGTTAAAACAAAAGCCCTTTAAAAATATTTCTCCCATCACTGCCATATGTGTATGTAAGCGTGAACATCAATTTTTTAAATTAAGCAGAAACAAATGTAATTTCATAAACTAAACCTAATATTTAATTGAGAAATTATTAGCAATATTTACTTATATTTTAGGACAAAATATTTTTTCATTATGGATAAGTGACTAAATTTAGATAGAAGAGGTAGAAATACTGAGGACAATGTGGCAGAGTCTTCTCTACCAGACTGTAGTACACCTAAATTGACAAGAAAAAGAAAATATATCAAATCATTTTTTGCAATATGGATTTACTTCTAATAATGATAGTGATGTGGAAAACCTCTTTGCTCTATTTGTAATGAAGTTTTGGTTGCAGAGAGCATGAAATCAGCCAAACTAAAATGACATCATAATACCAAGCATGCAGTGTACTGCAACAAACTAAAGGAGTATTTTGAATGACTTTTAAAATCTTCAAATAAAGAAAAATTATGTTTTGAGAAATTTGCTATTGTCAAGGAAAAGTATTTACTTGAAGTTTATGAAACTTCTTATTTAACTGCAAAAATTAAAAATCCCTATGTGACAGGAGATCCCATTGTACTAATATTGCTATTAAAATGTCAGCAATAGTTCCTGAAAAAAACTATAGCAATGAAATTCATAAAATTCCTTTATCAAATGATACTGTTTTCAAAAGAATTTCTAAAATTAGTAATGACCAGTTCCAGCAGCTTCTTACCAAGCATAACGGCAGTCCAAAGTATGCAACTCAGTTAGATGAAACAACTGATACTTCTAACATGGCACAGTTGTTGCATAACATAAGATATGTTCATGAAGGAAGCATACCTGAGAAATTATTGTTTTGTCACCCTTTGGAGGGGCATGCAAGAGAGGAAGTTAAAGGCAATGAGCTTTTCCCAAATGAAAGTTTACACTGGAAAAATTACTCTGGAGTCTTGACAGATGGCACAGAAGCAATGATGGGCAAATATGTTGTATTTGTAGCAAATGTTAAAGCTGGTGGCAACAAATTCCCAAAGGCACTGCCTGATCCATTTGGAGGCACTCCTGAACAAAAAAATATCACCAGAGTCAGATGTTGTGTTTCAGCGATACTATCAAAATCACTAACTTCATTAAAAGCTGTACCTTTAGGAGTCATTTGTTTTCAAACCTTTGGAAAGACCTGGACTCCAATTACAAAAGCTTATTGTGACATGCAGAAGTAAAGTGGCTCTCGAGAAGATGAAGTTTAAACAGATTATTGAAACTGAAAGATGAAGTTGTTATATTTTTGACTGAGCAGAAATCTGATTTTGTTCATTTTTTTCATAATGACTTATGACTTTCAAAACTGTATTATTTGTTGAATTGTTTTTGAAAAACTTAATGATTTAAATGTTATTTCAAGAAAAAAATTATAACATATTTATGTAAAAAGATAAAATTGAAAGTTTTACTTAAAAAGGCAACATATGGAAGAATAGGATGGAAAATGTTTTTTTGGAAATGTTTACAGCTACAAGTGATTTTATAATTGAAAATAACTTTCCAAAAGATTTAATTATAAGAGTTATAATTAATCATCTGAAATTTGGAGACACAGTTTCAGAAATACTTTCCTTCAAATTTTGATTCTAAAAAAATAAGTTGGGTTCATAAACCATATTCTATTGAAATAAAAAAACCTGTCACCTACCATTAAAAGTTCAAGAAGAATTTGTCAAGTTATCAAGTGACACAGCTTTAAAAGTTGAGTTTACTAAAAAATCATTAAACAAAATTTTGGTTTGGAATTAGGACAGAATTTCCAACCATTTCTGAAATGGCCCTAAACATACTTCTGCCATTTTGTAAAACATATTTATGCAAAGAGGCATTCTCAGCATTGGTAATCATAAAAATCAAAATATCGATCAACTCTGGAAAACATTGAAGACATTCTTTGTCCTGCAGTATCAAATATTCTGCCAAGATTTAATTCTTTATGTAAAAATAAACAAGCACATCCATCTCATTAGTATGCAAATTTGCTTTCATCTTTAATAAATGCTAAAACTATATGTATACCAAAGAATTGTATTAAAATAAATTTCTTTATGATTTATTATCAGCAAATGTTTGATTTGTATACCTATATACCTGGGTTGCATAACAATTTCTTGAGTGAAGAGGGGTCGAGAGTGGAAAAAGTTTAAAAAGCCCTGATCTAGTCTAACCTTCTCATTTTACAGACAAGGAAACTGGCCTGAAGAAACTAAGTGATTTATTTTTTATATAGAACTAGTTCTGGAACTAGAAAAGATCTTAGAGCTCATCTAGTTCAAACTTCATTTTAGAGATTAGAAAAATGAGACTAAGTGGCTCAGTCAAGGTCAAGTAGTAAGTGGCTGAGCCAAAATTTGAACCCAAGTTCTCTGACTCCAAATAGGAGGCTTATATTACTGTTTCACCCTCTCTTACTGGAGCCTTACAAAAACCTATGAAGGAACTCCAGTCAGATGATGATGTTCAGCTGAGAAATTCTCATGTTCATAGAAAATACAAAATAGCAGAATAATGGAAAGTCATTACCCTTCCCTAATAGTTGAAAGTTGGAACAATTTGCTAGTTTGCAAAAAAAGCTAGAAAAATGGTTGGGATCTTGCAAAAGCAATATACCACGACCACTCATAGGGTAGTTGAAAGAACTTTCTGATGATTATGACAATGATGAAGAGTCAGCCAAATAGGTTTTCAAAAGGGCATGTCTAGAAGTCATAAATGGATTATTGCAGCTAAACAATGGCTTAAAAGGAGATGATCCGGAGAATTATTTGAATGTAGAGAAATTAACATGCTTGTACTTTCCTGATGTCATGAAATTTAAATGGTCTAAGGGAGACCTTCGTTTGAATTGGTTGTAAGTATAATATATCAATACTACATTATGTTATATATAACCCATATAATTGTTTAAGAGTATACTTCCTTGCCATACATATCACTTGATGTTGAAATAACTAATGAGGTTTGCAAGTTCTCTACAAATATTATCTCATTTTGTCTTCAAAACAATCCTGGGAGATAAGTACTATTATTACCCTCATTTTATAGATGAGGACTCTGGGGTAAACAGAGGTTAAATGACTTACCCAGGGTTATACAACTAGTAATCATCTGAGGTCATCCTTGAACTCAGGTCTTCCTGATTCCAGTTCTAGAACTCTAGCCATTTAGTCACCCAACTAATATCTCATGCTATCTATTATGTACCAAATACATACTACTTCTTTGGTGTACATTATATAAATGCCATAAATACTTTATGTAATAATAATAATTGTAACATTTACATAGCACTTCACAAATATTATCTCACTTTACCCACATACTTTGGGAAGTAGGCGCAGAGAGAAGCTAAGTGTCTGCCCAGGGTCACATAACTGTGTCTGAGGCCAAATCTGAACTCAAGTCTTCTTCATTCCAGGTCTAGTATTCTATCTACTGTGTCACCTAGCAGCCTCTAGTATTATGTTTCTGCGTGTGCTCTGTATGTGTTGTCTTTCTCCATGAACACTTAGATTTTTTTTCAGTCTTCTTCCATACTGACACTGCATGAACCGTGAACACTCTGCTACTCTATGAGGAGATCACTGTTCAGTAGTTCCCTCAGGTACTTCTTGTAGTCTTCCATTTCAGAAAGACAAATTTTCCCAAACCACTTTTGAAGTCATTGTTAATTGATAAATTAAAATGTGTGCATTGTTCCATGCTCACATTACACCTCCTACTCATGTAGCAAAAGCATACCAACTTTCCGTCAGAAGACACCAATTCTACTCTTGGATAACTCTAACCGTTAGGTAGATTTTCATTGCCTCAAGCCAGGAAGAACAAGTCTGATCTCCCAAGCACAAGGTAGTCTTCAAATATTCTCCCCTGTCTTCTTTTTTCCAGGTTAGACAGTAAATTAAGAAGCATTGACTAAATTCTTATTATGTGCTAGGTACTACTGCAGACAAGAAGAAAGGCAGTCCCTACCCTCAAGGAGATTACATTCTAATGAAAAGACAACACATAAAAGGGAGGAGGAAAAGGTAAGGTACCCACATGGAGACATAGTGGCAAAGTCCAGAGACTCAGAAGAAGACCCAGGAGAGGAATGGAAAAAAGACTATTGGAGAGAGAATTCTGAAAAGATGGCAGAGTGAGTCGGAATACTCCAAGCTCTCCAAATTTGCTCCACAAACAAGACAAAATAGTACGTCAATGAAAAGACCAGGACCAAATAGAAAATTTGACATACAATATCTAAGAGAAATATAAGGTAAACATCAAAGACTAATTATAAGGGACTCAATAAGGACAAAATGTTTACTCTACATGTGGAAATGTAAACCATATGTCTAAGACTGTCATTAGTAATTGGACAACTTGAAAGAGTGGGGTAGAACTGAGTATGATGTGATTCTAAAAAGCAAAATTATTATATAGGAAGGTAAAAAGAGCAATTTAGAAATGGAGGGCAAGAAGAACTGATACAGAATAATTAGATGGGGGAGGAGGGCAGGTATTTCTGGAACTCTACTCTGATGGGAAGATATGTCTAGAAGAGTATAAAAGTCTTCTAGATTCAGAAAGAAATGAGGGGCAAGGAGATAAGGAAGAGGGAGAATATAAGGGAAGGACAGAGAATAGGATAAGGGGCACAGGTAACAGAAGAGTATGCAGGTTAATGGAAATGGGATAAAGAGGGAACAACATATATATTTAATATATATAAAATAATACATATATAATACATATATAAAAATCTTCTAAATTCAGAAAGAAGAGGGTAAGGAGATAGGGTAGAGGGAAAGGATAAGGGGATTCTCAGAGAGGGGATAGATTAAGGAATAGAAGGGAAAAATAGTAAGTAGAGGAGTGAAGAAGGATAGGGATAGAAGGATAGAGAGGAAAATAGGAAGGAGTAAAATATAGAACAAGTAATTATAGTTTAGAATGTGAATGAGATAAACTTATCCATAAAATGTAAATAGATAGCAAATTAAAAATTTAAATCTGTTGCTATTAGGAAATGCTATAAAAATGAGAGATACACAAACATAAAGTAAAGGTCAGGAGTAGAATTTATTATATAAAAAAATTATTATGTAAAAAAGCAGGGACAGTAATCATGATCACAGACAAAGATAAAGTTAAAATTAGATTTAATCAAAAGATAAAAATAGGGAAAGTACATTATGTGTTAGCATATTAATAGTTTTGGACCATATAAAATAACGAGATGGTATAAATAATGAGAGTATGCTTGCTGAAACAGAGGAACTATACTAACATAAATACAAAACCCCTTTTACACAAAGTTAGGTCTAAATATTGAAGTAATATTTATTGTGCATGGGTAGGTAAAGCTAATAAAATTTTTAAAATGACAATTTTACCTAACAAATCTATTTATATAATACCATTCCAATTAAATTACTAAAAACACTTTTTTTAAAGCTGTCCTGGGATCCTCCCCAAAATGGAATTCCTAGGAGAAATTCACCAATGGAGAAGGGCAGAGAATTGCTCTAGGGAAAGAAGGTTGTAACTTCTAAAGGAAGTTCCAGGGTTAAAGGCAGCTAAAGTGTGATAGTAAAGTCCTGAGTGTCAGAAGCAGAGTTACAGAAGAAATAAATAAATATCCCCAATTGATCTTCACATGACATTGTTTCCAGTGTCACCATCATCATGGGTGCTCTCCCCTGAACACATTCCAATTTGTCAATATCAGTCATCAGATGTGATATCAAGAATTAGACACCCTACTTCAAATGTGATCTGGTCAGGGAAAGCTCTATAGCCAATGAAACTATCACTTATGTTCTAGACATCATGTCTCAATTAATGCAGTCTAGTTGCATTCATTTTTTGACTTCTAAAGGTAAACTTCTCCAACTTCCTTTTGTAACTAAACCTAAGTGTAGAATTTTACATTTTACTTATTAAATTCTATCCTTTTAGAATAAAAAGAACATAATGTAGTGGATATAATCTTGGGCATGAAGTCAGGAATACCTGGATTCAAATCTTGCCTTTGACACCTACTAGTTCTGGGGTCCTAGGCAAATTACAACCTCTCTGAGCCTTATGTAACTCCCTAGGATTTATCTACTACATCACTGACATTTGGATTCTCCTTTGGTATTTTGAGTTCGCACAAAGGGAATTTCCCCATACAGACTAAATTTTTAGTCTGCTAAGATCTTTTTGAATCCTGTCTGACATATTAACTATTTCTCCTATCTTTGTGACATCTGAAAACTTGATAAGCATTTTATCTATGCCTTAATCCAAATTATTTATTAAAATGTTGAAAATAATTGAGTTCTACTTCACTAGAAACTTACCTCTTCATTAACATTGATCCATTACATGTGCTTTGGGTTTGATCATTCAACTAATTCTAAGTATACCTCACTATTGCTATAAACATAAATGTTTATCTATATGGCCCAGAAGGATAGATGAAAGAATATGTCAAACTATTTTATTAAAATATACTTATAGTACATCTATGGTAGTCCTCTGATCTGATAAGCTTGTCAAAAAAAGAAGTGGAGCTAGTTTTTCATGACCTCTTTTATCTGGCCCTTTGTAATCACTACATCTCCTAAAAATGTTCATAAACCATTCCTTTCAATAGTACTTTCTAAAATTTTGCCCCAAAACTTAAAGAATTCAGTCTTTGTCCTTTTTGATTAACTGGAACATTTGCCACTTTCTAGTCTTATGGAATCTCTCCTATTATCTAGTGTCTTCAAAAATTACTGACAGCTTATCTACAGTTAGATTTGCCAATTCTTTCAGTACCTTGAAATGAATATAGTTCATTTGGGCCTGGTGACAAATTCTTTAAAGGCAGCTTTCTTGCTATCTCCTTTTATCTTAGGTCTCAATCCCCTCAACTCAACCCCCTACTGGTCCCCATCTGTAGATCTTTGGTTAAAAAAAAAAGGAAACTGTTGCTAGCCTTGAGTACTTCTGTCCAGTCTCCTTTCTCAGTTATCCTCATCTGTCTTATCTAACTCCAAGAGTCCTATCTTTTCTTTTCCTTTATTCCTTTGGCTAAATTCTAAGAGTAGAGAATAGACGAGGATCATCACTTGTATGTAATAGGTCCACTTTCCATATAAGGTCACTTTCCTCAGACTTTCCCCTGAAACTGCCAGAGGGAAGAAAAGGCAATGGGGGGGGGGGGAAGCAAAGAAAATAATATTTATGTCTACCTGGATTTACTGATACCTCTTATGTGCCTAATCCTGTGTGCAGTTTTACTGCAGGGACAATGCTCCTCGGGAAGTTCACTAGAGTTGGGATGGAGTTGGGGTGGAGATGAAGATTGAAAAACAAAACAAGACAGGATATAAATTATCAAATTTGGTATAGGTCAATATTTCCTAACAGTCCTGAGTAGTGACAAAAAGTCAATGCTAGAGATGTTTCTTTCTAAAATATAAAATGAGAAAATTATTTCAACATAAAAACAGATTAGCTTCTATTTCACTTCAAAATTTCCCCAAGCCTCAGACCTCAAAGATCAGCCTTCAATTTTCAGTCTTGAAATATGTCAGTGAATTGCAAGTCCCAAAGGAGTAGCATGTCACTGAAGGCAAAGTCCATGGCAATTATAGTCTCCAATGTCAGTCTATGCAAGCCTCTGGGGACCAAGGAACTGCAAGATTTTGATCCTGTTAGAAAAGTGTTGGATATTTTTTCTCCTCTCATCCAAAAAGAGGTAGAAAGAACTAAAATCCCATTAGAGATGAAAAATGAGAATTATGTTTAAGGAAAATGGTACTTTCTTGTGCCTGCACGTATCACAGAGAGAAAAGGTGGGAGATCTAGATACCTCACGGTGTCACATTATCTAGTGTCACTGCTGCTATGGCCACTGTCATGACCATGAATTTACAAGAGAAGGAAGGTTGAGGGCAAGAGGGTAGTAACTGTACCTGCATCCTGTCTGAGGATAACCACAATAGGACTCCCACCCCAATCTATTTCCAGCTGCCTCTCTTTCTGAGTTTATTTTCCATTGCCTTGTTTGTCTGTGTGTGTACACTGTTGTTGTTGTTATAGACAATCAGTTCACTTTCTATATTTGCCAAGTGTTCTCAAAAAGAGATAGATAAGTTTTACTAAGGAACTTTTCTGTGACTATGGGTATATCCTTGTAGGGATTAAAGGAACTTGAGGAACTCATTATGGTCACTCTGGAACCCAAAGAGAGAGAAGAAAAATCTCCTTCCAAATTACAAGGGATATCTGCAAAGGGATCTACATGAACCAATGAGACTTTACTAAGGAAAATTAGAACCTCCCCAAAAAAAGCAAGGAAAAGAAAAAAACAATGCAAATCCAGACCTAATGGATTCCACTGGGCAAAAGAAATTAGCAGACAGGGAAAGAAAGACTTGGTAAACATAAGGAACTTCCTTGGAGACAGTAGCCTGACAAAAGTTCCCTTTCCCATTGTTCCCTCTTGGACAGACTAAAAAGTATCATCTTTTTCTCCCCTCTGTCAAAGTGGAAGGTAGTGACTACAGGGAAAGTTTAAGTCTGAAGAGAGGAGTTGGAAAAGAATGATACCACTCACTTGAGAGTGGGGGTTAGAGAGAAAGTATAGCTTTCCATTGCAACCAAAACCTTCCAACCCTTAGCCACTGCTAAAGAAAAAATGAAATATTGTGGGGGGAGAGGGAGGGGGAAAGGGAGGCAGACTGACTTTCAAGTGCTATACAAATATGAGAGGAGGAGGGAGAATCAATTCAATTAAACATGCATTTTATTGAACACTTAGTTTGTTTAAACTAAACTCTGAAGGTGGGGAATACAATGATCAAAAAAAGTCTCAAGGGGAGGAGCCAAGATGGCGGAGTAGAAAGACACACATACGCTAGCTCCGAACCCACAGCCCATAAAATATCTGTAAAGAAGAACTCCCAACAAATTCTGGAGCAGCAGAAGCCACAGAACAATGGAGCAGAGGAGATATCTGTTCCAGAGAGCCCTGAAAACCTGACGCGAAAGGTCTATCGCACACCAGACCTGGAGCTGAACCTAGCCCTGCCTTGGCCGCGTGGCACCAAGGGGAGCAGATCCAAGCAGGCTTCAGAGACAGAATTTCCAGCAGCTGCGCAGGTCCCTCCACCACAGGTGACAAGGGTCAGTGAGAGAGTCTTTTTCACTGGTCGAGAGGGAAGTGGGGTGTCCCATGGCTCAGGGCCCCTCGGGAGGCAGTAGCGGGAGTAGCAGCAGACAGGGGCTTCCCAAGCAGGCAGGAGCCTGGATTCATTGTTGAAGGTCTCTGCATAAACCCCCTGAGGGAATTGAGTCCCGTGTGGCGGCCCTGCCCCCACCTAAGCACCTGAACTTAATCTCACACTGAATAGCAGCCCTGCCCCAACCCAAAGCCCTGAGGCTGGGAAGCAACATTTGAATCTCAGACCCCAAGCGCTGGCTGGGCAGATCTGGAGGCCAGATGGGGATGGAAAGAAAACTCAGAAGTCAAGTCACTGGCTGGGAAAATGCCCAGAAAAGGGAAAAAAAAATAAGACTATAGAAGGTTACTTTCTTGGTGAACAGATAATTCCTCCCTTCCTTTGGATGAAGAAGAACAATGCTTACCATCAGGGAAAGACACAGAATTCAAGGCTTCTGTATCCCACACATCCAAAATAAATATACCATGGGCTCAGGCCATGGAAGAGCTCAAAAAGGATTTTGAAAATCAAATAAGAGAGGTGGAGGAAAAACTGGGAAGAGAAATGAGAGAGATGAAAGAAAAGTGTGAGAAGCAGGTCAACACTTTGCTAAAGGAGACCCAGAAAAATGCTGAAGAAAATAACACCTTGAAAAATAGGTAACTCAATTGGCAAAAGAGATTCAAAAAGCCAATGTGGAGAAAAATGCTTTAAAAAGCAGAATTAGCCAAATGGAAAAGGAGGTTCAAAAGCTCACTAAAGAAAATAGTTCTTTCAAAATTAGAATGGAACAGACGGAGGCTAATGACTTTATGAGAAACCAAGAAATCACAAAACAAAACCAAAAGAACGAAAAAAAATGGAAGATAATGTGAAATATCTCATTGGAAAAACAACTGACCTGGAAAATAGATCCAGGAGAGACTATTTAAAAATTATGGGACTACCTGAAAGCCATGATCAAAAAAAGAGCCTAGACATCATCTTTCATGAAATTATCAAGGAAAACTGCCCTGAGATTCTAGAAACAGAGGGCAAAATAAGTATTCAAGGAATCCACCAATCACCACCTGAAAGAGATCCAAAAAGAGAAACTCCTAGGAACATTGTGGCCAAATTCCAGAGCTCCCTGGTCAAGGAGAAAATATTGCAAGCAGCTAGAAAGAAACAATTCAAGTATTGTGGAAATACAATCAGGATAACACAAGATCTAGCAGCTTCTATATTAAAGGATTGAAGGGCGTGGAATAGGATATTCCAGAAGTCAAAGGAACTAGGACTAAAACCAAGAATCACTTATCCAGCAAAACTGAGTATAATACTTCAGGGGAAAAAATGATCTTTCAATGAAATCAAGGACTTTCAAACATTCTTGATGAAAAGACCAGAGCTGATAAGAAAATTTGACTTTCAAACACAAGAATAAAGAGAAACATGAAAAGGTAAACAGCAAAGAAAAGTCACAAGGAACTGACTAAAGTTGAACTGTTTACATTCCTACATGGAAAGACAATATTTGTAACTCTTGAAACTTTTCAGTATCTGGGTAGTGGATGGGATTACAGAGAAAGAGAGAAAGAGAGAGAGAGAGAGAGAGAGAGAGAGAGAGAGAGAGAGAGAGAGAGAGAGAGAGAGCACAGAGTGAATTGAATAGGATGGGATCATATCTTTAAAAAAATGAAATTAAGGGGTGAGAGAGAAATATATTGGGAGGAAAAAGGGAGAAATGGAATGGGGCAAATTATCTGTCATAAAAGAGACAGGCAAAAGACTTTTTAATGGAGGGAAAAAGAAGGGAGGTGAGAGAAAAACATGGTTTACTCTCATCACATTCCACTAAAGGAAGGAATAAAATGCACACTCATTTTGGTATGAAAACCTATCTTACAATACAGGAAAGTGGGGGGAGAAGAGGATAAG
This sequence comes from Notamacropus eugenii, assembly GCF_028372415.1. NCBI lineage: Eukaryota > Metazoa > Chordata > Mammalia > Diprotodontia > Macropodidae > Notamacropus > Notamacropus eugenii. Next base: position 323,603,523 of record NC_092872.1, read on the forward strand.
CAGGGTGGGGGGGATGATGGAAGGCAGAGCAATGGGAGGAGGGAGCAATTTGAAGTCAACACTCTTGGGGAGGGACAGGATCAAAAGAGAGAATAGAAGCAATGGGGGGCAGGATAGGATGGAGGGAAATATAGTTAGTCTTACACAATGCGACTATTATGGAAATCATTTGCAAAACTACACAGATATGACCTATATTGAATTGCTTGCCTTCCAAAGGGAATGGGTGGGGAGGGAGGGATGAAGAGAAGTTGGAACTTAAAGTTTTAGGATCAACTGTCAAGTACTGTTCTCACTACTAGGAAATAAGAAACACAGGTAAAGGGGTATAGAAAGCTATCTGGCCCTACAGGACAAAAGAGAAGATGGGGACAAGGGAAGGGAGGGATGATAGAAGAGAGGGCAGATTGGTGATAGGGGAATTAGAATGCTCAGCGTGTTGGGGTTGGGGGAAGGGACAAATGGGGAGAAAATTTGGAGCCCAGAATTTTGTGAAAATGAATGTTAAAAGTTAAATAAATTAATTAAAAAAAGTCTCAAGAATCTTACATTCTACTGCAGGAGGAAAAAAAGGAGAAAAGAGAAGGAGAACCGGGTGATGATGTTGGTGTTTCTGAAAATGCAACAGAATCTGTGAGTTGGAATAATAAGGAAGTCTTCAAAAGAAATTGAGCATTGAAAATTGGGGAGGAAATGGTAATCAGGAGTGTGGTTAGAAGAAATACTGTAAACAGTTCCTGCTATCATTTCTCAGACAGGGGAGCAATAGGACAGATGCTTCCTATGACTACAACTACCCACAATGTGGTCTTAGAATAGGAAAGTACAGAAAGGAAAAGCTCCTCCAGAGAACTCACTCCCTTAGAGATGCCATTGGGAAATTCTTAGTGGAAAGATGATTTGGAGCACAGGACTGTCTCCTCCATCTCTTCCCATATAGACACCCAGTCTCACAGAGATGTACACAAGAGGACACATATTGGACCACTTTCTCCTTTGAACAAAGGAATGATTTCTTTGTTTACCATTGTCCAGTCCCTGCTCCTTCCAACCTAGAAGGAGCCAGACAATGACCTCTAGGACAAGTGTCCTTCAACAGATAGACATTGCCTAAAAGTTTGGTCCATTGATCACAAACTTGAAGCTCCATATACAAACTTGTTCCCATAAGCCTGACCCCACAAAGGTTGCTGACAATATATCTGGTCTAGTTACATAGAAGTAGCCAACTTCATAAGAACTAGATAATAACTAGATCCATCAATTTTACTGTCAATATGGAGAGTTCAATACAGAAATAAAAGAAGTGTCACTGACCATTCAAATCATTCTGCACATATCTGATATATCTGTCTTTGGTCTATGTATGTTTACCCCAACATCCTGGTACCCTCTCTAACACTTCACTGACCTGAGTGACTTCTTTATCCATAGAAATCCTCCATCACCTAATCCCTGAACCCTCCTTCATTCTCATTTTTGCATCCCTAACAGTCTCTGGGTGTCTCTAGCTCTTTATCTTTAACCTTATGTTTGTGCCTGTAACTCTGAGATTCTGTCTCCTTTTCCCTGTTGGCTTAGAGTACCAAGCCCAAAATGCATTTCCTACCACTACCACCTTCCCCCACCACCCCCACTACCATCATAATAACTGACAGGCCCAAGCCTCATACACCTGGCCTAGCCACAACCAGAACCACAAAGCAGACATGACGTGGAGGACAGGCTGGATCAGCTAGGACAGGAAGTCAAGGAGAGTGACCATTTGAGCCCCTCTGATGATCTGGAGTCTGAGCCTATGGGTGGAAGAGGGAGGGAGAAAGAGAGGTCAGGTGTAGAGCAAAAGACTTCTAAGACTGCCCTTCCTTGGTAGATGGACAGACACAGGCGTGGGTCCAGGAAACAATTCAGGTAATCCTTGTCTCATCATTTTCCCCAGAACCAGGTCCTAGTACCCGAAGAGAAGGGAAAAGATACTAAGGAAGAAGTTGGAGGAACTCTGTACTGGAAACTCAGATATTTTGAGAGGAAAATACAGAGAAGAGAAAAGAGAGAGGGAGGACAGAAGAAGAGGAAGGAAAATTTTATTGACAAGGCAGGGATTCTATGGGGAATCAAGAAGAAACGCCTGTCTGAATTTGATTTAAGGTAATTGAAGAGGTTTGTGATCTAGTACCTGCTTTGTCAAAAATTTGTTGTATTAACTTAGAAAAGTTGTTTGCCTTCTATGAGGTTCATTTTATTCATCCAAAATTAAGACTCTGGACTTCCAGCTTGATATTCCATAAATCTGTTTCTTCTGAGGATATGCTAGAGAGAAAAGGGTATCAGATAGCAAAGAGCCACTCCTAATAATTTTTATCCAAGATGTGGCAAATGGGGAACCAAAAAGACAAAGGAGAAAGAGATAAGGAGTCTCAAAAGATATGGAAACTGGAGTCCTATGAGGATTCTGAGGAATGTAAGGACTAATAAGAATAGGAAGACAAAGGGTTGTGAGGACTGAGAACTATGAGGGATGGGAGAGAACTGAAAGGACAGAAGGGGCAGGAGGACTAAATGAGGGGGAAGTTCAGTGCAAGCACATAGAAGATAATTCAAAATTTTTTGTTGATTAATTAAGAGAGTTGTGAATTTTGTAAAGGATCTGAGGACTTTGAATTTTGAGAAGAATGGGAGAGATGAGAAACATGAAGGAATGTGAGGATGGTAAGAGCTCTGAGAGAGGTGATGGATTTGAATACTGGTGAAGACTGTGAGTGTCTGTGCTATCATGTGGAAAATGCTGTATTTGGAGCTAGGAAACCTGGGTTCAAATATTTATTCTGAGCTTGGACAAAGTGACTTAAACTCTAGTTCCTCATCTATAAAGTGAAGGGGCTGAACTTGATGACCCCTAATGTCCCTTCCATCTCTATAGCAATGATCAGAAAACTGAGTCATGTGAGGAATATGAAAGATGGGAGAGGTGAAAGAGATGGGAGGGCTATTAGAGATGTAAGGAAGATGAGGGAGGAATAGGAGAGATATGAGGATATAAGGATGTGAATGAAGGATGAAGGATATAAGGAGTGTGAGAGCTTGAGGAATATAAGGAGTAGTAAGAATTGTAGGTCTATATGGGGATATAAGAATCCTCATATGGAAAGCAGTGTGTACAGAAAGAAAGAGCATTGGCTCTGGAGTCAAGGGAACCTAGGTAAAAATCCAAACTCTGAGATATCTGTCTGTATTACTTAACTTCGATGGACCTCAGTTTCTGCATCTGTAAGATAAGGGACTAGATAGCCTCTGAAGTCTCTTCTAGCTCTGGATCATGTAAATTAACCTCCCTGCTCCCAACTATTCTCCTATCTTCAATCCTGATCCTAAGCAAAGGCAATCTTTTTTAAGAATTTCATAATTCAATATTTTTAAGTGTTTTGAATTTAAATTTATGTTTTTAAAAATATTTATTCAGTACCTACTCTGTGTACAACACTACACTTTAGTGCTGGGGAAAATACAAAGGTAGATGAGATACTATATCTAGTTTCGTAAAACTTACAGTCAAGTAGAGAGTGTAACACAAACATAAATTAGAATATATTATATTACATGGGTGAGAGTGACCTAAAGATGAGTAAGACTTCAAAAGATGGATGGGAATTCAAGAAACAAGGGTGGAGAAGTTGGGGGACTAGGAAAGACATGCCAAGTTTAGGAGAGAGTAAAGAAAGGGAAAAGCTCAGTTTGACTAGGGCTGAGACTGTTCATTCAGGAAGATGTAAGATAAGGCTAGAAAAGGGTGGAGGTAAACTGTGGAGGTCCTTCCTGAGGAGCCTGCTAGAGAATGAGATTATTCAGTAGGCAAATAGAGAATGACTGAAAGGTTCAACCAAATCTATTTATAAGAAATGTGAATAATGGATTAGCTGGGGAACAGATGGAGGTAGTAAAACTTGTTGAGAGACTATGATATTAATTCAGTTCAGTTCAGTTCACCAAAAATATATTAAGTAGCTAACATGTGCAAGGCACTACACTGGACAGTAGGGATATCAAAACAAGATGAAAATTGTCCTTGCCTTCAAGGCATTTACATTCTACTGAGACAATAATACATGCACAAATAAGGAACTACAAAGAATTTTAAGAGGAGGAGAGTCTGAGCAACTAGGGGGATCAGAGAAAGTCTTATAGAGGAGGAAATGCTTGAATCGTACTTTATAGAAAGCTATGGATTTTAAGAGGCAAAAGTGAGGAAGAAATAAATTTCAGACATGAGACATTGCCTGGGCAAAGGCACCAAGACCAGAGAAATATGTTGTATGGCCAGTAGGAAATAGGCTGTGTTGGCAAGAACAGAGAGTGAGTGAAGGAGAAAAAAGTATAATAACTCTGGAAAAATGTAAGTAGGCAGCAGGCAGATAATAAAGAACTTTCAGTGCTAAACAGAGGAATTTATATTTATCATCTAGGCCAATAGTGTCAAACTGAAATAAAAAGTGATCCCAGAAAATCACAAAGTAACATTATCTATGTTGTACTGTGTTATTTATTTTGTTAAACATTTCCCAGTTATATTTTAATCTGATTTGAGCCTGCAATGTGGAGAGAATGAGCCCATTCTCTACTGTCACTCAGCTTCCTTCCTGAGCAGGATAGTGACATGGTTAGACCTATGCTTAAGGAATATTACTTTGGTAACTTTGTGAAGGATGGATTGGAGAGAATTGATAAAAAGAAGGAAATGATAACTGATTAGCTAGGGTGGATGAGGGAAAAGAAAAAAACAGTGATGATAGGGGTTGTAGAATGACTGAGAAGGATGGTTGCACCAACAAAAATAGTTTAATGGAAGGATAGGTTTTGGAGGAAATGAGTTCATTTGTAGACATGTTGAGTTTAAGATGCCTACAAGACATCCCATGGGAGTTTTTCAGCAGATAGTAATATGAAACTGCAAACCAGGGAAGACACTAGGACTGTCTATATAGATTTGGGAGTCATCTGTATAAAGATGATTGTTGAATTCATGACTTGATGAGATTCCCAAGGATCGAGACACAGAATCTCAAGTTAGAAGGAATGTTACAGGCCATTTAATAAGAATCCCCTAATATGTCTTACAAGGAGTTATCCAGTTTTTGTTTAGATACTTTCCATGAAGACAAGTCCACATTTTTTAAACACTTGTAATAGCTTTCCTTACACCAAGTATAAATCTGCATCTTCCATCCATTGATCATAGTTCTGCTCTCTCTGGCCAATTGCAACAAATTTAATCTATCTCATTAAGGATTGATTGATTCAACAAATAAGTCCATAGCTATATCATTTGCCCCCTAAGCCTTCTCTAAGCCAATCATCCTCAGCTTCTTCATGTGACACTCATATGGCACAGACTCAAGGCCATTTTCCATCTTGGTTGGCTTCCTTTGGAAACTCTCCAGCTTGTCAGCATCCTTCCAAAAACATGGTATGTAGGACAGAGCATGATATTCTGGATGTGGTCAGAACAAAGTAGAGTAGAATGGTGCTATCACCTTCCTAGACCTGGTCTTAATGCTGCATAAGATCGTATTAACTTTACCTGACTGGAACTCACACCTTATTGGTATCCACTGCCCCTGGAGCCTCTCCCTCTGTTTGGAGGGTGGAAAGTTCCTCCTAGAGCCACCACTAAAGGAGGGAGCCCAGGTCAGTCATCTGTTCATTTGCCACCTTGTCCTGCACTCCCCTGTACTTCTCCATAATGCCCTCTAAATGCACCTCTTTTCAGCTTCCTTTTGTGTGTTTTCTTTCCTCCCTAGAGAGTTCCATGAGTGCAAGAATTACCTTTTACTTTTTTTATATCTCCAATGCTTAGCACAGTTATTGGCATGTGGCTGACATTAAGTAAATATTTACTAACAGATTGACTGACAATATCACAATGTTGATGCATACTGAGCTTGCTGTCTACTTAAAGCATCAAATCTTTTTCAGAAATATAACTGCTGGATAGCCATCTCCCTTAACGAGTACTTTTTAAGTTAATTGTTTACCCAACTATAAGACTTTATGTTTAGTGTTATCATATTTCATCTCAATAGATTGGGCCCAGTATTCAAGCCCATTAATATTTTTATATCCTAACTGTCATAGGCTTTATTAACTAATCCTCTAGGGCTTATGTCATCTGCAAATTTTGTAAATATGCCATCTATGCTTTTATCTAAGTCACTGTTAAAAATTTTATACTGCTCAGTCCAGCACAAGTCACTAGGGCAATTCATTAAGGAACTAGTTTCAGGTTAACATTAAACCATCAATTACTGCTCTCTGAGTCCGTCCATTCAATCAGTTCTGAATCCAAGCAACTGTAGTATTATCTAGCCCATACGTCTCCATCTTGTCCACAAGAATAATGTGAAAAAAAGTCTATCAAATGCTTTTATAGTCTTTAGGTAAACTAAATCTTTTCTCTGGCCTAAAAACCTGTTCAAAATGTCAATAAGAATAGTCTGGCATGACCACTCTTGATGAAGCTCTGATGGCTCTTGAGATAACTACTTCCTTTTCTACATGTTCATTAACCATATGTTTAATAATATATTCTAGATTATAATATATTCTAGGATTCCAGGTCAACCATACTTGCTTAGAGCTTGCAGGGTCCATTTTCTTCCCTAAAAAATAATCAGGGCAGTCTTTACCCTTCTCCAGGGCTGAGGTGCCTCTTCATTTCTCCATGTGACTTAGCAATCACAATATTCACCTTTCAGTATCGTGAAATAGAATTCAGTTGAGCCTGGTAACTTGGCCTCATCACAGACAGGTAGGTACTTTCTGACCATCTCCCTAGTCTGAGTGCAATAAAGATAATTGCAGTACAACTAGAGAAGTAGAGATGTACACGACTGATGATGCGAACAGTGAATCAGCAGAGCTTTGTAACTGCTTGGACATGAGGTGAGGAAGAGAGAAGATTCATAGATAAACCACAAGAGAGTGAAAATTGGGGTATGAACATTAGTGCTACAGACCCATGGCAATAAATTTCAAAGGATGAGCACATTTTGGACATGTTGAAGTTGAGTTAACAGTGGAATATACAGTTGGAAATGTTCCATAGACAGTTGGAGACATAAGTGGGAGAAGAGAGGTCAGTCAGGCTGTATAGATTTGGGAGTTCTGAAGATTGTGTTAATAATAATAACAGTTTATCTTTATATGGTGCTTTAAGGTTTGTAAAATCATATACATATATATATATATATATATATATATATATATATATATATCTTATCCCATTTGATAGTAGTTAAAGTCATGATGCCAAGAGAAACAGAGTGGAGAGAAGAAAGTCAAGAGAAAAATGGATCAGGAAAAGGACAAGGAGGCAATGAAGGAGAGAGGGAAAATAATCTGTTAATTATTTCCAATTTCTCTTGTATATGGCTTTTTTGTAGATAGTTGTTTGCATTTTGTCTCTCTCATTATACTGAGAGCTCCTTGAGAGCAGGGATGATCTTTTAACTTTCTTTGTATCCCTAAACATTTATCACAGTACCTGGTACACAGTAGGAACTTAACATGTATTTACTGACTGCCTGACAGAGGTAGGAAGAAAACCTGAAATTGGCCATCTCTGAAGTCAGACAAGGAGAAAGTATAGAGAAGGATGGCATAGTGCAATAGAGAAGGGGGGGAGAGGGAGAGAGGGAGAAGGAGAGAGAGAGAGAGAGAGAGAGAGAGAGAGAGAGAGAGAGAGAGAGAGAGAGAGAGAGAGGACTGAAAAAATACAATTTGATTTATCAATTAGGATGGCTTTGGTGTTATGAAAGAGTACTTTCAGTGAAGTCTTGGGAATAAAAGTCAAACTGTAAGGAGATAAGAAAAGATAGTTAACTAACATTTATTCAGGCTAGTATGTGCCAGGCACTGTGCTAAGTGCTGGGGATACAAAGGCCAATAAATAAATAAACTTTTCCTTCTCTCAAGGAGTGCACAGTTTAATGTGGAAGCTTACAGACTACAGATTAGAAGCATGAGATGTAGGCTTATTTTTAAGAAGCTTAGCAGAGAATGGGACTGAATTAGATAAGTTACATAGGCTAGGAAAGGTTTTTTGGGATGCGGGGGGGGCTGAATGTATTTGTAGGAAGATATGAAGGAGCTAGTGTAGAGGAAGGGAATGAATATACATCTGGGGTGAAAGAAGAAGGTTGGGAGGAGAAGGAAATGATACTGGAGCAAAGTATGGAAACAAGGGCATAGATGGTGTTAGTTAAGAACATGGAGACATATTACTCTGTGATAGGAGGGTGAATGGAAGAGAGAGAGTTAAGGAAACTCTTCCTGAATAGCCTAGGTAGGAGGCCAAATGATTTAGTGTTAAGTATAACTATGAGAACATAGAAGTTAATATGTGGAGGGAGGGATACTTAAAAATGAACCAAGATGTAAAGTAGCAAGAGGTTTTTCCTTCAGTATAGACTAGCTAGGACTATTCACTCTGAGCTCCTGGTCTGGTTACTATCCTGATCTATCTTATAATGTCTCCATGGTCTACCTTGTCCCACTTTCCTAGCAAGGAGGTATCACAAGAACTTGTGACAGTTTTCAGGGGCACAAAGTTTTTATTAATAAACCTTTTATTAATAAGGTTTTGTTAAGGTTTATTAATGTATGAGAAAAGTCCAGAGTCTTTGTCTCCCTCTCTTTATTTTCAAGCCATCTCAAGCCATTTTTAGATCAGGTGACAGTGAAGCCTATAAGGGTGTATAGATATGGTGTTCTCTGATTTAGAAAGGACATGGCAGTCATATAACTTTGCCCTAAGGTTGAGCTAGCCCTAATCTCTAATTAATTTGGACCCCCAATCCTAGATTCCTATGTAATCACAATATACTAAGTTTTGATTTGTACCCATATGAAGGGAGCCAACAAATAGGAAAACCAAGTCACAGAGAAGGGACATAGAAGTCATAGGTAAGTATTTTCTAGAATAGTATACTGTACTCTATCTCTTCTGTGCCTTTTAATAAGTTTCATAGAATTTAAAAGTAGAAGGGATCATTTAAATTATTCAGTTCAGCCATCTCCTTTTACAAATGAAGGATCTGACTTCCCAAAGAAGGAGAGTTACTTAGACTGCCCAAGGTTACATAAGTAGCAAGTAGCAAAGTTAAGATAAAAACTGAGTTCTTCTAACCCCTTAGTTGTTTTTTTTTTCCCCTGGACCACTTTTTCCAGTCAAGTTCCTGTCCCATAGGAGTACCACCACTCTGAGGCTTCTGAGCCCTGAGCCATGGTGGTCTCTGAACACAAAGGTTTGTATCAGTCATCCCAAACTACAAAGATTAACTCAACTCTGTTCCAGGGACACCAGGGCCTTCCCTAGAGGTAGGAAATAAGAAGCTCTGCTTGCTCTCACCCCTAGGAATTAAACTCTGTAGTGGCCTCCCCTTAGACATGGCGCCCTCTTGTGGTCACTTCCTTCAGTTCCAGATGTCCATCCAAAGAGCATCAGATGTTACACAGCTAAAATATGAAGGGAGGATCAGCAGAGATAGGGAAACAATGGGCAGAGATAGGGAGCCATTGATTGGTATCCACAATGGGGAGAAGATGGGGGAATGGGTCATGTATTCAAGGATACTCTTTCAGAAATCACTCTTTCCCCACACCAGAATCCTGACTCTGTGTTTCCATTTCAGCACCCAAGGTTGCACCCAAACTCTTCCCCCTATTCTCACCCTGCTGTGGGGATGGTGCCTCAATAGTCTTAGGCTGCTTGGCTCAAGGCTTCTTTCCAGTGCCTGTGGACATGACCTGGGATTACAGTGGCTCTGAAGGCCCAGTGAGGGACTACCTTCCTGCTACGCTGAGTGAGAACTCCTACATTCAAGTCAGTGCATTAGACCTTAACGCAACTAAATGTCCCAAGTCCAAATACCAGTGCAACGTGAAACACTATGACACCAGTGAAAACTTGGTGGTTCCCTGCAAAGGTAAGAGGAAGAACTTGGAGCTTGACCTGAGGTAGTTACACCCTCACCCTACATACACACACAACTCATGGAGAACATACGCAAAGACACACAACCCTCATAATAAAAATAGGTCATATTTATATAGCATTAAAAGGTTGGCAAAGCACTTTCTCTGCACATAATGGCATTTGGTCTCCACAATTATCATCTGAAGTCTGCAATAACCCCATTTTGAGATAAGGATCCTGAGGCTACATGACTCACCCACCATCATGTAGCTAATGAGTAATAGAGATAAGATTCAAACTCAATAATTCATCCATTCATCCTTCCTGCCCCACCCCTGCTCCCTCACCTAGGCCTGTAGTTTCCTTGGACCTATGGTGGTCTTACCTAACAGACTTTAGAGATGATTCCTATGCTATACACCAAAGGGAATGTAGGCAAGAGCAGGACCTGAATATTAAGCAGAATAATAAGTTGAGGAGTTTTAGGAAAGGCTGAGAATATTGGCTGCAGAAGATGACTGTGTTCTGTGTCTTTTACAGATCCATGCCCATGCAAATGTCCTTGCGATACACCTTCTGTATCCCTGAGTTCCCCTTCCCTGGAGAGCCTGCTCCTGGGCACAGGTGCCAACCTGACATGTACACTCAGTGGCGTCAAGAACGGCAACGGAGCCACATTTACCTGGACTCACACTCCGGGTGAGGCATCAACTTTAAAACCTATCCAGGGAACACCTAAGAAGGACTCTAGTGGCACATACAGTGTGTCCAGCGTTCTGGAGATCTGTGCTGAAGAATGGACCCGAGGGGACACCTTTTCCTGCACTGTGTCCCACCCTGAGATAGAAACTACTACCAAGACCATCTCCAAGCCACCAGGTGGGAGCTTATTGGAAATGGGGAAGAATTTCTGGAAACCAAGGATATGAAGGGGGAGAGTAGATGGAAAGAATCTATTTGTTTGGTTTGAAAAGAGATAAAAAGGGGGAAGTACTAGATACACAAAGACAATATAAAGTGAATTGAATTAGTCTATTATAGTTCATATATATCAAAAAGACCACAGAGCTCTAAACTGAGATAGGAGCAATAGGAAAAGACAGGAGATAGGAATTGCATTTTTTTTTTTTAAGAAATGAGGAGAAACAGTAAGACAGCAAGATATGGAGACACAACAAAAGAGAAGGAAAGATAGGGAGAGATGAGATAGGGAAGACAATAAGAGAATGAGAGTGATGAGGAGAGGAAAAAAACGCAAGGAGAAAGTGAGAGATGAGAGGAGAGCAAGAAATAAAAAGGTGCATCAAGAGAGACCAAGATAGAAGAGAAAGAGAGGGACAAAGAAAGAATGGAAGAGAGTGAAAGGATGCAGGAAGAGACTGACAGAGAAATAAAGAAAAACAAATCTCCTGGTCATTCCCATTTTCCTCATCAGCCTATCCAGCATATCTGCTGCTGCTCTCCCTCAGGGTCTTCTAGTGGGCCCTAGGCTTTGCCTCATCTATATTCCTAAGGGCATTATACATCCTAAATAATCCTTTAATATGATTCCCTTCCTATTTGGGTCATTCCACAGAACCTAGCTCTCACTGACCATGTGTCTCTGCTCTTCCTGCTTAGTGATCCAGATACCACCCCAGGTCTACCTATTGCCACCATCAGTAGACGAACTAGCCTTAAATGAACTGGTCTCAATCACATGCCTGGTGAGGGGTCACAGCCCAAAGGAAGCATTGGTACAGTGGCTGAAGGGGTCTGAGACGCTGCCCAGAGAGGACTACATCATCAATGACCCTCAACCAGAGCCCCGGGGAACCAACACCTTCATAATATCCAGCATCCTCCAAGTCTCAGCCTCTGAATGGAAGGCAGAAAACAAATACTCCTGTGTAGTAGGCCATGAAGCTCTTCCCCTGAATTTCACCCAGCAAACTATCGACCGATTCTCTGGTAAACCCACCAATGTCAATGTATCTGTCATCTTGTCTGATGTCTATGGCACCTGTTACTGAACCCAGACTAAACCATCTGGCCCCTATCACTACCCAGAACTTGAGTTACAAGGCAAGAGTGAAAGGGAAGTAGATCTATAGAAAAGTATCTAATGGAATAAATCTTGACACTCAGAAGCAACACTAGCCCTGTCCTCAGTGTCTGCGCCACAGTTAAGTCCCCAGTAGCAGGGGAAGGGGGTGTGGGGTAGGGAATGAGGGTGGGGAGGGTGTAATGTACTGGGGAAGAAAAAAGGAGAATGGGAAAAGATATCCCATAATATGAACCAAGCCAAGATATTCATTGTGTCTTCCCCACCCTGGCTAGGATGGGACTCAGAGAGATGTTTTAGGGAAGATCTTGGTCACTTTTCCTGATATAGTCAACACTTTATCAAGGATACTCTCCTACATCTCCAACTTGCAATCTGAGTTCTAATCCACCTGGGAAGGCAAGTTCCCGCTTGTTTCCATATGACTAATGAGATCCTCAGGTCAAAATAGACTCTGAGAGGTCCATTTCCAGTATTTATTGAGGATTTTATAATATGAAGAATCCTGTGCTAACCACAAAGTGGGTGAGACAGAAGAGCAGGCCCAGACCCTGTCTTCAAGGAACTTAAAGTCTAAGAAAGATAAAGGAGGAGCAGACTCATGGTTTGACCTGGGGGAGGAAAGAAACACCCAGGAGATTCAGGGAAAAAGTGTAAACAAAGACCCAGAGGTAGCGCCTGTGAGTGTGTTCGCATGATAGTGAGTGGATCATACTGAATGAAGCAAAAGGTGTATTAGGGAGTAATGGGAGATGAGGTTGGAAAAAAAAGTTGGGGCCTTGACTGTCAAGTTGAAGAGTTTAGACTTTGTTCTGTGAGTAGAAGGATGCCACTAGAAGTTTCTGAGTAGTAAAATGACAAGATCAGAATAATGCATTTGGAACATGATTCTAGAAAAATGTTCAAGAAAACCATAAGGGCTTGAACTAGGCAGAGTGAAGGAAAAAAAGGTAACCCCCAGAAGAACAAAATAGACATACACAATAGATACAAATTTCATAAACAGACAATAAAACAAACACATGGTAACAGATATGAAAAAGACATGAATACACATATACATAGTTACATATGATAGGGATTCCCCCTGTAGTGGTGAGATACACTACTTTTTTTAACTTTTTGCCTTTATCATTTTAGGGTACCCTATACTCTTTACCCTCTCCTTCCCAATTATCATTTTTGTGTCCTAGATATACCTCACATTTACCTGAGACCCCTCTATCTTTGACAAGTAAAATTTCTGGAGAGGGAGAGATTGGAAGATCTTCACACACCAATATAAGATAACCCAGAAGCATAAAGGGATTTCCCAAATCCCCTCTGCCCCAGATGTACCTTCAGCAGAAGAGAAAGGGAGGTCTTGATTCATTTTAAGACAATGGGATTCCCTTAGCTCTGAGTCATCTGAGAGGTTCAAAATTGAATTGTTTCCTGACTACCTGTAATAGTGCAGTTTATTCCCTGACACCAATATTAAATGTCACCTCCTCAATGACCTGGGGGCTCCAACTCCCAGAAAAACTTTCTATTCTCTCCTCTCAACATCTATCACAATTTGCAGAATGAGGCATAATGATTATTCTGTTCCAGGTTAACAGTATCCTTACAGGGGGCTACTCAGGGGCCTCTCTCTGCAAAACAAAAAAAGTCCTTCATTTTGAATGGGGTAAAAGAATGGCCTCTGCCCAGACTCTGACCAAGAATATCCCAGGAACAGGGAGTAATGCTAGAGCTTAATCCAGCTCAGTGATATCTCTCCCTTAGAGAAACTTTTTTGGTCTTTGGGCATTTATCTATATGTAGGTCTTGTCCTCCTAGTCTAGATCCCTTAACCCAACCTGGGCTATGCTTCTTTAAGTTTTTCAGTGGCAATTCTCTCTCTGTTGGTCCCTAGACTTCATAAAACTCTACCCCACCCCCAATCCCCAGCTGAATCCTTCCATCTTCAATCCTCACTCTTATCTGCTTCCTAGTCAGACACCTGAGTCTTGTCTTTGGCTTAGAGTTTGAGAAAGACGTAGGGCCTTGTCACTTCTGTCTCTGTTTCTCCTCATTTGAAGGCCCTACATATCCAAAATGTCCTACTCATGTTATTTAGAAGCCATCCTCCTAATTAGAAATAACAGGCTTAGCCAAATCTATAAAGGGCTAATGTTCACGCTCAACTCTCCTTAACTACCACATAGGTAGGAAGTAAAAAAAATCTAGGAATCAAACCCAGTCCTCTGACTCCAAATCCACTGAACTTTACATCAGAATAGGAACCGTGGGTTCAACAACCAACTAACTTGAGAGATGTGTGGTAATGAGCAAGACACTTTACTGCTCTAATCCTCTATTCCCTCATCTGTAAAATGTAGATATTTATACTACCTGATTCCCAGGGCTATTTAGGATAAAGTGATTTTATACCTTAAAGTTCTAAAGAAAATGTAATTATCATTATTACCAAAATGTCCCCAAAAAATATAGGCCTTGTGCCTCTGAGTAGGCTGTGAAGGGTTCGGGGTACCAGGAAATGAAAGTCCCTGGAGAGCAAGATTTCTGGGGATGCTACTTTGGGGGAATCTTGTATCTAAACTTGACATCTGGAAGGGGAATATGTAGACCCTGCCCTGGATGGATACCCAGGCTGACTAGGGAGCTGGGACAACACACAAACAGAGGGATCAATGTCTTTGAGTGCCAGAGAACTCACACATGGCTGAGGAAAGGTAGGGTATGGAAGCCACATGATACAAAAGTATAAGTAATAGCTCTAGAAGCTAAGGATCTGGGTTCAAATCCTACTTTTGGTGCTTAGTGCTTGTGTGACCTTGGACAAGTCACTATGGGCCTTTATGGGCCTCAATCCTCATCTGTAAAATGAAAGGTTTAGCCTATCTGACCTCTGAGATTTCTTCCAATTGCAGATATATGGCCTTTGAGTTATGGGCAAGACAAGGAACAAGTTAGAACTTTGGGAGGAAATTCTAGACAACATATACATTCATGAGTTAGTACTGAGTTCTGCCAAATCTCAGCTATGGTCAGTGGGATAGGCTGCTTAGGCAGCTCAAGGGGACCAATCTTGTGTGACCTAGGGAAGAAGGGCATACTAATGACTGAATTAATAGCACCCCTTCCCCTTCAATAGTTGTTCCTACTGCATCTGTTGCCCTAATGGTATTCAGTTGTCTCCAGAGTCTTGTCATCCCAAGAGCTATAAAGAATTCCATGGGGATGTAGGAACTCCATAGATGAGAACAAATTTGTAACAGAACAGTACCTGTTTATCCTAGTTCTGGAAGCAAGTAAAAACAGAGGTCTATCTCTCTCCAAGAAATTCTTACTACATCCTGAGAGCATCATCAAGGAGTTGTCATCAGGATTACATAACTGTCTAGTTATCATCATCACTTACACCATGCTATCATAAACAGTTCATGTTTAGACAATGTAGTGTTATGGTATTAGGTAATTTAAGAAAAGAACCATCTTATTTTTCTAGTTCTTTATTTATTAATGGTTAGATGATTCAAGCTGGCCATATTGGGATGGATAGAAATGAAAAAGGTAAAAAATAAATATATATGTGTGTGTGTGTATATATATATACTCTATAAGTATATACCACATATGTGTATTACCATTTGTACCTTAAGACACTGAATTTCTCACCAATGACCAAACTATTCCCATCAGTCCAATTACTTCCCTTTCTCCTTCCTTCATCCTAGGGCTTGTATTTGGTTGGAGGAGGTGGGGGAGGCAGGGAATTATTGGTCCCTTTCCTCTGTCTGAGCAGTTCTCTAGAAAGACATACTCTGATTTCACCTGCTGAAGCAACTCAGGCCTGGTAGCTTCATAAACTTCCCAGAATCTCATTTATGGACTTGTAACACCTCCAAAACAGGGATGACCCCAAAAAGACCTAAATCTCCTATGTTTGCCCATAACTCCCCAAATTAAATTCCTCTGATACCACCATCACCAACACTGCAAAATGATGACCTCTTACACCAGCTCCTTTGCCCACCTTCACCAGACAATGTAACACCATTTATTAAACCCTCACTAGGGGTAAGAACACTGTGCTTAGGAGTGCAGGGAGAGGCCCTTATTGAGGAACTTACAGTCTAATAACAAGACACAATTACATATACAAATAATTAAAACAGAATGATGATAATAGATAGCATGCCTATAGAACTTCATGATTTATACAGAACTTCCTTTACAACATATTTGTATATTAACTCATGCAACCTACTTACAGATGAGAAAATTGAAGTTCAGAGAGGTTAAATGACTTTCCCAAAAATCACATCACCAGCAGATGAAGAAACATGACCAGCTGTGGCTTCTCATTACAAAGCATGAGTTTTCATGACAGCATCTGTGTTAGGAAACAACAGACTAAATGCTCAGGAGAACTGGGAAAGAATAGGGAGCATGTATTCGAGGGATGATGAACAGAGTGAGTCAATGTAGGAAAATCCAAAATGTGCTTGATGATCCAGTTTGGCTAGACAATTGAATATGTATATACTACGTACTATGACATAATCTTGGAAAGGAAAAGGAGCACCAAATTTGACTTCATCTTATAAGCAATAGGGAACTGTAAAAGGTTATTGAGTAGGGAATTAATTGGATCAAAGTCAGTCATTGAAAGAACACTCTGGCAGCCAGCATAAGGAAGAATGATAAAGTTCAGGATGAAGTGAGACTCATTATGCTAAGGACAACAAAAATAGGTTTTTAAGTTGTTAGGTGCAATCATTTACAAAGTCCTACTCTAATGCCTCAAGAGGGGGCCCTTAAAGGCTGTACCAACAAAGCACAGATTCTATCAGGATCTACCATTCTTGAAAGTCTTTGAGTAATGCTTTGACAACAGACTGAATCTACTTTCTGAAGTATGGAGATGCTCATCACCATCAAGTTGATCTCTCCATATGTTAAAATTTTTGGCCATGGCAACTCATGGAACAAAGAAAAATACAACAGCACTCATTCCTATGTGGCTTCCTTCTGGTTTCAGAGTAGTTTAGGACCATGGTGGCCATATAAACTAACCTATCATCCAAAAGGACTCCCCACTATATCCTGCCCATTGTAACATGCTTTTGTTTCTTTTTGTATCCACAGGGCTTACTTAGCACAGTGCCTGACACATAGAAGTGTTTAATAAGTATTTACTGACTGAATGAATGAATCAAAAGTTCTCTGACTAAAAACACCAAGCAAGTCATAAATTATGCTTACTTGAAGTGTTTGTCACTCACATGTCCCATAAGGGTTCAAGTGGAAAAGATTCTCTGTAGATGACAATGTGTTCCAGATGCTCTTATTTACAAGAAGATAGCAGAGTATTGTTTGCATAAAGGCACAGAACAGTGTAAATTTGCTAAATAAGATTCATAATTCACTTCAAAGACACCTTAGCTTCTCCAAATAGGAAAAAAAGAAAGATGAAAAATGCCTATTATCTGGATTTTGGTTTGGAAATGGATGAATACCAAATAGAGCTCATCTCTCAGTAAAAATATCTTAAGCAGAGCAGATGAGTAATAATTTGACCTAAAATTGAATGGAACAGGTTAGATAGCATTTGGGAAATTGTAGAGTGCTTTTGTTCACCCCAGGCTTCCCTTTAAAACAAAGGGAATGATTTGTGATCACTTAGAAAGGGAAGGGAATCATTAAAAGTCAGCAAGCATTGTATCATCAGGAACAGGCCAAAACTATTTAATTTCATTTCTTGTAGACAATTAGATAGCATGATATGTTTGAATGCGCTTCTAAATTCAAGAAGACCTGAGTTCAAATCTGCCCTCAGAAACTTGCTCACCGTGTGACCTTGGGCAAGTCACTTAAGCCCTTTTTTCCTCAGTTTCCCCAACTACAAAATGAGGATAATAAGAGCACTTTTCTTACAGGGTTGTTGAGATGCTATTTATAAAGTGCTTAGCACAGTGCCTGGCACAGAGTAGGCACTATGTTTATTCCCCTTTCCTTCTCCCTTCTCCCTTTTTTCTTTTAACAAGATAGATCAAGCACACATTGCAAACAGAGTATGCTTAGATTTCCACATGACCTTTAATGAAGTTTTTTATTCTACATCTATGAAGAAGGTAGAGAAATGTAGGATGGATTATAGTACAGCTAAGGATTTGGAACTGTATGAATAGTCATTCATGGATTGATGTCTGCTTGGAGGGAGCTGTCTAGTGAAGAATCCCAGAGGTCTCTCATTAGTCCTTTACTTTTCAACATTTTTATTAATGATTTGGATAAAGGATAAATGGAATACCTGTCAAGTCTGCAGTTGACACAAACTTTGGCAAGATAGCTGATAGATGATCCTGATAAGTTAGAGCAATGGGTCATATTGAATAAGATGAAATTTAAAAGGAATAAATTTAAAGCTGTACACTTAGGTTCAGGAAATCAATTTTACAAACATAGGAAGGGGAAGGAGAGATATGGCTAGACTGTGAAAAAGATTTGGCAGTTAAGACACTGATTCTTTATGGACTAGGTCTCAAATTCTCCTTAAACCTCAGTCTCTGTGAGATCTACTCTCTACTATTTAGAAATCCTGACTTTAGACAAGTCTGTCTAAACTTGAGTGAACTTCCCCTTAGCCAAGGAAGTACTTAGATTTCCCGTATCCACTTCAACTCTTGAGACTTAAATGGGTTGAACTCATTTATCCCACAGAGCACAACAAAGAAGTGATGATATCCAACTGTCTTAATGAGGATTTTGTGGAGGAAGATGATAGAGAGGCTACCCTATGGCCCATGACAGTGACCTTCCTCACTCTGTTCCTGCTCAGCATGTTCTACAATACCACAGTGACCCTCATCAAGACCAAGTCTGGCTCACCTATCAAGTACTAAGCAAGCAAGGTTCCTGGTCTTGGTATGGTCTCTTGGGCATGGGGATCGGGATTAAAGACCTACCCAGGAGATAATCACTGAGAATAAAGGAGAGGACTGCCATAGTAGCTACTGGTGGGAAAGGAGTAGTGGACGGTCCTCTCCAGATATAAGAATAGGCCTGAGGTAGAAATTTCATCACAAATGAAAGAAGCTGGGCTGAGCTAGGCAGATGAGAGAGCAGGCAACTTCATGGTAACCCACTATTAGAGTCTTCTTCCAAGGTGAATGCCAGGTTTTGTACAACAACTCCTATTCTTCACTGCCTCTCACTATCTATTATAATACCTGACAGCCTGACCATACAGGATAGTCCCTAAGGTTATTAGGC
This sequence comes from Notamacropus eugenii, assembly GCF_028372415.1. Taxonomy (NCBI): domain Eukaryota; kingdom Metazoa; phylum Chordata; class Mammalia; order Diprotodontia; family Macropodidae; genus Notamacropus; species Notamacropus eugenii. The sequence goes on from NC_092872.1 coordinate 323,622,800, forward strand.
CCTACCAAAATAAAGGTTTATACTTTTATAGACTATCTCTTACCTATTTGGAAAACCAAATTATAAAACTCATAAATACAAATAAACAATATAGTTATCACACATGATATAAATTAATTTTAACCCAGTTTTTATGATCCATAATACTGTTTCATGTACCAGAGCTTTGGCCCAGCCCTGCCCTCATCCTGTCTTCATGATTTCCATTTCTGTCTCTGTCTATGAGTGAGTGAGTCTGTGTGTGTGCATGAGAGAGAGAGAGAGAGAGAGAGAGAGAGAGAGAGAGAGAGAGAGAGAGAGAGAGAGAGATCTCTGTCAAAGAAAGCAGGTACCCTGGCCTCAATGACTCTTGGGGGAGAGGCAGAGTAAGGGCAGAATCAGGCCTTACCCTTAGGGATTTCACAATCAGACAGGGAAAGAGGAGAAAAAGACACAGACCTTGGTTAGAATTTTGACTCGCAGAAAGGAGAAGAAGCACCAGTCTTTCTGAGAAGATGCTAGTACAGGGATGCTGAAGTGTAGGGGCTTCTCTTCTCTCTTTCTCTAATCTGAATAATCTCTCCCCCTACCTATTACTCACAGGTGAGCTTCATAAGACATCAAAGCCATCATCAAGGACTAGAGTCTACTGGGACAAGTTGCAGCTCCCACAGTAACAACCAATTCCCATCCTCATACTTCCTGCATCTCTTGGGCCTGAGTGATTCTGTGTAATAAAGATGGAAGCCTTTCTCCATATGAGTCTGTCTTGGGGAGTTCTAGAAAGGAGGTCACTGTTCTGGAGGAAAGGTTGATCTCAGGTGGCAAGGGGATACTCATACACTCACATAAACACTCACAGCTGGGGCAACTCCTGCCAAAAGGCATTGTTTGTTGTCACTACATGAACCTGTCTCCACCTGGCAGTCAGAACTGGAATCTAGAAGGGGAAGGGTTGGTCAGAAACAGTTTCTAAGTCTTTTGTGTTTTTTTTGTTTCCATTCCTAATGAAAGACCCAACTGATCCTAAAATACCCACTCCACTCCCTAGGGGAAGCTGAGTCATTCTCAAAGAGTATTCCAATCCTGGCCTCAGTTGTTAAGGGCCTGAAAATTCAAGATGCTAATCTGCTCTGAAACCAAAATCCTTCCTGACTCATTGGGTTTTTATGAGCCCCTCAGTCACACACTACCCCCTCTCCTGCTCCTACTCTGAGATACCCCCCAGCCTCCTCAATCTCTCCAGCTCCCCATCACCAGAAGTTCCCAGCATAGTCTTCTCTAGTTCCCCAAAACTCCTTGACCCATGACTGCTGCTTAGCATCTAAATACACAAATAAGAGGATAAGAAAGAAGTTAAGAGCAAGGTCTAAGATTAGAATTTGCCTTCCCTTTCCTGCATCTGGAAACTTAGATATCTTCAAGTTTTAGGTCTGCAGCTAAGGTATTGTGATACGGTGGAAAGAGAACTGCCTCAGGAATACCACTTGCTCTTTTTCTGATACTCAATCACCTTAGGTTCAAATCTCACTTCTCATATTATCTGTGTGACTTTGGGCAAGCCATTTAACTTTCTTGGGCTTTAGTTTTCTCATCTGTAAAATGAAAGGATTAAAACACATGACCTTCACCATTTCTCTTCCTTCTTTAAAGCCAGATTTCCTTCCCTAGACTGGCCATTACAGAAACGAGACAGGGTGGGGAAGAAGAGAGACACAGACAGATAGAGGGAACAGAGAAAGAAAATGAAGGAAGAGAGAGAGGAGGGAGGGAGGGAAAGAAAGGATGGAGGGAGGAGGGGGGGGGGAGAGAGATGGATGCCTGGAGCTCCTCTTTTCCTGAGACCCTGCCTGACTTGATAAAAGGTAGGATTGAAGTCACTGGCCCAATAGACTAGTCCTGGGAGCTCCATGCATGTATTGAACTTTCTCTGTGTTTCTCACTTTGGTCCCACTTATCCCACAATGAGACTTTGTTGTTTCCCATTCAGTCCCAACTACACAGACCCTAATTTTGTTAGAGTTAAGCTGTGTGCAAGACAGTGACAAGAAAATCCCATGGGAGGGCCTACATGTTTAAAGTTTATAAAAGTATTAGCAAAAGTTTTAGAGTCATACAGCCATTTCACAAGTTACCACCAATGTTCATGTCTTCTCAATACACAAATGAATTTGAAAAATAAAAATTTTACCATTATTACAAACTTTTATGATTGGTGGGATTGAAGTGAGAGAGGAAAGTCTAAAGCTGACCCAGAAGTGGGGGCTCATAAATCTCATGAAGATAAAATGAGATTTCAGCTCTAGAGGCCTGATATGCTGGAAAGAATAGATTATCAGCCTCTCATCCCCCCACCCCATTTTTTCATGGAGAAAGAAATACAGGACAGACCGAAGCTGTCACTGTGGAAGACCCTTAAGTCTTCAAAAGGGTAAGCCATTTGGGCGCCAGCTTTGGCAGCGTCTAATAAACTGAAAAGCCTTTGCAGACAGACCCAGGATCAAACCACGCATCTGTCATTCCAAGACCTGACGAACTGAGTGTAAAGAGGCTTATCACTAGATAGTCACTAGGGACATGAATCATTTTGGTCATAAGAATTTATGAGGGCTATAAATCAAGGCATGAAAGGGTCAATGAAGCAAGTCTTTTGAAGTATTAATTCAAGTAAGTATATATATATATATATATATATATATATATAAAATCCCCTTTCTAGATCGTGAACTTCTTAACAAAAGGATTTCTGTCATGAATTTCTTTATATCCTAGATTTAGGACTGAAAAGGATCTCAAATGCCAACTAGTTTCACCCTTTTATCTTAGAGATGAGAAAACTGAAGCCCAAGAAAGGTAAATGGCTTGCCCAAAGTCACACAGGTAATATGAGAAGTGAGATTTGAACCTAAGGCGATTGAGTATCAGAAAAAGAGCAAGTGGTATTCCTGAGGCAGCTTTCTTTCCACTCTATCAAAATACCTTAAGACAAGACCCAAACATAAAGATATCTAAGGTGCCTTTCCAGATCTAAATTCTATAATGTTCGTGTACGTGGGAGAAGGACTGTCTTTCAATTTCCAGGATGTTAGGGGTAGAAAAGGAAAAGGTTCTTATCAAATAGATCTTGACCTACTTGGGTACTGTTTTAATGAGAGTGCTCTAATGTAAGCATTTATTTTTGCTAGGGCCTGAGAGAGAAAAGTGGGAGCAAAAAATCTAGGCAGTCCCATGGGCTTTTTAGTAATAAGCCTGACCAAAGGTTGAGGACACACTGTCAGAACAACTTTGGACATTTACCTGATTCAGGAGAAAATGAATTAATAAAGAAAAATTTTAGGTAAAGAAAATGCTGCAGACAAGCATGGCTTAGTGGTGTCAGGAAACGTTGGGTTCTAGTCTGGCTTCTAACATATAATTGCCATCTGACACTGAGCAAGTCTAACCTCTTAGTGCCCCCAGACAGTTCACTAAGACCGAGTTGCAGAGAAGTTACCAACAAATGTATTGGTAAAAGGTTTCCTCCCCTGGAGCTCCTTACATGAATGAAATCACAGCTGTGGACCAAAAAAGAAAGGAAAAAAAGGTCAATGAGAAGAAGCTGGAAACAAGATTAAACACAGAGGCCTGATTTGATTATTTCTATTTGGTACAAAGGGAAGAGAGATACAAGTGGAGATTGGGATCTGTTATTGGGAAGTGACAGTAATATTCTTAAAAATCAAAAAATATCAATAAAACAATTTTTAAAACTTACTCAAGGTTTTCATTTTCTGAAAAAAAGTTCTAAAGAAAATTTCCCATCTGTCCTAGCTTACTTGAATTTAATAAATAAGAGGAAGAATAGATGGTTTTTCCCAACACCACTTCTCTTCAACAGGCACTGTGGCACACCACTACAAATTGGCCACTCAATTTAAGTTTTCAAGATGTGAATAAAGTTACACTATAGAATTAAAGCTAGTGGAGGGACAGGAAGTACCACTTTTATTAAAACAATTTGAAACAATTTTTAAATTATAGACTAAGATTTTTAAAACATCTTTTATAATAACCCCATATAATTGCCTCTTATGTGTTCAACTAATGATTGCTTTAAAAATCTTGTGACTAGAAGAATTGAGAGAGAAAACAAACCTCTAAAATTCATCATCAACCAATATTTCCACCTTATCCTGTAATAGGAAAAATTGAAACATGATCAAATTCATTCATTTTCAAAGTGGTTACTCATTTGTAAACTAATCTAACTAGTTGGAGAACTGCTGCTTTATCAGATTTCTGCCCCCTTTGAACTTCATAAACTTTTTCTTCTACAGACAAAGTTATATTAAATAAAAATTTTTATTCTCCCCAGAAAGTCTGACATTTATTACTTTACATAGCATTATATCAGTTGATCCTTCAGACAACACTGTGAAATAGGTAGTGACCCATTTTATAAAGAAGAAAACTGAGGCTCAGAGAACTTCAGGGACTAATTCAGGGTCACACAGCTACTAAATTAGACAAGAATAATGTGCTGAATTGAAATGTATTAGAGATCAAAACAGATAACATGTGAAGTGCTTTGCAAACCTTAAAGCATTAGAGAAATGTTAGTAGTTAATAGAGAAAAGTGAAAAATGTTACACTTGGTTTAAAAAAATGAACCTAAATGCAAGACCAGAAGAGCACATCTAGAGTCTAGACAACAGATCCACAAAAAGAATCTGGGGTTTTGCTGGACTGTAAGCTCCACTTGAATCTACAATGTGACACGGAAGTTCAAAAAAGTTTATGAAGTTTTAAGCTGCTTTGGTCAGATCACTGCTTGCTATCACATTTTTAAGAAATACTGGAGAGTATCCAAAGAAGAGTGATTGAAACTGTGTCATGCAAAGACCAACTGAAACGTATAAGGAGAAAGTTCTGGCAGAGTAGATAGAGGGAAAGCATTTCTAGGCAGAAAGACTAGGTCAAGTCTGTTTCTAACACATAATGACCAGGTGACCCTAAGCACATCATTTAAGCACCTCTCAATGATCCTAAGAATTCTCTAAAACTAGAAGTTATATAAAATGTTTGCACTGATAGAGTTTCTTCACTGGGCATTCCCTGATCCTTGTCCAGATCAAAACAAAAAGCAACCCCTGAAACTCAGGTATCAGGCAGGTGGGTAATAAGGAAGACCCTTTGGTACTTGATAATTCTGTAGATTTTTTTGTTCTGGAGAATAAACTGAGAGGAACTCTTGTGGCTTGAGTATGTAGATTCATGGGGGGAAACTGGATTGAGTTAGGGGTATAGCCAGGATTCCCTGAAGATGTGAACACTGGCATAGACAATCAATTAGGGGGCATGAGCAGTACTGAAACCAGTGAATCAAGCAGGCTTAGGAACCAGGAAACTGAAGTATACTTGGACCTTGAAAGAAGATTCAGAGATCTGTCAGATTTAGATTTTTATACAGAACAATCCCTAGATCAAAGGGATGTTCTTCTTAAATAGGTCAGCAAAGTTTCTAATTCTCTACCCTATCCCCCTTAACTGAACCCTAAGGCAATTCCTTAAGGTATTAGATTTGCCATACTTGGCTCCAGAGGGAAGAGCTGGGAACACTGGAGAAAGAGTCAAAAAGACAGATTTCAGTTAAAACAAGGAAGACCTTTTTGCCCGAAGCAGGACAGTCTGGGTAAGCTATTGAAGCACTATAATGCTACTATAGTAACGTGAGCTACTATATTAATGACAGGGTTGTTTTTATTTTTCCCAGTTGCTAGAATTGTCCAAGTAGAGGTTCCATGTTAGGGAGGCTGTAGAGAGGATTCCTGCATAAGATAGGATTGTGGAGCCCTTCTAACTCTGAAGGACTGGGACTTAATTAGCAAGATAGGATAAGAAGTCATCTTGAAAGGTCAGAAGTCAGAGATTCCAGAAACCTTGGAAGAGGCCTATACTGAGAGGAGGTATGTAGTATCTCTAAAGGAGATACATCTCCAAGTCAGATACAAAATACTTTAAGGTGCCCTGGGTCAGGGTCTGGGCTATGCCTTTCTCTTGAACTTACCTGAGAGAAAAGGCCTCTGTTGATATGGATGATAGACCAAAGGGTATAGCATCTTACTTTAAGATGGGTTGAGGATAAAGTGCCCAAGCATGGAGGCCCCAACCCTAGGTAGAGGGGTCTCATCATGCCTGATGACCTTGAGTCAATTATTTTTCTTAAATATTTTCTAATTCAATAGTGTGCCCAGATTTAGAGATCTCACCGGCCCAGTATATATAATCCCAGAGCCTGAAGAGTCAGAATGTTTTGATTCAAAATGGAGATGAAGATTGTATTCCTTTAGAACAGCTATTACTTCTTGACAAACAAGACACAATATTTTATCTCTTGTATCAGTAAAAAAAGTATCTATTTGTTCACTCCAGATTAAGCACTATGTTCTGATTCAATCTTACATTTCTTTTTTATCACACATTTTACAGTCACCCCAAAAAATTTTAATGCGAGAACCAAAAAACTATATTGTGTAGACCTCAGCTCAATCTGTAACTGAAAAAATTCCACTCTATATCAAGTGTTCATATAGCATTATCTTAAAGAACTCCCAAGATGGGTAACTCAATACCTCCTGAGTCCATTCCGCTTTCAGACAACTCTAATTGTTAAGAAGGAAGATCTGAATTCAAATCCAGCCTCAGGTATCTACTTGCAGCATGACCTGAGCAAGTCACTTAACCCTGTTTGCCTCAGTTTCTTCATCTGTAAAATGAGCTGGAGAAGAAAATGGCAAACCACTCTACTATCTTTGCCAAGAAAACCCCATATGGGATCACAGTAAGTTGGATATAACTGAAAAATGACAACAAAAAATTATTAAAATGTTTTTCCTTTTATAAAGTTTAAATCTACTCCCAAGCAACTTCCTCCCTCCATTGTTTCTAATTCTGTTCCATGGAGCCAGATAGAAGAAATTAAATCCTTCTTCCATGTTATAGTCCTTCAAATACTTGAAGATGCTATCATGATATTAAATTTTCTCTTTCCTAAGATAAAACCCCAGTTCCTTCAACCTTTCTTCAAATACTTGGTTTTCAGTCTTTTCACTAGGCTAATGGCCCTCCTCTACATATTTTCTAAAATAAAATTGTCACATTCCTAAAATATGACAATATTTGGATGTGTAGATACTGGTGCTATTCATAAATTCATAATATGCATTCATCTGAAAGAGAACCATTTTAAGACTCTAAATTATCCAGTGTATGGTTGATAGCAGTAAGTCAATGTGAGATGGAATATAAGGAAAGGCTTCTTGAAGAAGGTGGGACTTAATGGGGGTCTTGGGAGAGGGAGTATTTGGAAAAAATAGAGAAGGATTAAAGCATTTCAGGGACTCACAGGGTGAGGGCTGAAACCGGGAAACGAAAATCGCCTTGACCCCCAACTCATCAAGATAGTGTAAGGGTATTAGCAATGGGAGTAAGGGAAGGAAAAGCTTTGAGGCAGGCAGAGCAGGTGTGACTGCCTGGACTCTATTTTTGGAAATAGCTCAGAAACAAGCATTTGCATGGGGCCTCAGATGATGGCTTTGGGAAGAAACTGAACATTGAACAAGGGCTTGTTTACCCCCATTTTAACTTTCAAACCACCCCACCCCCAACCTAATGTCTTTTCTCCATATGACTGGAAAAAAAAAAAGCTCCTTTTCTTGGCCTGGAACCTACCCTGAAGGCCTCAGTCCAATTACTGAACCCTTTCTCCAGGTCCAAAAAGTTGGTTCCAATAGTCTGATCATTTCACCCCATACACTGACCTTCCAGGATCCCACTGAATCATAGTAAATGTTTGTTGAATGAATGATCACCTACCATCCTTCTTTAAGGTGATTATTGATCCTCTCTTCCCAACCACTTACACCAGACCCCTATGGGTCTGGATTGACCCTATTACCACAAATGTATAAATCAGAGGTTCTCAATTTTTTTAGGTACCTATATTTCTTGATTTACAGCAAGTCCTCTTGTATCCCCTATTTAATATGAAAGAAAATAAATACTAGAATTTATAATGCAAAGAAACATAAGAAATAAAATAGGATAATCAATATCAAAATAAATCAAATAATCAAATATGTAATAAATAATAATAAATCAAATAAATAAATTTTCTTTTTAGCAGACAATCTTTAACCAGAAGTTTAAATGGCTACATCTATAGCCAAAGAAAGATGGAGGAAATAGTTGAGGTACTGCCAAACAGGCTACTAGCAGTAGGTTTGGCAATTTAACTAGCACTATTCTATCCTACTCACCCAAGACCAAGATTTAGGCATTAGCAGAGATCTCTCTCAAAGAAACATGGACTCTTTGTGCATAGTTACATGAAAAAGTTTTAAATAGTTCAGGATTAGCTTCATAGACCCTTTAGTCCAGGATTATGCCACTGGCAGGGGTACTTCCTGTACCATGGACACTGTTGCAATAGATAAAGCACTGCAGGAAGACTTATCTTCCTGTGTTCAAATCCAGCCTCAGACACTTACTAGCTTTGTGACCTTGGACAAGTCATTCAATCCAGTTTCCTCATGTATAAAATGAACTGGAGAAGGAAATGGGAAACCACTCCAGTGTCTTTGCCAAGAAAACCCCAAATGGGGCCACAGAGAGTTGGACACAATTGAAATAACTGAACAACAACAATAACAAAGCTTACTGTGGGATAAGGCCATGAGAATATCTGAAAAAGAAAGACTTGGAAGGAATTGGACCTCTGATCTCCCTTCCAGCTGTAAATATATGATCTTATGACCCTATGGCCTTGTTTTCCTCATTCTCTCTGTCCTCTGTATCAAATTAATGCCAAAACAAATCATTTTAAGGCAAGATAAAAATTTAAGTTTTCTGTTTTTTCTTATAATGTTATCCTTTTACATATATTTTCATTATTAGAGGATAAAAGATTTAGAACTACAAAGAGCTGAGTTCATTTAGTCCATCTCTCATTTTACAGACTTCATGAAGCCTCAGAGAGATTAAGTAATTGACTTTGCCATGGTCACAAAGCTCTATGGTAAATACCATGGCTGGTTGCTTGTCTCCAAATGCAGTCCTCTTTTCATTATACCATTAAAGGTGTTAAAGTGTATTAAAATACACAAATCTTATAACAGCATTGCTATAAACTTGTTCTTACATGTGTTCCATTGCCTCCTTTGAATCCTCTACAGAGCACTCTTCACAAAGCTTAATAATGTCTTCCAAATATCTCTAACTTCCTTTAACAAAAAGTTATAGATCTACAAAATAACATTGGTTCTTTTTTGATAACCAGTAAAGAAAATCGTATGATTAACTGAAATTCACATATAATTCAAAACCTCACCAAGCTATTTGTTTCAGCCCTCTGTCTAACAAAACCATTTTCCAGAATTACAACAAAGAGTTGCATCTCAGCTCTTCTATTTACTATCTGACTTTGGGCAAGTTACTTATCTTCTCTGGTCCTCAGTTTTCGAATCTATGAAATGGGCTCCCTTACAGCTCTAAGTCCTATAGGATCCTATGAATATGTTAAAGGAAGACCACAGCAGAAAGACATTAGAATTGTTTTACTTAGACCCAGAAATCAGAACTGGTAGCATTGAAGAGTTGGAAAGAGTCAGATTTAAGCTTGTTTTAAGGAAAATCTTCCTAACAATTATTAACATTATCTGGAAATAGAATATGTTTCCTCAGTGAGTATTGAGTTTCCCATTTCTAGAAGTCTTTAGGTGAAGATTAGATTCCATCCATTGAAAAGTGAATTCCCATTAAGCCATGATTTGAAGTAGATACCCTTCATGTTCTCAAACCTTTTAATTCTCTAAGACCCTATACTTTTATGAATTCCTGCAAATTTACTCCAGTCTTGAAATTCCTACTTTGAAAGTATCCTCCATCCCTTCATTCTCTCCTTCTGATTAGATGGCTCTTCCCAGAATCTCTATTTAATCAGAACATCCAGGTTAGCCATGTCTTCATCCTCACCAGGCTATATTCTAGACTTTCTCTCCCATGCCCCTGAACCTTCATCTCTCCACTTCTCCCTTTTTGTCTTTCTTTTATGTCTTGTATTTCACTATTAGAATGTAAGCTTCTTAATGTCAAGCTGATTCTTAAGAAATTCTTATGTTTAACATGATATAACCTATTATAACATGTATAAACTATATCAAATTGCTTGCTACTTTGGGGAGGAGGAGGGAAGGAAGAAAAATTTTGAACTCAAAATCTCATAAAAATGAATGTTGAAAACTACCTTTACATGTAATTTTGAAAAAATAAAATACTATTAAGGAGAAAAATAAAGAAATGCTTGTTAATTGACTATGATCAATGTGTCTAAGGGCTCACTGCCTTCTCCTCCCATTCAACTACGTTTACATAATTCCTCTCAGAAATTAAAGGCAAGAGCACTACAGGGATCACTTTGTCCATTTTCCTGCTTCCTGTCAGGTAGACTCTTTTTTTAAACAGAGTGATGGCCTATATCCCAAGAGATAATGTGTCTTTATCCTGAGAGAGGGGGAAAAAAAGAAGAAAATTGGCTGGTGGTATGGGATGTAAGAAGAAGACACTCTGTGTGTATGTGGGCTTCCATGTAAGGTATGATGATACCAGAAGCCAGATCACATGGCTGATGTACAGTTTGCAGTTACACACAGAAACTAGAGAGATATCACTAACTAGAGTGGAGAGATTGTTGATCATACCCTGAAACACCTGATCCTGTCAGCTCCAGAATCAAACTCACATCATGTCATGATAATAATTATCAATATGTTACAATTTGAAAAGACTTCCTCAGAAGATCATAGATCTGGAATTGTAAAAGGCCTTGGAAAGCAACTAATCTAGCACTCCCATTTTACAGATGAGGAAAGTGAGAAGCAGAGCTTGAGTGACGTTCCCAAAGTCACACAGCAAGTGTTCGAGTTAGATTTGAACCAAGGTCTCATTTGAGCCTCACAACAGGTCCCATTTTGTGGATGGGAAAATTGAGCCACAGAGAAGTTAAACGATTTGTCCAAAGTTACATAGCCAAGTCAGAATTTGTAGTATCTCTTTTCACTGTTGAACTGCAGTCATGATTTTCTGCAACTGACACAAGCACATTTACCCATATATTCAAAGTATGCTAAAATTTGGAATTGAAAGGGACCTTGGAGTCTGGACAAACTCCTTCCTTCTCCACATTATGAACTGGGGTTCACCTTCTTCTGAAGAAAACTCAGGCTCAGAGAGACAGAAGGACTCTCCCATTCACAGAAGAAGAGTGTGACTGAAAGCACAAAGATGGGAAAGTACAAAGCACTCTAGGGCCACAAAGAGAAGAGAAGGCAGTAATGGGAGGCAAGGCTAGAACAGTACAGTGACACCAGATTGTGGAAGAATGTGTGGCCTTGAATGCCAGGAAGACAGTGTGAACTTGACTCAAAGGACAATAAGGAGACATGTTTTAGCAGAAAATTGACATGTGATCCATGTGTCATTTTATTTTCCTGGACATCACAGAAACTACACAAATATGGTGATTAACTTCCCCAGCCACACATTATAATTTCCTATATACTAGAGAGGTGAATCCACAGTGGACAAAAAGATATTCTGCCAAGTTAGTACCTGAGTCTTCTTCCATGGATAATGATAGCTCACATTTCTAAAGTCTTTATAGTTTATAAAATATTTCAAATACATAATGTTATCACATTAGATCCTTCTAACAACCCTATAAGTTGCATAGTGCAAATATTATCCCTATTTTACAGATAGGGAAATTGAAGTTCAGACAACCAATGTGATTGAAAGCCACATAGTAAGTTTATAAAATAGCTAGGATGAGAACCCAGATTTCTTGATATTTTTTGAATATCAACTTAGAACCCAAAGCACAGGTGCTACTAATCAAATAGCTCCCCTTCTCTGAACCCAGCTCTGTACTCAGTGCTGCTGAGCAGAAAAGATGGGAGGACAAGATTTTGGCCCTGTTCTGGCAACTGGCAGACTAGCTTGGGAGACAAGATTCATATTTGTAAAAAGTTAAATAACATAAGGGCAACACAAGAAAGGTATTTGATGACCAGGACTTGATGAGGGATTAGAGAATGAATCCTACAGGGAGGAAAGAAAGGCTCCAGTTCCCTGAAACAAGGGTGTAATGCTGTGCTTCCAAATCTGAGATCCAAAGCCATGGATTGCATAAATCAATATATGCCCCCAGCATTGCCATTTTGAGTTTTATCTAATGTTTACAAAATATGCATTGAATACACTACTGTCCTGTCAGCTCATGCAATTTTTTTAATGTTAGAAGAGGTTTTCACACTCGAGTTGGGTAACCTGAGGACCTGGGTTCAAGTCCTGGACTTTAGGATCTGTGTGACCTTAAATCAGTTTCCCTCTCAATTTCCCCAGCTATAAAATGAAGGGGTTAGATTAATGTTTTTAAGTACTCTTTGAGCCCTGAGGTTTTGATTTCATTCCCTACCATGAGAGGTGGGAAAGAAATCTGATAAACATCTCTTCTAATATCAGTGGCATGAAATTTTTTCAGGTTCTTTTTTTCCCTCCCTGACAAGGATGAGAAAAGGACCAGGCTAGGAGCACTTTTAGCAGAGTACATATCAGTCCCTGTCACACTCTCCTGCCCCCAGACCTTTCTGTGTATGTCTTATCCACCCACACCACATGGCTGTTGTTGTTTGACAGAGCCTGGTCATGAGTCCACATCCTGTTATGAAACTTACAACTCCCTCAAACCAGTCTGACCCTAAGATGTTTTTTGTTTTTCTTACCAACTTCCTAAGCTGAGAACTAATGGGGGTCACTGACAAATAAGATTTCCAAGGGTATTTTCTTCCCCTTCTAAGCCCTGATGGTTGAGTCATGCCTCAAAATTGTTTTGGAATGAGAATGGAATGATAAATCCAAGGAGGGAGATTATGGCAAGGGGGAAGGGAACAAGGGAGATGGGGGAAGGATCATAGGATTGTAAGATTTCGAGCTCAAAATATCTAGAACCTTAGAGATTATATAACCCAAACCCCTCATTTTACAAATGGGTACATTAGGGTATAGAGAGGGGATAGACTTGAGAGGAGAGATCAGCCATAAAGCAGTAAAAGAGGATGAGGTGAGGGGAATAAAAGGGAATAGATTTATGGGGCAAACAACATCACTTAGGCCAACATGCAAGTAGACAATTCATCCCCCAAAATTTCCTGTAGTCCCTCAAGTCTAGGGGATACTACATGATCTCAGCTACAGTCTTGATCGATTTTCCACAGAAAAAAAAGACCCAAGTCATTGGAGTACTCTCAGCCCTTGGAAAGGATAGGGAGCAATAATCATGATCCCAACATGCCAGCATGCTGGGGCAACTAGTAGATAATCAAAAACAGTCACAAACTGAGCTAAAGAATGGTTCTACTTTCCTACATGAAGCAAGAAGACTTGCAGGCTTTTCCCTGAGCTTTAAATGAACTGAAAGATCAATATGAGTCAATGGTGTGACAGTGATTAAAAATATTGATGTTATCCTACAGTAAGTGGTTACATTACAGAGGCACAGAGTTCAAGTGAGGAAAGTTTTGCTCTACTCTATCCTGGCACTTTGTTGTTATTGTTGTAACTAAAGTACCATGTTCAGTTCTAGGCATCACATTTTAGGAAAGACATAGACAAAATGGAAGCTGTCCAGAATAGGTGGACAGGATGGTGAGAGAAATGGGCAACATGCCACAAGACTGTTTTCAGGAGCTGAAGGTGGTTAGCTTAGAGGAAAGGAGACAGGGAGGATGAAGTATCTTTCTTTAGATATTTGAAAGGCTGTCCGGTGAAAAAGGAATTAGACATAGTTCTACTTTGCCCCAGAATGCAGAACTAAGAGCAATACTGAAGTTTGAAAGGCTAATTCAGGAACAATGTATGGAAAAGTGAAAAGGCTTCCTAATGATTGTTCAGAAGCAAACTGAACTGCATGAGGATGGGGGTGGGAGTGGGGGGGAGGTTCCCTTCTTTGGAAGTATTCAAGCAGAAGCTTATTGTAGGTGTCTCCTGATCTGGTCTGAATTGGACTAGAAACTCTGATTCTACGAGACATAGATCAGTCTTATTAAGATTTTGTGGACCAAGGCTCCCTCATTGCAAAAAAGACCAAAAAAGAGACATGCTGAAGAAGTAAAGCAGGGAGATGAAAGGGTATACGGCTCTAACCCTCAGGGAACCAGCTTCATTCAGCTCATCTGGCTGTAGCTCTTCCAGAGCAAAAAGAAAAAAATCAGTACATTAAGGTCTGGAAGGAACTTCAAAAATGGTTGAATCTAACAACCTTGTTGTACATACATTTGGAAAATGTAAGGGGAATCCTCCCTCAAGAGAATGTAAGCTCCTTAAAGGCAAGTAACATTCTGGTTTAGTCTTTGCATCCCCAAGGTCAGTAAAACACAATCAGTATCTTATTCGTAGCAGGTACTCAATAAATGTTTGTTGAATAGCTCACATTTCTACCTAGAGTTTATAAAGCATCTTCACCTACAAAAACCATGTGATGTGTGTAGTGTAAGTATTAATATCCTCATTTTATACTGAGGCATATAAAAGGAAAATGATTTTTCCCACCCAGTGTACTGAAGGTAGGAAGTGTCAGAGTTGTTTCCATTCCAGGCCTCCTAATTTCAATACATTTCAATTCAATTCTGAAAGTATTTGTGAAGTACCTATTGAATGTCACTGCTAGGCATTTGGGACACAAAAATAAAAATATACACCCTTCAGGGAGCTACTAGAATTTTCAATCTACATTCAAATCTATTGCTTACTTCTCTATTACTGGACTGTAGGTTCATGGGCTAGTAGGATCTGTTTTCCTGAGTTCCAGGGTTATAGATGTCTGGGTTCTTATAGTCTTTGTTCCTAGGCTTCTAGGTTCCTGGGCACCTGAATTCTGGGGATACTAGCTTCCTAGGCCTTTGGGTTTTAGGCCTTCTGGGCTTTAGATTTCTGGACTCTTTGAGAAACTGAGTCCTTGACTTTTGAGGCATCTGACCTTTCATACTGATTTAGAACTGTTAGGTCCCTGTATTCTAGAACTCCTAGATTCCTTGGTTCTGCATTCCTAGTCTTCTATAGTTTTTGGTTCTGGTGAATCCAAGACTCCTAGATTATAGCTTTATGGTATTTGAGCTCCTGGGTTCCTAGGCAACTGACTCTAGGTCAACTGAATTTGAGCTCTGGGCTCTATGATTATTAGAACTCTAAGGTTCCTAAGTCTCTGGGCTCCTGTGACCTTGACTCCTGGGGTCTGAGAAGTTGGATTTTTATATTTCCATGTTCTTAAAACTTTTTAGTCCCAATATTTTAGATAAAATGTTTCTGGACTCCTAGGTTCTTAGGCTCCTAGATTCCTAGACTATGTTCTGGGATTGGGGATACTGGATTCTCTCTGGAGTATCTAGGGTTTCTGTTCTCCTGAGTTCTGACCTATTGGCATTTGGGAATCTATGACCTGAATTCCTGAATTGCTGGACTACTGAATTCTTGAATTCTGGATTCTAAGCTTCTGGGCTCTTGAGTTATCACACTCCTAAACTCCTGGGTTCCTGGAATCTGGGTTCTGAAGTCTTGATCTCCTAGTTTCTGGATTCCTATGCCCTTGGGCTCCTGGATCTTGGGACCTAGATTCCTGCTTCTATGATCTGGAGCTCCTGGATTTCAAGGGGAATACAGGGAATATTATTCATAAAGCCAGTTATTCCCTTCCCTTCTTTTCTATAGCTTCTCATTCTCTTCATCTCTGTCACAGCCTCCCCATTTCCCAGGTCAGATCACACTAAACCTTCAACATCACACTCAGGACCAAGGTTATCTTAAGATATGTATAAAAGCATATCTTATCTGAGTATGGTATTTTGTACACAATAGCTATTTAATAAATCTTCTGGAAAGAATGAATGAATGACTAGATCCTAACTCTTTGGGCTAATAATCAAGGGTCTCCACAATTAGTCCCAACTTATCTCTCTTAAGCCATAGGTTAATCTCCCCTCCCTCAATCAAGTCAATCTTCTCATGGACTCCAACACACCAAACTCATTTTCTCTTTATGCTCCCCTCTACTCTCTACTCTCCTCCTACCCAAGTCCAATTTCTCCTTCAGTCCTTCCTCCCATTTGTGAAGCCTGCTCTGATCTCACCTACGTCTATACTCACTGCAATTATCAACTGCCCACAATCTGGAAACTCTTTGTTCTGTCATTGTTCCATTATCCTGTTGTCACACTAGAGCAGGCTTCAGAAACAACATCTAATTCAGCCTCCTTCATTTTGCAAATGAAGAATCAGAGGTTTCTGGAGGTGAAATGAGTTCTGTAAGGTCATATGGCCCTGAGATGGGAAACAGTAGCAGGTACTCTGACTACAAATCCATCCTTCCTTCTTTGTACCTCATTATGTTGCCTCTCAAAGTGTCACAGAAGTTCAAGGTGGAAGAGGCTTTAGATTCTAACCTATACCTACACAAGGATCCCTTCTACAATATCCTGACAAAAGGCCTATGGCCAGAGATCTCCAGTAATGACGAACTCATCTCATTACCTAGTGAAGCAACACAAACTAATGAGATTTTGAGCAGTTTAAAATACTCAGAAACTTTTTAGTACTTCAAAGTGAAATTTGCCTTCCTGCAGCTTTCCTCCCACTGCTCCTAGTTCTTTTCCTCTGAGGTCAGTCAAAATAAATCCAGTCTTTTCTCCACAAGACAGACTTTCAAATATCAAAGACAGGTCTTTGAGAATAGAAGACCTTCTATTCTCCAACATAAACACATTAGACAGTATTCAAAGGAAGGCAACCATGATAAAAAAAAATTGCAAAAATAATAGTTGCTCATAGTCATATGTAACTCATATAGAGAGCAACTGTTAGTTTTGGAGTTCTTAGATAATACTTTCTCAAAAACCACCATGTGAGGTAGGTGGCACAGCAATTATCACTGCCATTTTACAAATAAAAAAACTAGCCTCAGATCCTCAGTAACAAAGAAAGTAAGTAGCCAGTGCAGAAGAGGACACAGTGATCTCTCCTCTTTACCAGGCTGCCAGGCAATGTACAAATTGAAAGAAAAAGCTGAGGGAATTTAGGCTGAAGAAAAGAAGACCAAGAGGAAACATGCTCACTCTTTTCAAATATCTGAAGGTTTGTCATGCTCTGTAAATGATTCTTTCTATAACTTCCAGTTAAATGAAATGAAAACTCATAGAGAAACCAAGATCCCTCACATATACCCTAGCAAATATCTAAACAGAGCCAAGAACTGTGGTGAAAAGAAGTCAGTCCCTCCTGTAAAATTTACAAACTAAATACCTAGAGAGTTCCACAAATCTGAGTCTTCAAAAAACAGAGACTGAATTTTCACCCTACCTTGTCCAATCCACAACTTTGTAGTTCCATGATGAATTTTTATATATAGCTTTCAGTAATTTCACTTTCAGAATAATTGTGACAAACTCAATTCTTATTAATTAGGCAGTGGTATAGTGAGAAGACTACGAGTCAGAATATCCAAGGTAGAGTCCCCACTCTAATACTTAAATAGCTACATAACCTGAGTGAGTTGCTTCCCTTCTTTCTGGTCCTGTCTCCTTTTATGTAAAAATGATCTCTAAAATTCTTCCAGTTCTGATATTCTGTGATCCTATAAGAGAGAATGAGTTTGCACCTGACTTTATCCATCCCGTAAAGTTGCTATTGTAGGATAGCCATTTATGTATAGCAATGAATGCTTGCTCTTTTAAACTGATTGTGACAAACTCTTGCATCATCAGGTAAAAATCCCACCTGATTATCTCTGCGGCTAAACATACAAAATCCCAAAATGCAATACCTAAATAAGTTAGATATCTTTTTGTAGATCTTCTGTCTCCCTGACATCTCTTCTAGTTTGCAGGGTGGAAAAGAAAGAAAGAGAGGCCAAGTAAATTCTTATTGGATTAAACTAAATGGAGCTGAATTAATATCGGTTGAATTGAATTGAGTTTAAATGAATTGAGTTGAATTAAACTGAAGAACAGGCATTGTATGAGGGACTGGGAAGGAGGAAAGAACAGTGGAGTCTAACTCACAGGCATCCAACCTGGACCCGTATAAGAGAAAAGAGAAGAATTCAGACAAACCTGGTATTCACAGGGTGGGAAAGACTTAGTATTTAGGATATTCATATCCTGATGGGGCCCAGACATGTGGTCTTTACTGTATCAGAAAAAGTTATAGGTAGCCAAAACTAGGTAAGTAAAAGTCAAAGGTAGTCAAAGCTTTAAAGTCTCAAAAATTTTATTTTATCACTTGAGAAGACTAGGAGTATGAGCAGATCCTAATGAACTGATATTAACTAAACTCACAAAGAACCAACTGATAAATCTGATACCAATTTATTAACATATTTGGGGAATAGTTCTAACCCAAGAATTAGACTCCAAGTTTTTTCAGACTTTTCTAAGCATTACATTATTGTACAAAATGTGGCAAGTATTCTAAACAACAATTCATTTGAAAAAGATGGGTTAGTAATCAATGAGTCAACACTGTAATATGGATGAATATGTGTATGCATGAAATAATGAATGAAAAAATATTTATTAAATGCTTATTATTTACAAAGCACTGGAGGAAGATACAAATAAAAATAAAAATGACAGTCCCTGCTCTCAAGGAGCTCACATTCTAATGGGGGAAACAACACATATAGGTTTAGGCTACAAGTTAAATGGAAAAGTTCAATGATCCTTAAGGTGTAGCAACAAGGGAAATAAATGGTAATGCATCTTCTCTAGTAACATTTTCATTAATAAAAACATATCTATATCTCATGTTGAACAATTTAATGATTTTTAGTATCAAATTTTTTTGGTGTTGGCCTTCTTTAGCTATTGCTCTGAAAAAATGAAGGCTGCATGGCATGTGTGGGAGCAATTGTTAGGTCCAGTTTCCACAAGGATAGCTCCACAATGAGGACAGTTTCTGGAGCAACCTGATAGCAGGGGTCAGTGCCAGGTGAGGCAGGGCACTGCTGCTCCTGGGGCCCTTTGGCTTAACCTGCCCATCCATGGCAATTTTTCGGTAGTTGATGTTGGTGGTAACAGGAACTGTGGTCCCCTCTCCCAGATGATGGCTTGGGGAGGGGAACAGGG
This sequence comes from Notamacropus eugenii, assembly GCF_028372415.1. Taxonomy (NCBI): domain Eukaryota; kingdom Metazoa; phylum Chordata; class Mammalia; order Diprotodontia; family Macropodidae; genus Notamacropus; species Notamacropus eugenii. The sequence continues at coordinate 323,641,987 of NC_092872.1, forward strand.
TTCAAAGTAGAAGCATCAGTCCAGGCATCACTACTGTTCCTGGAGCCCTTGGACTTATCTACCCATCCACTGGACAGCAGACCAAGAGAGCTAGTGTGAACCCAGGCTGCATTGAGAAACATGGTATTTGCAGGAATAAGGAAGCATAAATTCCACTAAACTCTTCTCTGACCTAGGGTGTTGTATTCCATTCAGGGTATCACATTTTAGGAATGAAATTGGCAAGCTTGAGAATATACAGAGGAGGACAAAGAAGGTGGTGAAGGACCTTGCAGTGATGTAGTACATGTGAAGTTCAGCTGACAATGCTAGGTATATGCTATAGCATAAAGAAAAAAAGTCTTAAAGTATTTAAAATATTATCCAAAACTTGAAGCAATGTGGAAGTTGTTGAAAAGAAGATTCAGACCTAATGTCCAGAAAACTTTCCTAACAATTAAAGCTGTCCAGACATGAAATAGGTTGCCTCATAGTGCCCCTTCACTGGAGGTCTTTACTCAAAGGATGGATGTTCACCTGATAAGTACAGCATATAGGATATCTTTTTCAATTTATGGATTTAGTTTATGGATTACACTATATGGCCTCTGAGGTCTCTTAAAGATAATTCCATATAAGGGATGTTTCTGTTGAAAAAGTTAAGTTGAAGTTTATACTCCCAGGGCCCATTGGCTTCAGAAGGAGGTACTGACCCTGGAACAAGGGAGAACAGAGAAGGCTCAGTGTTCTAAAACCCAAAAGTCCCTTCCATCCTTAGTAACTCTATAACTTGTTTATTCTATTTAAGAATAAGGAAGCTTTTAGGGTGGATATGTCTGAGGCTCACTTTTGCCTGTAGCCCCCTCCTAACCAGGGTATTTTTGCACAGTGATGCCCTGACTTTTCTCTGAACTTAAATGCTGAAGGGACCAGAGATCCATTCCCTACAAAACCCAGGTTGACAAGGTCAGTTGTAAAGCTATGAGGAATTTACTGTAACCAGCAAGATAATGAACTTAAAGCTTCCATAACCTAGACTGAAATGTCCCCTTACTCCTTGCAGAGCTCCTAATATCCTGCTATACACATAACCTAAACCCTTGCAAAGTTCAGTCTCTCCCTACAATCTGGTCTAGGATACCAACACACTCCAACAAAAGTTCCTTATTGCCCCTCAAACCTGGGACCTTACACTTCCCCCCCACCCCACCTTGCCACTATCATTCTCCTGTTTCCTCCATCTCACCTCCAGCTCAGAAACAGCAAACAAACAAGGTCACATGGGCATCCCCATGGTGAGAATCTCACTAAGGGTTTGCAAATCTGTTTCTAAAAATTCTGAGAACAGAAACTTCTGCAGGTGGGAGTAGAGGATTGGAAAGTCCCAACTCACCCACAGAGGCACCTGGGGAATTTACAAGGGGGATGGGGTAGTCTGCAGGTGGGGCTTCTAAGTGGGGGGCAGGTAGGAGAGAAACCTATGTTCCCCTATCCTAAGGAGAAGATCCTAGCTCACATTGATTTGGACACTAAGGCTGAATCATTTCATTTGATCATTTAGTAAATATTCTCTGAGTGTATGTAATCAAGAAGTTTTCAAGTCACTTTTCTGCCATCTCCAAGAGGGGTTCACAGGCCTGAAGGGGAAATACAGGAGAGATATAAATAGTTATAACACACAGGTCATAAAGTTCATAAAAGATGCCTTCTTTTTTTCACCCAGACATTAGGGGAAAGACAAGGACAAGACACTCCAAAGGCCCAAAGGAAGGAAGGGTTATATCCAGCCAGGGAATCAGAAAAGGGGGAAGGAGGAAGCCCTGAGCTGGTGGATAATGTGCAGAATCTCCAAAAATGTAAAATGTAAGCTTCTTAAGAACAGAGACAATTTCAATTTTTGTCTTTGTATCCTCTGTGCACAATCCTAAAACATAATAGGAGTTCAATAATTAAATTGAATTGATAGATTCCAGATCAAAGGAATAGATTGAACAAAGACACTGGACTCACAAAACAGCAAGTACTTAATGCTGACTGGAGCAAAGAATACCAAAAGGAGGTAGCATGAAAATAAACTGGAAAAGTAGGCTAGAGGCCAACAATGCCAAGTACTGGCTCTGTTACTTACTAGCTTGGTAATAATATATCTTCCTTCCTGGATGCTGTAAGGAAAACGCTTCTTACCTGGACTATTGCAACAGTTTCATAACTGGTCTCCCTACTTTCAATCTTTCCCTTTCCAGTTCTTTCACATAAAATAAAGTTCCTAATGCTTGTCTCTCAACATTATATTTCTTAGAAACCTTCAGTGCCTACATATTGCCTACAGAATTAAAGTACAAATTCCTTAGCTAAACATTCATGATTATTTCAAAGTACAATTTGGAGCAAAGATTTTAGAGCTGAATAGGACTTTCCCTAGATCAACATTTTCATTTTTCAAATAAAAAAGCTAAGGAATGTATAGAAAAGGGTCCCAGGTAATTGAAAATAGCATAGGCCATCATTGATGGTTGGGTTTATTCGAACTCTCAGTGAACACATAAATTTAGAACAAGAAAGGACAAAATCATCTGCCCAAACCCTTCATTTTATAGCCATATAGGTCATATGACTCACCAAGGTCACAGATAATATGGATCCCAAATTTTCTAACTCTAAAATCACTGTTCCTTCTACTGTACCATGTAATATATAGGCTCCAACTTACCTTTCCAGCATTATTTATCTCCTGTTTTGTTCTCCTTCATACTCCCTCAAGCTCATCTGATCTCATATCCCTTCTTCACATTCCTATTTTCATACCTTTGATCATACTGTTTTTCCCACTCAGACTACACCAAATCCTATTTCTCCCAGTCTTTCATAACCACCCTAAATCCCACCTCCTCTAGGGAGCACTTCCCTTTCTACTCCAGTCCGGTGATCTTTCTCTTCCACTTCCTGTGTATTCTTGGACAAGTCACTGGACCTCTTTGGACCTCTACTTCCTCATCAATAAAATAAAGGATGATATCTGAGGTCTCTTCCAGCTAGAAATATGTTTCTATGAACACTGAGTCAGAACCACATAATCCAAAATTTTTTTCATTTAGTATTTTGTGCTGTTTTCTGACATGCACACATACATACACACACACACATACACACACACACATCTCCTGTCTTCTCCCAGTTTGTGAGTTCCTTGAGGACAAGTGCTAAGTTTATTCCTTCCATGTCTTTCCCTGAGAGATTTTGAATTTCCTGACTCCAAGGCCCAGGTCAGCCATAGATTCTTAGTTTGAAGAAATCTCAGAGGCCTTCTAGTTCAGCCCATAGCTGAAAAAAGATTCCCTCTACAACATACCTAACAAGTGATTATCTAGCATTTGAGTGAGGCAAGGGGGAATCTACTACCTGCTCGACTTTTGGACAGCTCTAATCATTACTAAGCTTTCTCTTACATCAAACTTATGATTGTCTCTGCAACTTGAACCCAATGTTTATAGCTCTCTTCTCTGGTCTAAGCAATACAAATTTAGTCTACTCCATGTTACAACCTTTCAGATTCTTAACAATACCATTTTCTCCACCCCACTTCCCACTTAAGTCTTCACTCTCCCAAGTTAAAAATTTCTAAGTCTTGTAAAAGGCCTTGTATACCATATTTTCCAGTTCTTTCGTTACCCTAGTCACTTTCTGAACACTTTTCAATTTAGCAATAGCAAGATTATTTCTTCCTTGTACTATTTCTTCCTTAAATCTTCCTTGGATCTGGACCTTATGAACTGTCTAGCCATACTTCTTTTATGCCTCAAACTCAAGTGTAAGGCTTTATATTTTTTTTCATTAAATTTTATCCTGTTAGATTAAGTACAATGTTCTAACCTACCAAGATCTTTATGCATCCTAAATCTGGCAGTCAGCAAGTTAGTATTCCTCTCAGATTTGTCATATGCAGATTTAATCATTTTGTGTACTTATCCCAGTTATTGGTGTTTACTTAATATGTGACCTTGGACAAGTTAATTAAATTCCTCAAGCTTCAGTTTCTTCCCCTTTTAAACCGGATAACGTCTTCTAAGGTTCTTCCCAGCTTTTAGAGCTACGATTCTATGAAAAGTTGACAATGAGCTATATATTACTATTTGGGGCGTTGGACTATACAACCTGTTCCAAATGAACCTAATTTTACTTAGCTAGCTTATATTTTTCCATTTTCTCACAAGAATAGCATGAGAAACTCTGTCAAAAACTTTGATAAAACTTCAACAAATTACATATATATGTGTGTGTATATATATGTAGAGAGAGAGAGAGAGAGCATGCCCCTGATCTACCAGTCTAGTAGTCCTATAAGAAAAAAAGAAATGTGACTAGCCTCAATCGATTTGTTGGTAACAAAGCCAGGTGATCACTGGCTTTGTCCAGTGATCCAATGTTACTTGAAAATTTTTTTGATAATTTTGATAATACTTTTTAAAATTTTTCCAGAAATCAAAGTTAAACTTATTGGTAAATGTGTCTAACATGTTTTAAATATCAGGACAGTTGCCAATTCTTTGTTACTTCTCCCTTTGGCATATCTCCCATTCTGCTTAACTTTTCAAAGATCACTGATAGTAGTTTATCAATCACACTTACTAATTGTTTCTGTGTCCTGAGAGGTTATGTACCTAGGCCTGGTGAACTGATCAAGAGCAGTTAAGTACTCTTTGACAAGTGGCTACTGAGATAGCAACTTCTCATTCATTTTTATTCTGTTTTTTCAAATCTGAATATCATTCTCTTTACAGAAAACAAAAGCAAAATAAGAGGTAGGCAGCTATACCTTCTGACCATTACTGTTCTCCTCTGGTGACTACTCTGATCATCAGTCCTATCCATTTTTTTTTTTTTACTATTTTCCTTTTTTATCCCAATATGACTTTTTTAAAAATCTATTTTTTCTATAGGTCAAATACTGAATTGTGAAACAACTATAGTGCAAAATGTGAAAAACAACTATAATAAAATTCCCATACTGGAAAAGTGAATGAACATCAGCAACTCCCAAATTAAAAAATTAAACATCTTTTTTTAAGTCTTTGAATCCAATACTAATTAGCAATGCTAACTCACTCCTAAACCTAAACTTTCAGTACTTTTTTCTGCCTCCCACACACTCCCCAGCTTAATCTAACATTTCACTAACTCTAAGGAAACCTCTGCTTCACAAGCACACATAGGAATACTGGGTCTGTTAAAATCACTATGTCCTCTCCTAGACTGTGAGTTTCTTGAGGTTAGAATGTAGACCTACCCCTCAAGTTCTCCATTCATTCATTCACTCATTCAGTAAACATTTATTAATCACCATGTGCAAAGGATTGTGCAAGTCACTGAGCACACAAGGAAAAAAGACGAAAATGATCCCTGACTTCAAGGAGCTTATGTTCTACTAAAATTCTCTTCTACCAAAGAGTAGCCTGGAGTGTGTGGAGTGTTCAAGCAAAGACTAGCACCAGCGGTGTAAGGCTTGTCAAGCCCTTTTCAGAGCTGTTCCTCCACCTTTGGTGCCACCTTCCATCCAACTCTCATCTGTTGATCCAAGAAGCTGTAACACATGAGTCAGCCATACCCCAGTAAACCATCTTGGCAGGCATGCTAAACCAGGCTGATGGTAAGCAACAGGTCTCATATCTGTTGGCAAGGTAAGGGGATGTCTACCCCAAGTATTCCTGGAGGAATAGGTAGATGAGAACAATGTGTTCCAGTGGCCATGAAGGTGGCTGAAGCCAGCATTGTTGAGGTCTTACAGCTTGATCAGGCATTGAAGACAGCAACTCTGCTTCACTTAAATACAATTCACATGCAAGTCAGATCTCCTCAAAAATGAAAGACAAACAACAACAACACACACACACACACACATACACACATATACATGTGTATGTATATCCATACTACACTACATATACATATAAACACACTATATTTTTTTATCTATCTATACACATAGACACACACACGCACACACACACACACACACACACACACACACATACTTGGTGATGGATTTGTTGTTTGCTTGCAGTCTAACCCCTCAGTTGGCCTTTTTGCACAGTTGGTAGATAATACATTGAATGCTACTATACAATTGAATAAACTCATTCTGACCTTCCCATGACTTTATGGAACAAAACCAGTTAAGTTTTTTTCCTCACCAACACAACAGTGACTGTAGTACTTAAGATTTGGTCAAAGTAGTTTCTCTGTTCTAAGTGGGTCCCAAGCAATGTAGGGGAGTTAAGGTTGGGGGTAAAGAGAGGTGTATCTTTCCACCCTTACTCAGAATAGGTTCTGGTGGTGGCTTCCATGGATTACAGAGGTAAAGCAGCCTTGAATTTGCAGCTGTGTTTTAGAATGCCTGAGTTCTGATTTAAACTGTGGTGAAAGTCATAAAAAGACATACTACAAAACACCGACTAGGAATGCAAAAGATCTTGAATTTACTTCTATACAGATACATTGTGGAAAAATTTGTCTGTTGAAGTCACTTTCCTCTGTGAAGTCTTCCCTGATTCTCCTTAGATGAAAAGTATTTCTACTTTCTCAAATTTTCCTACTGCTCTCAGTCTGGACCTTTCTTTTGTACCTGTTTTGTACAATTTATATCATATATGTTTGTGTAAAAATAAGATTCTTGATAACAGGACTTATTCACTTTATATCCTCAGTGATAGAAATGCTGAATTAAAATGTTTACCAAATTGAATTGTGAGGTCATACTAGGTGTAACATGATGGGTATTAAGTTGTCCTGGGAGTTTGTGAGGGATAATGTTGGAAGTAAAAGTGTGTTGAGAATGTGGATGTACTGGGATTGAGGAGACGGCAAAATAAGAGGTATATGGTATTCTGGGAATGAGCCTCATTTTGTGCTCAGTTTGTGAGCTCAGGGTGAGTTTGTGCTAGGAGCTTATAAGGAGTGAAGTGCTAAGATTTAAAATGCATTGAGTTGAAGAGTTTACTAAGAATGAGGATATTCTGGAAGTGAGTTTTTGCTAGAGGATAAAACCCAAAACCTGCATTTATGTGAAGCTCTATGGTGTGATCTCCCCACTACAGGAAGCTCACCTCCCATTTCCCCATAGAATGAGCACGAACATGATACTGAGCATATGCAGGTCAGCAATGGATCCAGCTACCAATGCTTTTCACTATTATAAGTGGTGTTATCTATCTCTAGGCCTTAATTTTCTGTCCAGCACAACTTCAGGATTTCATTAACCAAAGACCCAGTGACCTTTATCTTCTAGCATGTGCTATAGGGCAGAGAGACAAGAGCTTTGCCTCAGGGAGACTGGCTCCCAGCTAGGAATGCTTCCTTTCTGTACAGAGTCCTGCACTGTTCACTTTCCTCATGATGTTTTTACCAGCACTGTGCTATGAGATTGCCTCTGCTCTCTTATCCAGCCTGAGGCCACTAACTACCTCCAGCGTCCTATAACCCTTTCTCAGCAGCCACCTCCCTCCTATGCTTCTTTCTGGTAACTAGAATATTGGAGATTGGCTCTTGGCCATGGCTCGGGGGGGGGGGGGGGGGGGTGCCAAACTCTCTTGAGGGAATGGGCTGCTATTTCCAAGTATCAGAGCACTTCACTGGAGCAAATTATCTTCTACCTATGAAGTGAAGCTTGTCTTCCACAGTTACAGAGATGTTGAGGGTTGCTCAATGAGGTGAGGATCCTTAGCCCTTCCTACACTTCAGGGGAACTTTCTCCAGCCTGTAATCCCTCTACCACTAAGCCTTCCCAGCAGTGGTGTCCTAAGTGGTGTCTCAGGATTTCTCTTGATGAGTCTAGAGGTCTTTCTCTACATTTTTCCCCCATTTCTCTGAATTCTTAGTTATGGCTCTGCCCCCAGAGCTCAATGATGAACACCCTATTTACAGCTTGGGCTGAGCCAGAGGAATACATTAGGGACTAGAGAAATTTCCCCCCAACACCTTTGACTTTGATACTCCAATGTTGTTATCAGTTATAAGTACCCAAGAAGGAGATACTACCATAGGAAAAGAGGGCACTAATTAGCCTTGATCATCCCAAAGAATACTGCAACCATGAGCTTGCTATAGGGCATTTGGGAGTGCCTACTCAGGGAAGAAGCAACCACTGGTAGGGAGACGGGTGTGTTTCACAGATATAACATGCTGAAGTAGATATTGCACTGGATTTATGGTCAGAAAACCTGAGTTCAAGTTCCAGCTCTGATACTTACTATATGATCTTCAGTAAGTCACTCACCTAATCACTTCTGGCCTCATTTTCCTCATCTGTAAAGTGAGGACATCAGGTTTAATGATTTCTGAGATCCTGTTCAGCTCTAAATCCTATAGTCTTATGAGTATTTCTGCATCTCTATTGCCCCCATGTGGTTAAATAACTTCATGGTTCCCTCTGAGCTCTTCTGGTCAGGTTTGTTTTGAGGAAAGAGGGAAAGAGTTCCAGGCTTCTGAGACAAAAGAAGCCTTCTTCCTGGCCCAAGGACACCTTCTACCCCAAGAAAAGGTAAACAAAATTGAATGACAGGCTAGAACTTCTAGGGTGCTGGGGTTTTATTAGACTGAATGGACTTTTCCCTTCAACTGCCTTAAAATTTTGTTTTCACTCCTTCCTATTGGGGGTCTGGAAGAGTTAATCTAGGCCAAGACAGGGACCTGAAAAGGGAGTAAGGTGCAGAGGGAACTTCTTTGAGAGCTGTCTCCAAGAACTGGAAGAAGGGAAGATTGGAAAGTAAGCCCACAAGCCTGGAAAGACAGTGTTTCATATTTCACAAGTGGTCTGGATAGTAAGTTCTTGAGACATCTCCACCTTCCATCTAAGGCTTGGGGTGAACTATAGATAGCTAGAGGGTAAGATACAGTAGGAATGAGTCACTGGGGGCCAGTGTGAGGTGACAGATTTGGAAGATACGTACAATTAAATTTAGGTGCCTTATGGATTATCTAATGAAATCTCCTTATTTCAGAGATGAGAATCGATGATAGAGCCAACAATATATTCCAGTGATTGGTATATAGTAGTTCATTTATAAATTTTTTTGGTTTATTGATTAGAACCCTAGGAGTTCTCTGACTCCAAACCTAAGATTCTTTCCACTATTTCAGGTCCCTCATATCGAGGATTCAGGTACGAAGTGCTTCCCCAACTTCAGACTGTGATCTCTCATTGACTACTCAAGTATCCATGTAGACTGTGCCCTGAAGACACTGTCCAATGAGACTGCTTACTAGACAACTGCACAAAAGAAAAAGAGCCCAAAAAGCAGAACCTCCCTTGGCTAAGTTGTTTCTAGATTCTCTCTATCCAAAGGAAAGTATGCCCCCTGATGCCTTCTTTGAGACATAACTGAGTTTTCTGAGTGCATGTTTCTACAGGGGAGGAAGCCATAAACTGAGGAAGTAATGGGGCCCTTCATTCCCTAAAAGGACCATGACATCAGGAAGGAGATATCATGATTTCTAAATAAACTGGATTTAAGTGAGGGAGAGCTGTGCAAAGGCACCAGCTCAAGTGTCCACGTGCACTGTAACCTGAAGATACTGTTCAGTGAGATTCCTTACTAGATGTCATGATTTGTAAATAAATTGGATTTAAGTGAGGGAGAGCTGTGCAAAATCACCAGCTCAAGTGTCCATGTACACTGTGCCTTGGAGATACTGTCCAGTGAGACTGCTTACTAGACAACTGCACAAAAGAAAAAGAGCCCAAAAAGCAGAACCTCCCTTGGCTAAGTTGTTTCTGGATCCTCTCTATCCAAAGGAAAGTATGCCCCCTGGTGCCTTCTTTGAGACATAACTGAGTTTTCTGAGTGCATGTTTCTACAGGGGAGGAAGCCATAAACTGAGGAAGTAATGGGGCCCTTCATTCCCTAAAAAGACCATGACATCAGGAAGGAGATGTCATGATTTGTAAATAAACTGGATTTAAGTGAGGGAGAGCTGTGCAAAGGCACCAGCTCAAGTGTCCACGTGCACTGTAACCTGAAGATACTGTTCAGTGAGATTCCTTACTAGATGTCATGATTTGTAAATAAACTGGATTTAAGTGAGGGAGAGCTGTGCAAAGTCACCAGCTCAAGTGTCCATGTAGACTGTGCCTTGAAGATACTGTCCAGTGAGACTGCTTACTAGACAAATACACAAAAGAAAAAGAGCGCAAAAAGCAGAACCTCCCTTGGCTAAGTTGTTTCTAGATCCTCTCTATCCCAAGGAAAGTATGCCCCCTGGTGCCGTCTTTCAGACATAACTGAGTTTTTTGAGTGCATGTTTTTGCAGGGGAGGAAGCCATAAACTGAGGAAGTAATGGGGCCCTTCATTCTCTAAAAAGACCATGACATCAGGAAGGAGATGTCATGATTTGTAAATAAATTGGATTTAAGTGAGGGAGAGCTGTGCAAAGTCACCAGCTCAAGTGTCCACGTGCACTGTGCCCTGAAGACACTGTTTGATGACACTCTTACTAAACAACTACACAAAAGAAAAAGAGCCCAAAAAGCAGAACCTCCCTTGGCTAGGTAGTTTCTGGATCCTCTCTATCCAAAGGAAAGTATGGCCCCTGGTGCCTTCTTTGAGACATAACTGAGTTTTCTGAGTGCATGTTTTTGCAGGGGAGGAAGCCATAAACTGAGGAAGTAAGGGGCCCTTCATTCTCTAAAAAGACCATGACATTAGGAGGGAAATGTCATGACTTGTAAATAAATTGGATTTAAGTGAGGGACAGCTGTGCAAAGTCACCAGCTCAAGTGTCCATGTAGACTGTGCCTTGAAGATACTGTCCAGTGAGACTGCTTACTAGACAAATACACAAAAGAAAAAGAGCCCAAAAAGCAGAACCTCCCTTGGCTAAGTTGTTTCTAGATCCTCTCTATCCCAAGGAAAGTATGCCCCCTGGTGCCGTCTTTCAGACATAACTGAGTTTTTTGAGTGCATGTTTTTGCAGGGGAGGAAGCCATAAACTGAGGAAGTGAGGGGCCCTTCATTCCCTAAAAGGACCATGACATCAGGAAGGAGATATCATGATTTCTAAATAAACTGGATTTAAGTGAGGGAGAGCTGTGCAAAGGCACCAGCTCAAGTGTCCACGTGCACTGTAACCTGAAGATACTGTTCAGTGAGATTCCTTACTAGATGTCATGATTTGTAAATAAATTGGATTTAAGTGAGAGAGAGCTGTGCAAAGTCACCAGCTCAAGTGTCCATGTAGACTGTGCCTTGAAGATACTGTCCAGTGAGACTGCTTACTAGACAACTGCACAAAAGAAAAAGAGCCCAAAAAGCAGAACCTCCCTTGGCTAAGTTGTTTCTGGATCCTCTCTATCCAAAGGAAAGTATGGCCTCTGGTGCCTTCTTTGAGACATAACTGAGTTTTCTGAGTGCATGTTTCTACAGGGGAGGAAGCCATAAACTGAGGAAGTGAGGGGCCCTTCATTCCCTAAAAGGACCATGACATCAGGAAGGAGATATCATGATTTGTAAATAAACTGGATTTAAGTGAGGGAGAGCTGTGCAAAGGCACCAGCTCAAGTGTCCACGTGCACTGTAACCTGAAGATACTGTACAGTGAGACTGCTTACTAGATGTCATGATTTGTAAATAAATTGGATTTAAATGAGGGAGAGCTGTGCAAAATCACCAACTCAAGTGTCCACTTACACTGTGCCTTGAAGATACTGTCCAGTGAGACTGCTTACTAGACAACTGCACAAAAGAAAAAGAGCCCAAAAAGCAGAACCTCCCTTGGCCAAATTGTTTCTAGATCCTCTCTATCCAAAGGAAAGTATGCCCCCTGGTGCCTTCTTTGAGACATAACTGAGTTTTTTAAGTCCATGTTTCTGCAGGGGAAGAAGCCATAAACTGAGGAAGTGAGGGGCCCTTCATTCCCTAAAAAGACCATGACATCAGGAAGGAGATGTCATGATTTGTAAATAAATTGGATTTAAGTGAGGGAGAGCTGTGCAAAGGCACCAGCTCAAGTGTCCACGTACGCCGTGCCCTGAAGACAGTGTTCGATTACACTCTTACTAAACAACTACACAAAAGAAAAAGAGCCCAAAAAGCAGAACCTCCCTTGGCCAAATTGTTTCTAGATCCTCTCTATCCAAAGGAAAGTATGCCCCCTGGTGCCTTCTTTGAGACATAACTGAGTTTTCTGAGTGCATGTTTCTGCAGGGGAGGAAACCATAAACTGAGGAAGTGAGGGGCCCTTCATTCCCTAAAAAGACCATGGCATCAGGAGGGAGATGTCATGATTTGTAAATGAATTGGATTTAAGTGAGGGAGTACTGTGCAAAGTCACCAGCCTCACACCCCGCTCCAGGGCCATCTGGGTCCAGTTACAAGATATTAATCATGACCGTTGAGGGTGGTCCTGGATGCTGTGGGAGGCCCTGGCTTTTTGAGCTAAAGTCATTCCCAGGTCTCAATATGTCTATGGCAACACCCATTCAGTGATTAAAGCTAGTTAAAAATGAGGCAAGGAATGGCCTCTTTTACCTAATCAAAACAATAAAATAAAATAATTCTGTGAGGGGAAGGCTCTCAAGGTTTCTGGCCAAAACAGGAGACTGTGAAAGGATATAGGGAATGGTGGCATGTGTTTCGAGTCTGGATGTTAGAAAAAATTCCAGGAGCTCTCCTAGTTCACTGGGGGATCAGGAGAGTATAGGTCATCTCTACTCTGAACTGTCAGATCCTAGAAAGACAAGAGGCCTTTCTTCTATGTGTAAAAGGGTAATCTCAGAGCACTGACTCATTATCCAGAAAGAGGAAGATGATAGTCCCACTACCATTTGTTTTGGTCAAATAACATCTTGAGAATTCTGTTTAGTTCTGGGTACCACATTTTTAAAAATACATTAACAAGTTAGATTGGATTCAAGGGAGAGTGACTAGGATGGTGAGGGGGCTGGGCACCGTGCCATGAAGGATCAGCTGAAGAAACTGGGAAATTTTACCTCAGAAGACTGGTAAGGGAAGGGGTGAGAAACAAGGCAGCCTAGCTATTTACAAGTATCTGAATGGCTCATCTTGTGGAAAACAGGTTAGACTTGTTCTGATTGACTCCAGAACACGGAAATAGGAATGAAGAGTGAGGGGAGGGAGGAAGAAACAGAGAGGAGAGAAAGAGAGAGAGAGAGAGAGAGAGAGAGAGAGAGAGAGAGAGAGAGAGAGAGAGAGAGAGAGAGAGAGAGAGAGAGAGATTTAGGTTCCACATAAAGAAAAATTTCATAAAAATGTGAAATATGCACAAAAGGAACAGTAGTGACTCCAATTTCTGGAGGTCTTCAAGTAAAAGTCTGGATGACCATTTGTCTGTTATATATAAGGGTCCTATTGAGGTACATGTTGGACTACATGGTCTTCCAAATCTAGGGGTCTCTCTCTCTCTCTCTCTCACACACACACACACACACACACACACACACACACACACACACACATTCTTTGGGGCAGTGTTCGCAAATCTCAGAGAACAGGAAAGGAAATCCAATCAAACCCCAAACTTCCAGCACAGAACATCCAGAGGAGAAAGCCTGGCTCTAAAATGTGGCTCCTAGACTCTGTCCAAGGTGAGCACTTGTTCCAATCATTCCATTCCGTTACATCCCATAAGACCCATGCATCTTCTGGTTGAAGGGAAGAAGAAATAGGGAAAGGAAAGGGACAAGACATGAACATAGACTTCCAACCATCCTTCTTGCAAACAGCTTGGGAATTTCACTGGACCTTCCCAAGACTAGAGATCTGCAGTGTCAGACTCTTGCTCTCATGTATCCATTCACTGCACCATGTATGGGAGAAAAGGCATCCCTGGATTCCATAATGAAGCCAGTACAAAGAAGATAAGTCTGAGTTGCTCAGTCTGGAGCCTGGTTGACTCTAGAGCAAAGAAACTCAGTCAATAACTAAAGTTGGGATTCTGTCTGAGGTGGGATCAGGGTTCAGTCTCAGTCTATTTTCTCAGGAGTCATTCAACAGCTTCCCAGAGGGAAGGAGACTATTAAAGGACCCTGTTATGAAATTCCTGCACCAGAAGTAGGAATAGGAATGAAGAATAGGATCCAAGTGACTAGACAAGAGAAAAGTTGAATTCAGGGACCACAAAACTTTTATATTTGTAGACAAACAATAAAGGTCTAGGACAGATGGGCAAACTATATGCTGAAGGCCTTTGGGATGGGGTGCGTCTGGAGTACATGTGTGATGTCTCAGTTAGATGCAAATATCTCCCAGGAAAAGTGCTAGTGACCCAGAGTAGACAGATTAGGAAATCCTAAAGACAGAGAAATAGGAAGCTGCATCTTTATCACACACAGAGCCACCAGCCGCCAGCCCATAGAGCCAATCTGTCACATGCATCTCATAGACAATCTCTGAATCCCCAAAGTACTGTGGTGCCTAAAATTATTGAATATTGACTCTGAAGGCCCAGTCTTGGAGTAGAAAATTGTAAAGGAGTCTTTACAGGCCTAAATTCAGGGAACATAGGAAGCACTCTTATCCTCCCTTTGCCCTCTTTCTCCAGCAAAGGGATGATTCATTCCCAGGGCTACAGCTCAATTAGCCTGGCCTGGATTAAGTAGCCCTGACAGTCCTTAAAATGCCCTGGGAAGTTCTCTGACCCAGGGAGGGTGGTCCAAAGATTGGAGGGTCCATTTGGTTTTCAGGGACACCCCAGATTATTCCTGAGATGAAGAGGCTTCGGGGATCCCAGGCTGAGCCTGATTGTAGGGAAGGTCAGAGTTCCTCCCATTCTGGCTCTGGCCCTGCTGTCCCATGCAAACCACATATGCTCCTTGCCCACCCACCAGTCTCTCCATAGATTCATGTGCCCGAGCTTCATCCACATGAGCAGGGGCCATGGTGGGTAGTACCTGTCACGTGTCTAGTGTGTCCCGAGTAGGGGAAGGACCATGCGGGGCACCTGGGCCACTGTGAATGGGTGGTGCATGAGGCACTGAGTTGTGCAGCAATTGGGGTGGGGGGGGTTGAGGTGGTTGCAATTCAAGGGCTAGTGCCCCATGAGGGGGCGGGAAGTCGCGAACCTGGCGCCGGTACTCCAAGAAGGTACAGGTCTTAGTAGCCAGTGCTACCACATTCTTGCCAATGAAGATAGTAGAGACTCGGCTGTCATGGAAGAGCACCATATTGGCAGCACGCACCAGAACAGTGACCACATTGACAGTGACCAGGCTGAGCACAGGATAGAGCATCATCTTCTGCGGGGAAATATGCTCACCCTGCATGCTGATCTCACTGAGTGATACACAGGGCAGAATAAGCAACAACATGTAGCAGTAGAAAAACATAAGGCCTTCAGCCCAGAGAGGCAGCCCTGTGCGTGGAGGCTCCCAAAGGTTTGCCTGAATGTCCAGCAGGTCAAGCAGATCCAAGGCCACCCAGAAAAGGCGGCCACGCAGATCTTCCTTCTTGCGGAAAGTGCGCACATACTCCATGCTGTCCAGAGCCACAAGCAGCAGGAAGAGTCCTGGTACACACACAGACAATAGAAGTGTCAGCGCCTTGCGTGCAACTGGATCGGCAGCACCACGCCGGGCAGCCTTGTAGTTCTGGAAAATGAAGTAAAGCTTGATCTGTAGCACAAAGATATAGAGGAACCAGAGGATCATGGCATAGCCACGCTTTGCAGTACGCACCTCAGCCCCAACCCACACGGCCACATAGCGCAGGACAAGCAAGAAGCACACATCACCCACCAGCACGATGATACACACGCCAATCTTCCGTGGACCCTGGCTCTGCTCCACAAGGTAAGCATCCATGAAGGCCATGCTACTCATGATAACCACTGTGGTCAGGCACACATGGCGCTTGTCTGGTGGTGGAAGCACCATGGTGAGCCTTAGCTGCTTCTTGGCCTCCCTCCCTTCCTCCAAAACCTCACATTTGAGGGCCAAAGATGCAGAATCTGGGGTCTGAAGTTGACTCTCTAAGCCCCTGAAACCTAAAGTCAACCTACCAAGTCCCTTCTGGAGCTTGAAGTCAGATTTCTATATCGTAAGAGTTTGAAGTCTTACTCTGAGGCCCTAGGATCTGTGGTCAGCCCCCTATTCACAAGAACCTGAGGTAAGCCAGAGATAAAGGACTTCTTCAGCACTTTATACACTCCAAGCATGCTCCAGATGAAGTTTGATCCAGGGCCTTCATCCAGCCCAAACGGAGAAAATTCCTTCACACCACAGAGGATGGGAAACCTCTTCTTCAGGAATGGGGATGCAATACTGTGGCTTCTTGTGCTAAGGGGAAACCTTCCAATATCTGGGGATGAGAATAAGGTGAGGCCTGGGTGGGACCACGACTATGCTCTGGAGTTTCTCTATGGGCTTCCACCTGTCTGGCATCCACTCCTTCGGACCCTTCACACAGTTGGACCTTGATTGGGCCCCAAGCACACCACCTGAGGAAAACCAGAAGAAATATGGTGATGGCATCAGAACATGGTCTTAGCTATACCAACCTGCCTTAAGGAGAAGGTAATCTCTGATCATAACCCTTATCCAGACCCTCCCTTCACTCAGGGACCAGGGACTTAGGTTAAGGTGGCCCCTTCCTCCAAATGAATGGACAACAGAGCAGGCTCCCCAACCAAGGGTTTTCTTCCATCACTAATATTTTTTTCAGCATTCAGTCCTCTACCTATGCCCTGGTCATGCCCTACATTCATACCCCACAGCATTAGTCTCCCTCTACATCCCAGGACTTCTCAGTGACTCAGTCTCCTCTTCTCCCTCAGCTTCCCAGTCCCTCAAAACCCTGCAAACTCAGTCCCCTAAGTCTATCAGTCCTCTTTCCTACTTCCTACAAGCTCATCTAAGGAGACACCAGAGCTGAGTTTTCCTCCAACAACAGATGGCCTTTATCCCCATAAATGTCCTCAAATTGTCCCCATATGGGTTTCAGTCTCTAGGGAGCTCTGAAGGCCAGAGAGAACCATTTCTAAGATCCCCTAATTGATTAGAATTTGAAACTGATAGGCACCTTAAATATCATTTAATCCAAACTTTTCATTTTGTAAAAGGGAAATGTTAATACCAGTCTCCAAATTTTTTACCTCCTTATTTTGAGTGGGAATTTTTAAATAATATTTTTTTCTATTCTCATGGGCATTTTCTCATAGAATCATAAATACAAATAACTGACCATGTTGCTGGTGATATTAATTTGCTTATTTTATTTGCTGTAATTAATTACTTATAACTATCATTCAACTGTTTATTACTGTACAGATTATATACTTAATGATAATAATAGCTATAAATACAGTACTTCAAGGTTTGTAGAATGCTTTACAAATGTACTTATAAGTCCTCTGGAAAGGTAGGTACTATTATTGTTCCCATTTTACAGACGAGGAAAATAAAGCTGACAACAAAAATTAACTGACTTGGTCCAAGGTCACACAGCTAATAACTGTGTGAAGTTGGATTTGAATTCAGGTCTTCATGATTCCAGGTCCACTGCTCTCTATCCACTGTGCCCCCTAGCTGCCTAAATAAAAATTTAGCATTAAATTACCTATAAATTTTACATTATCAGTATGCATGGAGATTAACAGATTTAATAAGTATTGTGATGTTTTGAACTGGAAATCCATAGAGGTTTCCTGATTTTAGAAGTGGACTCAGAGAATAAAAATAAACATTATGTGAATATTAAAAAGAAAAGTCAAAGGACAGAGTAAAGGGAAGTGTTAGAGAGATCAAGCAGTAATCCATGAATTGAATCTCCCAATCTATTGGATCTTGCAAATATGCCAGATGCACTGATAGGATCCAGCACTTTGATGTTCAGAAAATACTAGAGAAATTGATAAACAGAAAAGCTATGAGATCTTAGCTGAAAAAGAAATTGAAAAGATAGCACAAAGACACACATTTACAAGAATTCTAGATGTTCATATAGTAAATAAAAGAGATGTTTAGAAACTGAAACAAAGTGCCACCTCAATACAAAAGACATTTGTTAAAAGAAGCTCAAAAGTAAAATGCTGTATTGAAACAGCATCTTAAGAAAGTTGAAGCCCAGCTTACTTCCCAGTCACTACAGAATGAGTAAAACAAAATTATTAATCACTCACTATGTTCCAAGCATTATGCAGAGGGCTGAGGGCACAAATATGAGAAAGATATCCCTTGCCCTTAGGGAGCTTATATTCTAATGAGGAGACTATATGTATGTGTGTATATGTGTGTGTTATATATAGGGTCATATAGCTAGTGAGTGCCTGAAGCAGAATTTTAACTCAGAGCTTTTCGACTCTAGGTCCAGTGTGCTATTAGCTAATTTTAAAAAAAATAATAATATAATATAATATATAATAATACAAAATAATATAATATGATAATATAAAAAAAAGCTTGAGACAAACTTTTTCATCATCAAGTAAAGAGGAGTCACAAAATTTTAATTCTAATATCATTGTGCTGGACATACTTATGTAAGAGGTAAAATGTCACTAAGAACAAAACCAAGTAAATTACACTAAGTGTACAAAAAGGAGGTCCACACAAAAGGTTTTCTGTTGTCTAGTCATTTTTCAGTCAGGTCCAACTCTTTGTGAACTCTTTTGGGGTTTTCTTTATTAAAGACACTGGAGCAATTTGCCATATCCTTCTCCAGTTGATTTTAAAGATGAAGAAACTGAGGCAAACAGGGTTACATGACTTGCTCGGGGTCACACAACTAATGTCTGTGACCAAATTTGAATTCAGGAACCCAGTACTTTATCTATTGTACCACCTAGCTGCCACATACAAAAGGTTACACAGGCATCAAAATTTAACGAAGAGAAAAGTGAATTTAAAAAAGCACCTCAGACCTTATTAATACCAATAGAATACTAATAGAAGAATGTCAAGAATGATTAACCTATATTCTTATTTTCCCATCTAAATAAAAAGTTTACAAATAATAAATTGTAAAATAAATTATAATTATATTCTGTACACATGTATCAAAGGCATCCTTGATTTGGGTATTTGTACAGAATAAGATTTTCACAAGCTGTTACACAGTAGATCACATTTTTCCTGTGACATAATTGATTGAAAGATACATAGAATCTAAGATTCCACCATTTTTATTGTTTGTTGACTATAAAAATAAGCTTTTGATTCAATAGAAGGGAATTCTGCCTTATTTTACAAGATGTCTCCCATTTATTAAAATTAGAGAAGCTCCAGAATAGAGCCTAAGTTGAAGAGAAATTCCCTATAAATGGTGAGTTTCCCCCGATGAATCTGTTCTAGACAATATTGCAGAGGCTCCTGGAAAAAATCTACAACTACTCAAAAGAGTTTGGCCTAACAGCTCACACAGTACTGGACTATGATGGACAACCAATGGAATTCACCCAACAGTACAGTTTGGGTTCAGAATTAAAGAAGAGGATTAGAGTGGACCAAAGTGACTATGGGCAATTGCAGAGTACTGCAATGATCTTCTTCCTATAAAAAAGGAAGAAGATCATCTTTGTAATACCAATTTTTTTTCTGGAGATGTTGAAGGTTCCTGAGTCCTGGAGCACTCTAGTCTATGAAGAATTAAAGCTAAATATCACTCAGAGGGCAATGGAGAGATGCATGATAGGTGGGTTTTCTGGTCTTATTGCATAGCTAGCATTTCTAGCACTATGTCAAATAAAAGTGCTGACAATGGACCTTGTTACTTCCCCTTTGATTTCACTGGAAAGGAATGTAGCTCATCCCTGTTATGCATAATGTTGGCTCTTGGTTTTTAGAAAGTTATTATTTACCACACTAAGGAAAAGCCCACTCATTCCTTTTTTTCTAGAGTCTTTAACACAAATATGTATCTTATTTTGTCAAAAGCTTTTTTTACATCTATTGATATAATAATATCTTTGTTCTTATTAATGTGGTCAGTTATGTTTATAAAACTACATAGCTATATACAATCATGTTTATAAAATTATGTACCTAATAGCACTCCTGGCATAAATCCAACCTAATCATAATGTTTATTTGTGATATATTGCCACAGTCTCTGCTAATATCTTATTTAAAAGTTTTTGATCAATATTCATTATAGATATTTCTCCCTAGTTTTCTTTCTCTGTTTTGACCCTCCCTGGGTTAGGAATAAAGACCATTTTGTATATTAGAAGGAATTTGTTCTTCTGTAAGAAATTAAGAAAGCTCTGGGAAGACTTGAATGAACTATTCAAAGTGCAATGAGCAGAGGTAGGAGGATAATTTATATATAATATCAATATTGTACAAATGAACAATTCTGAAAAACTTTGAACACTTATCAATAAAATGAACAATCATGATTCCAGAGCACTGATGAAGAAGAATGCTGTCTACAACAGCAGAAAGAGATAATGGACTAATATGCAGAATGAGATATACATTTTCAGACACAGGCAGCATGGGAAATGGTTTTGTTTGACTCTACTCATATAAAAATTCTATGTTTCTTTTTTCTTTTTTTTTCCCAGTGAGTACAGATAGGGGTGATAATGTAAAAAAAAAATCTTGATAATTGAAAAAATGTAAGTACATAAAATAAAGAACTATGAAGAAAAAACCAGATCAAAAGCTACTATCAAAATGTATGGCAAGAGTGAAAAATCGCTGCTGAATAGTATACCATATTTCACCACATAATTATTGCCATTGCACAACTGTCACAATTTTTTCAGCCCAAAAATTCATCATGCGTGAATTGTCACATGGTATAATTCTATTCATCATGTCACTTAAAAGGTAAATAGAGCAGCAATGTATTCACCAGTGGCATATGGATATGCATTTATCTCAAGTATTGTGAACTTCAAGCCTAGAATTTTCAGTGCATGCATATTATCAGTATTCAATTTTAACATATATTCATGAGCATTCCATGCATCCTCATCTTGCACCAAAGGACAGTTTAGTAATAAATGATTTTTAAGCAATATTGGCACAATTTTTTTTAAAAAAATCACAAAATGGTCACACCCCATTTTTTGCAAAAAAAAAAAAATTGGCATGAAATCTGCAACTCTTACATGGTGAAATATAGTACATCCTCATAAAATCAAGAGAAAGTAAGGAAAGGCCCCAGCATGATATCAATATGTTGAATGGATCCTTGAAGAAAACTTATGGGAAGGTATAGACTAGGGTTACACAAAATGGACTGCAACCTAAATGACTGGAGACAATATCCACACCGAAGAGATCACAGAATTGCTTAAGTATTTGTTTTAAGTACACACATAACTACTTCCACTCCAACAAGCATTTTTGCGCACTTTCCTTGGGAAAAGCATTGGGTTAAGGACAGGAATACAAAAACAAAATAAAATATTGCTCCTGACCTCAGACAGTTTACATTGTACTGGAGGACTTTACATCTCACTTCTTGAACATGAATCATAAATGGAAATATGTTGAAGTTTATTTGTACCCATCGTATATCAACCACAATTGTGGTCCTTCAGAAACCTCAACCATCTAGTATCACCACGATAACAGTGATGTGAAAAGAAGGATTTTTCAGTCAGGAAACAATTTTGAATTGTAAAAAATACTACTTCATTTCCCAAATGTAACCTAGCCCCCTCTTTTCTTCTTCTTCATTTCTCGACGTAGCTCATTGTCTATTGGCAGTATTGATATACTAACTCAACAAACAAATCTTCTAACTATATTTCTATATAAGAGGAATTTTCATCTATTTGTTTTATCCATACATGGACTGCTTAACCAATCTGTTTTAAATAAGTATGTTTCTCATTCAGGAGACTCTATAATGCATTAGGCAATCACCAAATTGATATCATTTGCAATACAGAGCTTCTAAAGGACCTCATCATCCCTCTTCCATTTAGACAATGCCTCAATTGAGTTAATAATCAAGAGATCACTGAAAAAATTCTCTCTGACTGTATTTAATAAAAAATATCATGATTCCTATGGACCTTTTACTATGTAAAATTTCTATCAATAGCTTAGATCAAGAATACAGAACATGCTTGGCAAATTTACAGATGACACAAAAAACTGGGAAAGATACACTAGATGGTAGATTTGGGATGCTAAAGGACCTCAAAAGGTAGGGATGATATGTCAAAACTAATAAAAATAAATGTAAAAAATCTTACATTTTGCATTCAAAAAATCATGTACAGAAATCATGTCTAGACAACAATTTATGTGAAAAAGATCTAGAAGTTTTAGTGGACTGCTAACTCCATTTGGTGGCAAAGAAGTCAAACTTGACACCGCAATGAGAAGTCTAAAGGTATCTTAACCTATATTTACAAAAACACAATGTCCAAAAGGAGGGAAGCAATAGGTCTACCATTCTCTGGTCAAGGGGCCAGATCACACTGGAGTCCTGCATTCTATTTTGGGTGACACATCTTAGAAAGAATATTAACATGCATCAATGCAACCAATCAATCAGCACTTATTTATTAAGCAACTACTCTAAGCTCAGCACTAAGCTTGGCACTGGGGATAGAAAGACAAAAAAGAAATAGTTCCTTTATTCAAGGAGCTAACATTTCATCATGGGAGATATATACATATGTAAGTGTATACAAAATATATACAAAAAATACATAAATACAAGACAATTGGGGCTATAGAGAGTAAGACACTAGCAGCTTGGAAGAATAAGAAAAGTCTTATTTTGAAAATGAAATGAGCTAAGCTTTGAAGGAAAGGAGGGATTCTACCAGGGAAAGAGGAGAAGGAAGTGAATTACAGGCAGAGGTAACTGTAAAAAGATATGGCAATAGAAGGTAGTGTTGTGTGTAAGAAATAGGAAGAAGGCCAGTTTAGCTAAACTACAGAGTTCGTGTGTGTGTGTGTGTGTGTGTGTGTGTGTGAGTGTGTGTATACATCTGAATTTAATCCTAGAGGTATTAAGGACCCTTTGGAATTTATTGAGGAGTGGAGCAACATGGTCAGATGTATCCTTTAGGAAAATCACTTTGATAGCTATACGATCAGAGGGAGGAGTGACAAGGAAAGGAAACCAATTAAATAAGCTATAACAATATTCCAGAAAAGATATGATGAGGACCTGAGCTACAGTAGTAGTCATATGATTTTTAAAAGGGACATAGATGTGAGAGATATTATAAAGATAGAAAAGATAAGGATGAGAGTGAGAAGCTGAGGATTAGTCCAAGGTTGTGACCCTGGTGGTAGTATAGACGGTAGAAAAACAAAAGTTCATAGAAGAGATGGGTAGGAGAGAAAAAATGAGTTGCTTTAGACATATTGACTTTGAAAGGCCTACAGTAATTTGAGTTTGAAATAAAAAATAGACAGTTGATGATGAAGAACTGGAACACAGTAGAGATACTAGATCTGGGTATATAGATCTTGGAATCATCTGAATAGAGATGATATTTAAACCCATGGATGATGATGAGGTGACCAAGAAAGAGACTATAGAGAAAAGAGAGGGCCCAAAACATGAGACCCCCAGAATAATGACCAGATGGTGAAGGAACTGAAAACTGAAAACCATGTCACATAAGGATCACTTGAAGGAATTAGGGATGGTTAGCTTAGAAAAGAGAATACTTATAGAGGCTATGATAGTTTTCTTCAGTTATCTGGAAGGGATGTCAAATAGAAAAGTCATTAAACTTGTTATGCTCAGTCCCTGAAGGCAAAAATAAAACACATTGTTGAGAATAACCGAGATAGATTTTGATTCCATATAAAGAAAAATTTCCTAAAAATCAGCTGTCCACAAATGGAACGGATTTCCTTCTTTAAGTATTTAGCACTCTGTCATTTGCAGTTTTCAAAAGGAGACTAAATGATAACACCTAAAATTCTATAGATAGGGTTTATGCTTAAGTAAAGTTTAAACTAGATGACCCCTGAGTCCTCTTCCAGCTCTAAGATTTTATGATTCTATGAGTCTATGAATTAAAATACAGGTAGGAAAAGAGCCTGGTGCCTTCCCTTCTCCTTGAATCTGTTACACTCTGTCACACGTACATTTAGCAACCACTTATTAAGCACTTAAAATATCCAAAGCTCTGTATACACATAGCTGTGGCCATGACCTCATGTACATACACACTTATATACAACCTTGCCCCTTTTTCCTCTATCAGGACTCAGTTTTTCATTGATGGCTTCAGTAGAGAGTGAGCCAGAGAGAGCTATAATACTTAATAGCATCCTCCACTGTTCAGTTCTCTTTGACCCCAGACCTGCAGGTCCTTCTATCTGCAACACATATTCTCCTCACCCTTAACTCAAACACTGATCTCAGGCTGTTGTCATATCACCAAAATATTATCAATCAATTACAAAATTTCTCATTAAAACCTCACTATCAGAAAGAGACTAGAAGAACATTAGGTATCCCATGGTGGAAGGAAACATGTAAAATTATTTTATTCATGCCTTCACCTCTAGGTCCTCATATCACCTGTCTCTAACTTATGGGAGCTGGGTCTTCCACTTATGCTGTTTTCTCTCCCTGCCTCTGTCAGTACCTCCTTTTGAGTCTCAGCATCTCCTTCTCTGAATTTCTTTGGCTCTCATTCCCTTTCCTCTGCCTCTTCCTCTCTGGTCCTTCTATTATCTCTCTGACTCCATCTTTTTGTCTTTATGTCCTCTCTTTCTCTGTTTCTCTTTTCTGTCTCTCCCTTCCCACCATTCTCATCTACCTCTATTCCTCTGCTTCTGTCTCTCTTTTGTCCTTCCCAGAATTAGAAACTGGCTTCTCCATTTCACTATCTCTATTAAATTCATCATATTTATATGTCTAAGTGAATTATTGCTTCTGCCTTGATTTCAGAGATACCCTGAGACCCCTTTTCCCTCTGCACCCAATTTTATCCTTTAGCCTGCTCTGATACTTTCTTGATCTAAGGCTCCTAGGTCTCTTCCTAATGCCCCTAAAACAAGATTTGAGAGGCCATGTCTTCTAAGGAAGTTGGGGAGAGGAGGTATAGTGATCTTTCCCCCTAAATCCTGAACAATACTGTGCAAAAATTTTCTGCCCCCATCTCCCAGATATAGTCTTTGTCACCCAGTCCCCTTCCCACAGCCAAGTTCTGACCCAGACACCCATACTTTGTTTTATCCCATTATCTTGGGAGCTTGCTTTCTAGAACCAGATCTTGTTCAGTCCTCCTGCCCTGGGGCCCTGGGGTTCCATTCACAACCCAGACCAAGCCTGATGCTCCCTCCCCCACACACATCCACACTCCCTAGGCCATGTTTACATTTAATTTTCTAAGTATATTTTTCTTACTCCAATAGAATATAAACTTCTTGAAGAGAGAGTCTCAGTTGTGTCTTCAAATTACCAGTGCTTCATACAGTGTTTAGCACCCAGTAGGTGCCTAATAAATGTTTGTTGAATGAATGAATTTATGAATGCTCTTCAAAAACAATATTGGTGATGTGTCCAATTATTTGACCCCACTGTAATCTATGGATTAATGGAGCTTTTATAATCTGCTTCACCCTACCTTATCCTTCCCTCTTTCTCCCCAGAGGCTGCTGGCCTCTCCATACCCCAGGCCCAGACAGACATTCCCTATGGGAACTGCTCCACAAAAGTCTACAGAGGAAGAGAGGAGGTCCAACTGACCCTGCCCTACCCCACCCCCGAAGCTTCTGCCCCAATATAATCAGATTGAAGACTGTGTTTTAGTTCTAGTGATAACCACACAAATATAGTTGGAGCAGGCCTTTTTATGGTATCAGATCCCCAACACTACCCCAAAGGCTTTCATACCTCAAAACCCAGGCACCCTCAGTTCCTTCAGTCTTTATCCCCAATCACTCCATCCTTGTCATCCCTGATCCACCCTATTACTCTATACATGGCCCCCTATTCTTGGCCTAATTGCCCTCTCCCCTATTCCCAGACCCCCACCACTACCCAGTACTGCCAGTTCTCCTATGTCTGACCCCCAATTCCCTCCATCTTCCTCATCTCTCCCTCACATATCCACACCTCCCCCTCCAGAGAAAGGATATGCAGGGCCTCTGGTTGGGAGTGGGGGGAGGGGAGCAGCTAAGCATTCAGAGGCACCGAGAAGGGGACAGATGTGGTAAGGGTCCCCTCCTCTTTGGGCCCAGTTGGAGCTACGAGTGCCTGGACTCATGAATGTTCAGTTCACTGGCCCCGGAGATAGTCCGAATCACCCCAAACCCTTCCCAGACCCAGGAGCACCCTCTCCCCAATCTCATCTCCCTGGTTCCGGCTGCGGCCCACCTCCCTACCAGGCACCACCACTGTCCAGGTGCTGAATCGTCTGTTCTTCTGAGGCTCACTGTTCCCTTCCAGACAGAACACAGAGTGCAGGGGTCCAGGCCTGGGCACTCGTTCCCCAGTCCCCAGTTCCAGAGTAGGTTTTGCAGCGGCGGAGACTGTGGCTGGAGGGCGGGGGCGGCAGTGGTCCCAACCCTTGCTTGAGCTTGGAATGCGGCTCCTTCCTCCGCCCCTTTCCCCTCCCTTAGCACCTCCCTCTCTCTCCGTCCCCTCCAAGGTGGAGCCCCCTCCCCCTCCCACCCCCACCCCCACCCCCAGAAAACTGCGTTCTCTTCTGGGGAGATAGCCAAGCCTACTCTTAAGGGATGGACAGGGAAACGGTCCCAGAGACAGGACGTGGAAAAAATCACCAGAATCAATTGAGTCCCAAACCCAAGCAACCTGGTACCCCTCCCCCACACCTTCTTGTCCAAGCTGGTTTCTAAGACGACGCTGGCAGAGATGCTCCCGGGAACTATTTGGATGGGACTGAGGATTCTCTCATCATCTTCCATCCCAGGAAGGCATCTGATCAGTGGATCGGAGCCCTCCAGCCTCAAGCCACGTAGCCTTGGATGAGGAGCCTCAAGAGACTGAATCTTGGAGTTTGTTCACCCACAAAACACAGGCACGCACACACACATTTCCTTTCATTGAGATGCTAGTTACATAAAATCAAGTACATGCAAGTGTTAAATCTATAGACACAGAGGAAACAAGAACTTGAAGTTTCCTTACTCTAGAAGTACAAATTGGATGAAGAAGAAATTATTCGAGGCTTGTCTCCACTTTCAGGGTCCCTTCCAAGATTTCCTCTGAATCCTAAGAAGGTTCTCAGATCTACTTGTCAGTCCTTCTTCTATGAATCTGACTGAGGGACTTGCCTCAGAGTACACATCACATACACACAGCATTCTGAATATCCAATATTGTATACTTTACAAAAGTCTCAGCTTTGTATGTCACTAAATCACCCACTCTCTGTTCATCCCTGATCATCTCTGATCATCACTTTCATTTGGGGTCACTGTATACTTCCTGTATCCTCCATTCACATCACTAGGGTAGAAGTTAGCCTGATGTGTCTTAGGGACACTAAGGAGAGGTGGCTGGTGCAGTGATAGGAAATAAAGCTCAAAAGTAGTTGGAACGTGACTGGAAACAACCACAAATGCTGGATTATATGAGAATGGTCTATGCATATGAAGAGTATACCTTATGAAAATATATAAAGTAAGCTTCTACATGCAATTTTGTAGAGAAGACTAGCTGAGACAGTTAAGTGGGGTAGGGCTTGGAATCAGGAAGATAAACCAACCACTTGCATAATCCTGGGCAAGTCACTTAACCTCATTTTTCTCATCTGTTAAGTGGAGATGGTAAGAGCATCTACCTCTTAGAGCTGTTGTGAGGTATGTAAAGTGTTTAGCAATCCTTAAAGTGCCAAAAAATTTTAGCTATTATTATTTTATCTTCATAAACACCAACAAGACAGTATGTAGGGAATACGAGATCTTACTGTCTTTGTTGTTTATTGACTACAAGTGTTTTACTTTTTTAAAAGATGGAAGTATGGCAGAGTGGATAATGCTTTGAACTTGGAGTTCAAATACTGCCTCAGGCACTTATTACAGCTATATGACCCTAGACAAGTCAACCTCTCTGTGTCTTAATATCCTCTTCTGTAAAACTAAGGGGTTGAACTCAATAATATGGTATTTTTCACTAGAACAAAACAGCCTTAAAAGCTCCAGTAATCATATATTAAGATCATACAGTATTTGTTGATAGATGCAACCACAGATACTTTCTTCAGTGATCCCTTGAGTATAGATATCAAGTGAAGCATAAAACAGGAAGATATGGTCACTAAAATAACTTACCAGTATCAGAAAGTTTGCTCCAAGTAAAGATCAAATGCAAGAATTCCATTTAGATAAGTTTCTCCTGATGTCTGTGTTTGTGGATGACATTGTACTAATTGCATCAAGTCTTGCAACATATAGGGCTCCATCAATGCCATCTTTGGCCACTCAAAAAAGATCATCTGAGCAATTCACATAGGATCATAGATTTACAGTTAGAAGGGAACTTAAAAGTTTAACTGCACCTCATTTTACAAATGAAGAAACTAAGGTCCAAAGAGGGGAAGTGACTTGACCAAAGTCATGGTGTAAGTATACAATCTGGGACAAAGTCCAAGACTTAATACTGAAGAACCCCAGAAATAGCACTTTTCCTCAGGCCACTATCCCTACATCCAGCCTGGATCACACAGGCATCATCGACAGGAGCAACCCCTGTGGAGACTCAATCTAACCTAAGGCTTTCTCACCAGTAACAACTCCTGGAAAACCAGTAAAGGCCATTGACATCCTTGGCATTGTCAAATGATTTAATATAAGAATTACATTTTTATCAATGAAAATGTCACTTAATTTTCTCATCTATCAGACTACTGTACCCTAATGACCACTGCATCTTTCCATCAGCCCAACCATTACTACTTACCTTCAACAATAATATCATTAGTCATGACATGCATTTTCATGCATGGCCAATGTGTGGATTTGCTTTCTTTGACTATAATTAATTATTATTAGGAGAGTGGGGAGGAGTTTTTGAAGGGAGATAATGGGGGAGAAAGGGACTAGTGCTAGTGATTCCCAAAAAGTAAAAATGCAGATGTGAACACTGATGAAAGATTTTGAAAGTGCAGAAGAGAACAGAAAGAGGTTCAGGTGGAGATAGACAAGCAAAATAGCTTTGGAACTAATGTAGTGAATTTGCTACATATTTATGTGTTTTAGAAACAAGTTATACATAATAGAAGTTTATAGTTTCCTATACAATTTCTTATTATGTTCTTTGAATAGTGAAACATTCGTGTTTGTTGATACTTCTCAAGTTTATAATAAACAATTTAAATGAAAAGCATTTAAAAATCATAAGTCAGAGAAAGATTTCTACAGATTCATATCATTTCTTGAATCAGAAGACAGTGCCTACTTTTGGAATGGTCCAGCATCCCCTTCTAAAAAAAAAAAAAGAAGAAGAACATCATTACATAGGTTATATGAACATAGTTCCCTATTTGATGGCTTCCTTCTTCCTTCTTTCTGCCACATTCTTACACACAACTCCCCACATACAAACTCTTGAGACAGGTCAAAACTGTTTTCTGTGTCTTCTCCCCTTCATAAGCTCGCCATAAATTAAACCTTACTCAAGAGCCCCCGGTGACAGCAAAAAGAGTTGTAAGCAAATTATGAGGATTATTCAAGAGTTATCAATAAGATGTAGGAATAAAGATATCACTTCTAGTATACATAGAGGGAAAGAAGTTTGCAGGAAACCTCAGATACTGTATTTTTGGCAGTATCAAGTAACAGTTATATACAACAAGTGCAAGATAGTTTCTAGGCTAAAGCCGAAAGGGCTGGAAAATGCACTTCTATTCTTCAAGCTGCATAGGAGATTCTGAAAAGTTCTTTGAAGGTATAGAAGAATGCCTGAAGGATGTATTCTACTCAACTGCTTTTGATTAACAAGAAGTTGCTTCAGACACTGGAAGAACAAGCAGTAATACAATTATCATCAAAAGACTATCTAATCACCTACCTTGTTTCTCCTTTTTCACTGAACTCCAGTTAATCCTTGCCCTGTTCTGGTTCATTTATAGTGGATCTCTTACCTTTTTGTGTGAATTAGGATAGTGGACAATGCAATGGAAGGAAAGCCAGCCACACTGACTTAAAGGAGCTGACCACAAGCAGTTTGTATGGAGAGTTCTCAGAGAGAACCACAATAGATATCCATGAAGTATGTGTAGGGACCAAGAAAACAAGGTGGCAGTGAAACTGTAAGACAAACTGGTGAAAGTGGGAGAATTGAACTATTCCTTGCTCCCTACTCTAGGTTCTCTCCCTCCATCACTCAGTAATCTTTTTTTCCTTTGAAGTTTAGGCAATTCATACCTACCACCCATTCATAATCATACCCAATCACAATAGTTTTCCACAGACCCCCAGGTCACTCTCCTTCCTTCTTCAATGAGTTCTGTACATGACATAATTTTTCTCTCCTCCCAACTCCCACCTTCATACTAGGGGACTTCAAATACATATTGATTCTCCCTCAAACACCTAATCTTCCATTCCTCAACTTCCTCATGTTCCACGAACTACTCTTCCATCTTACCTCAGCCACACACAAAGATGGTCACACTCTTGTTCTTGACATCACCCATAAATGCTCTACCTGTATCCAAAACCACCTTACTTGACCATAATCAATTAATTTTTCACCTCTCCCTCTACCTTTCGTTATAAAATCTTACTTTTCATCCATACTGTGACTTCCAATCACTTGAACCCTCAATTCTCTCTTAGACCATCTTCTTTGTACTAGCCATGCTCTCCTCTTCTCATTTTGACCCTCTGGTGAACCAATTCAACTCTACACTATCTGACTCTCTTGAATCCCTAGCACCCTAACCATATCTGTCATAATTAGATTATTCCCAGCCAACCCTCAGCTTTGGATAGCTCCCATCATTCACAGCCTTTGATCCTACATGCTTGTAACTGAAAAAGATGAAGAAAATCATGCAAATGTTCTGCCTGGGACCATTCTCTCAAATACATCCGCTTCTCTTCTGTGACAATGACACAACTCTAGTGCAGATCTTCATCACCTCACCCCTGGTCTATTAGAATACCCCGATGGTGTCTGCCTGCCTCAAGTCTCTTCCGCTCTAGAACCCATCCTCATTCATCCAATAATCTGATGTTCCTAAGGTGCAGGTCCTTATCACATCACTCCACACACACACACTCAATAAATTTTAGTGGTTCCTATTGCCTTCAGGGACAAATACTAAATGTTTTGTTTGGAATTCAAAACCTAACATAACCTGGCTCCCTCCTACTTTTTCAGTCTTCTTATACCTTACTCCTAAACTTACTACTCAATCCAATGACATTGCTCTCCTGGCTATTCCAAGAACAAGACACTCCATCTCTTCATTCCAAGCATTTTCTTTGGCTGACTACCACACCTGGAATGCCTCTCCTTTATGTGATCCAACTACTAACCTCCCTGATTACATTCAAGTCTCAATTAAAATCTTTTACTGGAAGCCTTCCTCAACCTTTCTTAATTATAGTGCTTTCTTTCTGCTAATTATTTCCCATTTATCATATATATAGCTTGCTTTGAATATTTTTGTTTGCAGGTTAACTCTTCAATTAGATTGTAAGCACCTTGAGGGCAGAGACTGTCTTTTTATATCCTACAGCTTCTTTTTATAACCCTAGCTCATACCTGACACATAGTAGGAACTTAGTAAGTGTTTATTGATTGATTGAATCTTCCCTTTCAGTGATAGCTACATTAAGCTGGGACTCAGTGAATGAGTATGTTCTCAGAGAGCTATCAGCAGATGCACTTGCCACCTAGGTCCTCTAACTCCAAATCCAGTGCTCTTTCAATGCTCTATCATCTTGCCTTTTATACTGGGTACCAGTAAGGGCCATGAGGCAGAACAGCTGAAAGAAGCAATGCTCAGATAACAGAACTGTGATCCATGGTGCTAGACAGACGACTTTACAAACAATATTGAGTCATTTTCCCTGGTGCTGAGGGAAGACTTAACCACTGGCCAACAATGGATGAGATCAAAACTGACCTCACATACTTATTAGCTGTGTGACACTGGGCAAGTTGCTTACCTCTGTTTGCTCTGTTTCCTCCTCTGGAGGAAAAGGAAATGGCAAACTACTCCAGTATCTCCGCCAAGAAATCCCCAAGTCATGCTGGATATGTTTGGAATGACTGAAAAAAATTTCTGCTGGTAGGAATAACTTCTCAGGCCAAGAAGGGGCCACAGACCAACATCTCACACCATATGCCAAGATAAGGTCAAAAAGAGTACATGATTCAGATATAAAGGGTAATATCACAAGCAAATTAGTAGAACAAGTAATAGTTTACCTGACAGACCTATGGAGAAAGGAGGAATGTATGATGAAACAAGAGATAGAGAATTTATATTACAAAATGCAAAATGGATAATTTTTTATTATATTACACTAAAAAGCTTTTGCACAAACAAAACCAATGCAACCAAGATTGAAGGAAAGCAGAAAGCTGGCAAACAGTTTTTATCACAAGAGTTTCTGATAAAGGCCTCATTTCTCAAATATAGAAAGAATATGAACAGGCAATTTTCAGATGAAGAAACTAAAGCTATCTATAGTCACATGAAAAAATGCTCCAAATCATTATTGATTAGAAAAAGACAAATTAAACAACTCTGAGATACCACTTCACACCTATCAGATTGGCTAATATGACAGAAAAGAAAAACGATAAATATTGGAGAAGATGTGAGAAAATTGGGACACATTGCTGGTGGAATTGTGAACTATTCAACTATTTTGGAGAGTAATTTGGAACTATGCCCAAAGGTCTATAAAACTATGCATACCCTTTGATCCAGAAATACTACTATTAGGTCTGTATCCCAAAGAGATCATAAAAGAAGGGAAAAGGACTCACATGCACAAAAATATTTATAGCAGCTCTTTTTGTGGTGGCAAAGAATTGGAAATTGAGAGGATACCCATCAATTGGGGAATGGCTGAACAAGTTGTGGCATATGAATGTGATAGAATACTATTGTGCTATAAGAAATGATAAGCAGGCAGACTTTAGAAAAACCTTAAAAGACTTACATGAACTGAAGCTGAATGAAGTGAGGAGAACCAGGAGAACATTGTACACACTAACAGCAACATTGTGCAATGATCAACTATGATAGACTTAGTTCTCATAAAAGATCTGGTTAGTTGTTGTCCTTCATCTTCAAGGAGGACCAAAATGACATCACCATGATAAAGTGAAATTTCAGTGTGTCCAACTGTGACTGATCAGAGCAATATGAGCTTGGAATGCTCTACCACAGGTTGGACACAGATAGTCCATGTGAATGTTTGGGGTGAATATCCCAAATTTGTGCATCCTGCATTTATTTTGTGCTGTCTCAATTCTGCTTTGCTCAAAGAGCAAAGCTCCCTTTCTGATGTGGGCACACCATGCTGAGCAGTCCTATACCAGTGTCTCCCATGTTGCACAGTCAAATCCAAAGTTCTTGAGAGAGACCTTGAGAGTGTCCTTCTATTGTTTCTTCTGGCCACCATTTGATCATGTACCCCAAGTGAGTTCTCCATAACATAGTCTTTTTGGCAAACATACGTTTTACATTCAAACAACGTGGGCAGCCCATCAGAATTGCACTCTCTGAAGCATAGTTTGAATACTTGGCAGTTCAGCTCTAGCAAGGACTTCAGTGTCTGGTACCTTATTCTGCCAGGTGATCCTCAGAATCTTCCTAAGATAGTTCATATGGAAGCAATTCAGTTTCTTGGCATAGTGCTGGTAGACTGTCCATGTTTCACAAGCATTTAACAATGAGGTCAACACAATGGCTCTGCAGATCTTCAGTTCTGTAGTCAGTCTAATACCTCTTCTCTCCCAAACTTTTCTTCAGAGCCTCCCAAACACTGAGCTAACTCTGGCAATGTGTGCATCAACCTCATCGTCAATGTGCACATCCCTGGAAAGTACACTACCAAGGTAAGTGAACTTATACACAGCATTCAGAACTTCTCCATTTGTTGTAACCGATGGTTCCATGAATGGATGGTGTGGTGGTGGCTGATGGAGCATCTGTTTTCTTGGTGTTAATTATTAGGTCAAAATTAGCACAGGCAGCAGAGAACTGATCCATACTTTATTGCATCTCAGCTTCAGAGGCTTCATTGAGTACACAATCATCTGCAAACAGAAAATCATGCACCAATACTCCCTGTACTTTGGTCTGGCTTGTAGCCTTTCCAAACTGAAGAACTTGCCATCAGTACTGTATTTGACCTTGATGGCATGTTCATCTTCATTAAAAGCATTTGTCAACATGGCCGAAAACATCATGCTAAAAAGCATGAGAGCAAGCACACAGCCCTGTTTCACTCCATTGGTGAATGGCACAAGAGCATTGTCCATTATACAGAACCGAGGCAAACATGCCATCATGAAATTGATGTACAACATTGATGAACTCCTCCAGGCAACTAAATTTTGACATAATTTTCCATAAGCCCTCATGATTAACAATGTCAAAAGCCTTGATCAGATCTACAAATGTTGTATACAGACCTGTTCTGCTCCTGGAATTTCTCCTGGAGTTATCAGGCAGTAAACACCATATCAACTGTTCCTCGGCCCTTTCTGAAGTCACACTGGCCCTCAGGTATATGACCATCTTCCAGATGAAGGATCGGCCTATTAAGGAGGACTCTAGCAAGAACTTTGCCAGCAATGACTAAGAGAGATATCCCCCTGTGATTGTCGTAGGACAGTCTATTCCCTTTACCCTTATAGAGATGGACAATGGAGGCATCCTTAAACTCCTGGGGAATAACCTCCTCTTGCCATGTAACCTGGAAAATTTCAGTCAGCTTTTGCATGAGCAATGGTCTCCCTACCTTGTATATCTCAGCTGGAATAGAATTGGCAGCAGGTGCTTTGACACATGAAAGGAGCCTAATGGCCCTCAAAACCTCTTCTTCAGTTGGAAGTTCAGCTAAGGAGGGATTGACTTCAACCTGAGGTAAACGGTCAGTGGCCTCAGAATTGGTTGATGATGGTCTGTTGAGAACACTATGGAAGTGTTCAACCCATCTCTCTAGGATCATGTCCTTATTACTAATCAATGTGGCTCCATCAGCACTGAGTAGTTGTTATGCATCGTAGGTTTTTTGTCCATAAATATCTTTCAAAGAATCATAAAAGTGCTTTGGATTGTTACTACCAGCATAAAACTGAATTTCATCTGCCTTCTCACTGAGTCAGGAATCCTGCATCTCTCTAGGCTTTGCTTGTACTTTGCTTTTGATGGAATTCAACGTTGCTTTCTTAGAGGTGGATGAACTATCCTGCTGGTAAATCCTATGGAGTTCTCATTTTTCATTTAGCAGCTTCTGAATTTCCCCATCATTTTCGTCAAACCAGTTTTAGTGTTTGTGAGTGTTCTGACCCAGATGAGCAAATGCAGTGCTGTACACCAGATCTCTGAAAACTTCCCACTCCTCTTCTGCTCCACTATTGCCAACTGTGTATTGGCTCAACTTTCCCTCCAAGTCAGCAACAAACTGTTCACACTCAGAGAAAAGCTCTCATTTGTTGAAATTAATTCTTCTGATGGTCATTTTGCCTTGGGGCTGGCGCTTTTGATGAATGTGAATATTTAGCTTGAAAAGAATAAGTCTATGATCAGTCTAGCACTGCACCACACACTGCCTTTGTCACTCTCACATCTTGTCTGTCTCTTCTTACAATCATGTAGTCTATTAGATGCTAATGTTTGCTGCAATGGTGCATCCATGAAGTTTTATTGCGTTTAGGAAGACAGTGTTGCTGATGAGAAGGCCATGTGATAAAAAAGTCTTCAGCAGTAAGTGACCATTGCTGTTACTGTTTACAACTCCCTAACTAGGACTCCCTGACAAGTCTGGTAGTCTGAGTCTACTCTAGCATTAAAATAGCCCAGAATTATAAGCTTGTCCTCTTTCGGCACATTGATGATAATGGTCTCTAGGTCTTCATAAAATTTTTCTTTGACTTCATCAGGGTTTGTCATGGTGGGAGCATAGGCACTGATGATAGTGGCATGGCATTTTCCTCCGAGTGGCAATCGCATTGTCATGAGCCTGTCATTCACTCTTTTTGGCAGGCATGCCAGCTTGCTGATTAGGTTAGACTGCAAAACCCACACCAGCTTCATGGTGCTCGCCTTCACTGCACCCACTCCAGAAAAAGATGTATCCAGCTCCAACTTCAATAAGCTGGCCTTCATCTGACAACCTTGCTTCACTCACGGCTGCTATTTTGATGCAATTCCTGTTGAGTTCTCTTACAACAAGAGCAATTCTTTCAGGTCTACTAGATTTTGTATTGTCTATTAGTGTGTGCACATTCCATGTGCCAATGGTGAGTGGAATTATCTTTGCAGATGTTTTCATACATTTTGTACATTTTTTTTGTGTTTTGATCGCATAGTGGGATTCCCTGCCTGCCACGGTAATCAGACCAGGATTGGGTAAGCAGACAATGTTTAGGGCACCTTTTCTAGCCCCCTTCCTCACACCAGGAGATGAGCAGTGAGATCCTTAAAGGCTGCTCAGACACCCAAGGGACGTCCGAGTCTCACTGCTGCTTCCAGAGAGAAACAACCCCATGGCCTAGACTGCCTGTGTGCAGGGTTGTGACTACAGCTCCCAGTGTATCCGCCCCTGCTGCTTATCACTTGCCTGTCACCACAGGACTTTGAGGCATAATAGTGAAATGGTATGGGTGATGTCTTTTGATTCATGTGTAAATTGGATTTAAGTGAGGCAGAGTTGCACGAAGTTGTCAGCCTCACTCTCTCCTCCAGAGTCATCATAGTCCAGTGGCAGTACAGAGTCGAGATGGCTGGCAATGGCTCAGGATGCACTGGATGACCTTGGCGTCTTCGGTGTCTAACCATGCTCTAAATGCTCCACATCACCTGCTTCACCTGCCTTCATGGCCGTTGGAACAAATTATTCTCACCTGCCCATTCCACCAGAGGAAGTCTTAACATGCTTGGGGTAGACACCCCCCTAACTCACCAATGGATTTGAGAATGCTTAGTTACCCTCAACCTGGTTTAGCCTGTCTGTTGAAACAGTTTACCAGTGCATGGCTGCTGCGTATGCTGCAGTTTCTTGGAGCCACAGGTGAGAGTTAGGTGGAACAGGTGGACACCAAAGGTAGAAAGAGTCCTGAAAAGGGCTCAGCAGTCATCACACCAAAGGTACTGGTCCTCCTTGAACACACCCTACACCCCAGCAAAAAGATCTAATTCAATTCCAAAAGACTTGTGATGAAAAATGCTATCCACATTCAGAGAAAGAACAGTGGAGTTTGAATGCAGATGGAAGCATACTATTTTCACTTTTTCATTTTTTCTTTCTCATGTCTTTTCCCTTTTGTTCTGATTCTCCTTTCACAATATGACTAACGTGAAAATATGTTTACCATGATTTCATATGTATAACTTATAACAGATTGCTTGCCGTCTTGGGGATGAAGGGAGGGAAGGAGAAAAAATTTGAAACTCAAAATCTGTAAAATTGAATGTTGAAAATTATATTTACATGAAATTGGAAAAAATAAAATACTATTAAATGGAAGGGGAAAGGGGGGGAAAGAGGAGCCACAAGCAACCACTGTTGCACCTTCCAATTTCAGAAACACATTGAAAGAGCGAAGGGACTAAGGAAGACCTAGACAGAAAGATTCAAGGAAATAGAGCTGATAAGACATAAAAAAGGATTACACAGTGGAGCTGGCCGGGGGGGAGAGAGGGAGGGAGTTGTCAAGGGGTTTGTTGGAGTTTTTGCTAACTTACTAAGAAAAAGAGTGGGTTTTGTATATCACCAAACATTCTGGAAGGATGGGATAGTGAGTAGCTCACCAGATAGCCTCCAACCTCAAATGAAGAGATGAGTTCTAGACTAATCTAGATTGGAAACTAAATCCATGAGAGTAGAATAACAAAAAAATTCTTCGGAGGAATAGCTGATCAGCAAGGAAAGCAAGCTAAGGACACAAGTTCCCTATGTCCTTCTCCAAAGACTTTTCTAATGTGAAGCCAGTAGAATTGAGAAGTCTCACATCTCTTTTGGGGGAAGTGAGAGAGGTAGGGTTTAGGAGATCTTGATTCTTAAAGACAGTCATCACAAATGTTGTATCACCTATTTACCAGGACCACAGAGATAACTACAGATGAAGTCACATGCCTGAACCAGAACCTGATCTAGTCAGGCAGATGATTCCATGGCAAGGCAACATTTGAGGACTTTAGGGAAATATAGACTTTGTCAGAGAAGGCACCTGGAGAGGAGAATCTGGTCTACACTGCCAAAAAGCAAAAAATGTACCCACAGGCAAAGAGGAGAGAAAATTAAAGGAGGAGGGGAAAATCACTTGGGATTGCTGCAGCCCTAAGGCTATCATAAGGGTAAAATTCCCACTCTCTTATCCTGTAGTAAACAGCTCCCTCTGTACAAAGATGACATGAGATGGAAGGTCCAGGGGACAGTGAATTGACCCCCTATCTTGCAGGCTTTGTCTTGCCAAAAATCCACTAGGACAGTGGAAATAGAAGTCTCATACTTTTGATTTGAAGTAGCTACAAACAAGAGCCATTGTCTGCACAGTGTCTTTCCCTTTGGACCTTTATCTCATAGCTTTTTGTACAAATCAGAAATAGAATCTCTCATAGCAGAAGCAAAGACCAAGACTAGTTTAGCTTTCATAGCTTCCCAACCTACCACTCTAACTATGAAGACCAAGAAGAATCTAACTGTGGTAATTAAATGTTGATCCTTACCTACATATTAGTAGAAACATTTATACTGCCATGTGGCTATTTTTGAGAGTATAAACTTATAAGTGCTAGGAGACTGGGTGATTCTCCTGAGGGTGGGGTAGAGTGAATGTAGTAGAAAGAGAATTGCTTTATATTTCAGTTCACTGCAACCCTGGGACTTAGAGGGAATTTCAAAGATCCAGATGGACTAGTAATGCAAAGCAAAAGATCTTCATTACATGCATATTTTAACCTCACAAGGGGTAAACACACCTCACAAGGGGTTTAAGGAGTCACCTAAGAAAGAAACAGAGAGAAGATGGTAGGGCCAGAAAGGAAAGGATGTAACTAGAATGGTCACCGCATATTAATGCATATATACACTGGTATCCTTAGAGGAGGAGAGCATTCATTTTATGTTCCTGAGGTTCCTTGGTGTTCCCAGCTTTAGTTAACCAGTCCCTCTTCTTAACTGGTATAAGAGATGCCTAGGGTCTCATTTACCAGGGTAACATGCCAGCTCTCCCATTGTCCTCCTCAACCCACAAAGATGTACTATTCCATGTATTAGGACAGTCCATCTCTTGAAGCTACAGCAAAACAAAAGAGGATCAGGGATTTTATAAGTGGAGTCCCAGGTTCACCTGGTTGATTTCTACTTCTAATGTCACAGGCTGAGAGGCTCTAGTCAGCAAGGTAGCATGTGAGTTGGGAGTTCCTAGCACAATTCGTGGCAAATTCCAAAAATGGGATAAGGTGCTGATATGACAAATGAAAAGTGCAAGACACATAGTTTCTGGGTAGATATTATTAATTATAACTAGTAAATAATTAATAGACTGAGGTCAGTGGATTTCTCTCATAAACCAAAGACTAACCATGGGGGCTACTGAACATGTATATACCCTACCATGTATATATCCTTAGAAGACTGAGTATTCCTGTTAGATGAAAATCAACTCTGATTGGTTAACAATTAATGAGGATGAATATTATAATAAGAGGTGGGCTTATTCTAATGAGGAGCTGGGTTACTCTTAGACTAAGAGACTCATCTCTACCCAGATCACTCCCCCAAACCCCCTCAGGTAATCTAGACAAAAGGATCTATTCTCCATCCAGCCTTACATTTCTATAGAACAATGATGGGGTTAGTAAGAATTCTACCTAGATAAAATGGTCTTTATCCTTTAATCACACCTAAGCTTTCTCAGTTGCAGGGTCCTACCTAAGATTGAACCCAATCTTGTTGTCAGCCGTCTCCTTCAGAGGCTGCCTTGACCTAATAACTAAATGAGGAAATAGAGGGAAAAACATGAATCTCCCCATATTAGTAATTACTAGTAATTATTTCTCTTACTAGGCAGGAGAAAGGGCATTGTCCTCTTCTCAGTGTCTTCAGTCTGAGTGAAGAAAATGGTCACACTCAGGGTGCACTAAGAGAAAATACAGCCCCACATCCCTAGCCTAAGAGGAGAAACTCTCCTCCACACAAGGAGTCCCTAATCTGAATGAAGGGTAATTTTTTCCTGGAGTTGCTGTGTGACAGAAAACAAGGCAAAACGGTGACTCACCAGTACATCAAGCAGGTGGAAAGGCTACATCTAGGTACATCCCTAGAAAACAGATGCCCTTTTTGTCTTGGCTGAAATGAGCTAGGAAACAAAATTTCATCTGTCTATCTTGGGCATCCTCCCCACTAACGCCCTGAGTTCTTCCCCTGAATTCTTTGGGAACCTTCAGCTCTTTTTCCATTTCCTTCATAAAATAAGTAGACTCTCTAGTGAGTCCCTTGTCTCTGTACGGTCAGGGAGGAGAGTTATGGGACCATGTTTCTCCCACTTTACCCATGAACTCTACATTACTGCTCTGCTACTTATGTCCTATTTGACTTGGCTCTCCTCCCTACATATTCCCAACACTTAACAGGACCTGGCACATATCAGTTGCTTAAGAAATGTAGTATTGACTTACTCTTTGGACCTCAGTTTTCTTGTCTATAAAATGATGGTCTGTACTAGATGACCTGTAAGTTTCTTTCCAGGTCTAGAATCCTATGAATTTCAAGTTAGATTGAGTGCCTAGCTGACCTCAACGAGTTCAATAATCAGAACCAAACAAGCTCTTTTTTTCAAGGCACAAAAAGAACTGGGAAACAAAGAGCAAATTACCACTGGACTGGCTCTCTGTTCACTATATACCATGTTTCTTGTCATTTGCTAGTTAACATTATCATCATTAGGTGATTTTTAATGATCTTTTAAAAAGCTGTAGAAAACAGAAGGTTTAAAGAACTAAAGATGGGCAAAGAAGCTCCTATTTTCAGAAAAAAAGGAACTGAATTCTTCAAACTGTCAGTGAATTTGACTTTGGTTCCTTATAAAGTAACATAGTTCAGTGAATTAGCACTGAGCCTGAAATGAGAACTAAATTTGAATCTAGGTTCTAATACCTTCTAGCTCTGTGACCAGGAGAAAGTAATTTAAATTCTTTGAAGCTCAGACTATAAAAAAGTGTTAATAATGCTACCAATCTCATGGCTATTATTATTTCTAGCAAAATTCTGAAACAAATTACTAAAAGGATGGATTGTTAGCACTTAGGGAAGCAGTGATCACTACAAATCATGGGCTTATCAAGGAAAAATTCATGTCAATGTAACTTCATTTCATTGACAAAATTAGAGATGGCTAGATTAGGTGAATAGAAGAAATGTTATATTAAGGTTTTAGCAATATATCTGACAAAAAAATCTCTCATGACACCTTGTATGAAGCATTGATCAATGAATCACAAGTATTTATTGCCTACTGTGTGCCAGGAACTTTGATAGATACTGAAGCCCAGGACCATAACCACATAAGCAATACTGTCTGACTGATTCCTTGGTATGAAAGATGGTCAGTTGTTCCCACTTCATGTTCCCAGCCTCTGAGGTTTTCCTGATCATATTCCATGTGGACCTCCCCACTAACCCTGGACTTTCTGCCCTCAGAATTAGTTCATGATTCCCTGTGGATTATTTGCTTTTGTGAAGCTTAACTTTAACCTTGACCTAGTTTTCTTGGATTCAACTTGAACTATGCCCTACCCATAACTCTTTGGTCTATATACTGAAGCTAATTTCTGGCACTCAGTAGGTCCCTTCTGGGTTGTCTCCTAATCTTTCTGGACAGTATAGTTAAGTGGCTTAGGAAATGGTTGAATAACTGGACCCAACAAGTGGTAATTAACATCAAATTATAGTTAGAATTTCCCAGGCCTCTATGCTTTATCCTGTTCTATTCAATATGTCTACCAATTATTAAAGTGAAATAAACTCAATTCAGCAAACATTTATTAAGTACCAAAAACATTCAAGGAACTGAGAATGCAAATCTAAAAATTACAATCCCTGCTCTCAAGGAGCTTACAGTCTACAAGCAGGTGGGGAGGAAGAGACAGATAGAAAGATAGGATAGAGATATAAAACAAGGTAGGAGATGATGGAGAGGTAGGAGGTGATAGAGATTACCACTTATTTGGGAAGTTGTAGACAAAGAGGTAGTCTGGGAGGGAAACACAAGGAGACAGAGGTAGCTACAAAAGAAGTAGTAGGGGATAGTTGCAGTAGAGATAGCACTGGTCTAATCTGAATTTTAGCCCACATTTCTGGTTGAATTCTTTCCTCTACAGTCATGATCATGAAGTGGCACAACATCTGGAAGAGAGTAAAATTTCAAGCACGAGGCCTTCCTTTCACCGCCTGAGGTATGGTGGAAGGATCCAGATCACTCCCTCCAGTCCATGTGCCAGAATGGCCAGTTCTTGTTGACACTCCTCCTGTAACCTTCTGAATGTTTTCTCCAGGCTAGCTTCCTCCCTTCTCAATACCTGGATTACTTTTGTTACATGGTAGGTCCCACTACTAGTAGGCTCTCCACCCT
The DNA here is from genome assembly GCF_028372415.1 of Notamacropus eugenii. Lineage (NCBI taxonomy): Eukaryota > Metazoa > Chordata > Mammalia > Diprotodontia > Macropodidae > Notamacropus > Notamacropus eugenii. Next base: position 323,684,650 of record NC_092872.1, read on the forward strand.
CTCTAAACACAAGTCTCTGCAACCCATGGGATGAGCTCTTGACCCCACAGTCCTGCTCCAGAGCTGCTAGCTCACACCCCACAGCCTCCTGGATTTCTTTCATCATAGCGGTGCTCAGTTCTGGCAGCTTTGTGAGCTTCTGGGAACACCTGTTGACCTGCAAAAACAATGAAGCCATCAGAGTCAAGTCCATTGGCAGCATGCATCATTAGGCAGATTCCAGAACCATCTCAACTAGCAGAGGAACCCAACACCAGAAATGGATACAGAAGGTCAGCTATTTAGGCACATTCTCAATGGCTAGAATTTAGCTCTAAAATCAAGATTTCACTAGAGTTATGACTTCAGGTTAAGGCAGTGAAGGTCTAGTTTACCAAGGCATCTTACCCACGAGGGAAGGAGAGGAGTCACTCTCTAACCAACAGGAATAATAATAGCTAACATTTATATAGTGCTTACTATATGCCAGGCTCTATATGAAGTAATTTACAATCATTATATCATTTGATCCCTACAACAACCCTGCAAGTAGATGCTATTAATATCCCCATTCCTCAGAAAAGGAAACTAAGGCAAAGAGCAAGTAAGAATCTGAGACCACATTTAAACTCAAGTCTTCTTGACTCTGGGTCCAGTGTTCTAATCATTCCATCACCTAGCTTCCTCGAAATGTGATACTTGTATATGAAAGTCATGTGACCAATTGGCTTACAACAAAATGCAATGAATATTAATTTAAAATTTTTAAACAAAACTCTTTCAAAAAGACTACAACAATGTATTTAAGAGATCATTCCTTATGACCAAGTTGGATTCATAACAAGGATACAAGGATAGTTTAACCCTAAAAAAACAATGAACATTATTACATTAAAATAAAAAATATTCCCGAACCACCTGATCAACAGAAAAAGTCTCTGACAAAGTACAACATCCACGTATGTTAAAAACTCTGTAATGTCGAGAGAAATTATTATTTTCTATTATATTAAGAACTTATTTTTGATTTGGATCCAAGCTTTCCATTTCCTCATTCAGGGACCCTGTAGGTCAGTCAGCCAGTCTCTGAATAGCCAGTCTCTATTAGCATGGCTAATAGAGGAGATTGCCCTAATTCTCAGGGTACATGCTCCTCCATCTTGGGCAGGACTCCCCCAACTAAGAGACCTTACTTCTGTTTGAAGGGTAAACAGAATCTAATCTATGTAAATTCTTGCCCTGAGGGCATGTCCATGTCTTTCACTCCTCCACTGGAATTTAGGGTGACCCAGTTCATGAAAAAGAAAACCAAATGGAGTTTGGATTCTTTTGTCCAGCTTTCTGGAAGCAACTGAGTCTCAAGACAGAGCCACGATCTCAGCAGGAGGAGCTAAAGACTTTTAGCCCACCTCCTCACTTAAATGTCCATCAATTAGGGTTGATTTCTCCTGTCAAGGGCATTCCCTTCAAAAAAAAAATTTTAAGGTATTCAGTGTCTCCATTAGGTGTTTTTGGTTATCAAGAGAAACCATTGATCATCAATTTATTGATTATTAGCTAGCCTAATTAATAAATTAATTATTAACAATCCAGAAACTGTCTATTAGGATTTTTCACTGGTCAGGGTTTGGCAACCACAGAAGGGACTAGAGCTCTGCACCTTAGATTCTTACCAGAAAAATCTGAAAATGAATCTTTTTGGGCCCAAGTGGAAAATTTGTCCACATGGAGAATGGCTTTAAGGGTTCCCTAAGAAATAATAATACAGAAAGAGGGAGGGGTAAGGGCTGTGGATCTCAAAGATAGATTTTCTTTTTCCAGAACCCAAGATCCCAGCCTTTCTCTAGGGGTTCCATTCACCAATTTTATAAACTGAATAATCTTTCTATTGATATCCAGTAGAAATTTAACAAATACTAACTAACTGAAGCTGAGTGTGGAAATTTGTCCACAATTGTTAGGACTCTGGCTATGACTTGACTCTCTCCCTATTACCAGCACTTAGACCTTCTCTGGATAAGTTTATATGATACATGTCTGTTTTAAGTGTTTGTGCTGAGGTCTTCTAATTTTTACTCTCAACAGTAGAGGATTTAAACATCAATAGAAAATTTAAAGAGATCTTCTCAAGTGGGCTAGAAGATAAATGAGATATTAATTTGTGTGCACAAAGTTACCTGGGAGGCTTCCTGGGAAATTGGATATTTGGGGAAAATCTGCCCACGTACTTTAATCTATTACACCAAACAGTGTAACCCAAAAATTTCTTGCAGCACTATGGTTTGAAAAAGGAAATGGAGGCATAGCTGTAAGTGTACAGACTATCTAAAAGTTACAATTCTTGCTGTTAGGTCTTTGGGGAGATATGTCAGATAGAACAACTCTATCAGATTAAGCTATGTGTGTAAAGTGATTCCCTGAAGTAGAGGAAGTAATTAAGTATTTTCAGAGTAAGAAACTAGGTAAGCTAAGCAGAGAAAAGTAATTTCTATCTAAATTATTCATTTCTAGTCACTAAGATTCTATGTTGTGTGTGTGTGTGTTTGTGTGTATGTATATTTTGTGGGGGGTTTTTGTCGCTGTGTGATTTTCAAGATTAGCCAGTATTTGCTTTAAAAGTGCTAGGCAGAGAGCTGAGAAGCAGGGTGAAGTCTTAACCAACCAGATCAGTAAGACTTTGCCTAAAGGGATTTTTTGCTGTGTTATCTATTAAAGGTTAAAGGGCAAAAATAAAGAGAAAACTATTTTAAAAACATCTTTGGCTTTCAATGTGAACAAAATTAAGAGACAGACAGAGAAGAGGACCTTTCCCCAATTCATAAAAGTTTGCAAATCTGAAAGTAGAATTCCTTCCATAAGGTAAAAAAAAAAGTCTCTTTTTTTGGGGGGGAGGGGTTGGTTAGTAACAATAGACACTTGTCTTCAGCTCTCGTTACTGAGATAAGATCACAGGACACAGAATCTAACTTAAAATATCTAGCCTTATTCTGCAAGGGAAATTCTTAAATCAGTTTAAGAATTCTTATAAATTATAAGAACTAAGCAATCAGAGAGGCAGCTAACAGATTAGCCCCCAATAGAAGGACGAATCCCCAACTGGCCTTTACAAACTCCACAATGGGATCCCAATAACTCTGATGTTTATAGCCTATTTATAATAGCCTATGCAAAAGTGCTAAATTATATGGCATACTACACCCCTCTATTCTGAGAGATGCTTAGATCACCTGCACCCATCCTGTTAATCAATCCCTGTGGAAGATATTAAAACATTTCCACAAGAGATGCCCAGGTTGGTATGGAATGATCATAGAGAAGATTAAGGGAATTGTTCTCTATGTCTATGAATCATTCTTTCAGGAGTTACTACATATGTCATTAGAGAGGCTGTTGTACAGGTTATGTTGAGAATTATCTAAACAACCTTGGGCATTTCAAAAGTGTCTCTACAGTGGAAGGAAAGGTCACATTAGTCAAGTCTGTTTTAAGAGAAAAAAGGATCTTAGAAATCAAAAGGGGAATGACTTTAAGAGCTCCTTAAGGAAGAATAATGCAGGAAGAGGGAGGGGTAAGGGATATGGATCTCAAAGACAGATTTTCTTTTTTCCAGACCCCAAGATCCCAACCCTTCTCTAGGGGTTCCCTTTACCCCTTGTTCCCTTCACCGATTTTATAAAGTGAATAGCTAATCTTTCTATTGATAAGTTATCTAGTAGAAATTTAACAAGTGCTAACAAGACTAACTGAAGCTGAGTGTGGAAATGAATTTTGCTGTAACTCAGAGAACCACCAGTTAGTAGGTAAATTTACTTCCTGCTTCCTTCTTATTTCCAAAATTCATTTGTGAAATATTACGGACAAGATCTCCTCGCCAGATTTTTAGGCTGCTCTCTAATGGCATTCTGTTCCCTACAAATTACCCACCCCAACCAGACCAACGTGTTTAAAACAGAAAATATAAGTTTTTTTTCATTAAAGGTATGTTTTCATCAAAGTGTCTCTAGTGACCTCAAATGCAACCACGTTAGAATTTCAGCAATTTCTGTTTAAAATGTATATTACTACTGTGAAAGCTGTCCGTATATGAAATTTTGGTTAAGAAATGAAAAATGCAACTCAACTGATTTATGAATTATTAAATATTAACTCTCTCCAGATTCTGAAAAGTGAAGAGTAAGTAAGCAGAAAGAAGTAAAAGAATATTTTTAATTTAGAAAACTGCTTTGAGTTGACTTCTGTAGCTAACATAATAGATATTTATTGTTATTGGGAAGCCAAGCTTATTTCTAATCTGTTAACAGAACTAGGAGTAGACAGAATCCCATTCATGTTTCATCATGAACATAAGCCACTGCATGGTTCCTAAAAGTTTTTGCAAACATTAAAAACATCTTAATGGTTTTCTCTTTTAAAAGGATTTGTTCCACAAACTTCTTGTGAGACTAGGAATAGGTAGTACAATAGAGCTCTTTTGATCTCCTAGTGAATACTGAATTAAAGCCAGTCGAACAATAGATTATAATTGTGATAGGCCAATTGATCAAGAGAATTCCCTGGGATGAAATTAACTCTAAATCTTGGGAAAGTTTGCGCTCATCCTTCATTTTCAAAGAAGACCATGACATCAGAGAAATGATGACATGATTTGCACTTGACATTGTTTTGAGTGAGAAAGGGCTGTGCAAGGTCACCAACCTCACTTTCTCCTCCTAAGCCATCTGGGTCCAGTGACCAGATATTCATCAGGATGACTGGAGATGGCCCAGGGTGCAATGGGAGACCTAGGCCTTTTTCAGTCTGGCTCTAGCAACTAACGTACTGTGTGACCTTGGGAAAGTCACTCTAGAGGTTCAGTTTGATAATTCTGTAAACTGAGATGATTAGATTTGATGATCACGAGGGTCACTTCTAGCACTAGATGTCTATGATGAATAAGAAATGACAATTTCAATTTCTAGATTCCTTTTAAAACTTTTCATCTGTATTTACTTATTGCTATTGTTCACTACTTCTACATCATGCTATGGCTCAGGAAAGTAGGGTTGTAGTAAGACATCAGTTTAACAATAATATGTGAAGTCTCGGATATGGTTGAGCAAGTAAAGGAAAATTGCATAGTGTGAGTAATGGATTTGGACCATTAAAAATGCAACATCATACTAGACTTCCCCTTATAGTTTACTGGAATACTAAAGAAAGAAACATACTTTCTTCTCAGCATGGCACCTACACAAAAACTGAACATGTATAAATTCTTCATGATCAAATTCATAAAAAAGAATTATTAAATGCATTCATTTCAGATCATAATAAATAAAAAGTACATTCAATAATGGGCAATGGAAGGAAAGATTAAAAATTAATTGAAAACTAAATAATCTATTCCTAAAAAGTGAATCAAAGAACAAATCACAGAAACAATCAACAAATTCACTCAAGAGAATGGCAACAACAAAAACACATACCAAAATTTATGGGATGCAGCCAAAGTGGTACTTAAGTGAAACTTTATATCTCCAAATGCTTACATGAATAAAAACAGAGAAAGAACAGATCAATGAATTGGGAAAGCAACTAAAAAAACAACAAATTAAAATTATCCAATTAAACACCACATTGTAAATCCTGAAAATCAAAGGGGAAATTAATAAAATTGAAAATAAGAAAACCATTGAACTAATAAATGAAATTAGAAGTTGATTTTATGAAAAAACCAATAGATAAACCATTGGTTAATTTGATTTTTAAAAGTAAAGATGACGGCAGAGACAAGATTGTAGAGTGAAAGCAGAGACTCACATGAGCTTTTCCACAAATTCCTGCAGATACATCTGAAAAGTGAATGTGGGCAAATTTTAGAGTGGTGGAATCCACCAAGAGACAGAGCATGGAAGATTTCCAGCCCAAGATAGCCCAAAAAGTTAACAGGAAGGATCTGTTGCACAGGACTGGGGAACACAGAGTGTTTGGGTGGCACCAGCTCAGACTTGGCATATAGCAGAGTGGAAAAGGCACAGGTGGACTAAATCACCAGCTGCAGTGCCAATTTCCAACCTCTCACCATAAGATGGGAGTCTGGCAGAGCTGGGTGACAGAGAAGCACGGGGTCCATGGCAGCAGCAGGCACTCCTGGAGTGATAAGCCCACAGACAAAATGTTTCAGAAAGTCACATACCTGAACTTCCAGGAGCCAAGATGGTGGAGTAAAATGTAAGTATTCTTACCCTCCCTTTGTTGACCTTGAAAAAGCCAGAGAATATTGCCCCAGGAAAAATCCTAGAATAGTGGAGCAAGCAGAAGGGGAACAGCAAACTTTTAATTCAGGAGACTAGGGAGATCCACAAGAAAGGTCCCTCTTACTGTGGTTAAAGGGACCAGTGCAGGACCAGAACCATCTCAGCAAGCCCCACCTCAGTTGGACCAGAAGGAGATTCTGAGCCCCAAGAGGGTAGAGCTGATAAGCAACAAGAGTAGGACCCCAAGCATGCCTTAGCACAGGCAGGAGAATTGGGTATACACCAGTGCAGATGGAGTTCACCAGTCTTGCTCTAGCGCAGCACGAGAGGAGGAGGAGACTTCCAGCAGCCAGACCACCTCTCCCAGACCTCACTCCGTGAGCTTCAATGTAACCCCAGGGACAATCAGAAAGACTTTACCTGGTCCCAGCCTTGGCACAGACCAGTCAACTCAGCACCACATAAGCTGCAGCATTATCTAGCTTCTAGTTGAAAGAAACAGAGGACACAGCACACAAAGTCAGTAAACAGGCCCCCAGTTCCCTGCAAAAGAAACAAGGGACAGAGCCCTCTGTGCCAGAGAAGCAGAGATCCACTTTAAAAGCCAGGAAAAGGGCAATCCTTATGAGCAAGAAGCAAATTAGTAAAGCAAAGACTATAGAATCTTATTATGGGAACAGGGAAGAACAAAATACCAACTCAGAAGAGGACAGCATTGACACTATACCCACATCTGAAAACTCAAAAGGGAATATGATCTGGTCTCAAGTCCAAAAAAGCATTCTTGGAAGAGCTCAAGAAGGATTTTAAAAGCCAAATTAGAGAGGTAGAAGAAAAACTAACCAATGATTTTAAAAATACAATCAGCTCCTTAAAAAGTAAAATTGGCCTGAGCCAATATAATAAAAATGACAATTTTACCTAAATTAACTTACTTATTTAGTGTCATATCAATTAAACTATCGGTAATTATTTTCTAGAGCCAGAAAAAATAGTTCAAAATTCATCTGGAAGAATAAAAGGTCCAGAATATCAAGAGGACTAATGAAAAGAAATGCTAGGGAAGGTGGCCTAGCACTACCAGATCTCAGATTGTATTATAAAGCAGCTATTATCAAAACCACTTGGTACTGGCTAAGAAACAGAAAGGTAGACAAGTGGAATAGTCAAGGTACTCAAGACACAGTAGACAATGAATACAGCAATCTACTGTTTGATAAACCCAAGGACCCCAGCTTCTGGGATAAGAACTCGTTGTTCGACAAAAATTGCTGGGAAAACTGGATAAAAGTGTGGCAGAAACTAGTCACAGACCAATGCCTGACACTGTACACAAGAATAAAATCCAAATGAGTACACGATCTAGGTATAAAAATTGATACTGTGGACAAATTGGTGGAGCAAGGAATAGTGTATTTATCAGATTTATGGAGAAGGGAAGAATTTTTGACTAAAGAAGAGATAAAAAGCATTATGAACTGCAAGATGGATAACTTTGACTACATTAAACTGAAAAGTTTTTGCACAAACAAACCCAATGTGACCAAAATTCCTAGGGATGTAGAAAACTGGGAAAGAATTTTTACACCTAATGTCGGTGATAAAGGCCTCATTTCTAGAACATATAGAGAACTGAGTCAAATGTACAAAAACACAAGTCATTCCCCAATTGATAAATGGTCAAAGGATATGAACAGGCAATTTTCAGAGGAAGAAATTAAAGATATCTATAGTCATATGAAAAAATGCTCTAAATCACTTTTGATTAGAGAGATGCAAATCAAAACAACTCTGAGGTACCACATCACACCTATCGGATTGGTAAACATGACAAAACAGGAAGATGATAAATGTTGGAGAGGATGTGGGAGAGTTGGAACACTAATAATTGGTGGAGCTGTGAGCTGATTCAACCACTCTGGAGAGCAATTTGGAACTATGGCCAAAGGGCTACAAAAATATGCATACCCTCTGACCCAGCAATATGCTTCTAGGATTATATCCCCAAGAGATCATGAAAATGGGAAAGCATCACACATGTACAAAAATATTTATAGCAGTACTCTTTGTGGTGGCCAAAAACAGGAAATCAAGGGGATGCCCATCAATTGGGGAATGGCTGAATAAATTATGGTATATGAATGTAATGGAATACTATTGCACTATAAGAAATGATGAAAAGGAAGACTTCAGAGAGGCCTGGAAAGACTTATATGATCTGATGCTGAGTGAAAGGAGCAGAACCAGAAGAACTTTGTGCACAACAATGACCATAGTGTGCGAGAGTTTTTTCTGGTAGACTTGGAACTTTGTAGAAATGCAAGGACTTAAAAAAAATTCCCAGTGTTCTTCTAAGGCAAAATGTCTTTCACATCCAGAGAAAGAACTATGGAATTCAATTGCAGAATGTAGCAGATCATTTTGTGTGTGTGTGTATTATGTTTCGGTTTGTTATAGGATTTTTCCCATTCAATTTAATTCTTCTACACAGTATGAGTATAGTGAAAATGTATTTAATAAGAATGTTTATGTAGAACCTATATAAAATTGTATGCCATCTCAGAGACAGAGGCAGGTAGAGGGGAAGGAGGGAAAAATAATAATCTAAGTTACATGGTAGTGATTGCAGGACACTGAAAATAAATAAAATTAACTAATTTTAAAAAAGTAAAATTGGCAAAAGGGATAAGGAGATACAAAACCTAACTGGAGAAAATAACTCCTTCAAAGGTAAAATTGGACAAATGGAAAAGGAGATACAAATTAGAATTGGGCAAGCCGAAGCTAATGACTCTATAAGGCATCAAGAATCAGTCAAACAAAATCTAAAGAATGAAAAAACAGAAGAAAATGTAAAATGGCTCATTGAAAAAACAACTGACCTGGAAAACAGATCCAGGAGAGAAAAATCTAAAAACTATTAGTCTACTGGAAAGCCATGATGAAAAAAAGAGCCTGGACAGTATCATCCAAGAAATCACCTAGGAAAATTGCCCTGAGATCCTAGATTCAGAAGGCAAAATGGTCATCAAAAAGAATTCACCAATCACCTCCTGAAAGAGAACCCAAATTGAAAACGCTAAGGAATATTGTTGTCAAATTCCAGAATTATCAGGTCAAGGAGAAAATACTGCAAGCAGTCAGAGAGAAACAATTCAAATATCAAGTAACTAGTAACAATTCAAATATCAAGTCAGGATCACAGGGGATCTTGCAGCTTCTACATTAAAAGATCAGAAGGATTGGAATATGATAGAGCATGGACTACAACGAAGGATCAATTGTGAGCAAAACTGAGCATAACCTTTCAAGCAAGGAGACGAATAAGGGATTTCCACACCTTCCTGATAAAAAGGCCAGAGTTCAATAGGAAATCTGATCTTCAAATGCAAGACTCAAGAGAAGCATAAAAAGGTAAACAGGAGGGAAAAAAAGAAAAAAAAACTACATGGGCAAACTGTTACATCCCTAGATGAGAGGATGAAATTTGTTCACTTTGAGAATTGTATATTTACTATGACGTTTAAAAGGGATATACATAGATAGAGGGTGTGGGTATAAATTAACTGATGTGATGATAAAAAAACCAACTAAGGGGTGCAAAGGGAGAAAAGGAAAGGAGGAGGCAGAAAAGGGTAAATTGCATCAGATGAAGACGCACAAAATCATTATAGTAGAGGCAAAGAAGGGAGGGAGATAAGCATTACTAGAGTAATGTAACTCTCATTGGATTTGGTTCAAGGAGGGAATAATATGTTCAGTTATGTAAAGAAATCTAACTTGCCCTGCAGGCAGTAGGAAAGGAAAAGGGAAAGAAAAGGGAGGGGGGGTTGATAGAAGAGAGGGAAGATTTTGGGAGGCAGTGGTCAAAAGTAAAACTTTTGAGGAGGGGAAAGGAGAAGGGAGAAAAAAAACATAAATGGAAGGGGAAAACAGGATGGAGAGAAAAACAAAGACAGTAATCACAACTGTGAATGTGAATGGGATGCAATGTGATGAACTCTCCCAAAAAACATAGGCAGATAGAAGAGATTAAAAATCATAATCCTACAGTATGTTGTTTACAAGAAACACTTTTGAAACAGAGGGATACACACAGGGTAAAGGTAAAAGGCTGGAGTAGAATATATTATGCTTCAGCCAAAGTAAAAAAAAAAAAAAGCAGGGGAAGCAATCCTAATCTCAGACAAAGCAAAAGCAAAAATAGATCTAATCAAGAGAGATAAGAAGGGAAACTATATCCTGCTACAAGGCACCAAATTCAAAGCAAAATCATTACTAAACATATATGCACCAAGGGGTATAGCATCCAAATTCTTAAAGTTAAGGGAGTTACAGAAAGAAATAGACAGCAAAACTATGCTAGTAGGGGACCTCAAACTCCCCCTCTCTGAACTTGATAAATCTAACCTCAAAATAAGAAAGAAGTTAAGGAGGTGAATAGAATTCTGGAAAAGGTAGATACAATAGACCTCTGGAGAAAACTGAATGGAGATAGAAAGGAATATACCTTTTTTGCAGCAGCACATGGCACATTCGCATCTCAGAAAAAGAAATTGAATAAGCCATCAATGAACTCCCTAGGAAAAAATTTCCAGGACCAGATGAAGTTAAAAATGAGTTCTATCAAACATTACAAGAACAATTAATTCTAATACTATACAGAATACTTGGGAAAATTGGAGGAGTCCTACCAATTTCTTTTTATAATGCAAATATGGCACTGATACCTAAACCAGGAAGAGCCAAAATAGAGAAAAGAAAATTATAGACCAATTTCTCTAATGAATATAGACACAAAAATTTTAAATAAGATATTAGTAAAAAGATTTCAGCAACTTATCATGAGGATAATATGCTTTGATAGAGTGGGATTTATATCAGGAATGCAGGGCTGATTCAATATTAGGGAAACTATCAGCATAATTGATCATATCAACAACAAAACTAACAGAAACCAGATGATTATCTTAACAGATGCAGAAAAAGCTTTTGACAAAATACAATACCCATTCCTACTGAAAACACCAGACAGCATATGAATAAATGAAGCCCTTCTTAAAATAATAAGTAGCATTTACCTAAAACCATCAGCAAGCATTATATATGATGGGGATGAATAAGCTAGATGCATTTCCAATAAGAACAAGAGTGAAACAAAGATGTCCAGTGTCACCACTTTTATTCAATATGGTTCAAGAATGTTACCTTTAGCAAAAAGAGAATAAAAAGAAATTGAAGGAATTAGAATGGGCAAAGAAGAAACTTAAGTTATCACTCTTTGCAGCCAATATGATGATATATTTAGAGAACCAAGTAAAAAACTACTTCAAATAATAAACAACTTTAGCAAAGCTGCAGGATACAAAATAAATCCACACATAAATCATATGCTTTTCTACATATTACTAACAAAGCCCAACAGCAAGAGATAAAAAGAGAAATCCCACTTAAAGTTACTGTAGACACTACAAAATATTTGGGAGTCTACCCACCAAAACAAATCCACGGAATATATGAACACAATTACAAAACACTTTTCACACAAATAAAGTCAGATCTAAATAATTGGAAAAACATGGGTAGGCCAAGCTAATATAATAAAAATGACAATTCTACCTAAATTAATATACTTATTCAGTGCCATACCAATCAAACTACCAAAAAATTATTTTCTAGGGTTAGAAAAAATAATATCAAAATTCATCTGGAAGAACAAAAGGTCTAGAATCAAAGGAATTAAAGAAAAGAAATGTTAGGGAAGGTATCCTAGCCATATCACATCTTAAATTGTATTATAAAGTAGCAATCATCAAAATCACTTGGTACTGGCTAAGAAATATAGGGTTAGATGAGTAGAATAGGTTAAGTACACATAACACAGTAGTCAATGATTATAGCAGTCTACTGTTTAATAAACCCAAGGACTCCAGCTTCTGGGATAAGAACTCACTGTTTGACAAAAACTGCTGGGAAAACTGGAAAATAGTGCAGTGGAAACTGAGCACAGACCAACACTTGATACTGTATACCAGAATAAAGTTCAAATGGGTACATGATCTAGGTATAAAGGCTGATACTATAAACAAATGAGGGGAGCAAGGAATAATTTATTTGTCAGATTTATGGAGAAGGGAGGCATTGATGACCAAACAAGAGATAGAGAACATTATGAAATACAAAATGGATAATTTAGATTACATTAAATTGAAAAGGTTTTGCACAAACAAACCCAATGCAACCAAGATTAGGAGGGAAGCAGAAAACTGGGAAAGAATTTTTATAACTAGTATCTTGATACTAGTTACTTGATGATAAAGGCCTCATTTCTAAAATATATAGAGAACTGTGTCAAATTTACAATAATACAAGCCATTCCCCAATTGATAAATGGTCAAAGGATATGAACAGGCATTTTTCAGAGGAAGAACTATAAATAATCATATGAAAAAGTGCTCTAATCCACTATTGATTGGAGAGATGCAAATCAAAACAACTCTGAGGTACCACATCACACCTATCAGATTGGCTAACATGACAAAACAGGAAAATGATAAATGTTGGAGAAGATGCAGGAGACTTGGAACACTAATTCATTGTTAACAGAGCTGTGAGTTGACCCAACCACTCTGGAGAGCAATTTAGAACTATGCTCATAGGGCTATAAAAATGCACATATCCTTTGACCCAGCAATATCACTTCTAGGGCTGTATCCCAAAGAGATCATAAAAATGGGAAAAAGACTCACATGCACAAAAATATTTATAGTAGCTCTTTTTCTGGTGGCCAAGAACTGGAAGTCAAGGGAATGCCTATCAACTGGGGAATGGCTGAACAAGTTGTGGTATATGAATGTAATGCAATATTATTGCACTGTAAGAAATGACAAACAGACAGACTTCAGGAAAACCTGGAAAGACATATGAACTGATACTGATTGAAGTGAGCAGAACCAGAACATCATACACAGTAACAGCTACAGTGTGCGAGGGCTGGTTTTGATAGACTTAGTCCTCCACAGCAATGCAAGGACCTAAAACATTTCCAAAGGACTCATGATGCAAAATGTCATCCATATCCAAAGAACAATGGAGTCAGAATGCAGAATGAAGCAGACTATTTTCTCTTTTGTCATGTTTGGTTTGGTTTTGTTTTTCTCATCGTTTCTCCCATTTATTTTAATTCTATGCAACATGCAACATGACTAAGGTGAAAATGTGTTTAATAAGAACGTATGTGTAGAGCCCATATAAGATTGCGTGCCATCTTGGGGAAGGAGGGGGAGAAAATTTAAAATTCATGGAAGTGACTGTTGAAAACTGAAAACAAACAAATTAATAAATTTGGAGGAAAAAAGTAAAGAAGAAAACCAAACCAATAGCATCAAAAATAATTCACCACCAATGAAGAGGAAATTAAAACAGTTGCTAGGAGCTCTTTTGCCCAATTATATGCCAATAAATTTGACAATCTAAATGAAATGGATAAATAAAAATATAAATTATTCAGATTAACAAAAGAGGAAATGGAATACTTCAATAGTTTATTTTATCATATAGAAATATATAACTAGTAATAGGCAGATGACAAGGTCAAATACCCATTTACTTAGTTGTTTATGATTTCCTCTGTCATCCTGGCTCTGCCCCCACAATTCTAAAATTCTTAAGAGATCTTGAGAGTGTCTTTATATCCCTTTTCCTGACCACTGTGTGAGTACTTGCCCCATGTGAGTTCTCCATAAAATATTTTTTTGGTAAGTGTACATTTGGCATTCAAACAACATGTCCTGCCCATTGGAGCTGTGCTTTCTGCAGCAGAGTTTGAACAGTTGGCAGTTTAGTTCGATAAAGGACCTCAGTGTCTGGTATCTTATCCTGACAGTTGATCTTCAGAATCTTCTTAAAACAATTCAAATGGAAGGGATTCACTTTCCTGGCATGGCACTGGTATACTGTCCAGATTCCACAGGCATACAACAATGAGGTAGGCACAATGGCTCTGTAGACCTTCAGTATGGTAGTCAGTCTCTTTTTCCCACCCTTTCCTTTGGAGCCTCTCAAACATTGAGCTAGCTCTGACAGTGTGTGCATCAACCTCATTATCAATGTGTACCTTCCTGGAAAGTATACAGCCAAGGTAAGTGAACTTATTCACAGCATTCAGAACTTCTCCATTTGTTGTAACCAATGATTCCATATATGGCTGGTGTGATGCTGGTTGATGGAGTACCTTTATTTTCTTGGTGTTAATTGTTACGCCAGAATTAGCACAAGCAGCAGAGAATCGATCTATAATTTGCTGCATCTCAGCTTCAGAAGCTGCAATGAGTGCACAATCATCTGCAAACAGAAAATTATGCTTGTAGCCTTTTCAGGTAGAAGAATTTACCATCAAAGTGGGAGCTGACCTTGACGCTGTGTTCATCCTCATTGAAGGTATTTGATAACATGGTTTCAGTTATTAATGGCCACATATCCTTTATAATAAGTATCGACCATAGTCCAAGACTGAAAACAGTAAGAGATTCATCATAAAAAAAATCACAACTTATCTTGCTCTGTTTAGAGAGATATTTACTAGAAGCAGGGACATAAATATAACACATTAATACTGTTCCTAAAACCTACACCCTAGGCTCAGAATGACTATAAGCATTCAAGTACATAGAATTGAGTGAGATTTCTTGTATGAGAAACTGAGTTAGGAGAGTTCAACCTTAGTCCTCATAAGGTCGAGCTTCCAACTTATTCCCAGGGATAGATACACGCAGGCCTTAGATTTCTGATGTCACTCCCAACAGTCACATCGAGTGGGTGACACTCAGATGTCACCCACTCCCAAGCCCTCATTTAGGGTTTCAAGGACACAACAAACCTAAGAATGAAATTCAGAAAGAATATTCAGGGTCCCAAAGGTTTCACCTCAAGCCCCAAAGTACCACTAATCACCTTAGGGTTGGATACAATTATTGTCAATTCTCTCAAGTTGTTGCAGTAAATTAGCAAACAATAAAATTTTATCAAGTCTTCTAAAAAATATCACACAAAAGATTTTTACTTACCATTCCTTTCTACTAGTATTTGTCTTTCTCAAGCACAGCTTAAAATTTATCCTGATGTAAATAGGCAGTTACTAGAACCTAATGAAGCAACATATGATAGCTGTAAGTTCATATAGATAGTGAATATGATAACTATAAACCTCCAGACTGACATCTATCTCTTATTCAACCCTTAAAGCCAAAATAAATTTCTAAGATTGCAGTTCAAAACTAAGTTGGTTAAAACGTAACTTCAGTATAAAACATTCCATATATAACTTTGTAATTCACAATAGTCTTATACTATAAATTCCTAATTACCACAAATAAATCCTGAATTACCACTCCACTCTAGTCAAAAAACTGTTTGCAATAGGGGAAGGAATTCAGTTTTCTAAGTGAAGCAATGCCAAAAATATACCCAATTAAATTGGCTTTATCTTAATAACTGCTAATAAATTAGCCAATAATCTTACAATTTTCATAAGTGATAGCCGAATAATTTTAGATGAAGCCTCTTCTTTTCTATAAGCAAATACTTCAGAATATTAACAATTTGCAAAGATTTTCTTTCCCTTTAGCAGTCCAGCTCATAATGTAGCAACATCAAGATTAGAAAGAAGTTTTGATCCTAATATTTAACATAGCTGCACAATATAAACAATATAATAACAATAAACAATAGTCTATTTTTCTAACTATGTAGGTATTAACAAGTTTCACAACACAGACATACTTAATTTTACATTGACAATATTAAAAAACACTTCAAGCTTTACCAGTTCTTCAAGTAACAAAGTATACAGGACTAAAATATTATAAGACTCTGGTGGAAGGACTGGTTTTTGGCCCAGGGTAAAAAAGACCTAAGTAGTTTGATCTGAAGCTGACAGGGCATGGTCTAATTTCCCACAGCAAAAACCTTCAGGAGGGGCGGAGCCAAGATGGCGGAGTAGAAAGACGCACATACACATAGCTCTGAACCCACAACCCATAGAATGGCTACAGGGAAGTAACTCACGGCGAATTCCGCACCCAGAGGCCACGGAACATTGGAGCGAGGGAGATTTCTGTTCCAGAGAGACCTGCAAACCTCTCGCGGGGGGGTCCTTCGCGCTGCGGACTGGGCGCCGGGACTGGGAGCTGAGTGCAGCCCTGCCGCGGCCGCGGCACCGAGAGGAAAGATCCGAGCAGGCTTCACAGACAGGATCTCCAGCGGCCACGCGGGTCCCTCCACCCACAGAGGGATCTGCAAACCTCTCGCAAAAGGTCCGTCGCGCTGCAGACACAAAGCCCAGCCCAGACCTGCTGCGGCCACGGCTGCGGCACTGAGAGAAACAGATCCGAGCAGGCTTCAGGGACGGGATCTCCAGCGGCCACACAAGTCCCTCCACCCACAGGTGACAGGGGTGGGTGAGAGAGTCTCTTTGGCGGGTCGAGAGGGGAGTGGGGTGCCCCCATAATTCAGGCCCCCCCCCGGGAGGTAGAAGCTGAGAGGTGGCTGCAGACAGGGGCTCCCCAAGCGGGCGGGAGCCTGAATCCATTGTGGAAGGTCTGTGCATAAACCCCCTGAGGGAACTGAGCCTGAGAGGTGGCCCTGCCCCGGACCTCAGCACCAGAACATAATCTCATACTGAATAGCAGCCCTGCCCCCGCCAAAAGCCCTAAGGCTGGAAGCAGCATTTGAATCTCAGACCACAAACACGGGCTGGGAAGATCAGGAGGCGAGGTGGGTGTGAGGAAAATATTCAGAGGTCAAGTCACTGGCTGGGAAAATGCCCAGAAAAGGGAAAAGAAATAAGACTATAGAAGGTTACTTTCTTGGCGAACAGGCATTTCCTCCCTTCCTTTCTGATGAGGAAGAACAATGCTTACCATCAGGCAAAGACACAGAAATCAAGGCTTCTGTGTCCCAGCCCACCCAATGGGCTCAGGCCATGGAAGAGCTCAAAAAGAATTTTGAAAATCAAGTTAGAGAGGTGGAGGAAAAGCTGGGAAGAGAAATGAGAGACATGAAGTCAAAGCATGAACAGCAGATCAGCTCCCTGCTAAGGGAGACCCAAAAAAATGTTGAAGAAATTAACACCTTGAAAACTAGCCTAACTCAATTGGCAAAAGAGGTTCAAAAAGCCAATGAGGAGAAGAATGCTTTCAAAAGCAGAATTAGCCAAATGGAAAAGGAGATTCAAAAGCTCACTGAAGAAAATAGTTCTTTCAAAATTAGAATGGCACAGATGGAGGCTAATGACTTTATGCAAAACCAAGAAATCACAGAACAAAGAGAGAAGAATGGAAAAATGGAAGATAATGTGAAATATCTCATTGGAAAAACAACAGACCTGGAAAATAGATCCAGGAGAGACAATTTAAAAATTATGGGACTACCTGAAAGCCATGATCAAAAGAAGAGCCTAGACATCATCTTTCATGAAATTATCAAGGAAAACTGCCCTGAGATTCTAGAACCAGAGGGCAAAATAAATATTCAAGGAATCCACAGAACACCGCCTGAAAGAGATCCAAAAAGAGAAACTCCTAGGAACATTGTGGCCAAATTCCAGAGTTCCCAGGTCAAGGAGAAAATACTGCAGGCAGCTAGAAAGAAACAATTCAAGTACTGTGGAAATACAATCAGGATAACACAAGATCTAGCAGCCTCTACATTAAGGGATCGAAGGGCATGGAACAGTATATTCCAGAAGTCAAAGGAACTAGGACTAAAACCAAGAATCACCTACCCAGCAAAACTGACTATAATACTTCAGGGGAAAAAATGGTCTTTCAATGAAATAGAGGATTTTCAAGTATTCTTGATGAAAAGACCAGAGCTGAAAAGAAAATTTGACTTTCAAACACAAGAATGAAGAGAACCATGAAAAGGTGAACAGCAAAGTGAAGTCATAAGGGACTTACTAAAGCTGAACTGTTTACATTCCTACATGGAAAGACAATATTTGTAACTCTTGAAACATTTCAGTATCTGGGTACTGGGTGGGATTACACATGCACACACGCTCACATACATAGAGACAGAGTGCACAGAGTGAATTGAATAGGATGGGATCATATCTTTAAAACAAAATGAAATCAAGCAGTGAGAGAGAAATATATTGGGAAGAGAAAGGGAGAAATTGAATGGGGCAAATTATCTCTCATAAAAGAGGCAATCAAAAGACTCATTAGTGGAGGGATAAAGAGGGGAGGTGAGAGAAAAACATGAAGTCTACTCTCATCACATTCCACTAAAGAAAAGAATAAAGTGCACACTCATTTTGGTAGGAAAACCTATCTCACAATACAGGAAAGTGGGGGATAAGGGGACAAGCAGGGTGGGGGGGATGATAGAAGGGAGGGCATGAGGAGGAGAGTGCAATTCGAGGTCGACACTCATGGGGAGGGATAGGATCAAAAGAGAATAGAAGTAATGGGGGACAGGATAGGATGGAGGGAAATATAGTTAGTCCTATACAACACAACTATTATGGAAGTCATTTGCAAAACTACACAGATATGGCCTATATTGAATTGCTTGCCTTCCAAAGGGAAGGGGTGGGGAGGGAGGGAGGAAGAGAAGTTGGAACTCAAAGTTTTAGGATCAACTGTCGAGTAATGTTCTTGCCACTAGGAAATAAGAAAAACAGGTAAAGGGGTATAGAAAGCTATCTGCCCCTACAGGACAAAAGAGAAGATGGAGACAAGGGCAGAGAGGGATGATAGAAGAGAGAGCAGATTGGTCATAGGGGCAATTAGAATGCTTGGTGTTTGGGGGGGGAGGGGATAAAAGGGGAGAAAATTTGTAACCCAAAATTTTGTGAAAATGAATGTTAAAAGTTAAATAAATTAAATAAAAAAAAAAAACCTTCAGGAGTTTTCACAGGAGTTATTAAAATAATAAATAAACAAAAATAATAAAATAATTCTCAATTTGGACACTAAAAGAAAATATTTATGGTCCTGTATAATAACTGTAGATCACAATAACCTTTTTTATCATGACCAAAATTTATATAGTGTTAGATTTATAATATAGGCTTCCTATAGACAGTCCTGAAAGGTAGATAAACATAAAAAACTAGATGCTTATCTAACGTTACTCACAGGGAATAAAGTCAAAGCCAAAAAACTATCACTCATAGGACAGGGTGATACCATTGTTAGAGACCAAAAAAAAGTTCTGGTAGGAATAAAAATCTTTTCCTTTGTGATTTGTAGTTCTTAACTAAAATCAAATCATTATGTTTTAATCTCAGCATGGGGCTAGATCTTGGGAGTCTTAAAATATTGATACCCTGCTTAGTTGTCAATCTACCACAGAAGCAAGTATTTTGCTTTATTTTTTAATAATATTTTTCTCCAATTACACAATAAAACAACTTTAAACATTTTTAAAAGAACTTTTGAGTGCCAAATTCTGTCCGTTCTTCCTTCCTTTCCTTCCACCTCTCTGAGAAGATGGTAAGCAATGTGCAATCATGTAAAACATTTCCATATTGGGCTTTTGTAGAAGACTTGAACAACAACAGAAAAGAAAGAAAGAAAGTATAAAATAGTATGCTTCAGTCTATATTCAGGCAATATCAGTTCTTTCTGTGGAGGCAGATAGTATGAGTCTTTATGAGTCTTTAGGGATTGTTTTAGATCATTGTGTTGCTGAGAATAGCTAAGTCATTCATGATTCTTTATGGTACAGTTTTGCTGAAAGGTTCTGCTCACTCCACTTTGCAAAAATCAGTTAATTTCTTTCTAGTTTTTTCTAGCTTTTTTTTGAAATTATCCTACTTGTCATTTCTTATAGAACAATAATATTTCCCAATCATATACTACAACTTGTTCAGGCTTTCCCCAACTGATGAGCATCCCTTCAATTTCCAATTCTTAGCCACCACAAAAAAAAAACTGGAATAAATATTTTTGCACAAGTAGGCCATTTTCCCTTTTTTAAAAAAAAAATTTTTTTTTAATTTAATTTAATAAAAATAATTATTTTTAAAAATATCTCTTTGGATATAGACATAGCAGTGATATTGCTGCATCAAAGGATGTTCACAGTTTGATTGCCTTTTGGGTAGAGTTCCCAATTGTTCTCCAGAATAGATTGGACCAGTTCACAACTCCACCAACAGTGCACATTTTCCCACGTCCTCTCTAACATTTAATAACTTTCTTTTCTTGTCATATTAGCCAGTCTAATAGATGTGAAGGGGTGCCTCAGAGTTGTTTTAATTTGCATTTCTCTAACCCAGGGCTTCTTAAACTTTGTCCACTTGTGACCCCTTCAGTGTTTCTTAAACTGCATCGCAACCTCATATGGTCAATCAATAATAATTTAGAGCATTTTTTCATATGACTATACATAACTTGGATTTCCTCATCTAAAAACTACCTGCTAATATCTTTTGACCATTTATCAACTGGAGAAAGACTTGTGCTTTTATAAATTTGACTCAGTTCTACATATATTTGAGAAATGAGGCCTTTATCAGAGATACTTGCCACAACCTTTTTTCTGTCGTTTTCTGTTTTCCTTCTAATTTTAATTGCACTGATTTTGTTTGTGGAAAACCCTTTTAATCTTCTATAATCAAAACTACCTATTTAATATCTTGTTAGGCTTTTTCTTTCTTGATTAGTCATAAATTCTTTCCTTATTCATAGATCTGACAGGTAAACTATTCCATGCTCTTTTAATTTGCTTATGGTAATCACTCTTTATGTGTAAATCATGCACCCATTTTGATCTTATTGTGGAATATCCTGTGAGATGCCTATAGGTCTATACCTAGCTACTACCATAAAGTTTTTAGCTTTTCCAACAGTTTATATGAGTTTTTGTCCCAAAAGCTTAGATCTTTGGGTTTATGGCAAACTAGATTTCTATGCTCACTTACTAGTGTGTATTTTATACCTAGTCTGTTTCATTGATAGATCACTCTGTTTCTTAGCCAGTACCAGACTGTTTTGATAATTACCACTTTACAATACAGTTTGATATGTGGTACAACTACACTACTTTCTTTCAATTTTTTTCACTGGTTCCCTTGATATTCTCAACTTTTTGGTTTTCTGAATTAATTTTGTTATTATTTTTCTAACTCTATAAAACAATTTTTGGTAGTTTGATTAGCATGGCACTGTATAGATTAACTTAGGTACAACTGTCATTTTTATTATATTGGCTTGGCCTGCCCATAAGCAATTAATATTTTTCCAGTTGTTTAGATCTGATTTTATTTGTGTGAAAAGTGTTTTGTAATCGTGTTCATATCATTTCTAGGTCTGTCTTGTCTGGTAGGATCCCAAATATTTTATATTGTCTACAGTTATTTTAAAGGGATTTTTCCTTTCTATCTCTTGCTCCTGTACTTTGTTGGATTTATAATTGTGTGTGCATGTGTGTGTTCACTTTGTATCCTGAAGCTTTGCTAAAATTGTTAATTATTTCAACTAGTGTTTTAGTTGATTTTTTAGGATTCTCTAAGTATAGCATCATATCAAACAGTAATAGTTTTGTTTCCTCATTGTCTATTCTGATTCCTTCAATTTCTTTTTCTTCTCTTATTGCTATAACTCACATTTCTAGTACAATAGTGACTAAGATAAGGTCCTTTAATGTGTACAGTGGCATAGGCATAATTAGGCAATGATGTAAAGATTTGTGAAACCAGTATATAAATCTGTTATTTAGTGAAGTTAATATCATAAATGTTTTCCGTTCTGTGCTAATGAAAATAATTTCAGGAAAATTAGTTATCTTAAAAGAAGAGCAACTTGTGGTTTATCTTATGTTGCCTTAAAGAGATATCCACTTTTACTCAAGGTTATTCATTTGAACATGGCTACTAACTGAAACAATGTATGTAAACTATAAACAACCTATTTGATATGCACTGTTTTGAAAATGATTATTCAATGCATTTATACATTCCATCCCAGAACCTTTTGCTATAATTGTAGTTATCCTGGCAACTTTTAAATGAATTCATTCATATTAGAGGTAATCTTCTTATCCTTAGCAGAATCTCATCCTCCTAACAGGGGAATGAACAGAAAAAAAAAAACAAAAAAAACTTGAGTGAATAATTAAATAGCTAGACTGAAAAGTTGTTTTTTGGTGAAATTTTTGTTTAAAAATAATAATAAGATTAGATAATTATATACACCAAAGATAAAACTTGGATTGCATTTTCTAACGGTTGAGACATAAGGTTTAAACTAGATCTCAAGTACCTGACCTGGTTATTGGCAAAGTAAACTTAAAATTGTATTAAGATCTATTTTTATAAGAGATTTTAACACAGAAGTAAATCCACCAGAAGCTGCTCTCAGTCCATCCCAGTGTGCCTAAAAAGAGCGCTCTCTAGAGGACCAGAGGACTTCATCAGGAGAGGTTTTCACAAACCACTGAGACATCTGAGATTTAAGATATGATGGACCAATGAAATGGACAATTTTACATTTTTACTATTTATTTCTTGCCTATGCACTTCTTTTCTCTAAGGTCTGCTTGCCAAAAGGGACCTCCCCCAATGACTCCTGTCAACAAGTTGGTCAGTTTCTCCCCCTCTTCCCTCGCATTGTTTCCCATCATGACCTACATAGTTAAAAACCCCTGATAAAGTATTTGTGATATCAATTAGTGATTCACTGAGATTGCATCTCTCAAAAGAATCAATGGGTGAAATGAGAAAAATGATTATTTTCTATCATGTTAATAAGTCATTATTAATTTGGATCCAATCTTTCTATTTCCTCATTCAGGGATCAGTCAATCTCTGAAGGAGAGGGCTGACAAAGGAGATTACCCTAATCCTTAGAACACCAGAGTGGTCTGGGTAGAAATGGATTCCCCTGCCCAGATTACTGGAAGCAGTTGAATTTCATGATCAAGCCACAGTCTCAGCAGGAGGAGCAGAAGCCTTTTTAGCCCATCTCTTCCACCTCCACTAATCAGGGTTGATTTCTTCTATCAAGGGCATTTCCTTTCAAAAAAAATATTTAAACCATTCAGTGTATCCATTAGGTGTCTTTGGTTATCAAGAGAACCCACTGATCATCAATTTATTGATTATTAGATAACCTAATTAACAAATAAAATTGATTATTAATTACCCAGAAACTCTCTTTCTGGATTTTTCATTTGTCACACATATAGCTACCTTTACCTTTGTCACACATATAGCATAGCTACCTTTTGAAATAAAAGGTCTGTATCTAAAACCAAAAGGAAGCATCATATGCAATAGAGATAACATTAGAATTTTTCAAATAAATATGAGAGTAAAGGACCCTCATATCCCCACTATTATTTGATATAATTCTGGAAATGCTAGCAACAGCATTAAGACAAAAAAAATTAAAGGCACAAAGATAGATAAAGAGAAAATAGAACAACCCTTATTTGCTCATGATATGATGGTATATTTGGAAAATGAGACACTAAATGATACAATAGCTTCAGCCAAACTACAGACTACAAAATAAACCCTCAGAAATCAACAGCAATTCTATATAACAATAATAATGCCCAAGAAGAAATCATAGAAAGGGAAATCCCATTACAAAATGCATAAAGTATAAAGGGATCAATCTATCAATACTTGTATAGATTCAATTTCAAAGTGCCCCTTAAAAAACTATAAAGAACTTAAACAGTTGGAGGAACATTCAGTGCTCATGGCTGGGCCATGCCAATACTAGAACTCAATACTCTAGTGTTTTATAAAATTGAAAACATAAATTACCTACGGAAAAAAAAATTATTTGACAAAAACTCCTGAGAAAATGAAAAGGAATATGGTAAAAATTTATCTTAGACCAACACTTTACACACTATTCCACAATACAATCTAAATGGATATATGACTTTAATATTAAAGATCATGCTATAAAAATTTAGAAGAAAAGCAGATCACATACCTATCACAACTATGGGTAATTGATATATTCTTAACCAAACAAGGGATAGAGGCAATTACAAAAGGTAAAATAGAAATCTTTGACTACATGAAACTAAAAAGCTTCTGCACTGACAAAATAATGCACCTAGGAGAAGAAGAGAGGTGCTTAACATAGTGCCTGGCACAAAGTAGATAACTAATGAATATTTATTGATTGACCGACAAGTGTTCAAAATGGGAAAAAATTTCTGTATCAAATTTCTCTAATAAGGGTTTGGTATATAAACAACTAATAAAATTAATATTCATTCTTCAACAGATAACTGGGATGGTTCCCTGGGAAGTGGAAAGAGATACTGGGGAAAACTTATGATGACATAAAAACAAAAGACATCAATTAAAGCTTATGTTTTTAAAAAAATCAATGATTCAGGCACATAATGTAATGCAATAAAGGCCATAAGTACATATTTTGAGTAGGGAGGGGAAAAAGAGAAAGATACTATATTTGTTCCATGATGCCAAAGGCAGCCGCAATACCTTTATCTGCTTCTATCTGAATGTGATAAATGTCTGGTCATAGACAGTATTCTTCTGTTTTTAGTTCCAATTATGGTCAGTAGTTGGTGTCTAGCAGTTCTTACATAGCTGTGATCCTTCTTTGTGGGCCATATATGTGTCAGGCTAAGTGTAATAGTTATGTATGTGTGTTCGGTGTCCATCCACAAATCATAAACTCTCCGAGAGAGGTGCGACCTCAAGAAGTCATTTAGATCAACTTGTACTAAAAGGGTTTTGCAACATTTCCAATAAATGGTTATCTGCTTTTGCTAGATAATCTTTAATGAGGGGGAAAACCTGTAAACGCATCCTACTTTTGTACTGCTCTAATTAATAAAAAATTTTTCTTTATCTTCTTCAGAAAATAAATTCCTGTTAAAGAAATTAATAAAATTAAATTAGGAAAAATGGTAAAGCATTTATTAACTATGCTAAGCTTTGAGAGTACAAACACAACCAAGCAAGACTCAAGCAAGCAAGCCCAAGGAACTTATATTGTAATGAGGACAGACAACAGATATTACGGAGATTGTAGGAAAGGTTTTAGATCAAAATTTAACATGACATGGTGAGGTTGGAGGACCTATTGGGAGGAAGATAAATATGATGGTTGGAATGTAGTTGGCAAAGTGTGGAGATGACTAGGAAGTGAAGATGAAACACATCTTCTTTTTCTATGTAGTAAATGGACTTGAAACATTTACAAATGGCAAAGGTTTCTGATGCAGACATGGTAGTTCTGTTCAGTTTTGCTTAATTATTTTTCTTTTGCTACAAGGAAGAGCTGGATGTACAGGTGGAAAGGAAATTGGGAAACAGTGGTGATGTTAAAAAAATGATATCAATATGTTCAGTTTTGCTTGGAGAGATCTTAAAATATATATAGTGTTCACTAATTTACAGTATATAATTTTTCCAGCTGATTCTGTTTAACCTGGGGGAAAAAAAGAGACTTGGGGAGGGACATGATAGCTAACTTAAAATAACTTGTTCTATTTGGCCAAAGATGCTACAACCATAAACAAAGGCTTATGCCTGAAGAAGAAAGGTATTTGACTTAAAATATGGAATGAAATATGAATTTTTTGAACATGGCCAATGTGAGATTTTGTTTTGTTTAACTATACATATTTGTTTTAAAATTTTTTAAGCTGTTTCTCCCCTCATGGGAAGAAGGGAAATAAGAGGCATTGAAAATAAATTCTTATTAATTCAAAAAATTAAATTAAATTAGGGAAAAGGAGAAAGTATTATTAACTACACTAACTCTGAAGATACAATCATCTCTCTGGTAGGAGATGGGTAGCAGGCTTTATCTTTGGAACTCTGAAATTATGATTTTTCATTGCCTTGATCAGAGTTCTAAAATCTTTCAAAGTTGTTTTTTGTTATAACATTGTCTTTATATCAACTTCTAGTTCTGCTCACTACATTCTACATTAGTTCACAGAGGTCTTTGTAGTTTCCTCTTAAACTGTCCATTTTCTTATTTTTTATAGCATATACCATAATTTATTCAGTCATCCCCCAACTGAAGGGAATTTCTTTAGTATTGCTTTTGTCATCACCAAATGTGCATATGGATCCTTTTCCTCTTCCTTTGATATCTTTAGAGTTACATTTCTCAGATTATTTCATATGGTTGTCGATAGCCTGATTTTCTTTCACTGAAAACTTCCTTATTCATATTCTTTGACCATTTGTTTATTACTGAATGGCACTTCTTATAAATTTGAATTAGTTCTTTCTATATCTTGCATATGAGCCTGGATACAAAGATTTTTTCCCCCATTACCTGTTTCTCTTCTAATTTTAACTACATTGTTTTTGTTATTGCAAATTTTTAATGTTATATAACCAAAATTGCCTATTTTATCTTTTGAGATTCTATTCCTTTTCTGGTCACAAACTCTACCCCTTGAGGTAATTACTTCCTTGCTCCTCTAATATGCCTATGATGTTGTCTTTTATGTCTAAGTTTACTTATCCATTTGGAGATTACCTATATATTCATATTACCTTCAATAAATCACCAATCAATAAAATTGCCAATCACTAATAATCATAAAAATACACATTAAAATAACTCTGACATTCCACCTCACTCCTATCAGGCTAACAAAAATGACAAAAGAGAAAAATGGTGTTGGCCTAAATCTAGTTTCTACTAAATTGCTTTCTAGTTTTTGTAGATTTTGTAGATTAATATAATATCTATCCCAATAACCGGAGCCTTTGCGTTTACTGAACAGTGACTATGTTCGCTTGTTTCTATATGTTGAATATGCATTATTCCACTGACTAATCTCTTTTTTAAAGCAGTGCCAAATCATTTTGATAATTACTGTTTGTAGCATAGTTTGAGATCTGACATTGTTAAGTTCCCCTCTTTTCCTGTTTTTTCTCCCATTACTTCCCTTGAGATTCTTTACTTATTATTCTCCACATAAATTATATTTTTGTAACTCCATAATTTTTTTTGTACTTTTGTATAGACCAGAAAGTTAACTTAGGTAGTGTTGTCATTTTTATTATACTGGCTTAATCTACTCATGAGCAATTAATATTTCTCCAATTATTTGAGTCTGTCCTTAAAGTATTCTGTAGTGAGATCTTCACAGTTCCTCATTTTGTCTTGGTAGATATACTCCCAAATAGTTTACACATTTTGTAGCTGTTTTGTAGTTCTCTTCCTGCTTGGTTTTACTCATAATATTCAGCAATGCTGATAATTTATGTGGACTTATTTTATATCCTAAAACTCTGTTAAATTTTTTGTTTCAACTAATTTTTAGTTAACTAAGATTCTCTAAGAAATTTTGCTCCCTTTTTGTCTATGCTTATTACTTCAATGTCTCTTCCTTATCTTATTGCTATAACTAGCATTTCTAGCTATTTATATTTCATTATTTTAAATAATAGTGGCAAGAATAGACATTTTTGCTTTATCATTAATCTTATTGGAATAGATTTTAATTTTTCTCCATTACATATAATGTTTATTCTTAGTTTTACATAGGTGTTATTAATGATATTAAGGAAAAGTTCACAATTGTGCTTTCTAATTTGGGGCTTGTTTTTGTTTTTAATGGAAATGGATGTTAGATTTGGCCAAAGGCCATTTTAAAATCTACTGATACTGTGTTTGTTACTTATGTTATTGATGTGGCTTAATGTTTATTGTCTTCAGTATACCCAGCATTCCTTATGTAAATTCAACCTGGTCATAGTGTATAATCTTTATACTATGTTGTTGTAGCCTATTTGTTAAAATTTTACTTATAAATTAGTGTCAATGTTCATTAGGCATACGAGTCTAAAGTTTTCCTTCTCTGCTTTATTTCTCTCTTGTTTAGGAATCAAGATAATGTTTACATCATAGAAAGGGATTGGAATCCCTTTTTTCCTATTTTTGCAAATGGCTTATTTTACCTAGTTCTTTAGTTGATTTTTTTTTTCTTTCAGAGTTTATTTATGGCTTGTAAAACTACCTTTTCTGATATTTGGTTACTTAAATAATTTATTTCTTCTTTGGTCAGTGTGAGTGTTTTATATTTTTTAATGCATTTATTTTCTCTAATAATCAGCTTGTGCTCTCTTACTATTGTTTTCTGTGAAGAAATTTTTTATTTTTTCTATAATCTGTTCTGTGATGGAAAAATTTTTAAGAATTAAGCTGTCTCCAGTGACTATTTTCTTCAAAAAACCTTTAATTAAAAAAACCCTTTAATGAATATAATTATACTACAGTGTGATCAATAAAGTATGCCAAATATTTTTCATTTTCTAGTTCTTTTGGTAAGTTCTTTATCCCCCCAACAAATGATCAATTTTTGTAAGAGCGCCACACATGGCTAAAATATTCATAAACTCTTTTCCATTCTCACTCAAATCTCTAGTAATCTTTCTCTAAATTTTCTAAAGTTCTACTCAGCTCCTTAATTTATTTCTTGTTTAACAACTGGTTATATTTGTCCAGGTTTGAAAGGAGTACATTGAGGTCCCCCACTATTATAGTTTTACTGTATGTTTTCCCTTACAATTAAATTAATTTTTCTTTAAGTATTTACTTACCTTTGGGGTGTGTTATGTGTGTGTGTGTATTTTTAGTACTGATAATGATTCATTATCTATGATGCCTTTAAGCCTAATGTAGTTTCCCTTATCTTTTTTAAAATGTCTATATTTACTGTAGCCCTATCTGAAATCATGATTGCTACCACCATGTTTTAGTTCAGCTGAAACAAATATATTTTGCCCCAGACCCTCATTTTAAATATTTAAATTTATTTATTTTTTTATTTAATGTTTAAAATGTGTTTCTCAAAATAACACATTATTGAATTCTCTTTTCTAATCCAGCCCATCTTCTTCCATTTCATGAGTCCCTCTAGTTTACATTCATAATTGTTAATTGCATGTTTCCCTCTATCTCATGAACTTTGTTCTTTCTTGGCTTCCACTCTCTTTTTACAAATAAGAAGCCAGTAAAAGAAATGGAGTTTTTCTAACACTTTTGATCGATAAATGCAATGTTTCCAATCTTTTGCCTCTCTTCCATTCCCTTCGTCCCACCTCTGATCCCAGGGTTTTTACCTTTTTATATTTCTTTTAATTCCCTTTTCCTGTCTCCTTTACTGGAATTTATTGTGCTTATGACTTTCCCCTTATTTGTCTTTTTCTCCCTGTTAAATCTTTTAAAATCATTTTAGACCTTTACTGAAAAGTTATGGGGCTTTTCTAGATCCTAACATGCCACCATCTTCTCACAATCTCTCATGAGGATATATTCTTCTTATCTATCTCTATCTGGTAGAAATTACCTAAATAAAAATTCCCTACAGAAAAATTCCCTATTTGATAAAAACTGCTGGAAAAATTGGAAAGCAGGTTGGAAGAAATTACCAACACTGCACAGCACATTACACAATACATTATAAATGGATCTGTACCTTAATATTAAAGATCATACTATAAAAAGATTAGACACTAGTATATCACCTCCTTAACAGGTATGGATAAGAGATGTTTTCTTAACTAAACAAGAGATAAAGGCAATTATATAAGACAAAAATAGATAGCTTTGATTACCTGAAACTGAAAAGCTTCTGCACGTTAATGCATATAGGATTAAAAAGGAGGTGGCTGAATGGGAAAAAAATCTCTTTCAAATTTCTCTGATAGAGGTCTGGCATCTAAAATATATAAACAACTTATAAATATGTATAAGATTAATTACCATTCCCCAATAGAGAAATGGTCAAAGAATATTAAAAAACAGTTCTCAAAGGAAATACAAAGTATTCACAACTGCATGAAAAATGTTCCAAATCACTAATAATAAGAAAAATGCAAATCAAAACAACTTTGAGATTTTTACCTTACATCTTGAGAACTGGCAAAAAATTCAAAAATGGCAATAGTAAACATTGGAGGGGTTGTGGGAAGATAGGCATATTAATATGTTGGTGGAGCTGTGAAGTGGTACAACCATTTTATATAGCAATTTGGAATTATGTAAATAAATTGATGAAAATGTCCATATCCTTTGAGCCCAAAACTCTTTTAGGAGTCTCAGGACAAGGACAAGGAAGCAAAAAAGTCCTATATACTCCAAAATATTTATAGTGGAAAAAATTATAGAAGGAAGAATCAGAAACAATCAAATTCAACAATCCAGTGCTAAATAAATAAATCCAAAAATATATTACTACTTAAGAACTTTCTGCTTGATAAAAGTTAAAAAAAAAAAACTGGAAGTTGTAGGGTAAAAATTAAGCTTTTTTAAGACCAACACCTTATGCTGTATTACACAACAAATTAAAAGTATATATGTGACTTTAATGTTAAAGATCGTGCCATAAACAAACTAGAATAAAAAAATACATATTTCACAGCTATGGGTAGACATTCTTAATCAAATGAAGGATAAAGGCAATTACAAAAGTTATAAG
Organism: Notamacropus eugenii; assembly: GCF_028372415.1. NCBI lineage: Eukaryota > Metazoa > Chordata > Mammalia > Diprotodontia > Macropodidae > Notamacropus > Notamacropus eugenii. Next base: position 323,715,321 of record NC_092872.1, read on the forward strand.
AGATAATTTTGATTGCATAAAACTGAAAAGATTTTCCATGAATGGACCTAGGATAAGAAGGAACTTAATCTAATATGAAGAAATCTTTATATCAAATTTCTCAGATAAAGTTTTGGTATTGAAAATATGTAGGACAACTCTTAAATCTACAAAGAGAAAGAGAGAGTAATAGTCTCATTCTCTACAGTCTTTGACACTGCTGATAACTCTCTCCTCTTTAATACTTTTCTCTATTGAGGTTTTTGGGACACTACTGTCCTGGTTTTCCTCCTGCCTATCTGATCACTCCTTCCCTTTCTGCTTTGCTGGACCTTTCTCCAGATCATGCCCTCTCATCCTTGGTGTCCCTCAGAGTTCTGTCCTGGGTCCCTTTCTCTTCTCCTTCTATACTACTTTACTTTATGAACGCATCAGTTCCTATGGATTTAATTACCATCTTTATGCTGATGATTCTCAGATCTACCTATCATGTCACAATCTCTCTACTGATCTTGTTATCTCCAACTATCTTTCAGAAATCTCAAGTTGGATATCCAGGAGACATCTTAAACTTAATATATCCAAAACTGAATTCTCTGTCTTTTCCCCTAAAACTTCCTTCCTCCTACCATCCCTATTTTTGTACAGTACAACATCATCCTCCCAGTCCCTCAAGCTCAAAATCTTGGAAGTCAACCTGGACTCCTCATTCTCTCACTCCCCATATACAATCTATCGCCAAGACCTCCCAATTTCACCTTTGCAACATCTCTCAAATACACTCTCTTCCCACTTTTGAAGCTTCCACCACTCTACTAAAAACCTTATCACCTTGGAACTGAGTTATTGTAATAGCCTGATGGTGGTTCTGCCTGCCTTGGGACTCTCCCCACTCCAATCCATCCCCCATTTAGCAACTAAAGTGGCTTTCCTAAAGTGGAGATCTGATCAGGTCGCCCCTTCTACTCAATAAACTCCAGTGGCTTCCTACTGCCTTCAAAAGCAAATAAAACATGCTCTGTTTGGCATTCAAAGCCCTTCATAATGTAGCCCTGTCCTACCTTTCCTGTTTTCTTACACCTTGCTTTCTAACACCCACCTTTTGATCCAATGACACTGGCTTCCTCCAACAAGACACTCTATCTCCCTCTCGTCCAGGTATTCTCTCCAGCTGTGCCCAATGCCCAGAATACTCTCGATTACCTACTCTGTCAACTGACCTCCCTGTCTTCCTTTAGTATTTTGTTCAGTTGTTTTTCAGTCATATCCAACTCTTCAAACCCATTTGAGGTTTTCTTGGCAAAGATATCAGAGTGTTTGCCATTTCCTTCTCCAACTTATTTTACCAATGAGGAAAATAGGGTTAAATGATTTGCCCAAGGTCACACAGCAAGTATCAAGGGCCAGATTTGAACTCAGGAAGCTGAAGGTCTTCCTGTCTTCAGGCTAGGCACTCTTTCTACTATACCACCTAGCTACCCTGCCTTCCTTTAAGTCTCAAATAAAATCCCACCTTCTACAGGAAGCCTTCCTCAACCTTTCTTAATTCTAGTGCCTTTCCTCTCTTAGTTATTTCCTATTTATCCTGTGTGTAGCCTGTTTGTGTATACTTTTTTGAACATTGTCTCCCCTATTATATTAGGATCTTCTTAAAGGTAGGAACTTTCTTCTATTTCTTTTTGTATGCCAAGTTCTTAGCATGGTGCTTTTTAAAAAAAAATGTTTTTCAGGGAGTCCAGTAATTCTGAAATAATTTCTTTTTTTTTTTGTTTTGCCTTTTTTTAATAAATTTTTTTGAATTAATGAAAATTTACTTTTCCCTCTGAGAAAGATAAAAAATCACTCTTATTAACATGTATAATCAAGTAAAATGCCACACTGATCATGTTCAAAAAAAAAAGACAATCTATATTTCTGAATTCATCACCTCTTCATCAGGAGGTAGGCAGCATGTTTCATCTTAAGTCCTCAGGAATCATGGTTGGTTATTCCACTGATCAGAGTTCCTAAGTTTTTCAAAGACTCATCTTTATAATACTGGTCTGACCTTTGCAAGTTCCTGGCCTGGATTTGGATCAGAACAGCATACTTGTAGGCTTAACCCTTTTTGGAGTTCCAGTCGACTGTTGATGGACTCAGTCATTATCAATCATTTGGAAAGTTCTATTGGTTCAGTATTAGAATAGCAGGTTTCCCTTTTGTCTAAGATTCCTGCCCTAGTTACTTCCCATCCTGAGCCTTTCTAAGGTGAACTCTCCACTTTTGCTCCTTTTGGACTTATAGCCTTTCAAGCTATAAGCATCCCATTTCTGGTCTTGTGGATCCTGGCCCTGGCTTTGCTGGACCCCTATTGCTATTTGCTGTTGGTTTCTGATCAACTTCTTGGGAGTAGCTAAGTGATGAAGTGCAGGGCCAAGTCAGGAAAACTAATTTTCCTGAGTTCAAATATGACCTGAGACACATCCTAGCTGTGTGACTCTGGACAAATTATTTAACCTGTTTGCCTCCATTTCTTCATCTGTAAAATAAGCTGGAGAAAAAAATAACAAACCACTCCAGTATCTTTACAAAGAAAATCCCAAATAAAGTTATAAAGAGTCAGACATGACTGAAAAATGACTGAACAACAAATTCAATTTCTTGATCATTTTTCTGATGCAAACTTCAGTTTTACTGATACAGCTATGCAGAAACTAGATTGCCTGCCTCTCAGTCATGAAACCATCTTGGCAGGAAGAATATGACACATGCTGCATCTCAAATTTTTTCTTTGTCCAACTTTTCTCCTCTTGAGTGTGTTTAAACCTAGAATTTCTAATTAACTTTTTTCTTTTTTAAAAATAAATTTTTATCATTATCTTTTTATCCTCACTAGAATTTTTCCCTCCTCCTTTGCTACCCAGAGAACTATCCTATATAAAAATAATTTTTAAAGAAAAAAAGAAAAAGGAAAAGAAAAAAATTGATAAAACTAGTCAATATATTGAAAAAGTCTACAAATATATGCAGTATACCATTCCCATGGATCTCCCAGCTCTGAAAAGGAGTGAAATAGGAATATTTCCTTATATCTCTTCTTAGGAATCATATTTGTTCTTGGTAATTTTGCAACATTAATTTTTTATTATTTTGTGGTTTTTCTTTCCGTTTGCATTGTTATAATCGTTGCGGAGGTTTTTTATCTCTGTTTTACTCTGCATCAGAGTATATAAATCTTTCCATGTTTGTCTGTACTCACAGTATTGTTTGTTATAGCAATAATATTCATCATAGTCATGTAGTATAATTTATTTAGCCATCCTATTTCATTTCTAGTTCCTTGCTACCACAAAAAATACAACTTGTGCTGCTATTCTAGTTTATATGGTGACTTCGTATTAATGATCTCTTTGAGGTACATACCTAGTAATTGTATCTCTGGGTTTAAGGGTGTAAACAGACATAGGATTCATTTTACTTTTATAATTCCAAATTGCTTTCCAGAGTGGTTGTATTGATTCACAGTTCCACTAACAATGCACTAGTATTCCTATTGTCCCATAATCTCATCCAACATTGACTATTCCAATCTTTTGTCATCATTATCATTTTCTTGGTGTGAAATGAAACTTTAAAGTTGTTTTGATTTGGATTTCTCTTATTAGTGATTTAGAGCATTCTTACATATGAATTCTAATAGTCAGTAATTCTTTTGCTCATAACTGTTAAATCGCATATTTCAATTAATCAAGAAACACTTATTAAGTGCCTATTATATGCCAAGCATAGTGCTAAATGCTGGGCAGGAGGTTTTAGGAGGAAAGACAATAAGCTCTAGATTGGAGGTCAAAGCATGGATAAAAATTAGGGTTATAAGGAAAAGCAGATGGAGAGATGAAAAGATTGGGTAAGAGGATTTCAGATTTTTTAACATAGAGATTGCACATCTGTGGATGATGACAAGAACAAGGGTAGGACCATATTTGTGTGACTGAGGTGAGGTGGAAAAGAAGCTCATAGGAACTGAGTAAGCTGAGGAAATGAATAGTTAGGTCCTGAAGATCTGTAGTATGAAGGTAGGAGTTGGGAAGGAGAGAAAAATTGTGAGCCAGGTACAGAACTCATTGAGGAAGAAAGGTGGGGAGGGAGTGTCTATAGACAAAAAATACTAGGATTTTATTGGGTATATAAATAGAATGAAACTCAAAGGAGGAGAGCTTACTGAGTGATAGAGGTACAGAGAGAGAACCTGGAAGTAGCAACGGAGAGTTGGGAGCCAAGAAGTTTGAGTAAAGGTACAGCCAGTACTGGAAAGGGTGCCAAGAAGTCTGTGTCATCTAGGGAGCCAAATTTCAGCATCAGATAGTAGATGGAAGGAGTGGGAGAAAAAAAGATTTAAGATGAAGGGAAGCTTTTTGCCTATGAAACAGGCATTCCAGAGGGTTCAGAATCACAGAGACATACCAAGTATGAGAATGTTCACTGAATGGGGGGAACCACTTCTCTTCCCAAAGAAGTTTAGAGATTAGGTTGGAGGCAAGAGCAGTATGAGAGGGGAGGCAAGTGGCTATATAGGAAGGTCTGCTTTAGTACTCCTCCCAAGAGTGAAGATTAAGCAAGAAAATGGTACAGCAGGAGATGAAAGTCAAGTCTGAAAACAGGAGAAAAGTGCCCCTTTTCCACCAACTTTCCTCTTACTTCCCTTCCCTCAAGAAAACTGGTACAGTAGAAGATGGAAGATGAGGTCAAAGGGATGCTTGTTACTCTGCACCAGAGGTTCTCCAAATCCTGGTTGTTTGAATGGGCTGGCAGCAGGAGAGGAAAGTTGCCTTGTGCAGCTTTGGATGGAAGTTGTTACTTTAGAGCAGAGGGAACTCGCTTTGGCCTCCTTCCCTCAGGCACTTGGCGCAGCCAACAAGAGATAGAAGGCAAGGAGTGCAATACAGGAATATTTGGCTCCTCTTCACCTGAGGGGGTTGAAGTGGAAGCACTAGCAGGAAGCAGTACATGTACATGAGAAAGTCCTTTGTTGAAGATGTCTTGCCCAGTCCCTTGCCACCCTCCTTCTAGGGAGATGCTATGCCCAGCAGATAGAAGGCACAGGCACTCCCTAGTTGGAGGAAAGGTTAGCTCCTTTTCTCACCCTAGGAGGCTGTGTTTAATAAAAGTTTATTAATCGATTGTTGATTGAACAAGAATCCCTTCTACAACATGACTGTCAAATGGCCATGCAGTCACTGTATAGTCACAGTTCCAGTGATGGCAACTTACTGCCACCAGAGGTTTCCCATTCCACTTTGAGATAGCTCTGTGTTAAAAAACTTTCCTTTACATTGAGTCTAAAGGTCAGGGGGAAAAATTGTGGTCTCTTACCTGATAATAAGGAATCTTATACTATAAAGTTCCTCATACCTATCATACTGCATCATTTCCTCCTACCTCCCACCACCAGGAAGCAGAAAGGAGTGAGTCAGAGGACCAGAACTGAAATTACCTTCAGGGACAAGACAGAGGCAGAACAGAAGCAGAACAACTAAGGGCTCAATGAAGATATTAAAAGAAGCTTCACCTGAAACTGGCTGGATGTTTAGGGTCTGGAATCTCTCTCTAAATTTCCCATCCTTACCCTGAATATTGAGGAGACCACCCAGAGCCTGAGTCAGATCTCAGGCATGTACAAAAGGGACCAAGTAATTCAGCCAAATTCAGTGAGGACAAGGGTTAGGCTAGGAATGGAGCAGGTCTCAAAGAACTTTGTAAGTTACTAAACCAAGTGCCTGCCAAATTCCCAGGCCCAAGTTAGGTCCCTGCCAATATGGGTCAAATCCTTACCTTGGTATGCCATGCTGCTCTCTGCTGATTCACAGCCTCCTTAAGTCTTTGTCTCAGTGCCTCTAGGTTCTTCTGTACTTTGTCCATCTCCCCAGTTATGTGCTTGGGGCTGCAATATTCCATGATGTCTGGCAAAAATACATCCTGTTTACCAGTATTAGGAATACCTATAGGATTGACATCCAGTACCGTATCCTACAAAAAGTGAGAAGTCTCTATCAGGTACCTGGGTTTCAGTCCTGCTTCAGAACCTTTTCACCCAAACACCTCCCCAAATCCAACTCAATCTTCTCCCAAGCAAATGAATCAATCACTCAGGTCCCCTCAAGCCCATCCCTGAACTTAAGGAAACAAAAGGCATTTGGCCAAATAGAACAGTGCACTACTATAACTGTCTTAGTCTTGCAATGACCCTGTAAAAAAGCCCAGCTGCAGAGAAGCTTAGTGGGGTACATATGTCAGTACTGGAAATAGCTGAATGGAAACAATGAAGTAACAATTAGAATTACAAACAATATTCAAACTAAACATACATTTTCCTTTAGAACTTGAGGGTTCTTGTAACACGTTCCATACAAACATTGGTAAGTTGATCTTCCTCCTAAAGAAAAGTGCTTGATCACCCCTTCCTGTCTTTGCCTAATCCCACTCTTTCTGTATCAGTCATTCAGTCATCCATTGCTATATCCTAGCCACAAACTAGAAAGCAATTTTTAAAAATATGAATTCTGCAGGAAGATGAAACACTAAATACCTTTTGCACAAGCAGTGAGCAAAGGCAAGCTCAGGGCTGTCCAATCTGTAGACTCCAACAAATACTGATTTTACAAGTAGCTCCCACCCTCTCATCCACAACCTCTGAACCATTCTCCAAACTCCAATTTAGCAAACAGGTAGGTGGCACAACTGAGTGCTGAAGAGTCTAGAGTCAGGAAGCGCTACATTCAAATCTAGACTCATACGCTAGCTATGTGATTTAGAAAAGTCATTTAATCTTTGTCTGCTTGAGTTCCCTCATCTGTAAAATGGAGATAATAGTACCTACCTAGCAGGACAATGGTGAGGATAAAATAAGATATTTTGTAAAGTGCTTTGCAAACCTTAAAGTGCTATATAAATGCTAGCATGGTGGTGGTGGTGGTAGGAGTAGTAGTTGTCATCATCATCATCTTCATCTCAAATCTCCAGTAGAATACTATAATCTTAGGGCTAAATGGAACTGAGGACCTCTAGCCCAAACCCTTGAAGAATTCCCTCTATTCTAGAGGTTCTAAATTTTTTTGTGTGTCATAGGGCCCCTTTAGCAGTCTGGTCAAGCCCATGGACCCCTCCTCAGAATAATGTTGAGGGTTGCAAATTGAGGGCATGACCTTCAGTTGGGGAATGGCTGAACAAGTTGTGGTATGTGAACATAATGGAATACTGTTGTTCCATAAGAAATGATGAGGAGGCTGACTTCAGAAAAACGTGGAAAGACTTACATGAACTGATACAAAGTGACTTCAGAAAAACCTGGAAAGACTTACATGATCTGATGCAAAGTGAAGCAGAACGAGGAGAACATCATACAAAGAAACAGCAAAATTGTGCACTGACTAACTGTGACAGATTTAGCTCTTCTCAGCAATGCAAGAACCTAATACAACTCCAAAAGACTCATGATGGAAAATGCTTTTCACATCCAGAAAAAGACCTATGGGATCTGAATACATGATTTAATCTAGTGCACTTTCTAGATTTGTTTAGAGTAATTGCACTGCTTTCTGCTACTCTGCCTCTCTCTAGTAATGTTCTAATTGCAAAATGGTGAGATGGTCAGTTATAGATATGTCAGTATGTGTCTCCTTCTATTGCAGGAACCATCAGCCTTGAATTCTAATTCCAGGCCTTTTTATTCTAGGGCCAATCAGTCTAACTCTAATCAGAATTTTGGAAGATCACTTACAATAGGAAGTTTTGACCATTAAAAGTCAAAGTGGTTTCATCAAAAACAAGGCATTACAAATTAACATAATTTCCCTTTCTGGCAAGATAACTAGGCTGGTAGACATCAAGGAAATACTATAGACATGATAAAGACAGATTTCAAGAAAGTATTTGCTAAATCTCTCAAAGTATTGAGATATAAGACCTATTTTGACTTCCAGGAGCCAAGATGATGAAGTAAACAATAAGTTTCTCTCACCCTCGCTTACTGACCTTGAAAAACCCAGAAAATATCACCCCAAGAAACGTGCTGTAACAGTGGAACCAGCAGAAAGATGAGGTGTAGAAGTCTTTTAGCTCAGGAAGATAGGGGGATTAACAGGAAAGCTCCCTCTTGCTATGGCTGAAGGGGACCAGTACAAGACTTGAGGCATCATGGTAAGCCAGCAGAAAACCCCACCTCAGCAAACTAGTGGAAGATCTTGAGCCCCAGAATGGTGGAGCAGGCAAGTGCCAACAGCAGGACCTCTACCTCTCACCCACCTCCACCACCCCCCCTCATATGCCTTGGCACAGCCAGGGGAACCAGCAGATGCCAGCACAGAGAATTATTATGTGCACCAGCAGACAGGCATCCATCAGTAGCTGAACCTACCCATGCTCTAGTACAAGCCCTGATTAGGAGGCGACCTCCAACAGTCAGATCATTCCCATTCCATGAACTTCAGTGTAACCCCTGGGAAACCCAGAAAAACCCACCAGGCCTCGGCACATACCAACCACCACCACCAGCTCCACCTCAGCACCAGGTAAGCTGCCAGAACCCTAAAGCCTCCAGCTGCCAGCACCTGAGACCCCAGCACACAAAGCCAGTAACTATGTCCCTAGTCCCCAGCACAAGAAGCATGGGACAGTGGCCCCCTGTACCCCAGAAGCAGAGATCAACTTTAAAAGTCAGAAAAAAGAAAAACACCATGAGCAAAAAGCAACAAAGTAAAGCAATGACCATAGAGAATTATTATGGTGACATGGAAGATCAAAGCACAAATTTAGCAGAGTACAATACTGTCAATATATTCATCCGAAATCTCAAAGGGGAATATGAACTGGTCTCAAGCCCAGTTACTTGGAAGAGCTCAAGAAGGATTTTAAAAGTCAAACAAGAGAGGCAGAAGAAAAATTGAACAATTCTTTTAAAATACAATTGACAAAATAGAGAAAAGTATACTGAAGAAATCAACTCCTTAAAAAGAAGCATTTTTAATCTTAACCTATGTTTTTGAAAGTCATTTGGAAACAATCAGAGCTATAATCCTTTGTACATGTGGTTCTGAAACAGTTAAGAACCTGGGAAGGACCTATAGCGCATCAGGCCCAGGTGCCAGGACATGTTGTCAGAGGGTTTCAGTTCAGTACTAAAAAGGCTTTTGCCTGTAAACCATCTGGGTTTAGTTATAATATTCAGTACCATGGTCCATTGTGCCTAAGGCCTCTGCATATCAGGCATAGATTTGCCAAATGACTTTATCTTGGGATTTATCTGTACCTGTGGTTAGAATTCAGGAGCTATGATTTTTTGTTTCCAACTTCCTTTAAAGGACTCTCTTGCTTCTTGATATATATGTTCCTGTGATTTCCAAGTCTGCTTTGCAAAATTGAGTCATTGACTGTTTACATCATTTCCCTTCTGAGTTGTCCAGACTATTTCTTTCTTGGTGGATTAATGTTTAGTATTCCAAATTTTCACTTTTTACCAAATTAAATCCAATGAATTGCCTGATTTATTAAAATTCTAAAAAAAAAAGTAGAACTGGTCAAATGGAAAAGGAGGTACATAAGCTAACTAGAGAAAACAATTTGTTAAAAATTAGAATGGGGCAAGTGGAAGCTAATGACTCTACGAGACATCAAGTATTAAGTCAAACAAGTCATCAAGTATCAGTCAAACAAAATCAAAAGAATGAAAAAATAGAATAAAATGTAAAAAACTCAATGGAAAAACAACTGACCAGGAAAATAAATCCAGGACACATAATTTAAGAATTATTGGTTTACCTGAAAGCCATGATCAAAAAAAGAATCTGGACAGCATCTTTCAAGAAATCATCAAAGAAAACTGCCCTGAGGTCCTAGAACCAGAGATATAAGATATAAGATGGCAAGATGTAAATTAGATAATAATACAGCTATTAAATGGACTGTCATTGACTCAAAGGGAAGCCTCTACTGGAGTGCCCCAAGTATCTGTCCCTCATGCCATTCAGCATTTTAATTAAAGCCTTGCTTGACAAATTTATAGACAGCTATCCCTCTCAGTTTCGTTTTAACACATTGGATGAAATCCCAGGTCCAAAAACATCTCAATCTAGAATAATAGGCCAAACTTAATAAGATAAAATGTAACAGAGAAAAATGTAAAGGTCTGTAGTCAGGTTCAAAAATCAACTTCAAACACACAAGATCAAGGAGCATGTCGAAAATGTCTATAGGTTTTAATGAATTGTGAGCTAAGTGTGTCAATAATATGGCATGGAAACCAAAAAAGCATATGCTATGTTATGGTATCCAGAAAAAAGAGAGAATATTTCCATTATATTATATCCTAATCAGGCTACAGATGGAATACTGTCTTTAATTCTATCTATCACTTCTTTGAAAAAACATAGGCTAGAATATACCCAGAAAAGGGCAACCAGGATGGAGAGAAAACTGGAGAATATCCTTTATCAGCATCATCAGAATGTTCTTTATTATTTAAGGCAGTGTAATCTTGTGGTAAAGTACTGAAATGGAGTGAGGAAAACTTAGGTTTGAATTATGCATCATGGTCTTAATATATTTGTGCGATCCTGAGCAAGTAATTTAAGGTAGACTCATCCTCTAAATTCCCTTCTGGATTTAAAGCTATGATACTAGTCTTTAAGGATGTTTAACCTGGAGAAGAAAAGATTTAATGGGAGCATAATATTTGTCTTCAAATATTCAATGAGCTGTCATGAGAAAGAAGGATTCATTTGGTTCTGCTTGCCCCAGAGAGCAAAACAAGGAGCAATGGGAGGAAGTAAGAGAGGCAGATTTAGGATTAAAGTTATGAAAAACTTTCTAAAAATAAAACTATACAGAAGTAGAATAAGTTGCCTTGAGAAATAATAGTCTCCCCCTCATTTAAAGTCTTCCAAGGACAAGCTGAATGACCATTCATTAGAGTTGTCATAGAAAAGATTTCTGACACAGAAAGATCTACATTACATGAAACTGATGCAATGTGAAAAAAATAGCACCTGGAAAGCAATATACACAATGTAAATGGAAATAACAAAAAAAAATGAAGAAGGGACCTGGACCTAAAGAAGAGACATGAGAAAATGCTTCCCCCCTACTCCTTTGCAGAGGCATATGTGTTTACTGGGAGGGAGGGGGTCCACAAGTGTGGAGGGATTAATATTTATTGATTTTGCCAAATTTTTTCTCTTCCTCTTCTTTTCTTTTTAAAAATTCTTTCCCATCCAGGAGGGGAGAAAGGGAGGGAAATGAGGAAATACAGGCAGAACAGGGGTGGGAAGCTCTTCTTGGTCAGGTATGGCCAACTAGACAGCCTCTGCGGTAACTTCTAATTCCTAGATCCTGGGTCTCAGGGCCTCCTATCCCAGAAGCTATTAGCATAGTTCCAATCTCAGGTCCTCTCAGAATCTTACAGTCTCAAATATAGAAGGGATTTCCTGACCTTCCTCACACTTCTGAATATTTGTAATATGGCATCCAATCATATAATGACTGAAACTACTCTCTTATCTTGCTTCTCTAAGGTTTTCTCTTAACTGCTAAATCCCTTTCTTGTCATTCTTTATTCTAATAACTCACTCTTTGATATCTGACACTATCAATCACCCCTAGTTCCTCCATCTTCATTCCTTCCTTCCTTGTCACAATTCAATAAAAATTTATTAAGCACTTACTATGGGCTAATTCTCTTCTAGGAAGCCTTTCAGTTCCTTCCCAGTCTCCTTTGCTGGATCCTCCTCCTTTTCTAAGGTGCTTTCCTGGAACAACTTCTCTCTATATATACCTTTTCTTCCTTAGTGATTTCATCAGTTCAAATTAGTTCAATTATCACCTCTCTCCTGAATTTTAGGAGTTAATTACCAACTGTTTGCAGAATATCTCCACCCAGATATTCTGTCAGCACCTCAAACTTCCTCCAAAACCTTCCTCTAAACTTCCACATTTGTGGTTGCCACCATCCTTTGAATTATCAGTTGGAAACCTTGGAGTTGCCCTGGACTCTACTCTTCTAACAATCAATTTAGCCAGGCCTAATTGGTTTTTTCTCCTTATCTCTTGATTCCATCTCTTTTTCTCTACTCATATAGCCTCTACCCTACTTTCAGCCTACATCAACTCCTAGAACTCCTTGCTCTAGTTGTCTCTTCCATCACTAGTATATCCCTCACATAGCTGCCAAAATTATATTACTAAAATGCCTTCCCCAAAAACTTCTAAATTTCTCAGTAGCTCTCTATTACCTCAAGAATCAAATACAAAATCCTTAGTCTAGCATTTAGGCAACCTACAACCTGGTTCCCATCTGTTTTTCAGTATTATTTCATATTACTCTTTTTCACATATTCTTTATTCTAATCTAAATGACTGGCTAATTTTTATATACTTCTTCAATACTGCTTCTACCCCTCTGCACAGTTGGCAACTTATATTTGGAATGTATTCTCTCCATACTTCCACTTCTTGGAATCCCTAGATTCCTTTAAGATATTGCTCAGATGCCACTACAAAGCCTTTCTAGATTTCCTCTAGTTATTAAAGTTCTAGCCCTGATGAAATTACCTTACATTCTATCCAACCATTCTGGAAAGAAATTTGGAATTATACCCCCAAATCTCTTAAACTGTATATACCCTACAATCCAACAAGAAAGAAGGAACAAGACCCATAGGTACAAAAATATTTATAGCAGCTTTTTTTGTGGTGGTAAAGAATTGGAAACTTATGGGACACCCATCAACTGGAAAATGACTGAACAAGTTGGGATATATGAATGTGATGGAAAATTACTTACGTTGTAAGAAATGTGGAAGACTTGTATTAACTGATAAAAAGTGAAGTGAGCAAAAACAGGACAGCAATTTCAATAATAACGGCAAAACTATAAAGAGGATCAACTTTGAAAGATTTAGTAATTCTGATAAACATAATGACCAACCACAACTCCAAAGGACTCATGATGAAACTCTTCAGTTTCACAGTCCACAAAGAGCTCAGAATGAAGATAGGATATTTTCTTCTCTCTTTCTTTTTTTAGACATTATTAATGTGGGATTTTATTTTGCATGACTATACATATTTGTAATAGGTTTTGCTTTTCTTGCCTTCTCAATGGATGGAGAAAGGGGAAAAGGGAAATAATTGAGAACAGAAAAAAATTTTAATGAATTTTTAAAAAGTAAAATCTTAAAAGCTATAAAGAAATTACTTTGTATTATTTTGTATATGCAATATATTTCCTTATTTGTGTACATGTTCCATTCCACATAGATTCCATCTATGCCTTGGCATTGGTATTATCTTGGCATAGCTTACAAAGTATTAATACCAACATAAGCTCTTTAATGGTAAGAATTGTTTCATTCTAGTCTTTGTATCCCCAGCACAGCACCTTGCATATAATAGGCACTTAGTATCTGATGAATTTAAGAGACCTCATTTATTCAATCTATTTTTTTAAATTTGATTTCATTGGTAAGGAACAATTAGTGGGAAATTCCCTCTACCAATGCAGATCTGCAACTATTTCACAACCTAGAGAGTTGCTTGGAGAAGTAAGAAGTTGGGGGAATTTTCCAGGGTCAAAAGGCTAGTATATATCAGAGGGAGGTTATAAACTCAGGTTTTCTTCACTCTTTCTATGCATACCTGACCAAAATCCCTTTTATAATATCCCTGAAGAGTAGTTATACAATCATCTTTTAAACACGGTCAAGTGAGGAAGAACCTTTCAAAGCATCTCCTTCCACTTTTTGATAGCTCTAATTGTTTACATTTTCCAATCCAATTCTCTGTAATTTCTACCAATAGTTCCAATACTTTCTTCTGAAGCTTAAGCAGAATATGTCTGATTTTTCTCCCATATAATAGCTATCACATTAAAATCTCCCATTTACCTCTTCTCCAGGCTAAACAATCACAGTTCTTCAAGTGATCCTCCATGGTCTCCAATTCCTTCACCATTCCCAAGAGCCTCTTAAAGATATTCAAGAATTACAATGTTCTTCCAAAATATAACACCCAGACTTGGATACAGTACTCTTGATATACAGTCTGACTACAGAAGAATACAGAAGGACTTCCACTTCCATTGTTCTGAATATTTTGCTAAAAGCTTTTGAGATTCCAAAACTCATTAGGTTTGCATTGACTAAAACTTCCAGATCTGTTGTCCAGCTACACCTCTATCAACCTATACTTCAACATTGTGGGTTTTTTTAAACCCATATGCATGTCTTTACACTTACTAGATTTGGTCCATCATTCTTGACTGTCATATTAGCTATTGTTTCTAGTTTTGTGTCATCTACAAATTTCATATAGATTCCATCTATGCCTTTATCCAAGCAAATGATAATAGCAAAGGCCAATTTCAGGTCCTTCCATTTTGAGAGCCATCAACTATGCTAGCTAGCAGCTTGAAAGTTCACAGAAGAAAAGACAGCACAGAGACTGAGGAGAAAAGTTGGAAAGAGATAGTTGGAAAGGTTATTAAGTCAGAGGAATGCTGTAAGCACAGCATTAGTGAAGAGAACTCATAAGTGTCATTCCAACCACTTCTGAAATTAAATGTTCTTATGAACAAAGAACCATCTGAAAAGAAGTCTACAGGTAGCAGACTTTTGATGTCTCTCATGACAACCTACCCACATGCTCTCAGAATCCCTGACTCAAAATATCCATGTATATGTTTTTTTTCTTTCCCAGAAAAGAAGATAAAACACATCCCAGTTCAGGAAAAAAAATCTGCATTTCTAACTTGAAAGGACAAAAGGATGATTTCTGATCAACCTATACAGAACAGGAGCTAGCCCAGTTATCTTTATTTTTTTTACCTAGCCAGTTAAACCTAATTAGTACTGCTGAAGCCCAGACACACTGAGTTTTCTTTCATCCTTGTCTTGCCAAAGCAAAAGCTACTCTCTCTGTCCATGTATCTCTTAGGACGCTGAGCATCAGACATACTTAATACATGCTAATATTGCAGCTCCCAGGACCAATTTGGGAGGTAAAAGAGTATTTTGGTTGTCGCAGTCAAGATGGAAGAGTAAACTCACTTGAACTCTCCCCCAAATCCCTCCAAATACCTTTTGAAAATGACTCTAAACAAATTTGAGAGCAGGAAAACCCACAAAAATATGAACTGAAACAAATTGCCAGCACAACTTAGAAAGTCAACAGGAAAGGTCTGTAGCACCAGAGTAAGAGAGGGGCTCAGTCCAGTTACGCCAGTGCATACCCAGTCCCAGCAAATGCAAAGCTAGTCTCAGAGCAACTGAATGAGTGGAATCAGTGGCAGTTTCCAGACCTCTCAGCCCACAGACACCAAAGACAACTTAGAAGGTCAGGAGGAAAGGTCTATCACAGCTGAGTGAGTGTAGAGCATAGTCCAGCACTGGCTATAAGAGCACAGACCTGGTCCCAGCAAACCAGTAGCAGACCTTGGGAATGACTGAAACAGGAGATGCAGTTACAGTGGCTGCTTCTGGAGCTCTCGCACACAGACAGTAAGGGAGTAGAACAACTGATAAGAAGGAGATTAAAGAGGTCTTCTTGCTAGCACTAAAGCAGGACTCTGTTTCTTTGCCCAAATTCAAATCCAGGTCCCATTCCTGGATGGCAGTCCCAGGGTGAAGAGGAGCCCTAACATAGTAGAACTTCTGGTCACAGTGAAGGGGGAACCCTCCTCAAAGTTCCAAAGCAGAAAAGAATGCATGTTGTCACTCAGACCAGAGCACAAGCTAGGAGAGAAGTAAACACTTCTCCTTTGATCATACCACCTTACTACCTTGGAAAAACTGAAAACTTATAGGTCCCTAGAAATATCTCTGAAAAAAGCTGTACAAAATCCATGAAGTTTGGGACAGTTCACCCTCCAGGATGGAAGCAGAGCCCTACTTTAACAAAGAGTTAAAAGTCAAGTCATAGGCTGGGAAAATGAGCAAATAACAGAAAAAAAACTCTATTGAAAATTACTATGGTAGTAAGGAAGATCAAAACACACTCAGAAGAAGACAAAAAGTCAAAACTCCTATATGCAAAGCCTCCAATAAAAATATGAATTGGTCCCAGGACATGGAAGAGCTCAAAAAGGATTTTAAAAAAACGAGTAAGAGAGGTAGAGGAAAAACTGGGAAGAGAAATAAGAGTGATGCAAGAAAATCATGAAAAATGAGTCAACAGCTTGGGAAAGGAGACACAAAAAATACTGAAGAAAATAAACACCTTAAAAAACAGATGAGGCCAAATGGCAAAAGATGTACAAAAAGCCAATGAGGAGAAGAGTGCCTTAAAAAGCAGAATGCCCAAATGGAAAAAGAGGCACAAAAGTTTACTGAAGAAAATAATTCCTTAAAAATGAGAATGGAGCAAATGGAAGCTAATGACTTTATAAGAAATCAAGAAATAATAAAACAAAACCACAAGAATGAGAAAATAGAAGACAATGTGAAATATCTCTCTGGAAAAACAACTGACCTGGAAAATAGATCCAGGAGAGATAATTTTAAAATTGTTGGACTACCTGAAAGCCATGATCAAAAAAAGAGCCTAGACATTATCTTGCAAGAAATTATCAAGGAAAACTGCCTTGATATTCTAAAACCAGAGGGTGATATAGAAATTGAAAGAATCCACTGATCATCTCCTGAAAGAGATCCCAAAATGAAAACTCCCAGGAATATTATAGCCCATTTCCAGACTTCCCAAGTCAAGGAGAAAGTACTGTAAGCAGCCAAAAAAAAACAATTCGACTATCATGGAACAAAAGTGAGGACAATACAAGATTTAGCAGCTTCTACATTAAAGGATCAGAGGGCAAAGGAGCTAGGACTACAACCAAGAATTACTTAACCAGCAAAACTGAGTACAGTGTTTCAGGGAAAATAAATGGACATTCAGTTTGAGATAGAAGACTTTAAAGCATTCTTGATGAAAAGACCACAGTTGAATAGAAAATTTGACTTTCAAATACAAGACTCAAGAGAAGCATAAAAAGTTAAGCAGGAAAGACAAATAATAATAAGGGACTTACGAACGTTAAACTGTTTACATTCCTCCATGGAAAGATGGTATTTATAACTCAAAAGACCTTTCTCATTATTAGGGTAGTTAGAAGGAATATAGCATAGGTTGGGCGGAATGTGAAGGGATGATATCTAAAAAACAAATTAATTGGGGTGAGAGAGGAATGTACTGGGAAAAAGAGAAAGGGAGAGGTAGAATGAGGCAAATTATCTCACATAAAGGAGGCAGGAAAAAGCTTTTACAGTGGAGGGGAAAAGGTGGGAAGTAACTGAATCTTACTTTCATCAGAACTGGTTCAAAGAATGAATAACATACCCACTTAACTGGCTACAGAAATCTATCTTACCCTACAAAAAAGTAGGAGGGGAAGAGGATAAGAGAAGGGGAAGTGATAGAAGGGAGGGTAGATTGGGGGAGGGGGTAGTCAGAAGCAAAACACTTTTGAGGAGGGACAGGGTGAAAAGAGAGGGAGAATAGAATAAATGGGTAGGGGAATAGGATATAGGGAAATACAGTTAGCAATTGTAAATGTGAAAAAAATTTTAAAGCATGTGGAGAAAATTTGTAAAGATGAGAGCCATTCCCCAGCTGATGAATGACTGGAGATATGATCAGTTTTCAGATGGGGCAATCCTATCTATGGCCATGTGAGAGGATGCTTTACCTCATTATTGGTTGGAGAAATGCAATTTAAAACAATTCTGAGGTATTACTTCATGCCTATTAGATTGGCTAACAGGAGAGAAAAGGTAAGTGACAAATGTCAGAAGGGATGTGGGAAAAACGAGACATTAATACATTGTTGGTAGAGTTGTGAAATGATTCAACCATTCTGTAGAGCAATTTGGAACTATGCCCAAAGGGCTATAAAACCACACATATCCTTTGATCTAGCAATACCACTACTAGGTCTGTTAAAAAGTAAAAACATATATATACTTATTTATAAATACTTATAGCAGCTCTTTACTGGGGGCAAAGAATTAGAAATTGAGGGGACGCCCATCAATTGGGGAATGACTGAACAAGTTGTGGTACATGATTATGATGGAATACTATTACACTATAAGAAATAATGAGCAGGATGCTCTCAGAAAAACCTGGAAGACTTTCGTGGGCTGATGCAAAGTGAAATGTACTGTGTACATAACAGCAATATTGTAAGATGATCAGCTGTGAACGACTTAGCTACTCTCAGCAATACCACAATCCAAGACAACTCTGAAGGACTTATAATAAAAAATGTTATCCATCCCCAGAGAAAGAATTGATGGTGCCTGAATATAGACCGAAACATACTTTTTTGTGCTTTATTGTTCTTGAATATTTTTCTACATTTTCTTTCACAGTATAACTATTATGCATATATTTTGCATGACTGTATATGTATAACCTGTATCAAATTGCTTTCCTTCTCAATGGTGGAGAGGGGGAGAGGAATGAAGGGAGTGAATTTAGATCTCAAGGTTTTAAAAAGAAATGCTAAAAATTGTTTTTATATGTAACTGGGGAAAAATAAAACGTTAAATATAAAATAAAAATAAATTTTTAAAAAAGAATTTTTTGTTTCTGGGAATGTATTTTTTAAGTGACTGAATCTGGTTCTGGGCTACTGATCTAATCTATTTTTTAGTTTGGTTCTGATGATGATTACCCCAAATTCCAGCAGTGTCTTTTAATGAACAATTATTATTTCATCTAGTTAAGAGGTAATTTAGTATCTGAAAACAATTAAAAGTGATGCTATTGATGATGTTTCTGGTACTTCTAAGAATGATAGTCTACTTACCTACTATTCTTGAAGCCTGAAAAGCAAAAAATCAAATTCTTACCATCATTCAACACAGTTAAAGAAATAACGTGCAATTTGAGCATGATATCTATTAAGGAGGAAAAATGAAGTTGTTTAAAATTTTACTTATTAGAAAATGGATTAATCGAGAAGTTAGAAATGAAGCCCAGAGGCCATTAACAAACCTGGACTTCCAGATTTAAAAAATAAAATACATTCAAGTGTTAGAGTAAAGACACTTTCTTTGATAAGAGAGAGAGAACTGATTAGTCATTTGTTAACCAGGACTTGACATAATCCCTAAGGAAGAATAATGGTTGAGAAGGGATGCTGATGACTTCTCAGCTAATAGCACTAAATAGGGATAGGAGTGTCAAGGGAAAAAAAAGGGAGAAGACAAAAGTTAGCATCAGGTTCCCCTACTATAATTTACCATCCACTGCCAGTATACCAGCTCCATATGCTTCCACTCCAGAAAAGCTTCCAGGCAAGAGTTTTCTGATTCCAACTGCTGCAACAACTGAAACAGAAAGGCAAACCTCAAATAAGAAAAGGGAGAACTCAGGGGGCATCTGTGCAGACCATCATTCTCTGAGTCACCCAGATTCCCATCCCACCACCAGTAGCCTAGCAGTTGCCAAATCTTGTTTTTACATTTGCAGCATCTCTAATAAATGCTGTTATCTCTCCTGACACTGGTACCCTAGTACAGGCCCTCAACACCTCACAACTGGACTACTACTATAGTCAGATGAATGGTCTCCATGCCTCAAGTCTCTCCCCATTCCAGTACATCCTCCCACTCAGCTGCCAATGTGGTCTTCCTAAAACTCATGTCTGATCATACCATCTCCCTATTTAATAAACTCCACTGGCTCTCTATTGCCACCAGGATCATAAATAAAATCCACAGGTTAGTGTTCAAAGCACTTCATGACCTGGTACTCTCCCATCTTTCTAGTCTTTGTATACCTGACTCAATATTGAGTCAGTCATACAGTGACATTGGTCTTCATGCTTGATTCCCTCACAAGACTTTCCATCCTCCAATTCCAGACATTTTTCCTGGCTTTCCCCAGGCCTAGAATTTTCTTCTTCCTTGTCTCCACCTCTTAGTCTCCTGGCTTCCTTCATGTCTCAACTAAAGTCCCACCTTCTGCAGGAAGTCCTGCCAAGTTTTTCTTAATCTTCTTCGCACACATACACACACACACACACACACACACACACACACACACACACACCAATGTATCCTATATGTGTCTTCCTTGCACACAGGTGTCTGCATGTTATCTCTCACATTAGCCTGAGAGCAGAGGCTGTTTATTTTTACTTTCTTTGAATCCCTAGCACTGTGTCACATATGTACTAGGTACTTTAAAAATACTTACTTGATTTGACCATCAAGAAAATTTTTAGGGGGCAGAGTCAAGATGGCGTAGTAGAAAGACGCACATACACTAGCTCTTCCCCCACAGCCCATAAAATACCTGGAAAAAAATGACTCTCAACAAATTCTAGAGCAGCAGAAGACACATAACAACAGAGTGAAAGAGATTTCCAGCCCAAAGTAACCTGGAAAGCCAACAGGAAAGGTCTATCACACAGGACACGGAGCAGAGCGCAGCTCAGGCTTGACCATGCGGCTCAGGGAGGAACAGGACCAGAACAAGTCTCAGGGATGGAATCTACAGCAGCAGTGGCAGTTCTCAGATGTCTCAACCCACAAACACCACAGACAGCTTCACAGGTCAGATGGAGGGCTCCTTCACCCAGGAGAGGTCCGGACCACCAGCAGCAGCCACTGCAATGGCAGCCACAGCATCCATTTGTGTAGCTCTCTGCCTGAAGCCCCTGGGGGAATTGAGCCACTGATCTGGGTCTCAGCCCTGAGCTCAGCCCTGGACTGAGGAGGAACCCTGGCATGGCAGAGCTGGAGGAGGTTGTGGAGAGGGAATTCTACTACTCACAGATTCTGGGCGGAAAAGTTTTTGGTTGCTCCCAGACCAGTGCGCAGGCCAAGAGAGGAGTAAACTCCTCTCCCTTGATTGTGCCACCTTGAAGGAACTGAGAACTTAGAAGTCCCCAGAGTATACCCTTGTCTTGACAAAGAACTCAAAAGTCATATAACTGGCTGGGAAAATGCCCAAAAAGGGAAAAAAAAAATAAGACTATAGAAGGTTACTTTCTCAGTGAACAGGTATCTCTTTTCATCCTGTTGGATGAGGAAAAACAATGCTTACCATCAGAGGCCTCCAAAATAAATATGCAATGCTCTCAGGCCACGGAAGAGCTCAAAAAGGATTTTGAAAATCAAGGAAGAGAGGTGGAGGAAAAATTGGGAAGAAAAATGAGAGAGATGCAAGAAAATCATGAAAAGTGAGTCAACAGTTTGCTAAAGGAGACCCAAAAATATGCTGAAGAAAATAACACCTTTAAAAATAGGCTAACTCAATTGACAAAAAAGGTCTAAAAAGCCAAAGAGAAGAAGAATGCTTTAAAAAGCAGAATTTGCCAAATGGAAAAGGAGGTTCAAAAGCTCACTAAAGGAAATACTTCTTTAAAAATTAGAATGGAGCAGATGGAAGTTAATGACTTTATGAGAAACCAAGAAATTACAAAACAAACCCAAAAGAAGGAAAAATATAGAAGATAATGTAACATATCTCACTGGAAAAACAACTGACCTGGAAAGTAAATCTAGGAGAGACAATTTAAAAATTATGGGACTACCTCAAAGCCATAATCAAAAAAGGAGCATAGACATCATCTTTCATGAAATTATCAAGGAAAACTCCCCTGACATTCTAGAACCAGAGGGCAAAATAAATATTGAAAGAATCCACCAATCACCTCCTGAAAGAGATCCAAAAAGAAAAACTCCCAGGAATAATGTAGCCAAATTCCAGAGTTCCCAAGTCAAGAAGAAAATATTGCAAGCAGCCAGAAAGAAACAACTGAAGTATTGTGGAAATACAATCAGGATAACACAAGACCTAGCATCTTCTACATTAAGGGATAGAAGGGCTTGGAATATGATATTCCAGAAGTCAAAGGAACTAGGACTAAAACCAAGAATCACCTACCCAGCAAAACTGAGTATAATAATTCGGTGGGAAAAATGATCATTCAGTGAAATAGAGGACTTTCAAGAATTCTTGATGAAAAGATCAGAGCTGAAAAGAAAATCTGACTTTCAAACACCAAAATCAAGAGAAGGATGAAAAGGTTAACAGGAAAGAGAAATCATAAGGGACTTACTAAAGTTGAACTGTGTATTACATTCCTACATGGAAAGATAATATTTGGAACTCTTGAAATGTTTCTCAGTATTTGGGTAGTTAAAGGGATTATACACACACACACACACACACAAAGCACAGGGTGAGTGGAATAGGAAGAGATCATATCTAAAAAAATAAAATTAAGAGGTGAGAGAGGAATATACTAGGAGAAAGGGAGAAAGGGAATGGGGCAAATTATCTCTCATAAAAGAGGCAAGAAAAAGCTTTTTCAAAAAGGGGGAAGGTGAGAGGGAAAAAGTGAAGCTTACTCTCATGACTTTTGGCTTAAGGAGGGAATAACATGGACACTCAATTTGATATGGAAATCTATTTTACACTACGGGAAAGTAGGGGAGAATGGGATAAGTGGAGTAGGGGGAATGTTAGAAGGGAGGACAAATGGGATGAGGGAGTAATTAGAAGTAAACACTTTTGGGGAAGGACAAGGTCAAAAGAGAGAACAGAATAAATGGGGGGCAGGATAGGATGGAGGGAAATATAGTTAGTCTTATACAACATGCCTTTAAAGGAAGTCTTTTGCAAAACTACACATATATAGCTGATATTGAATTGCTTGCCTTCTCAGTGGGGATGGGTGGGGAGGGAGGGAGGCAGAGAAGTTGGAATTCAAAGTTTTAAGAATGAATGTTGAGAATAGAATTTTTTTTGCGTGCAACTGGGAAATAAGAAATACAGGTAAAGGGGTATAGAAATCTATCTTGCCCTACAAGAAAAGAGAGAACATGGGGAAAAGGTAAGGGAGGGATGTGATAGAAGGGAGGACAGATTGGTGGAAGGGGTAATCAGAATGCATGGAGTTTTGAGGTGGAGAGAGGGGAAAGTTGGGGAGAAAATTTGGAACACAAGATTTTGTGGAAGTGAATGTTGAAAACTAAAAATAAATAAATAAACATTTAAAAAAGAGAGAAAAATGTAGTTTGGTCTCAACTCCATATACAACTCCTGCAAGAGCTTAAAAAGTATTTTAAAAAGAAAATTAGAGAAGGAGAAGAAAACTTGGGAAAAGAAATGAGAGTAATTCAAAAGAATCATGAAAAGAAACTCAACAGCATGGAAAAAAGATATACAAAAATTCACCAAAGAAAATAACTCCTTGACTTGGAATTTTGTAATAATGCAAGAACTTCTTATAAAAAAAAAAATCCCAATGGTGGTTCTCAAGGCAAAATGCCTTCCACACTCAGAGAAAGAAATATGGAAGTCATTCGCAAAATGTAGCAGATCATGTTTGTGTATGTGTATGTGTTTGTGTATCATGTTTTGATTTGTTATATGATTTCTTTCATTTATTTTAGTCCGACTACATAGCATGACTATAGTGATTATATACTCAATAGGAAAGTATATGTAGAACCTATACAGAATTGTATGCAGTCATGGGGAGGGAGGGGGGTAGTGGGGGGTAGGTGTGGGGGGGATAAAATCTCAATTGTATGGCAGTGATTGTTAAGCATTAAAAAATAATCAAAAAAATAAAAAAAGAAAAAAAAGAAAATAACTCCTTGAAAAATGAGATTGGAAAAGGGCAGAGCCAGGATGGCAAAGTAAAAGCAGGGATTTTCTTGAGGTCGCCTCTTAAATCCCTCCAAATACCTATAAAAATGACTAAACAAATTCTAAAGGAGCAGAACCCACAAAATGATGAAGTGAAACAAATCTCCAGTCCAAGACAGCCATGAAGGTCAACAAAAAGCATCTATTGCAACCTGCAAGAACGGACCATACCACACCAGCGCAGACAGGGTCAGAGGACAAAATCACAGGCAGCTATGGCAGTTTCCAGATTTCTCAACCTACAAATGCCAAAGACAGCATAGAAGGTCAGTGGGAAAACTCTGACAACTGGTTTGGCTGGGAATCCAGTCCCAGCCCTGGAGCGGAAGAGGAAGGGGGTGTTGCCACAATGGTGGCAGTAGAAGCAGAGGCTGCTTCCAGAGATCTGGGCCCACAGAGGATGGGAGATCTAGCAGCTGATACAAAATTCCTGAAGACTGGGACAATACACCCACACCCAATGGAAACAGAGTCCTACCCTGACAAAGAGTTAGAAAGTCAAGTTCTAACTTGGGTTGGGATCATGAGCAAAGAGGGTAAAAAAAAAACTCAGACTACATAATATTATTTTGGTGACAAAGAAGATCAAAATATATAACCAGAACAAAACAAATTCAAAGCTCCTACATCAAAAGCCTCCAAGAAAAATATAAATTGGTCATAGGCCATGGAAGAGCTCAAAAAGAATTTTGAAAATCAAGAGAAGTGGAGGAAAAATTGGGAAGAGAAATGAGAGCAATGCAAGAAAATCATGAAAAACAAGTCAATACTGAAGAAAATAATACTTTAAAAAATTGAATAACCTAAATGGCAAAAGGGGTCCAAAAAGAGGTCCAATGAAAAGAAGAATGCCTTAAAAAGTAGGATTGGCCAAATGGAAAAGGAGGTTCAAAAGCTCACTGAAGAAAATAATTCCTTCCAAATTAGAATGGAGTAAATAGGCTTTATGAGAAATCAAGAAATTATAAAACAGAACCAAAAGAATGAAAAGATGGAAGACAATGTGAAATATCTTACTGGAAAAACAAATGACCTAGAAAATAGATTCAGGAGAGACAAATTAAACAAAAATTATTGGACTACCTGAAAGTCAAGTTCAAAAAAAGAGCCTGGACATTATCTTACAAGAAATTATCAAGGAAAACTGCCCTGCTATTCTAGAACCAGAGGAGAAAATAGAAATGAAAAGAATCTACCAATCACCTCTTGAAAGAGATCCCAAAAAGAAAACTAGGAATATCGGATTCCAGGGCAAGGTATCTGAGTTGGTGAGTCAATCTACTCATTGTTGCGCTAAGCAAGTTGCTTAGCTGCTTCAATGGCCTCTCATCAAACTTGACTGTTACTTCTACAGGCTCTAAGAATCTGATTGTCAATGGGACCTCAGATGGCATGGTTCTCTTTTTGTCACCAATTGCCTAAACACTTCAATCTCAGAAAGTTCTTTTACCTAAGATCAAAAAATTAGAAACATAATGGGAAAGGAAGTGCCATGAGTTTGCGGCAAGACAGGAGCTAGTAGATTACAGAAGTTCTTATTGGGAAGCTGCCAGGGAAGGACCTTTTGCATGTACTTTCAGCTCCAGTTCAGTAAACACCATTTGTCACCATTGCGCAAGCTCCTTGTGCCTTCCATCTCTTTCTGGGCCCACCACATTCCCTGAAAGAAGGCTATGAGGGGCTGGGCCTAACATCTTCCATCTGCCCCAAAGGACTTCCCTCTGTACAGGAAGAATAATACTTCCAGCTGCCACCTCATTGCCAGTCTCCTCAGGTGAGAAGAACTCACACACTAAGTACTCTGTGCTTTCCATCTCCTGCTAGGCCCAGCATGTCCCCTGAGGGAAGACTGCAAGGGGCAGAGCTGAACATCTTCCATCTGTTCCAAAGGAATGATTTCTGTCTATGGAAGCACAAGGCAATCTCTTGCTGCAAGCTCAATCTCCCAATTAGGATGTGGAGAATCTCTGGTGCAAAGAGAAGCATCCTACCCTTTCACTTCAGGCCTTCTAATTACTACTGTTCCTGTCCTTTGAGAAAAGAGGAAAGTTGGTGGGGAACAGGACTTCTTTCTCCTGCAGTGCAGATCTAACTGCCATCTCCAGCTAGCCCTTTTTCCTGTCTGATCTCCATCCTTTATAAGGAAGGAGAGTTGTGAACTGATTACAGGCCTCCCATTTAATATTGCATTTGCTTCCAGTATGCTCTCCAACCTCTGTTGAGAAGAGGAGTTGTGCTCTTCATTCCATGCTAAAAATTCTCACAACTGGTCATAGACTTTACATAACAATGCTAAAAATTCTCACAACTGGCCATAGCCTTTATATCACACTGACTCTGAACTCCTGTAGATCATGATCATCCAAACCCCACTTCCCACACCCATCTACCCAACTGCTCGTTCCTATCCCTCTCAATCTTCATAGCCCAAAGTTTCAAACAAATAACACTCAGCTCTTCCATTGTGCCATAAGGAATTCTATTCCACAGGCAACAAACTTCCCTTCATCCTAAATTTTTTCCTCTCCCATTCCTTCCAGCTACTTCCATACCTCTTATGGAAACTTGGTTCCCCTCAGATGACACAGCCCCTCTGACCACGCTTTCCAGTGCTGGCTGTACCTTCACTCACTCTTCTTAGTTCACTGGTCAAGATGGGGAACTTTCAATACTTCTTGCTCCCCAATGCCACTTCCAGGTTCTCTCCCTACCTCTGCCACTCAGTAACCTGTCTTCCTTTGAGATTCATGCCATTCATATTAATCACCCAATCAAAATCCTAAAAGCTGGTGTGTACAGACCCCCAGGTCACTCTCCTTCTTTACCAAGAGTTCAGTACCTGGCTCACAATTTTTCTTTACACACACACACACACATATATATGTATGTATATATACATATATGTATGTATATATACATATACGTGTGTATATATACTATATATGTTAGATAGGTAGATAGAGATAAACACTAGTGGACTTCAATATACAAAATTATTCTCCCTCAAACATCTTAATCACTCAGTTACTCAATCTATTCATTTTCCACCCTAACTCAGCCACACAAAGATTTACATACCCTTAATCATGCTACGCTACCACCCACAAATGTACAACCTATATGTTCAAGAGTTCCAAATTCCCTTTATCCAACCATGATCTATTGACTTTTCAATGCTTCCTCTGCCTTCCTTACAAAGCCCTACTCTTCATCCCCACTGTGACCTACAATCTTTTGACCCCTCAATTCTCTTTCAGGCCATCTCCTCAATTCTTTTTCAGGCCATCTCCCCTATCCTAACCACTCTCCTCCTTTTCACATTTTGAAGCCTTTGTGAATCAATTCAATTCTACACTGTCTTTTTCTCTTGAATCCCCAGCCCCCTCATATCTGCTGTAATTGGCAGATTACACCCAGCCAAGTCTCAGCCTTGGATCACTCCCACCATTCACCACCTTTGCTTCTCTACACATGTAGTTCAACAAAGGTGGAGAAAATCACAACTATTCTAAGTGGGTCCACTACAGATTTACGTTACATAACCTCAAATGGGTCCTCCCTGATGCTTGGCAATCCTATTATACCTCCCTTATCAACTCACTATCCAACTCTCCACAGTAGCTCTTCCAAACCTTTTCTCAGCTCCTCCAAACCTCTCCTCAGACCTCCCATGGGTCCCCCTCCCCAACTCTCTCAGCTGGAAATCTTGCCTCATATTTTACAGAAAAAAAAATTGAGGCCATTTGCCATGAGTTCCCTCTTGTCACTTCCTCATCTCCTATAACTCAGATGCCTTCTGCCACTAATTCCTCCTTCACCCCTGTCTCATACCAAAAAATGGTCTTACCACTTCTTTATCAAGGGTTATCAAAGTTAACCCTTCTATTTGTTCAAATGATCCCATTCCATCTCATCTCCCTCAGCAAACTGCCCCCTGATTCATCTTCACTCTTTCATTTATTTTTCAATCTCTCCCTCTGTACTGGCTCCTTTCATAATGCCTACAAACATATCCATGTCTCTCTCATCCCGAAAAATACCCACATATAATTTTTCTTTTCCTACTAACTATTGTCCTATATCTCTTCTGCCCTCTGTGGCTAAATGCCTTGAAAAGGCCATTTACAATAGGGACCTCCACTTTCTCTCCTCCTACTCTCCTATCATTCCACTAAAACTAATCTCTTCAAAGTTACTAATGTTCTCTCAGCTGCCAAATCTACTGGCCTTTTCTCAATCCTCATTCTCCTTGAACTCTCTGCAGCCTTTGACACTGTTTATAACTCTCCTCCTTGGTATTCTCTCTAGGTTTGTGAAGACTTCCCTCTCTCCTGGTTCTTATCTTACCAAATTAAAAACTCCTCTGCCTCTTTCACTGCATGCTCTTCCAGATCATACCCTCTAACTGTACATGTCCCTCAGAGTTCTGTCCTGGACCTTCTTCCCTTCTCCCTTTACACTTGGTGATCTCACCAGCTCCCATGGATTTAATTACCATATCTATGTTGACAACTATCAAATGTGCCTATCCTGCCCCAGACTCTCTGCTGATCCTCCAAACTTACATCACTTTCAGACATCTCAAATGGATATCCAACAGACATCTTAAAAACTCAATACATCCAAAACAGAACTCACTATATTTCCCTTGAAAGACTCCCCTACTTCCTACCTTCCCTATGACTGTAGGATATAGAAGGTAACAGCACCCTCAAGGTTCTTTAGACTCACAACCTGAACTCCTTACTATCTCTCACTCTCCATATCCAATCTGTTACCAAAGCCTATCCATTTCATCTTTTCAACATTTCTCAAATATGCCTCCTTCTCTCCTCTGACACTGCCACCACTCAGGTACAGGTCCATCACCTCATGTCTGAACTAGTGGAATTGTCTGCTGGTGGATCTACCTGCCTCAAGTCATTCCCCACTCCAAGTCATCCTCTAATCAGTCACCAAAGGGACTTTTCTAAAGTGCAGGTCTGATCACGTCACCTCCTCTACTCAATAAATTCCAGAGGCTCTCTATTGCCTGTAGGATCAAATATAATATGATCTATTTGACATTTGGATACCTTCATAACCTAACTCCCTTCTACTTTTCCAGTC
The DNA here is from genome assembly GCF_028372415.1 of Notamacropus eugenii. Lineage (NCBI taxonomy): Eukaryota > Metazoa > Chordata > Mammalia > Diprotodontia > Macropodidae > Notamacropus > Notamacropus eugenii. The sequence continues at coordinate 323,744,103 of NC_092872.1, forward strand.
TTCTTACACTAGGGGATCCAGTGTTGACCCAAGGAAACTAGTCTTTTGGCTGTTCCACAAACAAAATACTACATCTCTTAGCTCTGGGTATTTTTTTCTGGCTGTCCCCATGTGCCTGGAATGCTCTCCCTCATTCATTCCAACTACTGATCTCCTTTGTCTTCCTTTAAATCCCTAAAATTCCATTTTTCCTGGAAGGCTTCCCCAACTGTTCTTAATTCTAGTGCCTTCCCTCTTATTAATTGTTTCCTATTATACTGTACATAGCTTGTTTTGCATATATTTGTTGATGTTTCTCCCATTAGACTGTAAGTTCCTTGAGGGCAGGGACTATCTTTTGCTTTTTTCTTTTTGTATCTACTGCACTTAGCACAGTGTGTGGCACATGGTAGTTACTTAAGAAATGATGACAGACTGATGAATAATCAGAGAATAGCTGCACATGCTTTGAGGTGGCAAAAAAGGCCTTCCATTACACATGTCCAAAAGTAGGCTCACCAGGTCTTCTCAGATTTTAATATAACCAGAATGATCATATTGTGTATGTTCTGTATAACCTATTATGTAGGACAAATCCATAAACACTCTAATAACAGTGTCATTACCCATTACAGCAATAAAACAAGAGAAGAAATTTAAAGTCACTAAGATGGGCAAAGAGGAAAGAAAAAATTATATATTTGAACGTATTTACTTAGAAAATCCTCAGGAATCAGCAAAGGAAAGAAATTCAAATAATACATTCAGGAAATTAACAGCTAACTAACAAAACAAACCCACAAAAATCAATAGCATTTCTGTATAGCAATAACAAAATATGAGAGGAAATAATAAAAAAAAAGTCCAGTCAAAATAAGAAAATAAATTTAATAAAATGATAAAATTCATAAAATATGGGAGTCCAAGAACACAGCTACAAATGCAAAATACTCCTAAAGAAATAAAGAACAACTTAAATAACTAGGGATTTATTAAATGCACAGCTGGACCATAACAAAAATAAAAATGCAAATACTATAAGATTAATTTACACATCTAGTACTATGCCAACCTAGCAAGGTAAATTCAGAAATTTTAAAAAATAACAAAATTCACTTGAAGAAACAAAAGGTACAGAACATCAAAAAAGACAATGAAAATTAGTAGAAATAAAAGGGAAATAGTACTTCTTTCTAGATCTCAAATTATGTTAAAAAGTAGTTATTCTCAATTAAAAAAAAAAACTAAATATCCTGGTGTTTAATTAATCTGAAAACATACATTAACTAGGAAAGAACTCCCTACGTGATAAGAATTGCTAGGGAAACTGGAAAGCAGTCTGGAAGAAATTATGCTTAAACCATTATCTCACCCTATACCAAAATAAGTCAAAATATATCTATGACCTGAATCACCTAATAAAATCTTTAGAAAATCACTAGATTAGGTACCTTTCCCAGCTACAGCTAAGAAGTTCTTAACGAAAAAGGCAAAAGTGACGAAAAAGGATTGAAAACAAATTCTGCTACATGAAATTGAAATCCTTTACATGAACAAAATTAATGCGACTAGAAAGAGTTAAACAGTAAGGTGAAAGAAAAATCTTTTTATTAAATGTCTCTCTAATACCAAGATTTATATGTAACTAACATAAATATATAAAACCAAAAGCCATTTCCCAATAGACATATCATCAAAGGACAGGAAGAAATAGTCCCCAAAAGAAAAATTGAAAATTATTAGCTATGATATAAAAGAATGCTTAAACTATAAGGGAAATGTAAATCAAAAAATCCTTCAGATTTCCCTTCACACCCAGCATAGTGGCAAAAATGAAAATAAAGAGAACCAGTCAATGTTGGAAGAAATGTGGAAATCGAGGTGCTCTAATACCGCTAATAGAAATATGAATTTGCACTACATTTCCCAGAAACTTTGGAATTATGAAAGTGACTAAATGCATCTATATGATTTCATCTCAGAAATCTCTCTACCCAAAGAGAAGAATGAAAAAAGGTCCCATGTGTACTGAAATATTTATAGCAATACTTTTTTATAATAGCAAAGAACAGGAAATAAAGTAAATGCCCATTGATAAGGATATGGCTAAGCAAACTGACAGTCAATAAACATTTATTAAGTACCTACTATGTGCCAGGCACTTCACTAAGGACTAGGGATACAAAGAAAGACACAAGTCAGTACCTGCTTTGACAGAGTTCACATTCTAATTAGGCAGACGATGAAAACAACTACACACAAACAAGATATACACAGAATAAATTAGAGAGGTTCAATAAAGGAAAGATATTAGCATTGAAGGGATGAGGACAGATTTCTTATAAAAGGTAGAATTTTAGCTAGGAATTAAAGGAATCTAGGGAAGGCAGGAAGCAAAGATTAGGAAGAAGAATATTCCCCTGAGAAATAGCCAGAAAAAATTCTCCAAATCTAGAGACAGCAAATCTTCAGTAAGGAACGACAAGGATTATAGAGTACTATGGAAGAGAATAGACAATAGGAAAACTGGAAAAGTACAAAGGAGGCCAAATTGTGAAAGCCTTTGAATGCCAAAAAGGACTTTATATTTGATCCTGGAGATAATGAGCCTTTGGAAATTGTGGTAAATGAAGAGTAAAGGAATGTTACTGTGCGATAAGAATTAATATAGAGAATCTTAAAAAGATTTATATGACCTGATTCAAACTAAAGTAAGCAGAACCCAGGAAAACAGTATTACACAATGATTAGGATGTAAATGTAAAAAAACAACAACAAAACAATCAGTATTGAATGCTCTGAAATTATAATAACCAAGCTTGGACTCAAAGAAGAAATATAAGAAGGCCCCTCCTCCAATTTCTTAGGATAGGTGGAGGATTACAGATGTGGAACAACATATATGATGTTAGACATTTTCAATACGTTGGTTAGCTTTATTGAACAGCTTTTCCCTCTACTTTTTTATTATTTGTCATATGGGAATTGGTTCTCGCAGAAGGGAGAACTACCTTGGGAAATGTAACATAAAATACATCAATAATTTTTTTTTTAATAACTATTTTCTTGGGTCCAAGAAAGCCCTGAAAATGACATCAACAGTCTTACTTGCTTGTTACTTTCTGGGAACCTGAGGATTTCTGTTTCAGAGACAGAGAGATGGCCAATGCTCAGATCAGGATGACAGCCTCTTGTGTACATATGAATCTGAAACACATAAAAATTAATTTAAAACAAATAAGCAAATATTAACATTGGTAATTTCCACCAAGATGGTAAAGAGAAAGGTCATGAAAGAGCTCAGCTGCCTAATGCTCCTCAAATAAATAAAAACTGACACACCCTGAGAGGGAAGGAAAGAGAGGAGAGAGAGAGAAAGTGAACACAATAAAATACTCAAAAAGAGTGATCTCACCAAAAAAAGGAAGGGAAAGAAAAAAGAAGAAAAAATCTCTAACACTATAAACAAATATATATTATTAAAACACACCAAAGAGAGAGCATAAGAAGGGAAAAGTTGCAAATTAATTTCAACAACAACCCAGGAAATGAAACCTAGCAAATGCCAAGGAAATAAAAGAAGATCTTAGTCAGTAAAGAAAGATCTGATGTTTCTGGTGACAGATCTATCTATGAGTAAAAATGGATTAAGACAAAGTGATAAAAATCAACAGCATGAAAAAAGAGGTAGAAAATATTAAAGGCAAAGAATCAATGAGAAAATAAAATTCTGGAAGGCAAATCAGTAGAAAACAGGAAAAAAGACCAATGACAATTCAATTTTTAAAAAAAGATTTCAACACTTTTAAGATGACAGTAGTAGAAGACAAAGTTCAGCAAGAAAAATTAAGATTCAAAGGAGTAGGACTGCCAGATCATGTGACCAAGAATTGATGGAAAACTAAATTTTTATGAACCTCACAATCTCTCAAACATATCCAAAATAATAACTACATGCAAGAGATAAAGCAATTTCGGTTCTTTCCACAGTTTACGACACTAAGAACCCAAACAAGGTAATTATTCAAAGAACTGACAGCACAGAAGTTTAATAATTAGTCCCTAGTATGTTCACATTGCATCCTCTCTCAGCACTCTCTACCATACTCCAGTAGCAAGGCCACATAAGGAGACCCACAAGCACTCAAGAAAACTAAATTCTCTACTCCCTTTCCCCCACTACCCCCCAGCATCAGCAGAGTAGCAGTCAGTTTCAACGGAGTTCAGGCAGAACATTCAATTTTTATTGTTTTGTTGTTGTTTTTTACATTTACATTGTAGTGACTGTGTACAATATACTGTTTTCCTGAGTCCTGCTTCCTCTATTTGAATCAGGTCATATAAGTCTTTTCAAACTTCTCTATATTAATCATTCCTTATAGCACAGTAAACAGCTGAGGAACTAAGGAGCCTGGGCCATGATACTCATAGAGACATGTGGTACTTTGATGAAAATCTGAGGGGGAAAACCAAGCACCCACTTGGAGCTAGTTCTGTCCACAAAGAAATTTTAGAGGAAAATTAGTGGAGAACCATGAATTGCTGCCCAATGTGGGAAGAAGCTGAGAAGGCTTTGAGGTCTGATTCCCCAGGGAAACCATACTAAAAAAGGAGTCAAAAAGTGATAAGGGACAATAAGGAGGTAGGGGGAGACACAGAGTTGACAAGATCTCAAGAGGAAGAAAATGCAATGAAAGACCCTGAGGGCATGAAACCACCACAGGATGTTCTAAAAATGGCTTAAAAGGGAAATAAGAACTGGGACTCAGAATTTAAGGCCCACACAACAGAAATAATTGGAAAATAGAAAAATTTGAATCTACAGTAACAACAAAAGACAGAATAAGTGATTGACAATGCAAAAACGCAGATGTGAAATCAATCTGGAAGAAGAGAAGCAAAAAGCAAAAACATAAAAAAGAAAATAAGTTCTTCACAGAAGTAAAATATATTGACCTAAAAGACTAAATATGTAGAGAAAACTTAAGGATTATTGGGTTCCCAGAAGAACACAAAAACTCCAAAAAAACCTGAACACTGTCAAATAAGAAATAATATGAGAAAACATTTCAGAACTTCTGAACATAGAAAACAAAGTTCTAATCAAAAGAATCCACTGACTGCCTTCAAAAAAAAAAAAATCTATGCTGCAAGGGAATAAACACCAAGATACAGAATGGTTAAATTAAATAATTTCACTGAAAAATAACAAATTTTACAAAGAGAAACCTTCAAATATAAACAGATGTTCATTCAAATAATACAAAAGTATTCTGTATCTACCAGAAAATGGAGGAAGAAATTAAATAATGTGTTCTAAAGAGCAAAGAAGCTCAAGATACAGCCCAACCTAATTAGCCTTGTAAATCTGAGCCTAATGAACTATGCAGGTACTGTGCTAGACACTAGGGATACAAACAAGAAAAAAAATCCCTACTCTCAGCAAAGTGGCAAAATATAAAATAAATTCACAAAAACAATCAGACATTCAATATATTACCCATAAAACTCAGGAAGAAAAGACAGAAAAAAAGAAATTCCACTCCAAATAATTAAAGAATGTATAAGTCCACTAATATAACACATAGAGGATTTAGTATGCATATAACTACAAAACATTGTTAGAGAAATAAAGACAAACCTGAATGATTTCAGAAACATTAATTGCTCATTGTTGGACTGCGACAATCTAATAAAAATTACAAGTAATACCTAAATTAATTTGGAGATTCAGTATAATACCAAAATGCTAGAGTTAGTTTATAACACTAGAAAAAATAACAAAATTCACCTAGGGTAACAAAAAACTCAAAAATCTCAGGAAACATAAAAAATGCTCCCTCTGTAAAAAGGCCTAGCTCTATCAAATATCACACCATACTACCAAGCAGAAATCATGAAAATGATTTGCTACTACTTTAAAAAGAAATGAAAAGTTAATCAGTGGAACAGATTAGGTACACAAGACCCATAAATAAATAAACAGCATAGTACAGTGTTCAAGAAACCCAAGCATTTCAACTACTGGGACTCACTATTTGACAAAAACTCCTAGGAAAAATGAAAAATGGTATGGCAGAAATTAGGTTTAGACCAATATTTCAGAATATATAGAGAAGCCTTAGAAATAAAAAAGGTCTCATCCTAAACAAATTAGAGATTGGCTCTCTTCTCTTCTCCCTTTATACCACTTCATTTGGTGGACTCATAAGCTCCCATGAATTTAATTATCATCCCTATACTGATGATCCACCGAATATATCTACCTTGCCCCAATCTCTGCTAACCTCCAATCTTACATCTCCAATTGCCTTTTAAACATCTCAAACTGTAGATCTCTTAAACTCACTATGTCCAAAACAGAATTCATTATCTTTGCCCCTAAAATTTTTCCACTTCCTACCTTCCCTATTACTGGAGAGGGCAATACTATACTCCCAGTCCCTCAGGCTTGCAACCCAGGAGTCATCCTGAATTCTTCAATATCTCTCACCCCACTACATTCAAACTGTTGCCAAAGCCTATGGATTTCACCTTTATAGCACTACTCCAAAATGCCCCCTTCTCTCCCGTGACACTGTCACCTCTCTATTGCAGGCCCTTGTCACTTTGTGCCTTGGTAACTACAATAGCCTGCTGATTGGTCTGCCTGTCTAAAGTTTCTGCCCACTCCTCCATTCAGCCAATAAAGTGATTTTCCAAAAATGTTGGGTCTGATCATGTCACACCCCTACTCAATGAACTCCAGTAGCTTTCTATTGCCTCCAGATTCAAATACAAAATGCTTTGTTTGTCACTCAAAGCCCTTCATAACCTAGTTCTGTCCTACCTGTCTAGTATTCTTAAATCTTACTCCCTGACATGTTCTCTGCAATCCAGTGACCCTGGCCTCCTAGCTATTCCACCAAAAAGACACTCCATTCTCTCTGGCTGTCCCCCATGCATGCAACTCTCTCCCTTCTCCACTATGACTACTGACCTCCTTTATTTCCTTTAAGTCCCAACTAAAATTCAACCTTCTACTGGAAGCCTTCCCCAACCCTTCTAAATTCTAATACCTTTCTTCTGTCAATTATTTCCTATTTATCCTGTATATAGCTTGTTTTGTATATATCAGTTAGTTTGTTTTCTCCCCTATTATACTGTAAATTCCTTGAGGGCAAGGACTGTATATTATCTCTTTGTGTCCGGAGAAATAAGCATTTTGTATCTACAGTGATAATGCCCAGAGCATTAGTGCAGTAAACTGGTGTTTATTAGGGGTGTGACCTACTAGGCAGTTAATAAATGTTTAACTGACATGGATAAATAACCTAGATATAAAAGGTCTCATCTTAAACAAATTAGAGAGACAGTGATTAGCATAGTGTCTAGCACATTAGTGTCCCTCTAGAGGCAAAAACTGATATTCCTTTCACATCTATGGATAAGGTAAGGAACAGGCAGTTTTCAGATGAAGAAATCAAAGTTATCTATAGTCATACAAAAATGCTCTAAATCACTATTGATTAGAGAAAGGCAAATTAAAACAACTCTAAGATATCATTTCACATCTTATCAAATTAGTTAACATGACAGAAAAGGAAAATTATAAATGTTGGAGAAGATGTGAGAAAATTGGGGCCTGAATGCTTTGCTGTAGAGTTGTGAACTGATTCAACCTTTCTGGAGAGCAACTTGAAACTATAACTATGCCCAAAGAGCAATCAAACTGTGCATACCTTTTTGATCCAGCAATATCACTCCCATCTCTGTATACCCAAGAGATCATAAAAAAGAGAAAAGGATGTACATGTACAAAAATCTTTACAACAGTGCTTTTTATGGTGGCAAAGAATTGGAAATTGAGGTGATGCCCATCAATTGGGGAATGGCTGGACAAGTTTTGGCATATGAATGTGATGGAATCCTATTGTGTATAAGAAATGATTAACAGGCAGATTTCAGAAAAACCTGGAAAGACTCATATGAACTGATGTTGAGTGAAGTGAGTAGAACCAGGAGAACATTACACACAGTAACAGCAACATTGTGCAGTGATCACCTATGACTAACTTAGCTCTTCTCAGCAATACAAAGATCCAAGACAAGGCCAAATAACTTATGACAAAAAATGCTATCCACTTCCAGAGAAAGAACTATGTAGTCTGAATGCAGATCAAAGCATGCTATTTTCACTTTTGCTTTTCTAGGCTTTTCCCTTTTATTCTGTTTCTTCTTTTAAAACATGTAATTATAAGAAATAAAATACCATTTACTAGAAAAATTTTAATTTTAAACATTTAGAAAAATAAATTGACTATGGATATATAAAAAGACTGCCCTGCTCAATCAAAATTAATAAGGAAGAATACTACCAACCCCTGAAAAGACTGGCTCATGGTATAAAATGACACATATACTTTTTAAAACAATATTCTTAATAGTATTTTATTTTCTCCATTACATGTAAAGACAATTTTCAACATTTTTTTAAAGACTTCTGACTTCCAAATTTTCCTCCCTCCTTTTCTCCCCTTTTACCTCCCCAAGACAGCAAGTAATCTGATATAGGTTATACGTGTGTGTAAAACATATTTCCACACTAATCATGTTGTGAAAGGAGAAACAGAACAAAAAGAAAAAAATACCAAAAGCAAAAAAAAGTGAAAGTAATGTTTTTATTTGCATTCAGATCTTTCTCTGGAAAGTGACTCTTTCTCTGGATGTGGATAGCATTTTCTGTCATAAGTCTTTTGGAATTTTCTTGGATCATATATTGCTGAAAAGAACTAAGTCAATCATAGTTGATCATCGCACAACATTGCTGTTCCTAAGTACAATGTTATCCTGGTTCTGCTGACTTGACTGTGCGTTAATTCACGTAAGTCTTTCCAGGTTTTTCTGAAATCTGCCTACTCATCATTTCTTATAACACAATAGGTTTCCATCCCAGTTATTTACCTCAACTTGTTCAGCCATTCCTCAACTGTTTGTCATCCCCTCAATTTCCAACTCTTTGCCACTACAAAAAGAGCTGCTTTACATATTTTTGGTACATTTTTGCAAGTCCTCTTCCCTTCTTCATGATCTCTTTAGGGCACAGACCTAGTACTGGTATTGCTGGATCAAAAAGGTATGCGCAGTTTGATTAACCTTTGGGCATAGTTCCAAATTGCTCTCCAGAAAGGCTGAATCAGTTCACAACAATGCATTAGGGTCTCAATTTTCCCACATCTTCTCCAATATTTAAAATTTTCCTTTTCTGTCATGTTAACTAATCTGATAAGATGTGAGATGATATCTTAGAGTTGTTTTAATTTGCCTTTCTCTAATCAATAGTGATTTAGAGCATTTTTATATGACTATAGATAGCTTTGATTTCTTCCTTTGAAAACTGCCTGTTCCTATCCTTTAACCATTTATCAACTGGGGAAAAACTTGTATTCTTATAAATTTGACCCAAGTCTCTATATATTTGAGAAAAGAGGCCTTTATCAGAGACACTTGCTGTAAAAATTGTTTCCCAACTTTCTGCTTTCCTTCTAATGTTACCTGTATTGCTTTTGTTTGTGCAAAAGCTTTTTAGCTAAATACAATCAAAATTATCTATTTTGCATGCTGCAATGCAAATTCCTTTCTTGTTTGGTCATAAATTCTTCCCTTGTCCATAGAGCCAACTATTCCTGGTTCTCCTAATTTGCTAAATCTGTATCCATTTTGACCTTACCTTGGTTTATAGTGTGAGATGTTGTTCTATGGCTGGTTTCTGCCATACTATTTTCCTAGCAGTTTCTGTCAAATAGTAAGTTCTGACATATACTTTTTCAAATATTGCCAATGTACAGATATGTTTTGTTTCAATATGCTGATTTGTTACAAGGGGGTTGGAAGGGTATTTATATAGGGTTATACATTTATAGAGGGAGGGTGGAGATATTTGGGAGGTAGATTTGATTGACTAGCAATACTGATAACTCTTCCCAAAAAAAAGAAAATAAAGAAAACAGGGTTTTCACAGAAGAACATAAACAGGAGAAACAATCAGGAGGGCTTTAAATCTAAAACGCTGAATTTTATGTGTGCGTGTGTGTGCATGTATATGTTTCTTAAAAGTAATATATAATATTGCCTCATATTTTCATTTGCAATCCTTTTTTTGTTTTTTTGTATATAACAATGCTCATGCTTGTTGGTATCAAGTCAGTCAATATGCAGGTATCAAATATCATGTGCCAGGTACTGTGCTAAGTGCTGTTAATACAAAGAAAAGTTAAAAAAAAAAAAAGTCCTTACTGTCAAATGTCATACATTCTATCAGGAAAAACAACATAAAAATAAATAGGTACATAGAAGACAGTGTAAATGAGATCATCTGAAAAAGGAAAGCATTAGCTGCTAGGACCTTCCCTGATCCCTTTTCCTGATCCTGATCTATAAGATTTTGAATTGAGCCTTAAAGCCAAGAAAAACTAAGGGGTACAGGTGAGGGGTGTCAGCAACCCCAAGACAAGACCACTCCTCTCACTTCTCTCTTTTTACTATTAGGACATCCTTTTTTCAAGAGCTAAGGCTCAATAAGCAAGCAAGCAACAATCTTTTGTTCTCACCCTCTGGATGAACCTTGCTGCATCTCAATGATAAAATTGGTTCACACCAGTGCCAGGCTGTCCCTGAGTTTGGACAATCACCTGCAGGGACCATGTTCTGTTCATAAAGCCCTGCTATAAATCAAACTTGTCTTGTTGTTGCTATTATCCCCTCATTACCATGGTTACAGATCACTGCCTATTACTTTGTCTGGCCACTACTATATGTATCAAGGCTCACCCTCACTACTTTGGATCTCCTCAGTCTTATAGCAGGTCCCATCACACATAACAAGTTTCCCTCCTCCAGTAGAATAAAGAAGGCTTTTTGCCTATAACTTCTGTGAACTCTTTGGTTTTATTTTATTTTGGTTTCTTTTTCAGAGCTGAACAGTTGTTGTAGAACCTCTGTGAGCTCTTTGGTATTTACAGAATTGACAGCTGCTACAATTCCTGTGGCTCTTTGGTCACTTATTTTCAGAGTCTGACAGAAAGGAGAATATCCAGGCACTTAGGGAGAAAGTCAGTACAGGCAAAGATGGAAAAAGGAGAGTTGTGTGCAAGGAACTGCAAATAAAGCCAGTGTAGCTTAATCACAGAGTTCATGACTGAAAGTAAAGAATAAGAAGACTGGAAAAGTTAGAAGGGGCCAGGTTAGGAAGAAATTTAAATGGCAAAGATGAGTTTGTATTTGATGCTAAACATGACAGGGAACCACTGAAGCTTAGTAAGTCAGGAGGTGACATGGTTAAATCTATATTTTAGAAAAATTGGCAGTTATTAGATTAGATAGTAAGGATATGTTAGAGTAGGGAAAGACTTGAGGCAGAAAGACCAGTTAGATGACAGTAGTCTAGATGAGAAATGGTAAGGGATTGAACTAGGGCTGCAGTTACATGAGTGGAGAAAACGACATATACAGGAGAGGTGGTAAGTTCAAAAGAGAAAGCGTTTGAGAAGGGAGTAGATAAAGACGTCCATATGGAACATGTTGAGCTTGAGATGCCTGTGGAACATCCAGTTGAAGAGGTTCAAGATGCAGTTGGAGATGTATAACTATAGCTCAGCAGAGAAATTACTAGGAATGGATAGACAGACCTGGAGAAATATGATAATGATGATAAACCCTTGGGAGTTGACGAGATCACCAAGTGAGGTAATATAGAGGGAGAGGAAAAGAGTCTAGGACATAATCTTGGGGGATATTGACAATTAAGGTTTGTAATAGAAATGCCAGTAAATGAAACTGAAAAGGAGCAGTGAGACAAACAAGAGAATAAGGAGACAACAACATCAAAAACCTAGAGATGATTGTATCTAAAAGGAAGTCATGATTGGTCAAGTCCAGAAAAACAAAAATAAAAAATTATTTAAGAAAAATGGAAAACAGAGAAAGAAGTTAACAGAAGGTGAGTCATACAGAGGCTAATCCTTACCTTATTCAGGAGGGTGCACTGTTCTTGCTGGCTGGCATACAAACTCCGCCACTGGAAACGCAGTTTCCCAAGCAGCCATTGAATATAATGAATGTCTACCCTTTCCTTAGGGCCAATGGTCAATGGAACTGGATAACTGGCCAGGTCCTTACACTGAAAACACATTAGATTGGTTTCTCAAGAAAATGTCACATTACCAATGCTCTTCCAGGATATATCAATACATGCACATGTATACATGTACATACATACACACACACACACACACACACAGAGGAGGAAAAAGAGAAGGCAAAAGTACATAAATGTTCATGTTGTTGTTATTTTCCTTTATTTTAAAGAGAACTAATGACATCACAAGGTAATGCCTTGACTTGGATGACTATGAATTGGATTAAGGGAGGCAGAGTTGCACAAAGTTATCAGTCTCACTTTGTCTTCCAGGGTCAGTGGCAAGACAAAAGTCAGAAACACTGACAATGGCTCACAATGCAGTGTAAGATGTTGGTGTCTTCGATGTCTGACCAAGCTCTAAGTGCTCCGTAGTGCTTGCTTCAGTCACCTTCATGTTTGATGAAACAAATTGTTCTCATTCATTCATTTTGCCAGGTAAAAGTCTTCACATGCTTGGAGTAGATAACAACCTAACTCACCAACAGTTCTGAGGCCTGTTGATTACCCTCAAATTGGTTTAACCCTTCTACTAAGATGGCTTTATTGGAGTAAGACTGCCAGGCATGCTACAGTGTCTTGGAGCCACAGGTCAGAGTTGGGTGAAGTGAGACCCCAAAGATGAACAATCCTGAAAAGGCTCCACAAGCCCTCTAAGTAATGTTGCTAGTTCTCCCTGAACACCCCACAAACCCCCAAAATGTTCACGAAATACCACATGAAATGAGGAGTTCCACATAGTTGGAAATACTTGTGTGGAAATTGAACAAATATTTGTAAAGGATGCTAATAGTTGGTGTGGTGGAACAACAACCTAAGGCCCTACCCCATGGAGTTTTTTTTCTTAAAAGGTATTAAACTATCCTTAAGATTTAACTGTCTTGGACCACTGGGATGGCTTCATCATCTCAAGTTCAAAAGCCAAGAGGATACAAGGGGCTAGGACACTTCCCTAAGTTTTCTGGCTTCAGACCAACAGCAAGAGACAGTTATGCTTAGCAACATTAAAGATGCATCTTCAGTGAATATCCTTTCCCTGCTCTAAATGTCTTTCCCCTGCTTTGTCTAAATAAACTATTGTTAACTATTTAGATGGACCAAAAATATCTCATTTTGTTCCAGTCTCAGACATGAGTCACCATAATTGCCAGGTCAATTCTAGCCTACTAAAAATGGGATTCATGCTTTAAGGTTGGACCATCTAACCTCTGAGGTCCCTTCCAGCTTTGAGACTCTATGCTTCTGTGAGTCCCAAGAAGAAGATGAGAGAGCAAGGTTAAAAGGGAAATGCTCAGATTAGCTAACATGAAAAGCAGGAAGATGATAAATGTTGGAGAAGATGTGAGAGAGTTGGAACACTAATTCACTGTTGGTGGAGCTGTGAGCTGACCCAACCATTCTGGAAGGCAATTTGGAACTATGCCCAAAGGGCTACAAAAATGTGAACGCCCTTTGACCCAGCAATAACACTTCTAGGACTGTATCCCTAAGAGATCATAAAAATGGGAAAGGGTCCCACATGTACAAAAATATTTATAGCAGCACTCTTTGTGGTGGCCAAAAATTGGAAATCAAGGGAATGCTCATCAATTGTGGAATGGCTAAATAAGTTGTGGTATATGAATGTAATGGAATACTATTGTGCTATAAGAAATGATGAACAGGAAGACTTCAGAGAGACCTGGAAAGACTTATATGAAATGACGCTGAGTGAAAGGAGCAGAACTAGGAGAACTTTGTACACAGCAACAACCAGAGTGTGCAAGTATTTTTTCTAGTAGACTTAGAACTTCATTGCAACGCAAGGACTTAAAAAATTCCCAATGGTCTCTTAGGGCAAAATGCCTTCCACATCCAGAGAAAGAACTATGGAATTCGATCACAGAATATAGCAGATCGTTTTCTTTTGTATTACGTTTTGGTTTGTTTTATGATTTCTCCCATTCATTTTAATTCTTCTGTGCAACATGACTAAGGTGAAAATGCATCTAATAGGAATGTATGTGTAGAACCTATACAAAATTGTATGCCGTCTCAAGGAGGTGGGGGTAGGGGGTAGCGAGGGGGAGGGAAGGGAAAAAAATCTAAGTTATATGGGAGTGATTGTAGAACACTGAAAACAAATAAAATAAATAATTAAAAAAAGGGAAATGCTTCTGACCTATGCCAAGCCAACAAAGAAACATGAGTAAACACCTGAATTAAAGCAAAAGAGGAATTCGAGACCATTCAACTTACCTCACCTGTATATAGCATATGTGTGCCCCAAGAAAGTTTCACTTATATCCCAGTAAAACAGATGTGTCCTTGAAAGAGTACATTCAGAAAGCTGAGAAATGGTATCATCACACGATGAAAAAGGTGGTAGACACAAATCGTAGAGTGAAATTTGCAAAGATAAGTTCTGCCCAAAATCCTGAATAAAGAGCATCTCCTGGCACCACAGGGGGACAGTTCAACATGTGAAAGTCTAGATGAGATCAAAGTATTTCTAAGAACCCTGGGAGCTAGAAGCCTTTCTGAAATAGTGTAAAATCCTTTACAAGGAGGGAAGACATTGAAAGAACACAAAGTCTAGATGCTGCTGTCTAACAGATAAATCTCATTTCAGTTCGTTATGCTCCCTAAAATTTACCATCTAGCCAAGATGGCAGATCAAGGGCAACCACCCAGCTGAACTCTACCAACACTGTTCTCTAAACAACTTTAAAATAACACCTCAAATCAAAGGTTAGAGCAAGATAGCCAACAAAAGGTCAGGGAAAGACTTTTTTCTGGCCTAAGAAAACTTAAGGGGTGGCAGAAATCTGTGACATCAGGGTGGAGGTCTGTACAGAGCCAATGTGAAGTGGTGGCAACAAGAGCTGCAACAATAGTAACTTCAAGAGTTCTCAGCTCAGGGGGCCAGAGCCAAGATGGTGGAGTAGAAGCAAGAGAGCCTGAGCTCTCCCTCCAAACTCCTCAAAATATCTGTAAAAGATGACTCTAAACAAATTCTAGAGCAGCAGAAGCTGAAATGCTCTGAAATGGTCTAAGGCCATGGAAGAGCTCAAAAAGGATTTTGAAAATAAAGTAAAAGAAGGAGAGGAAAATTGGGAAGGGAAATGAGAGCGATGCAAAAAAAATCATGAAAAATGACCCTAAAAAAATGCTGAAGAAAATAACACCTTTAAAAATAGACTAACTCAAAAAGCCAATGAGGAAAAGAATGCCTTAAAAAGCAGAATTGGCCAAATGGGAAAGAAGGCCTAAAAGCTCACTGAAGAAAATAATACCTTAAATATTAGAATGGAGCAAATGGAAGTTAATGATTTTATGAGAAATTAAGAAATCATAAAACAAAAGAATGAAAAATAGAAGACAATGCAAATTATCTCACCAGAAAAACAATTGATCTCGAAAATAGATCCAAGAGAGATAATTTAAAAATTTTTGGTAGAGCCTAGACATCATCTTGCAAGAAATTATCAAGGAAAACTGCCCTAATACTCTAGAACCAGAGGGTAAAATAGAAATGGAAAGAATCCACCGAACACCTCCTGAAAGAGACCCCAAAAGGAAAACTCCTAGGAATATTGTAGTCAAATTTCAGAGTTCCCAGGTCAAGGAGAAAATATTTCAAGCAGCCAGAAAGAAACAATTCAAGTATTATGGAAATACAATCAGAATAACACAGGACTTAGCAGTTTCTATGCTAAGGGTTCTAAGGGCTTTGAATATGATATTTCAGTGTTCAACGGAGGTGGGATTAAAACCAAGAATCACCTACCCAGCAAAACTGAGTATAATACTTTAGGGGAAAAAATGGAGTTTCAGTGAAATAGAGGACTTCCAAGCATTCTTGGTGAAAAGATGAGAGCTGAATAGAAAATCTGACTTTCAAATGCAAGAATCAAGAGAAACATGAAAAAGTAAACCGGAAAGAGAAGCCATAAGGGCCTCATTAAAGTTGAATTGTTTACATTTCTATATATGTGTGTGTGTATATACATGTGTGTGTGTGTGTGTATACATAGAGAGGGCATACAGGGTGAGCTGAATATGAAGGGAGGATACCTAAAAAATTAAATGTTGAGAAGAATATTGCAAGAAACAGAAAGGGAGGGGTAGAATGTAGTAAAACATTTCACATAAAAGAGGCAAGAAAGAGCTTTTACAATGGAGGGGAAGAGGGGGGAGGTGAGAGGGAATAAATGAGCCTTTCTCTCATGGGATTTGACTTAAGGAGGGAATAACATACACTCAATTGGGTATGGAAATCTATCTTACTATGCAGGAAGGCAGGGGGGAAGGGGATAGGAAAGAAAGGATAATAGAAGGGATGACAGATTGGGGAAAAAGGTAATCAGAAGCAAACACTATTGTGGCGGGGGAACAGGTCAAGGAAGAGAATGGAATAAATGGAGGGTAGGACAGGATAGAGGGAAACATGGTCAATCTTTCTCAACATGACTGTTATGGAAGTGTGTTGTACAGCTACACGTTTGATCTATATCAAATTGCTTGCTTTCTCAATGAGGGGAGGTGAGAAGGGAAGAAGGGAGAGTATATGAAACTCAAAGCTTTAAAAATTAATGTTAAAAATTGTTTTAGCATGCAACTGGGAAATAAGATGTAGAGGCAATGGGGTACAGAAATATATCTTGCCCTACAGGAAAATGGAGACGAGGAGGATTGGATGGGGGTGGGACTGATAGAAGGGAGGACAGATTGGTGGAAGGGGTAGATGGGGTCCTGTCCTCTGGTGGGGGACTGGGAGAGATGGGGAAAAAATCTGGAATTCAAAATCTTGTGGAAGTGAATGTTGAAAACTGAAAATAAATTATATATAAAAAGAAAAAAAAGAGTTCTCAGCCCAGTGATAGTAAGGAAGCCAGACAACTGATCAGAAAAAAAGGTTACTGAGGACCTTCTGCTGTCACTGAGTATAGGTGGAGTTGCATGGCAATTCTATTGCCCTTATGCAGTTCTGCATTGCAGTTCCAGGGTGGAGAGGAGCACTGGTAGTCTGTCACAGGGAGCAGGAGCCTTGGTCACAGTTCCAAAGAGTGCTAGCACTTGTGGCTGCAAAGACCAAGCTCTTCCTGAACAAAGATCAGAGCACAGACCAAGAGAGCAATGACCAGACCTCTCACAGGATCACACCATCCTGGAAGCACCAAAAACTTACAGACCTGAAAACAGCAGCACAAATAAAGCCTTAAACTTAGGACAGTTGCCTCCCCACTCCTACTTAAGCATAGCCCAACTTTAACATAAAAGTTTAAAGTTTAAGAAATAAGCTGGAAAATAAGCAAACAACAAAAAAAGGTAATTTCACCATAAAAAGCTACTATGGTGGCAGGGAAGAAAAAGACAAACAACGATGACAACAATGTGAAAGCAGTTACAAAAACAGCCTCAAATAAAAATGCTAATTGAGACAGAGAAGGGGTGGGGGCGGTGCCCAGGGAGGAGGTGGAGCTCCATGAGGAGAGGAAGGAGGCCTGAATGGAGGAAGGACTTCCTGGAGGGAGGGCGGGAGGGCAGGAGGAAGGCGGGGCCTGGAGAGAACATGAGTGCTCTGGGGTTCTAATCCGGAGCAGGCAGGCACAGAGGGCAGGTCTCCTAGAAACCAAGGGGCTTCTTTGTTGAGGGTACTTGGGCCAACTGACAGTGCAGCATGAAGTCTCTCCCAACCCCTCCACGCTGTTGCCCTCCTGCTGTTAAGGGGCTACCCTTCACCCATCGCGGAAGTGTGGATAGGCCCCAGAAGCACTTGCGCGCACACCGGAAGCGCTCATACCGGAAGCGCTCATACCGGAAGCGCTCATACCGGAAGCGCTCACACCGGAATCGCTCACACCGGAAGCGCTCACACCGGAAGCAGGCAGTGAGGACGATGGCGGGTCTGGCGGTCCGGGACCCTGCGGTAGATCGGTCCTTGCGCTCCGTGTTCGTAGGAAATATTCCCTATGAAGCCACAGAAGAACAGCTAAAGGATATCTTCTCCGAAGTTGGACCAGTTGTCAGTTTCAGGCTGGTCTATGACCGTGAGACAGGCAAACCAAAGGGTTATGGCTTCTGTGAATATCAAGACCAAGAAACAGCCCTCAGCGCTATGCGGAACCTGAATGGCCGTGAGTTCAGTGGGAGAGCACTGCGAGTGGACAATGCTGCTAGTGAGAAGAACAAAGAGGAATTAAAGAGCCTTGGCACTGGTGCCCCCATCATTGAATCTCCCTATGGAGACCCCATCAGCCCTGAAGATGCTCCAGAATCCATTAACAGAGCAGTTGCCAGTCTGCCACCAGAACAGATGTTTGAGCTGATGAAACAGATGAAACTTTGTGTCCAGAATAGTCCCCAAGAAGCAAGGAACATGCTGCTCCAGAACCCCCAGCTAGCCTATGCTTTGCTACAGGCCCAAGTAGTGATGCGCATTGTAGATCCAGAGATTGCACTGAAAATTTTGCATCGGCAAGCAAATATTCCATCTCTGATTCAAGGTAACCCCCAGCCTGGCCAAGGACCTGGTGCGCCAATGAACCAGCCAAATACTCCAACCTCTCAACCGCAGCCCTTGGGTGGGATGCATGTGAATGGAGCTCCTCCTCTGATGCAACCACCTTTGCCAGGTGGCGTTCCCACTGCAGGAGCAATGCCCACTGCAGGACCTGGCCCTGGCCCCTTGGCTCCTGGAGGTGGAATGCAGTCCAAGGTTGGAATGCCAGGTGGTGGACCAGTATCCCTAGAACGGGGGCAAAGGACCCTACAGCACTCGCCTGTGGGACCCACCGGGCCTGCACCAATTGAGCGAGTTCAAGGTACCCACATGCCAATGCCAGACCCCAGAGCCCCTATGCAACGTGGACCTATGCCTGCTGGTGGTCCACCTCCCAGAGGTCTTTTAGGAGATGCTCCAAATGACCCACGTGGAGGGACTTTGCTCTCAGTCACTGGAGAAGTAGAACCCAGAGGTTACCTGGGGCCACCCCATCAAGGTCCTCCTATGCACCATGTCCCAAGCCATGACAGTCGTGGCCCTCCCCATGAGATGAGGGGAGGGCCACTGGGAGAGCCTCGGCCTCTAATGGGAGAGCCTAGAGGACCTATGTTGGATCAGAGAGGTCCACCCATGGATGGTAGAGGTGGAAGAGATCCAAGAGGAATGGAAGCCAGAGCCATGGAGGCCCGAGGCATGGATGCCAGAGCAATGGAAGCCAGGGGGATGGAGGCCCGAAGTTTAGAATCAAGGGCCATGGAGGCTAGGGGCATGGATACAAGAGCAATGGAAACAAGAGGCCCTGGCCCCAGAGGCCCAATTCCTGGGGGACTCCAGGGACCTGGGCCAATCAACATGGGAGCAGGTGGCCCACAGGGTCCCAGGCAAGTCCCAGGTATGCAGGGATCTGGTCTGCAAAGTGGGGGTCAGCCTGGGGGATTTAGTCCTGGACAGAACCAAGTTACTCCACAGGATCATGAAAAGGCTGCTTTGATTATGCAAGTGCTCCAACTGACCGCAGACCAAATTGCTATGCTGCCTCCTGAGCAACGACAGAGTATCCTGATTTTAAAGGAACAGATACAAAAATCTACTGGCGCCCCTTGAAAGGTGAGCAAACAGATGGCCGGCTGGGGAGGGCAGAGGGCTGGAGGATTTTGTTTGGGTTGCTTCCATCCTCACCCAGAAAACTCAGCATGAGGATTTTTGCTTGTTTCTCCAGATCTCTACTCTGTTTCTGCAGGGCCAGTCCAGCCCCTGTGAGGTGGGGTGATATTGTAGGGCACTGGTCCATTGTTGAGAATTCTCCATTCTACATAGTTAATCACCTCAGATGTGCTAACGTATGGAGCATTTCCGTAAATGTCTATGTCTCTTAGTAACCAGGATATTTACTTCTGAAGCAAATTCTATATGAGAAGAATAGAAGGTGTAGCCAAGGAAGCAAATGGTCAAAAAAATCCACCACAAACTTCAACAGGTTTTTGAATGAGTTCTTACAGGCTAATAAAAAGCTTACTACACATTATCATCCTTCCTCCTTGTCCTACTCATCTTACAAATAAACTCATCATGACACCTTCAAAAAAAAAAAGAAACGCTAACTGAACTGAAATCTAACAAGAATTCCTGGAAAAGTTAAAGAAAGAGGAGTGGTAGAGGAAGAATTGGGAAAATAAATGAAGGTGATACAAGCAAATTATGAAAAAAGAATAACAGCTTGGCAAGATAAGCACAAAAATACTGAAGAAAATAAAACCCTAAAAAATAGAACTGGCGAAATGGTAAAAGAAGCACAAAAACTCATTGAAAAGAAGAACTCCTTAAAAGCATAATTGGCTACATGGAAAAAGAGGTACAAAAGCTCACTGAAGAAAATGATTCCTTAAAAATTAGAATTGGGGAAATAGAAGCTAATGACTCTATGACATCAAGAAACAATAAAACAAAGTCAAACATGAAAAAAACAGAAGAAAATGTGAAATATCTCATCAGAAAAACAACTGACCTGGGAAACAGATCAAGGAAAGATTATTTAAGAAGTACTGGACTACCTGAAAGACATGACCAAAAAAAAAAAAAAAAAAAGAAAAGCCTAGACATCATCTTTCAAGAAATTATAAAAGAAAACTGCCTTGATATCTTTGATCCAGAGAGTCAAAGAGAAAATGAAAGAATTCAACTACCTCCTGAAAGTGATCCAAAAATGAAAACTCCCAGGAATATTACAGTCAAATTTCAGAGTTCCCAGGTCAAAGAAAAATACTTAAAGCACTCAGAAAGAAACAATTCAAATATCATGGAGCCACAATCAGAATCACACAAGATTTAGCAGCTTCCATGTTAAAGAATATGTGTATGTATATATACACATACACACACACATTTGGTTGTATATATATATATAGGGAAAGAGGAGAAGAAGGGGGATGAAAAAAGAGAAGGAAGATAAAAAGGAGAGTAGATTAAGGGAGGCAACGGTTAGAAGCAAATAAACTTTTGAGGAGGTACAGGAGAAAAAGAAAATGGGATGGAGGGAAATACACAGTAATCATAATTATACATGTGAATAGGACTGGCTCATCCATAAATTGGAAGTAGATAGAAGAATAGATTAGAAATCAAACTTCAACAATATGTTTTTTACAAGAGACACAACTGAAATAGACACAGAGTTAAATAAAGGGCTGTATTGTTAATGTATTTTTTGCTTAATTTGAAAATCTTTCCCAGCCATTAATAGGCCCATGTGAGCTGCTTAAATCACATGGAAGCCTAAGTCACCTGTGGTAGAAGGAGTGGAAGGGGTGGAGCAGAACTGGGAGGAAGTTGGTAAGAGCAGTTAGGCCAGAGGAGAGGACACAGGCAGACATAGCTGGTCTTGCTTCTGAGAAGGCCCCAGCAGGAGGGGAAGACTTCGGAATGGTTTCGTGTCCTACAGTGATAATGTATATTGACTTCCTGGTTACTATGATAATATGGCTTTCTGGTATCTCAATAAATGTTTTTTTCTGCCTTCTATATGGAGAGTCTGTTATACTTTGCGATTCAGAATTGTGCCGGCATATTCATAGTCACCACCAATGCTGTGACTATTGCCTTAGAATACAAGGGCTGAAGCAGAATCTAAAATGTTTCAGCCGAAGTGTGGTGTTCAGTCATGTCCACCTCTTCATGACCCCATTTATGGTTTTCTTGTTGAATACAGTAGAACAGTTTGCCATTTCCTTCTCCAGATGAAGAACTGAAGCACACAGGATTAAGTGATTTTCCCAGGGTCACATAGTTGGTAAGTATCTGGGGCACATTTGAACTAAGCAGCAGACCTAGGAAAATAAAACCCCAGGTTGGAAATATTGGGTTTTGACAAGAGGCAAAAGTAGGCAGGCCATTCCCTGGGGATCAAAGGAGAAAAATTAACTAGAGCCAGCCAATGCTAACCAGTATCTCCTGTGCCCAAAGAGTCCCCAAGAATGTAGACTCACCGAACAGATCCTGACATCATCACCCTGGTGTACACAGCTTAGGCACAGAAACCTCTCTGGCAGGCTGAAGTGTACAAGTAGCCAAGAGAAAGCCAGCAACAGCTCACAACTGCCATGAGAGTCAACTTCAGGAAGCTGGTAAAAACGTCGTCTCCCATAGCCATGGCAGCACAGTACCCACTTTACAAAACGGATCTGGTCCTCTGAAAGGAATAAATGAGAATATAAACCCAAGTTAGACCAATCAGGATACTCTCCAACATATTCTCTGTTTCTTCCTTTACTACTACCCTAAGCCCCTCAGAGAACAGTCTCCTCACCATCTCACCACACAGCATACATACATTCTTCAGTCTTTCCACTTAGTCCTACCTCCTCTTTTCTAAATCAAGCCCATCTCTTTTACAGAGTCCTCTCTGGCCTATCAGACTTAAAGTGATCATCTCCTTCTTTGAAATCCTACAGTCTTTAGAATCTTAAATCCTCATCTGGAATTTTGTAGCTATCAAATTCAGCCTTGTAGAATTCTTCATCTTATTAATACAAAAGAGATGGGGCAGCTATGGCACAGCAGAAAGAGTTCAAAACTGGCCTCAGACATTTATTAGCTGCATGACCCTAGGCAAGTCACTTAACCTCTATTTTTCTCAGTTTCCTCAACAATAAAATAGAGATCATAATAGCACTTACCTCTCAGGGTTGCTATGAGGATTAAATAAGATTTGCAAAGTACTCTAAAAAAAAGCAAACTGTGCATAATAGAGACCTGATGTTTCACATACAAGCTTCTTTTTCTATTCTACCATGAATATGGTAATACTCATTTAATTTGGTGTATGTTAAGTTCAGAATAAAGATAAATTTTTTTTTACAAAAAGCAAGGTAGTTATGAGGACTGAAGGAGATAATATTTGTAAAGCATTTTATAACTATAAAGTATTAAAGATGAGTTATTAGTAAGAACAGAAAGAAATGTAAGAATGTTAATTTTTTAATGCAAGGTTTATTTTTTTTCATTTAAGTATTGCTGTCAAAGTGCTAATTAAACACTGAGTTCCAAAATCTTTGAATTAGTTATCTACACTACCCAATTTCACTGAATAAATGCTCAGTTCTCTGCTTTATGTAACTTCAATAGGCTTGTCTTTATTTTACAAATGGACTAAAATAAAAATCTAGCAGTTTTTGAAAAAAAAAAAAAAGATTTGTAAAGTACTTAGCACAGTGCCTGACACATAAAAGCACTTAATACTTATTTCCTTCCTTCCAACCTGGAACTGAATAAGATTTCCTCTAATAAATGTTATCCAGTCTTTGTCTGAAGACATTCAGTAAAGAAGAACCCATTACTCACCCAAAAAGCCCATTCTACATTGAGAGATCTCAAATTGTTGGAAAAGTTAACCAACCCCAAATTTTCTTCTTTACACCTTCAACCACTGAAAAACATCCCAGTTCCTTCAACTAGTCCTCATGTAACATGATTTCAAGGCCTTTCACTACTCTAGTAAGCCTCCTCTCTAGTTTACCCATTACTTTCCTCATATTGAACTTAACATTTTAGGTATGATCAGACCAAGGCAGAACAAAGTTATCACCTCCCTAGTACTGAACACTATACTGGACACTTTAATATAGACTCAGCTCCATTACTAATTTTTGGCCACCACCATTTGTTGACTCCACCTCTGCACACCCACTATATCCTTTGGAATTGCCATTTTCATTCTGGATCTCATTTCTCTTAAACTCCTTCCACCTACTTGTACTTACGGAGACAAGGCTCCCCTCCTCACTCCCTTATCCCCCAGATAAATACAGTATCCCTGACCACCCTCGCCGGAACAAATTTTATCTTTTCCCAAAACCTTGTCATAGTTGTCAGAAGGAGAAACCAGAATACTTCGTGTTCTCCCACTTTATCTTCTATTTTCTCCTTTTGTCACTGTCAATCAGTTACTCCTCTTCCTTTCTACCCAATACAAATCATAGTGGTTATAGTCTACCAGCCCCCAAGTCATTCTCCCTCCTTTCTAAAAAAGTTAAATACTAACTCCCTGTCTTCCTCAACTCCCCAACTCCTAACCTTTAACTTTCATCTAGATCCTCTCTCAAACACCCTCTCTTCTCTGTCCCTCAATCCTCTCAAATCCCACAACTTTTCTTCCATGATCACAACCTAAATTTCATCATTATCTAAGAGAGTTCCAATAATCAAAAATGATGCCATTGAGCACCTTAAGCACCTATCTTTCCATCTTTCCCTATACCTTACCCTCCTAAACCTATTTTTGTCCACATCATAGCTGCCAATGCCTCCACTCCTCAACATTACCTTAGGCCATTATTCCTATTCTGATTTCACTTTTCCACTTCCTAATCTTGTCCCTATAATTAACCAAGTTCACCTCCTGACTTTCCTCTACTTTTGAATTACCATTTATTCCTTGCCAAGTTCTGACACTGGATTATTCTCACCATCCACTTCCTCCCTCCCTATTCACCTGATGCTGAATGGAATTGAAAGAAGTTACAAAATAAAGTTAACTGAGAATTACAAATTTGTGACATATCCAAGCTAACTTCAACTGGACTCTTTCCCTGTAGCAAATCAATTCTTTTATTCCTCAATTCCCTATCTCTCTTACCACAGAAACTATCCCTAACCTCTTTTCTCCTCAGATGTCCCACTCCTTTCCATTTCTCCACCTTCTCAGCTGAAAGTCTTGCTTTACTGAGTAAACTAAGGCCATTTGAGCTCTTCTTTTTATCTCAACCCCCTTTATATCTCCTATCCTCTCTTCTATTCCAATCAGATAATGGTGGTATACCTTCTTGTCAAGGTCAACTCTTCTACATGTGACTATCCCATCAATTCCCATCTTCTCCAGCAGATTGATCCCTCATTCCCCCTTCTCTCATCTTCAACTTTTTCTGGCTCCTTCTCAAGTGCCTTCAAGTATGCCCTAGTCTCCACATCCTTTACTAGTCCATAGGCCCCTTAAGCTATCACCCTATATACCTTCCCTTTCTCACTCTAGCTTCTAGAAAAAGCTACATGCACTCATTGTTTTCACTTCATATCATTTAATCCTCCAAACTTTCTATCTGGCTTTTGATCTCATCACTCAACTGAAACTGTTCTATGTATGTCTAGCAATTAGCACACACAGTATAAATGATAATAAATGCTCGATAAGGAAGATGATGATGATGATGATCTCCAAAGTTACCAGTTACAATCTCTGAACTGCCAAATTTGATGGGGGTTTTTCTCAGACTTTATCATTCTTGAACTTCTGGATACATTCAACATTGTTGACCACTATCTCTTCCTGGATATTGTCTCTAAATTTTCATAACACTACTCCATCCAGGTTTTCATGATACTGCTCTTTCCTAGTTTTCCTATCTGCCTGACTGATCCTTCTCAGTGTCCTACTTAACTGATCCTTCTTGGTCACCTTTTCTGGATTAATGAATTATAATAAGAGCTGATATTAACATAACACTCTGTGCTAGGCACTGTGCTAAGTGCTTTACAATTATTATCTCATTTGATCCTCACAATAAGCCCAAGAAATGGGTGCTATTATTATACTTACTTTTCAGAGAAGAAAAGTAAGGCAAAGCAAGGTTAAATGACTTGCCCAGGATCACAAAGCTAATGTCTGGGTACATACTTGAACTCAGGTCTTCCAGACTCCAGGTCCAGAATTCTATCCACTGTGCCATCCAGCTCTACTCTACATAATTTCCAAAGTCCTGAACCTGTGATTCTTCCTACTCCATTAAGTCTAGTGGCTTCCTATTTTCTTTGCAATTAAAAGTAAACTTTCTGGCTGATTTCAGAGAATCTCTTCTTCCAAGATACACTTCAAGTATCCTGTTCAATAGTAAGGAAGTCTTTCCTGATCCTCCTTTAAATGATAGTGCCATCCTTTCCTACTACTTTGCACTTAACAACCTTATATTTATTTTGTATTTATTCTGTATATTCTTACTTATGTTATCTCTCTTTATAAAATGTAAACTCTTGAGAGTATTTGTATCATTCAACACTTAGCACAGTGCCTGGTACATGAGGAGGTGCATGGTAAATGCTTGCTGATGGACTGTTGAATAATTAATACAATGCCGGATTTGCATTGTAAGTTTCATATGCATACCCATCATGTACTACTGAAACTGATTTTTTTTTTTTAAATTGAAACGTACGACTTTTTTATTAAACATTCTCCCTTGTTTATCTTCCATAAACTGTGAGTTCTCTGAAGTAGAAGAGGAAGAGGGTTCCCAGGGAGAGGTGAATGGCTTAGATCTGCTCAGTCCCTCCAGGTTTAATGAGGACTAAGAAAGGGAGACAGGTAGGAGAGGGTGGTGACTTGCTTCTCTAGGTCCACAAACTGGAAGTTCAAGAATGGATTAGGGGAAGCAGCAAGAGAAAAAGGTGATGGGGTCGTTACTTACCGAGGGCATCAGGAGGATCCCTAGGGGCCACAATACCCTCCTGATGAATGAGCCAGAGGAGGGAGAAAAGCAGAGACCAAAGCTCCGAGACCTGGAAGAAGAGACTCCGTCAGAGGGACGCCTGGGGGTACTGCCCCCCGCCCTGCCCATCCCCTTAGCGCGGGCGGACCCTAAGCCCTCTCAGCCCCGCCTCCTCTCACCGCCTCGGGGAGGTCGAATTTAGCCTTGCGGAAGATCTCGGGACTGGGTCCTCCCCGCAACGCTCGGCTCAACGCCGAGATAGCTTTAGGTAGGGCTCCGGGGCCCAAGTCTGCCCGCGGGCGCCGGCCCAGCCGCCCCATCCAGACTCACCAAGTTGCCCGCCGTTTCTTCCGCAATCACCGCACCCAATCAGAGCGTCCCTCTTTCTTTCCCCCAATCAGCAGCCCTAGGAGAAAACTTTGTCCCCGCCCCTGACTCTGCGAACCAATCATAGCCACAGATTCTCCGATGGGAGGTGCTGACAACTACCTTAGGAGTTGGTTTGGAAACGTTTTGGAGAAAGGTCTTGCAAGGAAGCTGCAGCAAAGGTCTCTGGGTGTCTGTTAGGCTGGACCGACCATGAGCTGCCCTGGCTCAGCACTGTGGTCAAACACCATGCAGTCTTCCCAAGTTTTTAGAGTTCTGCTCAAACCAATTTCATTGTATTTCACTACTGGTGGCACTAGATGGCGCAGTGGACAAAGTGTCAGGACCTCAGACACAATAACATGTATGACCCTAGGAAAAATCACTTAAACTGCCTAATAGAGATGATAATAATAGCACCTACCTCGCAATAGTGCTGTCGAAGTTAAATGAGATAGTAACTGTAAAGCACTTAGCACAGTGCCTGGCACTATAAGTGCTAAATAAATGTGAGATGTAGATATAGATTTATGCAATATTGTTAAGACGGTTGAATAATTAATAAAATATATTATATATCACATAAATTTATAAAATATATTATACATTATGTACACATATACATATATATGTAAAATACCTGTTTAACCCTTGCTGTCTCCCATATTAGAATGTAAGTCGCTTCACCGTAGATACTGTATCATTCTTTGCACTTGTTTCCTGGCCGACTCTAAGTCGTCCTAATGAATGTCAGGCCACTGGACTCAGATGGTTGTGGAGGAGAAAGTGAGGCTGATGACCTTGCACAGTTCTCCCTCACTCAAATCCAAGTCAATTGCAAGTCATGTCATCATTCCCTGATGTCATGGTCCTCTTCAAGAACAAAGGATAAACACAACCTGTAAATAGTCTCCTCTCTCTCACCCTCTCCTTCTTCATCTCCCTTTCTCTCTCCCTCTCTTCACCTGAGGGTGCTCTGCCCAAAAGAAGATACATTTTGTTGGCTGAAAGCTGCTTCATTAATTTGGGGTTTATTGGATAGATTTCTTTCTCAAAGACCAAGCCTTAAACCCAATTTAAACTAATAGGTCCTTGCCCTCCCAGCACAGAGTGAAAGTAAATAGTAACTGTTTCTCTTTTGGCCATCAGCCCTGGGGATCTTCCCCTTCCAGTTTGATGGTTTTTGTTTTTGTTTTTTGATTCAAAGGGCCATCTCTGTCCCTTGACTCACTTCTTAAAGAGGCCTATTCACTGAATGGACCTTACCTTACTCAAAGTGATAACCTGAAAAGACCTTAACCTAAAAGGGCCAGGGGTCTCCCATTGCATCCTGGGCAATCTTCAGTGGTCCTACTGACTATCCGACCACTGGATCCATATGGCTCTGGAGGAGAAAATGAGGCTGGTGACCTTGCACAGCCCTCTCTCACTCAAATCCAAGTCAACTGCAAGTCATGTCATCATTTCCTGATGTCATGATCCTCTTCGATAACAAAGGAAAACACAACTACAAAAACAATAACTAGTTGCTAGCACATAATTGGTGTGTAACACTTATTGATTGAATGATTGATTTATTCAAGCCAATTCAATTTGATATACACTTGTCCATCACTCCTTGGGGAAAAAAATACTTTCTCCTCAAGGAACTTATAATCTACTAGTGGAGGTCAGTTGGAAGAAAACATGTACATATGAGATAGTTCCCAGAGATCCAGGCAAAATCCCTTGAGAAATTTTTGTTTTGTTTCTCCACAAGAGAATTTTTTTAATTATTAATATTAATTCATTTTTAACATTCTTTTTTTCAGTTCCAAATTCTCTTCCTCCCTCCAGACTCTCCTTCACCCATTGAGAGGCAAGTAATATAATAATCATTATACATGTGAAGTCAGGCAAAATATATTTCCATATTAGTCATGTTGCAAAAAAAAATGTAAAGAAACAAATATAACATGGTAAAAGTATGCTTCAACCTATGCTCAAAGTTCATCAATTCTCTTTCTAAAGGTAGAGAACACTTTGTATTATGAGACCTTGGGAATTGTCACAGAACATTGTATTGACCAGAGTAGCTAAATCTTTCACAGTTGATCATCAATAAAATATTACTGTTACAAAAGCAAATATATTGCTGTTTATCATGTATAATGTTCTCCTGGTTCTGCTCATTTCACTTTGCATCAGTTCATATAAGTCTTTCCAGGTTTTTTGGGGGGAAACCATGCCTTTCATTATTTCTTATAACACACATTTCTTATTCCATCAAAATCATATACCACAGTTTGTTAGGCCATCTCCAATTGATGGGCATCCCCTCAATTTCCAATTCATTGCCACCATATAAAGAGCTGCTATGAATATTTTTGTGTTATGTATTTCTTTTTTCTCTGATTTCTTCATAATAAATACTTTGTAATGAAATCGTTGGATCAAAGAGTGTGCACAGTTTTATAGCCCTTTGGGCATAGTTCCAAATTGTTTTCCAGCATGATTGGATCAGTTCATAATTCCACCAAAAGTACACTAGTGAATTTATTTCTCCACATCCTGTCCAGCATTTGTCCTTTTTGCCCTCCTCTTCTATAATGTTAGCCAATGTGATAGGGGTGAGGTGGTACCTCAGAGTTGTTTTAATTTGCATTTTTCTAATTAATGGTGATTTAGAAAATTTTTATATAACTATTGATAGTTCGATTTCTTCTTCTGAAAACTGCCTGTTTATATCCTTTGAATATTTGTCATTTGAAAGTTGGCAAAAAAAAAGTGACTTGTATTTCAGAAATGAGACATTTATAAGAGAAACTGATTGTCAATTTTTCCCCAGTTATCTGCTTTCAGATTCTTTGTTCACTGAGTAAACTCAGAGAATTTCTTCTTCCAATGTCAATGAAGTCAGATGGGGCTGACTTAAGTGCATTCTTTCCTTTTGTTTAAGGATGAGACACTTAACCAAGACACTATCTTGAATAATAAGACTTTTTCTATATCTTAATATTTTGTGGATATATACTATGTTATGACATGTTATTTTAATAGTAAAGGAAACAGATATTCTGGGTCATAATTTCAATTGACACATTGTCAACTCTCTTATCTTATTGTATTTACCTCCTAGTCAATTAAGAAAATTCCTTTCTCATAAAGTGGCTAAATATGTATGGAAATCATAAATTTCAGTGACATAGAGACCCTGAACTGGGATTTGTTCTAAAACATATTTAAACTTGGTCACTCTTGTATCAGAACTTACATTTTGACTCCTCATATGTACAAGTTCACTAGCTTCGGCTAGCTTTAAGGGAATAAATGATATGGATTTACATATCACCTAGCCTGTTTGCCTCTTTAACCAAACTTTCAGGTAGACAGTAACCATTTTGACATTATCTTAGTATTCAATGTGGGATGTTGGTCTATGCCTAATTTCTGTCAGACTGCTTTCCAGTTGTCTTGGAAGTTTTTATCAAATAGTAAGTTCTTGCCACCTCCCAAAAAATAAAAATTTGAATCTTTGTGTTTATCAAACATTAGGTTACTGTAATCATTTACTTCTGTATATTTTATGTCCAATATATTCCACTCCAATGTCACAGACCTCTCCTGAAATCTCTCAAGTTGTCTTAGGCTGGAAAAAAATGTCTTACCTCTGCAATTTGTTTGACTACGTCTCCCCAGAATTCAATTTGAGATGTTATTTTAAAGTTGTTTGGGGGGAATGTTGAGAGAGATTGGCTATAGTATTTCCTCTATACCATCTAGGCTCAACATATGCTGTGAGATTTTAAAGTGAACTCAAGTCAGTTTTGACTTTAAGTTTTAACAATTTGGGGGCAAGTGAAGATGATGGTGAGCCAGGACATTGCATAAGCAGGGCACAGAGATGACCAAGGTGGAATTCAACTTCACTAATCAAGGCCAAGTGGGTCATGTCTGGGGCTAAGGCAAAAGGTAGTTCTGATGATACTAAACTTTCCAATTTTTTTGAGGGAACTCATTGGGTTGATAATATTCTGACTTTTTCCTTTTTTTCTTACTTTCTTCCACCAGAAAAATCATATGTTGAAAAAAAAATCAAAATTTTCCTGTTCTTCAGAGTTACACTGATCATTTCTCTTCAAATGGTTTTGAATTTACCAGCAGTATAAAGTTATTGATTATAACTGCCCTTTATTTGTGAATGGAAAGGTATAAAAAAGAGAGAATAGTGACTGAAAAATATGAGAGAAATCAAAGTTCAAACCTTTGTGATTCTATCCTGATTGGGGGTACCTATGCTATAAAGGAGAATCTTAAGGAATGTGTATTTTATAACTTTTCCAAACCAGAGCAAAAGATGAATTTAAGATTTTCCCCTGGCAAAATTCTGAGTCATGAGTAAGCAGATTTAAGCGGTAGAAGGGGGCTGGATTAGTAAATACAGAAGATATTTCCCTCAGATTTAGGCACTTCAGCCAAGTCTACTTACAGAGCCTGAGCCTGAGTCAGGAGCATATAGTGAAGGTATTGTCTAAGACAGAGCCATCCCTCTCCTTCACTAAAATGAAGAGTTGGGGAAGTGTGGCTCAGCAAGATGAAGGTGGAGGCCAGCTGAGGCTGTAGTACCCACCAGCTGAGAGGGAGTAACTATTTTTTCTCTAACCATCTCCAACCCCCATTGATTACTGCTGCTTAAGGATTTAATATAAATGTTAAATGTGTCCTTGGCTATCCAGTGTCAAAAAAAAATCTGTTATAGTTCCCAGAGAATCCATAGCAGGCCACAGTGCTTTTTCAAAGGTGACCTTATTCTTTCATAGGCACTCCCAAAGATAACAGTCTTTTATGAGAGCACATATCCATCTCTATTCCAGAACTAGGCAGTCATGATAGTCACTTTTTCCAAACATATAATAATCTTCAATTGTTCAGAGGTCCCTTGGCTCATACCTGTCTTGATGCTTATAAGGTTGCTATTGTAACAGCCACTTATATTGTAGAAAATCTAGGGTAAAAAATATTAAATCCTGATGAGTTCCCCAATTATAGCCCTTATGTTAGAAGCTACTTTTTGACAGGAAGCGACTGGATTATTTTGAAGACATCTTATTTCTTACTGACTTGGCTGCAAAGGTGTGCTGGAGTCAGTTCAAAGTGGCTCAGTTGAGCTGATTGTTAAATTTCCAGTGTGAGCATTTGTACCTCAGAAATAGGCAAATGATCACTTCTGCTTCCGGAAGCCAAGTTAGTGAAATAAAAAGTAAGCTGCTCTTACTGTCCCTTATTCACCTCTGAAAGTCCAGAAAATATTACCTCAGGAAAAATCCTAGAACAACTGAGCCAGCAGAAAGATGGGATGCAGCAGTCTTGAAGTCCAGGAAGCATGGGGGATTAACAAGAAAGGCTAGGGTGGAACCAAGATGGTGGAGTAGAAGGATAGAACTGCTGTAGCACTCCCCCCCACAGCCCATAAAATACCTGTAAAAAACGTCTCTAAATAAATTCTAGAGCATCAGAAGCGACAAAATGACAGAGTGAAAGAGATACAAGTACCTAGACTATACCCTCCACTTGACAAAGGACTCAAAAGTCAAGTAACTGGCTGGAAAAATGTCCAAAAAAGGGAAAAAGAATAAGACTATAGAAGGTTACTTTCTTGGTGAAAAGGTATTTTCTTCCATCCTTTCAGATGAGGAAGAACAAAGTATACCATCAGAGGAAAACATCAAAGTCACGGCTTCTATACCCAAACCCTCCAAAAAATATATGCAATTGTGTCAGGCCATGGAAGAGCTCAAAAAGGATTTTGAAAATCAAGTAAGGGAGGTGGAGGAAAGATAAGAAGAGAAAGGAGAACAATGCAAAAAAATCATGAAAAACGAGTCAACAACTTGCTAAAGGAGACCCAAAGAAATGCTGAAGAAAATAACACCTTTAAAAATAGACTAACCCAAATGGCAAAAGAGGTCCAAAAAGCCAATGAAGAGAAGAATGCTTTAAAAAGCAGAGTTGCCCAAATGGAAGAAGAAGTTCAAAAGTTCACTGAGGAAAATAGTTCTTTAAAAATTAGAATAGAGCAGATGGAAGCTAATGACTTTATGAGAAACCAAGAAATTATGAAAATGAAACCAAAAACATGAAAAAATAGAAGACAATGTGAAATATCTCATTGGAAAAACAACTGACCTGGAAAATAGATCCAGCAGAGATAATTTTTAAAATTATTGGATTACCTGAAAACCATGATCAAAAAAAGAGCCTCAACATCATCTTCTAAGAAATTATCAAGGAAAACTGCCCTGATATTCTAGAACCAGCGGGTAAAATAGAAATGGAAAGAATTCACTGATCACCTCCTGAAAAAGATCTCAAAAGGAAAACTCCTAGTAATATTGTAGCCAAATTCCAGAGTTCCCAGGTAAAGGAGAAAATATTACAAGCAGCCAGAAAGAAACATTTCAAGTGTTGTGGAAATACAATCAAGAAAACACAGGATTTAGCTTTTACACTAAGAAATCGAAAGCTTGGAATATGATATTCCAAAGTTCAAAGGCAATAGGATTGAAATCAAGAATCACCTACCCAGAAAAACTGAGGGGAAAAAATGGAATTTCAATGAAATAGAGGACTTCCGAGCATTCTTATTGAAAAGACCAGAGTTGAATAGAAAATTTGATTTTCAAATACAAAAATCAAGAGAAACATGCAAAAGTAAACAGGAAAGAGAAGCCTTAAGGAACTCATTAAAGTTGAACTGTTTACATTCCTACATGGAAAAAT
The DNA here is from genome assembly GCF_028372415.1 of Notamacropus eugenii. NCBI lineage: Eukaryota > Metazoa > Chordata > Mammalia > Diprotodontia > Macropodidae > Notamacropus > Notamacropus eugenii. The sequence continues at coordinate 323,777,842 of NC_092872.1, forward strand.
GTTATTTGTAACTCATGAGGCCTTTTTTAGTATTAGGCTAGTTAAGAGGAATGTGTGTGTGTGTGTGTGTGTATGTGTATGTACGTATGTATGTGTGTGTGTGTGTGTATACATAGACAAAGGGCACAGGGTGAGCTGAATGTGAAGGGAGAATACCCCCCCAAAAAATGTACTGTTGAATGTAATGTACTAGGACTAAGAGAAAGGGAGAGGTAGAATGTAGCAAATCATCTCACACAAAAGAGGGAAGAAAGAGTTTTTACAATGGAAGGGAAGAGGGGGGATATGAAAAGAAATAATTGAGCCTTACTGTCCTGGGATTTGGCTTAAGGAGGGACTAACATGCACTCAATTGAATAAGGAAATCTATTTTATCCTGCAGGAAGGCAAGAGGGAAGGAGATAGGAAAGGGAAGATAATAGAAGGGGCAGCAAATTGGGAACAGGGATAATAAGAAGCAAACACCATTGTGGGAGGACAGGTCAAGGAACAAAATGGAATAAATGAAGGGCAGGATAGGACAGAGGGAAATGTGACTAGTCTTTCACAACATAACTATTATGGAAGTGCTTTGCATTGTTACACGTGTATAACCTAAATTGAATTGCTTGCTTTCTCATTGAGGGTGGGTGGGAAGGGAAGGAGAAAATATGGAATTCAAAGCTTTAAGAATGAATGTTAAAAATTATTTTAGCATGCAACTGGACATTAAGCTATATAGGCAATGGAGTTTAGAAATCTATTTTGCCCTACACGAAAATAGAGGGGAAGGGGGATGGAAGAAGGGTGGGTAATAGAAGGGAGGACAGACTGGAGGAAGGGATGGATGGGATGCATGCTGTCCTGGGGTGGAAGGTGGGGAGAGATGGGTAGAAAATTTTGAATTCAAATTCTTGTAGAAGTCAATGTTAAGAACTGAAAAATAAATAAATTATATATTTTTTTAAAAGAAAAAAACTGAGTATGAAAAAGGACAAAAAAGACAGGGATTTAACAGAAACAGATAAGATTAAGAAGAGATGATAAGGATATACAGAAAACTGTATAAGAAAGATTTAACATCACTAATAATCATGGTGACTTATCTAGAGCCTGACATTCTGGAGAATGAAGTTAAATGAGACTTAATGAGACTTAAGTCAAATGAGAAGTCAAAGCACTCACTGCTAACAATAAAGCTAGTGGAGGTGATGGAATTCCAGCTTGGCCATTTAAAACCCTAAAAGATGATTTAGTTAGAAGTGCTGCACTCATTATACCAGCAAATTTAGAAAACACAACACTGGTCAATGATTGGAAAAAATCAACTAATTTGGGGCAATGCCAAGAAATGTTTCAAATAATTGTGCTCATTTCACACACCACCAAGGTCATGTTTAAGATTTCTCAAGCCAGACTTCAGAAAAATGTGAACTGAGAATTATCAGAAGAGCAGGCTAGTTTTCAAAGAGGCAGAGGAACTAGAGATCAAATTGCCAATATTTGATGGATTATGGAGAAAGCAAGTGAGTACCAGTAAAACATCGACTTCTGTTTCACTGACTATATTAAAGCCTTTGACTGTGTGGATCACAACAAAATGTGATAATTCCCAAAGAGACAGGAGGACCAAATCATTTTGCTTTTCTCCTGAGGACCCTGCATCTAGGCCAGGAAGCAACAGTTAAAACTGAACATGGAATGACTGATTGGTTTAAGATTGGAAAAGGGGTATAACAAAGCTGTATATTGTCACCTTTTTTCTTTAACTTATATGCAGAGTTCATGATGCAAACTGCCAGGCTAGAATGAATCAAAAGTCAGAATTAAGGTTGTTAGGAGAAATACCATCCATCTCAAATATGCAGATATAGCACTCTGATGAAAGAAAGTGAATGCAGTTTCAGAACTCCCAATGTAAAGAGAATGCCGGGAGGGACAGTCATCCTGTCCTGCAGCTCCCTCACAGGAGTGAGAGGGAGGGAGGGAGAAAAAAATGGAAACTCAAAATATTTGTTAAATGAATGTTGAAAACTATCTTTACATGTAATTGGAGAAAATAAAATATTATTTACAAAAAAAAACAAAACAAGAAAGGCCCCTCTTGCTCTGAGCAAGGGGGAGTAGTACAGGACAGGAAGCATCCCAGCAAGCCAACAGTAAGCCTTAGTAAACCAGGAAGATCCTGATTTCCAAGGTGGTGGAGCAAGCAAGCACCAACACCAGGACTCCCTCCCCTTCCCAAGTGCCTCAGCATAGGCTAGGGAATCAGTAGACATCAGCTCAGAAAACCACCATGTGTGCTGGCGTCCTCCAGTAGCCAACTCCCCAGTGTTTCAGCACAACTCCAGGAAGCAGAACTACAAGTTGGCAGACATCCTCCAGCAACTAAACATTTTAGTGCTTTAAAGAAGCTCAGGTGAGCAGGTGTTCCCCAGGGCTAGATCAAATTTTCTGTTGAGCTCTGGTCTTTTCATCAGAAAGATTTGGAAGTCCCCTATCTCATTGAATGTTCATCTCCTCCTCTGAAAGATTATGCTTCTCTGTAATTTAAGCTCCTTTGCCTTATGGAATATTGTATTCTACACCCTCCAATCTTTTAATGTAGAAACTGCAAAGTTCTGCATATTCCCAACTGTGGTTCATGATATTTAAACTGTTTCTCTCTGGTTGCTTGTAGTATTTTCTCTTTGACCTGGTGTAAGACACATAACATTAGCACACCGGAGGGCTGCTAGCACAGGTTCAAATACAAGACTCAAGAGAGGCATAAAAAAGTAAAAAGGAAAGAAAAAACAACGTTATTAATAAGGACACACTTTACATCACTACAAGGAAAGATGACACATATTATTGCAACATTTAATTATTATTATTAATTATATTATTACATTATATGTATTAGACAGAGGTGTAATGTTAATAGAATAGGAAGATGTTCCCCTCTCATTAATAGGCCTAATACATGGTGCCTGTGATAACATGGAACTTGGGTCACAGGGAGCCCAGACTGGGGGGAACTTGCCCAAGAAAGAGAGAGAAAGAACACAAGCAGAGACAGAGAGCAGGCAGAGCAGAGAGAGAGAAGCAAGTTGTGAGTGGGCAGAGGGAAGAATTTGTCTCAGGGAGTTTCATTTTGGGGAGGCCTGACAGAAAGAAGGTTTAAGATGCTGTCACTCCCTGGATTAGTGATAAATACCCTGTTAAATCTTACCTCCTGGTATTCTAGTGATGTCCCAAATAAATATTTTGGTTTTGCCTTTGAAGAAGAAAATTTATTACATGTTGCGAATTTACCCTAAAAATACACATGTATATTCATAGAAGCTGCTATGGGTAGCACATTGGCATTACAAGAGAGCATGAGTATAAGCTGACTTTGATGTGATCATAAAGAAATATTTAATTAAGTGGTGAAAAGGGATTGTAATGGAAGAAAAGGAAAGAAGGAATGACAAGGGGAAATTATATCACAAGAAAAGACAAAAAACCTGTTACAGTAGAGGAAAAGAAGGGAGGGAGATTAGTATTATTTGTGTTTTTTTCTCTTAAAAGGAGATTTATTCATTGCATTTCAATTAATGCAATTTGTAGTCCATGCAGCAGAGGAGATGAGCACTATTAATAATTTGTTTCTTGGCAGAAAAAATGGGAGTTTGGCAGATGGAAGGAGGGAGGGAAGAGGAGAGAAGCCCCAGTTTCCTTGGGACAAAGGGAGTCCAGAAGAAATGAAACACTGTGCGAGGAGGCAAATTCATCTTTGAACGAGACTGTTTCTGCAGCTTCCAGAGGCAGATGCTTTGCTCTGGACAGGGGCAGGGGAGAACCAACTAATCAATCACCCAGTGACATAGGGCAGTGGCTGCACTCACCAAAAGTGGCAAGGGTAAGGCAGCTATTGTGGGAACTACTCCCACACCTGGAAAGCTGCTCTTGGGAAGAAGAGGCATGAGGAAGGCAGACTTTTGTAGCCACACCTCACGAAAATGCTATAGATATGTTATCACTGAATATTTCCCATTTCAATAGCATTGGACATACAGCTCAGCATACTAAAATACTGATTCCTTTAAAAAAACAAAAAAACAGAAAATGGCAAAAGGGAAATGAAAGAATATTGCATCTTTCAGTGGGTGATTTCCTAGCCCACAGCATGGGCTATGTGTATCAATGTCTTTGCCCACAGGAGGCTCTGGGGGTGGTGGAATACTCAAGCCAGTTCACAGTGGTAGAAATGGGGTGGAAAAGAGAGGGAGGGAAATATAGTTAAAAAGTACACAAAGAGAACAAAAGAAAATCTACAAGGAAGCAAAGAAAAGCTGGGCAATTTTGAAAACAATATATAGTACTTATTATATAGGTTTTCTTGAAATGGAAATTTATTGCTTTGTATTAAATCTTATGTTCTACTATGTACATGACAATGTTTTTTTTTTTCTAATTTTGGATTTAAGTTTAAAATAAATTTTAAAAAGAACTATTGGACTACATGAAAGCTATGATAAAAAAAGAGCCTAGATATCATCTTTCAATAAATTATGAAGGAAAACTGCCCTGATATTCTAGATCAAGAGGATAAAAAGAGAATTTGAAAGAATCCATCCATCACCTCCCCTAAAGAGATCCCAAAATAAAAACTCACGGGTATACTATAGCCAAATTCCAGAGCTCCCAAGGTCAAGGAGAAGATATTGCAAACCATCCCCCCAAAAAAATATTTCAAATATTGTGGATAACAGTCAGGATAACATAAGATTTAGCAGTTTCTACTTTAAAGGATTAAAGGGTTTGAAATATGATATTCCAGAGGGAGGAAGATCTAGGACTACAACCAAGAATCACCTAATCAGCGAAACTGAGTATAATCCTTCAGGGGGGAAAATGAATATTCAATGAAATAGAGGACTTTCAAGCATTCCTGATGAAAAGAATAAAATAAAATGAAAGCTAAATAGAAAATCTGACTTTCAAATACAAGATTCAAGAGAAGCCTAAAAAGGTAAACAGGAAAGAGAAATCATAAAAGATTCAATAAAGTTAAACTTTACATTCTTACATAGAAAATGATACTTGTAATTCCCAAACCTTTCAAAGAATCACAGAATCATGGAATTTTAGAATTAGAAGGGACCTAGGGCTCCATATCAGTCTTTAGAAAGAATCTACACTTTGACATGCCTAACAAGTACTCATCCTGCCTTTGCTTAAAGACATACAGACTTCATAAAACAGCTTTATATTCCATTTTGGGATACCTCTAATTGTTAGTGGTCTTTCCTTACATCAAAACTAAATTTACTTCTTTATAAGTTTTACTCATTACACCTATCTCTGCTCTCTGGGACCAAACAGAAGAAATCTAATCTCTCTTCAGCTCAACATGATATCCTGTCAAAAACTGAAGACAACTATAACAATTTTCCTGAGCCTTTTAGGCTAACCATCTCCAGTTCTTTCAACCGATCCTTGATTGGCACAGATTATTAATAGGTATGTATTTGTTATACTAAGTGTCTCAAGGAAGATTGTTTCATATATAATATCTGTGTGTGTTTGTGTGTGTATATGTGTGTGCAAGCATACACATTTTGTATCCTTTATTAGAATGTAAGCTTCTTAAAGACTAAAAATTTTTTACTTTTTTCTTACTATCTCTACCACATACCCTAGGGTACTTCACAACTGTGCTTAAGACAATGTCATAGATTTAAATCCTTTCATCTTTGGTTCCTCTCCTCTAGATACCCTCCAGTTTATCAGTGTTCCTTCTTGAATTTTGCCTCTCTTGAGTTTCTGGGTTTCTCTACTGCCATTTTCTTCCTATATTGTATCTATTCTTAATAGTATCTAGCCTAGTGATTGTGCCTCAGCAGCTTTCTTCTTCCTGCTTCCTTTGCCTTTTTTCCCCTGAAGCTTCTACTCCCTGTGTTTTTCCCCTTCTCTTGCACCAAATTCCTCCCTATTGGCACAGCTGAATAGAGAACAATAACCTGAGTCACACTTAACACCTGCTCTGATCCAGACCATCATTTTTAGGGCTGGAAAAAAAGAAGAGGAAGAGTCCAAGGTTGTCAGCTTTCTAGAAGAACTTCTAGATCTTGGCAGCCAGTCCTTGTTAGGAAATCCATGCTCTGTAAATTGTATATCACCGTGTTCCTATCTGTTTCTCCAGTTTAACTGGAAAAAAATCAAAGGTCACTAAACTCAATTTGCTCACAGTTAGCAGACCAGAAAAGGAGTATGTATACATTTTTAAAGTAAAAAAAGGTAATCAAGAATAAACAAATAGTCAAAGAATAGGAAAATGCTTTTGAAACACATGATCTGGGGATAAAGAGTTTTTCCCCCCACAAAAGATACTCTCCTTCAAAATTCATGGAGAAGGCATACCAGATGTTTCTTTTATGATCAGAGCATTAATTTAGCATTTGAATCTGTCTCAGAGTATATTTGGAGGTTCTCAGTTCCCTCAGTTCACTTATCATTACCAATAAAGGCTTCCAAACTGCCTCTCCCTTCCAGCATTGAATGAAATCATAACTGATCTTTAACTAACTTCCCTTCTTCTCCTAAAAGACAGTCATGTCATCTTTGGTGCAAGCAAATAGCTGATTTACCTTCACTCATGCTAACTAGTAGACAGAAACACTTTTCAATGCATTTGTAATGGGATTTGGCAGGGCTTAGCTTTGAACATCTCTATATCATCTAAAATAGAGGCCCTCTGCTTCTGGGAGAAAACATTCTGTATTTCCTCTATCACATAGGTAGGAGTAGCCTCTTTTCATTGTCTGTGTAGCCAGAAAAGACTATCTTTAAAGCTCAAACTCCTTTTCCTTCAGCATTCAGAGAAAGTAAAGATTCAGTTTTGTCATGGGTGCCATAAACTGATTTGATGAGGGGAGAAAGGCTACCTTCTTCTTATTTTCCCTTTTATTCCATGGCTCCAAGAAATGAAATTGGGATGTTGTTTTGTTCTGTTTGGTTTGTCCTTTTTCATTTATAAATACAGTCAGTAGAATCTCCAATGAATCTGGAAGCTCAAGCCATAGTAACTTTAGAGGCAGGACACTAGGCTAGATATTGCTGCCAGTCGCAGGGGGAAAGCCTTAGGAAAGCAGAATGCCTGGGTCTCAAGGCCAAGAAGGGCTTTGGATTTAGAGTTTAGTGGAACTCAGCTAAACTGTGAACCTAATCCTCTCCTCTTCTCAAGATTATGAGGTGTGTATAGGTGATGAAGGGTGAGAGTGAAAATTATGCCCCCAGGTGGTGCAAATAGGTATAGGCGTAATGTTGATATAGTCAGTTCTGCTATAATGTAATATATGCTTTCCCCAAAAGCAGCATACTATGCAAAATTGCATAATATAAACCACAACCTTTTTGGAAAAATAGTTTTAAAGGCACCACCTTAAAAAAACATCATCAATGACACATTAAAAAAAAGGATAGGGGAGTGGAGCCAAGATGGAAGAGTAAAGCAGGGACTTTCTTTCTCCCCCCAAAACCCTCCAAATACCTGTAAAAAATGACTCTAAACAAATTGTAGAACTGCAGAACCCACAAGATGCCAGAGTGAAACAAATCTCCAGCCCTAGACAATGAGGAGGATTGACAGGAGGTGTGTATCACACTGGGCTAGAAGCAAAGTGGAGAGGAGTACAGTCCAGTGTGGGCCATGCTGGCATAGACAGGGTCAGAGCGGGCCTCAAGGGACTGAACTGCTGGCAGATGTGGCAGTTTCCAGACTTCTCAACCCACAAATGCCTAAGACATCATAGAAGGTCCGTAGGAGAATTCTGTGGGACCTGATCTGGCTGGGGTCCAGTTCCAGGGAAGAGGAAGGAGGGGTGCTGGTGCCAGCAGCACCTAGAGCAACTGCTTCTGGAGCTCTGAGCCTACAGACTGTGAGGGATTGTGTGGCTGATACCTGAAGCCTGGGACAATATACCCACCTCCACCTCCACCTCTACTGGAAGTAGAGTCCTACCTGGACAAAGATTTAGACAGTCAAGTATTTGGTTGGGATCATGAGGAAACAGTATTAAAAAATTCAGACTATAGAATCTTATTTTGTTGACGAAGAAGATCAAAACATACAACAGAAGAAAACGAAGTCAAAGCTCCTATATCAAAAGCCTCCAAGAAAATATGAATTGATTTTAGGACATGGAAGAGCTCAAAAAGGATTTTGAAAATCAAGTAAAAGAAGTAGAGGAAAAAGTAGAGGAAGAGAAATGATAGTTATGCAAGAAAATCATGAAAAACAAGTCAAAAGCTTGTTAAAATGGAGACACAAAAAAAACTGAAGAAAATAACACTTTAAAAAATAGACTAACCCAAATGGTAAAAGGTCCAAAAAGCCAATGAGAAGAAGAATCTCTTAAAAAACAGGGTTGATTAAATGGAAAAGAAGGTCCAAAAGCTCACTGAAAAAAATAACTCCTTAAAAATTAGAATGGAGCAAATGGAAGCTAATGACTATGAGAAATTAAGAAATTATAAGACAGAACCGAAAGAATGAAAAAAATGGAAGACAATATGAAATATCTCATTGGAACAACAACTGACCTGGAAAATAGATCCAAAAAAGACAAATTAAGCAATTAAAAATTATTGTACTACCTGAAAACCATGATTAAAAAAGAGCCTAGACAACATCTTTCAGGAGATTATCAAGGAAAACTGCCAGAATAGAAATTGAAAATAGAAATTGAAAGAATCCACCAATCACCTCTTGAAAGAGATCACAAAAGGAAATCTCCTAGGAATATTGCAGCCAAATTTCAGAGCTCCCAGGTCAAGGAGAAAATATTGTAAGCAGCCAGAAAGAACCAATTCAAATATTGTGGAAATACAATCAGGACGACATAAGATCTAGCAGCTTCTAGGGCTTGGAATATGATATTCCAGAAGTCAGAGGATCTAGGATTAAAACGAAGAATGACCAACCCAACAAAATTGAGTATAATACTTCAGGGGAAAAATGAAATTTCAGTGATATGGAGGACTTTAAAGCATTCTTGCTGAAAAGACCAGAGCTGAACAGAAAATTTGTCTTTCAGATACAAGAATCAAGAGAAGCATGAAAAGGTAAACAGGAAAGAGAAATCAGGAGGGACTTATTAAAGTCTAATTGTTTACATTCCTACATGGAAAGATGATATTTGTAACACATGAGACCTTGCTTAGCATTAGGGTAGTTGGAGGAAATAGATGGATGGATGGATAGATAGATAGATAGATAGATAGATAGATAGATAGATAGATAGATAGATAGATAGATAGATAGATAGATAGCACAGAGTGAGTTGAATATGAAGGGATGATATCTAAAAAATAAAATTAAGGGGTGAGAGAAATATATTAGGAGAAGGAGAAAAGGAAAGATAGAATGAGGTAAATTGTCTCACATAAAAGAGGTAAGAAAAAGGTTTCACAGTGGAGGGAAAGGGGGGGAGGTGAGAGGGAATGAGTGAACCTTACTCTCATCGGATTTGGCTTAAAGAGGGAATAGCATATACACTCAATTGCATATCTTACCCAATAGGAAAGTAAAGGGGAAGGGGCTGAAGGTAGGGGAGAATGATAGAAGAGAGGGCAGATTGGAAAGGGGGTAGTTAGAAGTCATAATATTTTTGAAAAGGGACAGGGTCAAGGTTGAAAATAGAATAAAATGGGGGCAGAATAGGATGGAAGGAAATATAGTTTTTCTTTCACAACATGACTATTATGGAAGTGTTTTGCATGACTGTACATGTATAACTTACATTGAATTGCTTGCCTTCTCGATGAGGGTGGGTAGGGAGGGAAGAAGAGAATTTGGAACTCAAAGTTTCAAAACCAAATGTTAAAAATTGTTTTCACATGCAACTGGGAAATAAGATAAATAGGCAAGGGGATATAGAAATCTATCTTGCCCTACAAGAAAGTAAGGGGGAAGGGGATAAAGGGGGGGTGGTGATAAAAGGGAGTGCAAACTGGGGGAAGAGATAATCAGAATACATGCTATATTGGGGTGGGGAGGAGGGGAGATATGGGGAGAAAATCCGGAACTCAAAACCTTGTGAAAATGAATGTTGAAAACGAAAAATAAATAAATTTTTTAAAAAAGGAAAGAATCTAATAAAATAATACGGTTTTATGCATATTAAGTGGTTAAGAAATACATAAGTACATTTTGTGAGGAGACGGAGAAGGGGACGAAGAAGTAGTAGTAACGATTGAAGAGGCTCCTGGAGCAGTAGTCTGTTTCTTTACCGCTGTCGGATCGGGGAGGCAAAGATTCAGAATCCAACCTTTTCTCCCTCTCCCCACTGGTGAGATTTTTTTGATCTTCAGCTACACTTCTGGTTGTTTGACCCTTGCCATCAAACACCATGGCCAGCAATGTCACCAACAAGACTGACCTCCGTTCCATGAACCCTCGTGTCTTCATTGGGAATCTCAGCATTCTGGTTGTTAAGAAGACTGAAATTAAGGCCATCTTCTCCAAGTATGCCAAGAACGTGGACTGCTCTGTTCATAAGGGTTTTGCCTTTGTTCAGTATGTTAATGAGCGAAATGCCCGTGCTGCTCTGGCAGGAGAGGATGGCAGAATGATTGCTGGTCAAGTACTAGATATTAATCTGACTGCAGAGCCAAAAGTGAACTGAGGAAAAGCTTGTGTGAAGCGTTCTGCAGCAGAGATGTACGTCTCTCCTTTTGACCTGGATTATGATTTTCTACGAGATTATTATGACAGGATGTACAGTTACCCTGCACGTGTACCACCCCCTCCTCCCATTGCTCGTGCAGTGGTGCCTTCCAAATGCCAACATGTATCAAGAAATACTTCCCACAGAGGCAAAAGTGACTTTAATTCCAAGAGTGGGCAGCGGGGCTCTTGATCTAAATCTGGCAAACTGAAAGGTGATGATCTTCAGACAATCAAGAAGGAGTTGACCCAGATAAAACAACAAATGGATTCTTTATTGGAGAGCCTGGAAAAAAAAATGAGAAAGAACAAAGCAAACAGTAGAGATGAAGAATGATAAGTTAGAAGAGGAGCAGAACAGCAGATTCCCGAAGAAAGATGAGACTAATGTGAAGATGGAGTCTGAGGGGGCTGCAGATGACTCTGCTGAGGAGGAGGACCTAGTGGATGATGATGATAATGAAGATGGGGGATGAGCAGCTGGAGTTGATCAAGGATGATGAAAAAGAAGCTGAAGGAGAGGATGACAGAGACAGGGCCAATGGCAAGGACGACTCTTTAAGCACATGTTGGGGTTTTAGAACTCTCGTCCCATTGTTTCTTTACCTAGGAGCTTGTCTTTGATCAAACTTTTCACCGGATCCTCTCCCTTAGTGTCTTCCAGCACATATTCATTGCTGTAACCAACTTTAACCTTCCCATGTTCATTAATTCTACCCTGCACCTAGTCCCTTTCCCACTTCCTTCAGTTCTCCTAGTAGTTACATTAACTCTCCTATTGATACCTCTTTATGACATAACATAAAAAGGATGTATGGTTTTGTAAAAAAAGAAATACATAAATACAGTAGCTACGTTCTTAGTCTTAGGCTTCTGCTTAGCCTGCAGTCTGATTCCAGCCTGGAGGGTAGAGTCTCAGTAGACTACCCACAACTTGGGGAAAGGAGTCTTGGTCATGGTCAAAAGTGGGGGAAAGGGTAGAAATAGACTAGACCTTCTTACCCCACAGAGCCAGAAGAGAAAATAACATGGTACTTTACCTTGAAAAATATCTGAAATTTGCTTGTGGAAGAGGGTCTCATGGGTTTGTGAGTTATTGTGAAGCAGAGTGACTTTCTGTGTTTTCTCAGTGTTCCTTACAGTTGAAATCGAACTCCAAATTCACATTATGTTCAAAATGTCCCCTAATACATCAATTATATTGGAACAAATTCATATTAAAAGAAGTGTTATAGTAGAGCTGATTGTGTATTTATTCTAATACCTATATACCCATGAAGCAAATATTCCTTTGTAAAAGCTAATCTGATTGTTAAGTGGGTAAGTGGAACTGGAGTGCAGAGAACCTCCAACAATTAGGGGAACACCATCAATGGTGTCCAGAGTCAGCAGCAGAAAGGTTATGCCCCTCCAAGCCCCCTTAATGGTATGAAAAGCCCTAGGGAAAGAGTGAAATGTAACCTATCTGGCCTTCAGACAGTGAGGACCAGAGTAGGGTTTTTAGCATGAGAGTTATATTTTGTCAAAAGCTTTTTTCTGCATCTATTGAAATGAGCATGTAGTTTTGGATGTTCTGGTTTTTAATATGATTTTGTTGATTATATTCCTACAAATTATAGTCTTAGAAAGACTTTTTAAATGTAATTTAGAATATCTAACTAAAATCAAAAGCAAGCATCATACGCAATGGGAATACACCACAACCTTTTCTAATAATTACATGCAATAAGCAAGGCTTCCCACTCTCTCTACTATTATTTAATATGATTCTGGAAATGTGAACAATAGCAATGAGGAAGGTAAAACTATCCTTTTTTGCTGATGATAGTAATGATTTACTTGGAAAACCCCCCCAAATCAACAAAATACTGAGATAATTAATAGCTTCAGTAAAGTTGTACTGTACAAAATAAATCCTCAAAAATAAACATTTCTGTATAACAATAACAAAACACAAGAAGCAATAATAGAAATTCCCTTCCAAATAGCTATAAAACAAAATATCTAAAGATCGACTTCCCAAAGCTTACAAAAAAACTTATAAAGATTCAATTACAAAGTACTCCTTGAAGAAATAAAGAGCAATCTAAATAGCTAGAGGAATGTTTAGTTATCATAGTTAAGTTGTGTAAAATACAATGAAATGACAATGCTACCAAAATTAATTCATACTTTTAGTGCTACACCAATCAAATTACTAAGGGAATACTTTATGGAGCTTGGTAAAATAATTAAATTCACTTGGAAAAACAAAAGACCTAAAATATCAAGGGAAAAAATAAAAAGAAATGAGGAAGACCTTTCAGACCTCAAACTATATTATAAAGCAGCAATCATCAGAACCATTTGGTACTGGTTAAAGAATAAAGAGATAGATTAATAGAATAGACTAGACAAGAGAGATTTAGACAAAATAGAACTCAATAACTCAGTGTTTGTTAAAATGGAAAACATAAATTATCTAGGGAAACGTTCCCTATTTAATTTTTTTAAATGCTAGGAAAACTAGAAATTAGGCTTAGATCAACACCTTAAACCACATTCTACAATACATTTTAACAGGATATATGATTTTAATATTAAAGATCATACTATTAAAAATTCAAAGCGAAACATGTCACAGATTTTCACAGCTATGGATAAGAGATATATTCTTAACCAAACAAAAGATACAGGCAATTACAAAAGATAAAACAGATTGTTTTGATTACTTGAAACTGGAAAGCTTCTGTTTAGACAAAGTTAATGCATCTTGGATAAGGGGAATGGGTTGAATGGGGAAAAAAGGTGCTTGTATCACATTTCTCTACTAAGGGTCTGGTTTTTAAGATACATAAACCATACATACATACACATATGTGTGTACATATGTGTATGTATATATACATATATGTATGTGTTGTGTGTATATGTATACATATACATATACATATATGTGTACACACACTCGACTAATAACCATTACCCATTAGATAAATGGTTGAAAGATATGACTAAATAATTCTCAAAACAACTACAAAGTACTCAAAACCACATGAAAAGACAATACAAAACATTAATTATAAGATAAATGCAAATCAAACAACCCTAAGGTTTCATTCTATACCCTGAAAATTGGCAAAAATCACCAAAAAATGGTAACAGTCAATGATGGAGGGGTTTTGTATAAAGATAGGCACACTAATACATTTTTGGCAGAAATGTGAAATGACACAACCATTTTGGAAAGTGATTTGGAATTAGACTAATAGTGATTAAAATGTCTATAGCCTTTGAGCTAGATAGACACTGGGCTTATTGGGAACTATCAATAAAAAGAAAGTCCCTGTATATATCAACATATATATAGCAGTAATTTTGGTCTGGTTAAATTCTAGTCATTATGATTTGTGGCAATTTGCCTGTAGATTCAGAAGCTATTTCCTTTTTGAACAAGAATATGTCCTGTATATATCAACATACATATAGCAGTAATTTTGGTCTGGTTAAATTCTAGTCATTATGGTTTGTGGCAATTTGCCTGTAGATTCAGAAGCTATTTCCTTTTTGAACAAGAATATGTCCTGCCTGGTTGATTCTCAGCTTAGCTAGACTTCACCCTGTAAACAATATGGAACTCTGTTGCATGATTACCTATTTTAAGAAGTATTTTTGATTTCTACCTGAAATCAAAGAGAGCTAGAAGAGTTTTCTTCTGGTATACCTATTATAGGTTGGTTTGTGAATTTTGACTCTGGCCTAAGGGAACAATTTTGATTTTGTTACAACCTACCTCCTTTCTCTGACCATGGCAAGAGAACAGCAAGAGTTTTACGACGAATCTTTTTTGCTACAATCATCAGTTATCTCTAAACTGCTATAATGGAATACAAATACATAAGATCCTATTGTTTTGATTTTGGTGTTCCAGATGCATGGCCATTTCTTGTCTCATCTTCCTATTCTAGGCAACTAAGAAAATCATTTCTTAGACTGTCATCTCTTTGCTCATTCATTTAATAGTTGTATCTTCATATAGCGGTATCTTCATATAGGTCCTTCAAGGTTAGGTCTGAGCAGGATTATGTCTTTTCTGAATTATATAAGGATAATTTATATTCTCAAAGAGAGGATAGGATAAAGATGCAATGAGATAAAAATGTAAAAGATTTCGTTTTAATAGGTTAATAAGCTTTCACTTTGGGGAAGCAATGAGATTAGATTATTTCAACTTGAGAAATAAGATATATGTGACTAGCTTTCAAATGTTTTCCACTGGATAAAAGAATGTACTTAAAGGTCTCATGATTACTGTAACTGTGCTTGTAGCCTTAGAACTTCAGTTACTGTGACAGTGAAAAACAATAGAAAACACCATATAAAGCTGATGGACCTAAGTGATATATATTAAATTTTATCCTGGAAATAATAAGGAATTGTTGGACTTCTTTCAGGTCCATTCGCATATTTGTAGATGCCTATCCATACAAATGCCTAAATACACAGGCTTTGAATATATTTCAGCATCTTTCTTTGGATATGTTTTAGTAATTGCAAAATCTCAAGTTGGATCGAGATTTTAACTCACTGTCAAAGTATTTCTCTTTGCGATTTCTCCAATGACATCAAAATGGAAAGACTTATTTTACAAAAACAGTTCCTCAAGGATTCTGAAAAAGGAGATTTTTTTTCCCTCTAATTTACAGATGGCATTATGCCTGCAAAGGGACAGAGTTCAGGTAAATGTTGAAAAAACAAGTGGAGTATAAAGACCGAAATTCTCTAAACTTTCAGATGAATTACAAATAGCTTAATTTGATGTCCTTCCTATATCTCTCATGTTTACAATGTTAAATCCATAAGGTGTGATCAAGCATTCACCATATGAACTAATTACTGGAAGGTCAATGTGATTAGGATTTGTAAAGTATTACTGAATTGCATAAACTTATTTCTAGCAAGTTTGAACATCATTATCTAGGAAATCTCCACGATTGGCTTGCAAACTGGAAAGCTGATCTAATGGAAGGAACCATTCTGTAAATCTACCCTATAAACAAAGTTCATTTCAGATACTGTTAACAATTAATTAAAGGCCTAGAGATATTGATTCAGAAATACATGTATCTGAGTTTGAGTGAACAAAACTGGATAATTTGTCAAGGACAGACCTTTTAACATGGAATTTCAAAGGGAAAATATTTCCCAGAAGCAAACATCTTCATGAAGTAGACACTAAATCCAAGATGCCAGAATTAGAAATCTGCTGTTTCAACATACATTAACTGAATGCTGCACATACGTTTGCCCAAACCCTAATTAGCCAGCACCTGAATTGCATTGTAGGTTTAAGGAAGGGTTTGAAGTAGACTAAACTCGAAGGAATATCTATGTTATTTGGAGTTTGTTTCCAAGAACAAGCTGGATCACCAAGTTAGTTTTGGAAATTCTGTGTTTTATAATACTAATGATTATTATTGTATTAGTTTGCTCTGCTTTTGCATGAAATGCTTCCCAATACTTGTATCTGACCGTGAAATGCCTTACAGAAAACTTAAATTATCCAGAGGAGATTGATAGAATACACAAGAATGTGGTCAAGATGCATACATCATGTGATCTCTGACCAAAGAGGGATTGTTGTAACAGGATTTCTGGCTTAGCTTTTGTTGAAATTGAGTATTTGGGAGAACATAACTGACTCCATTTTATTATATATTCACTATTCTCCTGTATATGACACCTGCATAAACTGTAGGAGCAACTGTGGTTTTCTTCAGTGTCTTTATTTGCTCCCCTAACTCACAGATTTAATTGCTAAAAAGGGAAGATTTAAATCTCCTGTATCTAGCCTGGCAGGTAGTCCCTTCTGATTTAGTGAAACTAGCTATACTAAAAAGGACACTTTCCTTATTTATTTCCTGTAGCTAATGATATACATTCTCCTTAACAAACAAACTTCATTTTTTGTTTAAGGAACAGCCATCTTTTTTTCTTTGCCTCAGATAACGTACAATTGCTACTAGCTGAACTTTGAAGAGCACATATTCCAGCTTAAAATCTATTCCCTTAATCATTCTGGATTAATTGGTTTTAGTCAGTCAAAGTGTAATTCATGTATCAGTATCCTAGGTCTTCATTTCTTCATTACCAGGGCTTTTGTTCTGGCCTTTACTCAAGTTTGGCTTCTATTCAAAACAGTGGAGATCATCAATCTGTCACTTCAGGAATGATCAAATTAATATTGAACTGGACCTTGGACTTGGACTTGGCTTTTAAAAGGGGAAGAGGGGAAAGGCAAGGGAAGAAAATAAACATTTATGTAGTTCCTATTATATGCTAGGCATTATGCTAAGCACTTTTACAAAGATTATCTCACAACAACTAGGCAAGGTAGGTGCTATTATGATCTCCGTTTTACAGGTGAGGAAATTTATTTTTAAGTGAAAGGGAAAGCCCAAGATAAATGGTCACACAACAACTGCCAGAGTCTCAAGATCATAAAAGTAAAAAATTTTATTGGAGACTTGGAAGAAATTTCAGTGGCCATTTCATTCAACCCACACCTGAAAAAGAACCATGATATCTAGCTTATTTCTTTTTCAGTCATTTTTAGTCACATCCAGCTCTTCATGATCCCATTTTGGAGTTTTTTTGGCAAAGATACTGAAGTGTTTTGCTATTTTCTTCTCCAACTTATTTTACAGATGAGGAAACTAAAAGCAAACAGGGTTAAGTGACTTATCCAGGGTCACACAGCTAGTGTCTGAGGCCAGATTTAAACTCAGGAAGATAATAAGTCTTCCTGACTCCAGACCTGGCATTCTATGCACTGCACCTAGCTTTTGCTTATAGACTGTCAATAAATGGAAGTTGATTCCCTCTGAAGGTGGCATGTTCTATATGATAAAGCTTTCTTGACAGCAAGGTTATATTTTTCTATTTGCAACTTTTATCTGTTGCTCCCAGTCCAGACCTCTGTGGCCAAGAACAAGTCCAGTCTTTATTTCATATTTCAGCTCTTTACATACCTAAAGACAGTAATCATGGCCTTTCCTCCCCCTCCCCATTCCATCTTTTTTTCTGTAAGTTTACCATCCCATCATCCCCTTCAACTGATGCCCATATGGCATGGATTCAAGGTACTTTATCATAGTTGATGTTCTCCAGCTTAGAGAATTCATTTTGCCTTTGTGTCCCAGTGCCTAGTGGTACTTATGTGTCAGTGCCTGATGAACAAGTAGGCACTTAATAAATGCTTATTGATTATTAATTACTTCTAATGAGCTTACTCTTGTGTATTACTCCTTGTCCCCCTTGTAAATAAATCTTAAAGCAAGAATATTCATGATTTTCAGTAGGCAGACATTAGGGAAAAGGAAGTGACAGAAGAATGGTGAAAAGGTTACAAATGAAGGCAATCTCTCATTTCTTCTCTGGAAATTGAGGTCATGAATTCAAACATTCAGGGACCAGGAAAGCTTCAGGAGGTACTGGAAAATGAACCCTTGGGACCTAGGACAAAGGTGCCATGACTTATCTAGTATCAGAAAACTTGGTACCCTAACAAGCAGATTGAAATCAGATACACCTAAGTCGTAGAGATGCATCCCTCACAAGGGTCCTGAGTTTCTTTGGCTTTCCAGGGTCATAAAAAGGGAGTTTCTCTCCCCTGTCCAACCCCACCCAGGAAGACAATACCATAAATAAGTCAGTGTGTTTAGGGTTTATTGGGGACATGACAGATTACAAGGGGTCAAGTCCAGCTGACATTTGCTTATAGATTCAAGGGAAGCAGCATAGATGAAGAGAAGGCTTCCCAGTACCTGTAAACAAAGAGACAGAGACAGCATTGAGGCCTGCCCTGAAACCTGAAATCCCTAAACCTGGAGTACCAAGTCTGCCTTGCCCAAACTTACCTGCTAAACCCAGCATCTAAACAGGTACATATCCTTGGTTCAGCCCAAATAGCTTTCAAGTCCCCAACTTGTCCTCTAAACCATGCCCTCTAAGGACTAGTGTCAGAAACAATGATAAAGGGCATGCTGAAAAGACCCAGAATTAATTAATTTGTATCTTATTTGCGTATTGTCCATTTACTTGGGCAAACTTGTTATGGGTGAGTTCTTACCTGAGTTTATTTGAAGGTATGACTTTCAGCTCCTCCTCTTCCAAAGCCTGAGGGAAAAAAAATCAGAAATGAGGGTTTGGAGGATGGTTTAGGGAGGAAAAGATGAGAGGAAGGAAGCAGGAAGAAGGTGAATAGGACCATATAGAAGATGGGGACATTGTGGGGAGAATAGTTAGAAGGCAAAATAGAGTATCTCACCTTTGGGCCCAAACATGGCTGCATAGCAAGGATGGTTACAATAGGGCTTCCCTTCATGCTGCAGACAAACAAGAAAAGGGAAAATCGATTTTAAGGATGGCCTCAGGGAGTGCAACTTTGAGACTAAGGGCAATCCTTCTCCCTGGTCATGGCATTTTCACCTACCTATGACCTCCTGACCTCTAAGTCCTCTCACATTCTTTCTATACTCTGGAGTTTCCTCACCTCTGCATGGCCTCCTGATGTCAATGTCTTTCCACATTTTTCACATTTCAGGCAGGGGCGATGCCAGTCCTTTCCCAAGGATGTCACTCGTTCAGCTGGGAAGATACAGAAAGAATGACCCCAGGTCTCTCCCAAGATGCCCTCACCAGGTTGCAGACACATATATGTAAAGGCTTCTCATTCAGTCCGATCTTCTCCACAGTTCTCAAAGCCTATTAGAGATGTTTCCTCTTCTTACCCTAAAACCTGCACATCCCTCTCTCTTTATTTCCTTTGATGGGAGAATGAGGATGTCTGCACATGATGGCAAAAGAGACAAATGATCCAAATCATCACCAACTGGATATTCCACTAGCTCAAGTTCATTATGTTCCAAATCAATTTACCCCTAAAACCTGCCCCTCACAACTTCCCACCCACTGTCATCCCACCCACTCACCATAACTCATAACCTCTAGTATCTTTGTCTCACTATTATATTAGTGAATAATTGATTCCAAGCCTTCAGTCTGCCCTATGTATTCTGCCCAAGGATTCTTCCTAATTCATGTCCCCCCAGATAACTTTCCTGCTCTGACCTCCTTGCCCTGTTCTCCTCTGGCAGAGTCCAGAGATCCCCTGGGCTCTCAGGCTTTAGGATCCTGAAAGAAGTTGCCTCCCTCCTGTAAACTGTGAATGGGAGAGAAGGGGAAAGGATGGTTTACAGTCCTATATATCAACTGGATTGTGAGTGAACCAAAAGAATCAATCCTAGATCTAAGAGGAAAAGCTAACTGTGTTAGGAAAGGGAAAAAAGTCCATGGAGACAGGGTGGAGGGACACAAAATGGACAAAATGAAAATGGAGAGAAAGAAGTAGAAGCAACCATCACATTGACTGAGAACCAAATTCCCTGTTTCCTGTCTGTCTGTTTCTACTTAGTACATAGTGGGAAGGGCACAGATTCCAATTCTGGCTTGTCTCTTCTTTGGCAAAGAGTCTGGGGATTGCTCTCATTTACTAATATTTCCATTTTGTTTTCAAAACTGTCTCCAGTCTCTCTAACTAGGGATTCTAGTCAGAACCCAAAGAGTTTGCAGGATAGTTGAATACACTATGAAAGGAGAAAATAATGCCAGAGAGTGTGAGAAACAAAGTCAGAATAACATAGAGACTGATATAAACTGACACAGGCAAAGAAAGAAACACAATGAATGAGTCAAAGAAACAGATGGAACCTGGAGACACAGGAAATGACAAAGATGGCAGGAGATGCACAGACAGAAGCTGCACAGACAGAAGTAGAAGCCAAGACAGGAAGTATCCTCTCCTGAAGCAAAAAATAGGGCCTCTGGTTCATCATGTCTTTATCTCCTCCCCAACCAACCACATCTCCTCCTAGATGGGACTCGAGTGGGGGAGAAATTGTTCTTCTGACTAGCCTGATTGGTTTCCATCCTTCTGCCTTGGTCCTCAACACCCAATTTCATCCATCCACCTGGCCACTGAGATTGGTGGGTGGTGAGGACAAGAGATAAAGGTGGGGAGAAGGATTTATTATATTGCAGAAACCTCCGAAGGCTTCAGTGTGGTAGAAAAGGGGATCCCAGATCCAGAGAGCAGGGATAGATGTGGCACAGAGA
This sequence comes from Notamacropus eugenii, assembly GCF_028372415.1. Lineage (NCBI taxonomy): Eukaryota > Metazoa > Chordata > Mammalia > Diprotodontia > Macropodidae > Notamacropus > Notamacropus eugenii. The sequence goes on from NC_092872.1 coordinate 323,798,672, forward strand.
GGAGATCCTCCCATATCTGTTAGAGGAACCTTATTAGCAGTCTCCAAACAACTAAGGAAGTTCCAGTATGGGAACAAGTAGAATACATAAGTTGCAGTGAGGCTGACTATCTCAGTAATACATCAGCAGATATTTGCATTCACAGACACTTGCTCACTCATAGTAACACAAAGGCTATAAGGTACCTTCCAGCTGTAGAGATCTATGATTACATGATATATGCGGATAAAGGCACACACATGCACGTGCACACACTTCCAAACAAGCATCGTGCAGCTCACTCAGGCTAATTAACGCCCAACGGCCGCACCCAGATGTCTTAGACGCCTCCCCGAGAATTGTTAAAGATATTTCCGCCTCTAGGTGTCACACCAGGTTCCCAGTTGGTCCCAGTCCCCACATCTGCTCAGTATTCTGGTTTGGAGGGAAGATCTGGAGGTTGGAAGGGGGAAGGATGGGAGGTAGAAAGATGGGGAGAAGAAGCAGGGAGTGGAGGTTCTCAGAAGCGAGCGGGTAAAGCCTCGCCATAGCCTGGGGTGCACGCCGGAGCGGGATGGAAAGCCTGACACGCTCGTGAGAAACCTCGAACAAGAACACTTGCCAGCTCGAGACGGGGCAGGTGAAAAGGAGAAGGAAACCTGGCAGCGCTTTCTTGGCGCTGGCCAGGAGAGTGTGCGGGGCAAAGGTCGGACTCCAGAGAAGGACTGCTACCGGCAGGCTCCCCGGCCGAGGAGGGTGTTGCGGGCAGTGTCCAGGTCCGAATCTGGTCCCTGGGGATGGTTCTGAACTCTCAGAAGCCCAATAAGAATGTCCGGTGTCCGAGAAAGGCTAGGGCTGGGATCTCCGGGGGAGAGATGGTGCCCGGGATGGGTGGGGAGGGTGCCTCCTGGAGACTGGGGAAAGGGACTTCGGGTGGGGTGGCGGGAAGCAGTATCTAGGGTCAGGGTCCATTCTTAGTGCCGGGTCCGTAGCTTCTAGGATGCTGCTAAAGTACGAGGAATTGAGGAAAAGGAGAGGAAGGTCAGGACTTAGGGTTGGGTAAATGTGGGGTTCGGATTTACTCACCAAAATAAACTTCCTTCTGGCACTTGGGACACTTGGGCATGTTGACAAGGCGGGAAACGAAAAGCTCAGTTAGGAACCTCGGTGAAACTGAGCCCAGCTCCTGCCAGGTCCTTTCTTTTCACTAGCCCCACGTCCCCACACCCTCCAGCGCTAACTTCCCCGCCTCCACCCTTCCCCCAGCCAGGCAATGCTGACCGCGCCCCACCCAACCCTACAGCAGCATTTCCCTTTCTAAACTTCCCTTCCCCCAGTCTTGCCATTTCATCCCTGGACTCATTTCTTAAAGAAGCCTATTCACCAAATGGGAGTTACCTCACCCAAAGTGAGAACCTGAAAACACTTTAACCTAAAAGGGCCAATTGCATTGCATTGCATCCTAGGCTATCTCCAGTCATCCTGATGAATATCTGGTCACTGGATCCAGATGGCTCAGGAGGAGAAAGTGAGGCTGGTGACCTGCACAGCCCTCCCTCACACAAATCAAAGTCAAGTGCAAGTCATGTCATCATTTCACTGATGTCATGGTCCTCTTAGAATAGGATGAACACAAATACAAATTACCGGATCCCTAGTCCATTTCTGTTCGTAGGAGCATAGATTTAAAATTAGAAATTACCTTCAAGATCCAACCAGTTGAACTCTTCTTTCATTTTACCAGTGAGGAAAGAGAAGCCAAGAGAATTTACATGGTTTACTCTAGGATCAGGGCCTCTTAAACTTTTTCTACTGGGGGAATGCTTTTTGCAGAAGGAATTTTTACTGCACCAGCATATATAAAATCAAAACTTTACTGATAATAAATCATAAAGAAATGTATTTTAAAATAATTCTTTGGTACACACAAAATGTTACTATTTATTAAAGACAAAAGTAAATTTGCATACTAATAAAGATGGATTGCTTGTTTATTTTTACATAAAGAATTAAATGTTGGTGGAATATTTGATACCGTAGGACATAGAGCATCTTCAACTTTTCAGGATTGATCAATATTTTGATTTTATAATTATCAATGCTGTTAACACCACTTGGAATAAATATGTAGTACAAAAAAAAATACAACAGAAGTATGTTTCAGGCCATATCAGAGATTATTGGAAATTCTGCCCTAATCCCAAGCTAAAGTTCACATAAGGACATTTTAGGAAACTCAAGTTTTAAACTTATGTCGCTTGATAACTCAGCAAATTCTTCTTGAACTTTTAATGGCAGATGACCGACATTTTTTATTTCAATTGAGTATGGTTTATGAACCCAACTTAGTTTTTTAGAATCAAAATTTGAAGGGGAAGTATTTCTAAAACTGTGTCTCCAGGCTTCTGATGATCAATTTTAACTCTCACAATTAAATCTTTGGTGAAGCTATTTTTAATTATAAAGTCATTTGCATTTGTAAACATTTCTATAAGAACTATTTTCCACCTTATTCTTCCATTTGTTAAGTTTTTAAATAAAACTTTCAATTTTATCTTTTAACATTAATATATTAAAATATTTTCTTTGAAGTAGCATGCTTACATCATTGAGTTTTTTAAAAATATCCAACGAATAACACAGTTTTGAAAGCCAGAAGTCATTATGAAAAAAAATGAACAAAATTACATTTCTGCTCAATCAAAATATAACAACTTCATCTTTTAGTTTCAATGATCTGTTTAAATTTCAATCTCTTGAGGGTCACCTTACCTCTGCATGTAATAATAAGCTTTTAAAATTGAAGTCCACATCTTTCCAAAGCATTGAAAACAAATGACTGTTAAAGGCACAGCTTCTAATGAAGTTAATGCTTTTGATAGTATCAGGAAGCACATCTAACTCTGGTGATATTCTTTTGGCTGAGTTCTTCTCAATGGATCATGCAGTGAGTAAAAGTGTATGTTCATTGCCATCAGCTTTAACTTTTGCTACAAATACAACATTCTCCCCCATCGTTGCTCCAGCACCATCTCTCCAGACTCCAACACAACACTGTAAACTTTCATCTGTGACAACTTCATTGACTTTAAGATATGTATCTTCCTCTCTTGTGTGCCCTTCCAAAGGATGACAAAACAATAATTCCTCAGATATCTTCCTTCATAAACATGTCTTACATAAAGTAATAGCTGTATCATGTTAGAAATATCAGTTGTTTCATCTAACTGAATCACAAACTTTGAGCTGCCCTTAAGCCTGGTAACAAGCTGCTGGATTTGGTCATTACTAATTTCAGGAATTCTTTTAGAAACAGTATCATTTGATAAACGAATTTTAAGAATTTCATCCCCATAATTTTTCCTATGAACTATTTCTGACATTTTAATAGCACAGATAACACAAGATCTTCTATCACAAAGGACTTTTTAGTTTTTGCAAATAAATAAGAAGTTTCATAAGCTGCAAATAAATAGTTTTCCTTGACAATAACAAATTTCTCAAAGCACTGTTTTTTCTTTATTTGAAGATTTTAAAAGTTGTTCAAAGAATTCATTTGATTTATTGCAGTATACTGCATGCTTGGTATTAAGATGTCATTTTATTTTGGCTGATTTCATACTGTGCATAGTCAAAACTTCGTTACAAAGTAAGGAAAGAGGTTTTTCCACACCATCATCATCATTAGAAGTAAATCCATGTTGCAAAAATGACTTGACATATTTTCTTTTCCTTGTCAATTTAGGTGTACTACAACCAAGTAGTGAAGATTCTGCCACATAGTCATTGGTATTTTTACCTCTTCTGTCTAAATTTAATCACTTTTCCATAACCAAAAAATATTTTTGTCCTAAAATATAAATCTCAAATAAATACTAGTTTTGGTTTGTGAAATTACATTTCTTTGTGCTTAATTTAAAACACTGATGTTCACACTTACATACACATAAAACAGTGGTGGTGGTTGTTGTTGTTGTGTTCCTCCTTTGTTTTAGAAGAAGACCATGACATCAGAGAAATGATGACATGACTTGTACTTGATTTTGTTTTGAGTAAGGGAGGGCTGGGTCACCAACCTCACTTTCTCCTCCTGAGCCATTTGGATCCAGTGACCAGAAATTCATCAAGATGACTTGAGATGGCCCAGGATGCAATGGAAGACCTTGACCTTTTTAGGCTGGTCTTTTCAGGTACTCACTTAGAGGGAGGTAGCCAGTGTTGGTAGAGAAATATTATTAAAGGGCTTTTGTCTTTACTTACAGCAATTAAACACTTATGTCTCTGTAAAAGAAGGCGATAACAGCAATTTAAAAAATCAAACATTCTAACACAATCCAATCCAAAGATACACTCATTTGACATTTACATGCTGAGGAATGATGGTAGGAAAATATTAAACATCTTTATTTTCTGTAATTAAACTATTATGTTTCTGTAAAAGCAGAAAACTTTGTATGTACAGTGAAAAACAAAAAAACAAAAAAACACTGCAATTCATAACATACACTAGTCCCAAATCTGAGCCAAGGTGTTCTGGCAGCATTTGTTGGCATTGCATGGCATGACCACATGTGTGGTGAAAAGTATGCATGTTGTGTGTTCAGAACCAAGGCTGCAATGAAGTCATGCTGCCAAAAAATCCCTGGAATTCATTATTTGATTTTGAATTGATTTTTGATCGTTGCAAGTTCAAAAACCTTTTACTGCTGCCAAATTTTTCAAGATCCACAGTTTAAGAAGCTTTGTCTTAGAACATCCAACAGCAACCAGGTGACTTGAAGTGGTCTGTGTTAAAATGAAGGACTGAGTATCTCTTAGATATAGATATAGAGAGATCAGACCACTCATAACTACAGGCTAAGAATGTATACTCAACCCAAGCCTGAACAGAACACGATGGACTTCCTCACCCTAGACCAAACTCCGTGCAAAGTTGAGTGGGATCTCACCAAGATCTGGAGAGTTAATACAATCCCATTATCAGTAATGTCGTTCAAGAAAAGGGAATTTTTTGAGGAATTTAAGAAAAAGTGAGGGGCTCTGAATCTCCCCCAAGATAATGGTTATTAATAATCATTTTTCACATCACAAAGATCAGTAAATTCAGTGCCGAGGAAGCCAAGAGGAACCAGGAGTCTCTCCTGAAGCAGAAGAGTATTTGGCTCTAGGTTCCAATGAATATTAGAGTTGAGGGGAAACTAAGAATCCAGACAGGAGTCAAGGGACAGTAAAAGGAATATTGAAACTTGACCAAGAGTTTTTCCTGGGGTCATGGTGAGGAAGATGGCTGGGAGTAGGGAAAGAACAAAGGAATAGAGCTGAAGTTCAAGTCAACCTAGGAAAGCGAGAACTGAAAGCAGCATGAGATTCCAGCCTCTTGAAGATGAGGTAGGAAATAGAGCTTTTGACCAAGAAGTGTTAAAGTGGGTTCTAGTACTGGGCCTTATTTACTAGTAATCAAAGCTTGTGCTTCTTGTCCCTACAGGCAATGTGAAAAAGTGCCAGATTTGGAGTTAGGAGACACTAGCTGTGTGATAGTTATTCATCTTTCCACACATAGTTATTTAAGTGCCTACTCTATGCTAGTTGTTTTGCAACAGGACCAGACCAAAATAAAATAAAACTGAAGTAATTAGACTGATGATTTCCAAAGTTCCTTCCAACTATGGAATGTAGGATCCTATGATCCTGGGGCTGCTAGAAAGAACAACTGAGATATAGATGATACCCATAAGCCTGATCCAACTGTTCCACCCTCAGTTTGGACTTGGACTTCGTCCTCCCCAGCCTGCAGCTGGGAGAAAAGAGTAGGGAGTGACTCTGCACAATTCAGAGCTGCTGCTACGCCTCCCTTCCATCAGTGTTTGTCAGTGTTGTTTCTGTAGCCATAGTTACTGACTACCCAGTTCCTTCCACATACTGGTACTGACCCTGACACAAAAAGATATATTTCAAGACAAAGTTCCAACTTTGCCTAGCATCTCCTGAGTCCTAAGATCCAAAGGTGATAGACAAAATAAAGAAATCATGTGGTAGATCTAAAGGGAAAGTTTAAAAAAAAAAACCCTCAGATTTTTGGGTCTGTGTATATTATATAGTTTTATTAGTGTCACCATTATAGGCTCCTCAAGCTTTCTAAAGTGCATTCTCACCCCTCCCTCAATCTGTGACCATAATTGTTTCATCAATGTGAGGGATGTTTTTTTCACCACATATTTTGTTAGTCTCCTCCATGCATGACTGGCTCAAAAAACCAGAAGCTGCAAAAGGAAGCCCCAGTAAGAGCCTGGAAGAGGCCAATCACTTCTATACATATGTAATATATGTTTCCCTGAACATATCATTTCCAAGTCCTTACATATCAACCTATACATACCATCTGCATACCTCCCCTCTCTCTCCTGTCCCCTGTAGTTATCCCTGAATCTCTCCCAACACTTCTTTGGAAAGACTAATGGGAAAAGGGGAGAGGACTGCAGGCCTAGACCATGGCCCTGGATAGGCTGGGAGCTCTCTGATTTGAGACTGTCTGACACCAGCACAAGGAGTTCACCAAAACAAAACTTTTAACCAGGTCTGCAGAGAAGGAACTGGTCTGGAAAGGGAAGCTGATAGGAATCTCCCTATAAAGACAGTTGGATCTGTTTTTCCCCACTTCCCCCTCCCCACTTTGCCCCTCCTTTCAGTTTCCCCCTTCATACTTTTCATTTTTCCCCTTTCCCCAGGGGCATTTCTGAGTCTTATTAAGCAGTTCCCAGGGCCTATTTTCTGCTTCTCCATCCCCAGGGTCCCCTCTCTGTGCCTCCCCACCCCCATCCCTACCAGTCTGGGTTCCTTGACTTAACCACCCCCTAAGGGAGGCCTGCCTGAATCAAGAGAGTGGGAAGAGAAACCAGGCGTGGTTTCCTACCAACATGATCACAGAACACAAGATTCTCAGATCTAGAAAACTCCAAGGTCTTCAGTCTTCCCTCCCTCCAGCAGAGGAATCTCTTTCACAGCCTCCCTGTCCCTGTTTGGATATTTCCGAGCAGATCACTACTTCATGACAGACCATTCTATTATGGTACAGCTGTGTGTATGTATTTTTTAAAAAACCTTTTCAGTCAACTTGGTAAGGAATTCTCAGCCCTAAGCCTTGGTAGGCTCCGATATCCATGTGTCTGTAAGGGAAAGATGTGACCCTGCTCTCAGAGAATTTAGTCTAAAGGAGATATAACTTTACCTTTGGGAGGCTAGGGTCTGAGAGCATACTTGTCTTGTAGCCTTCTCCCCAATCCCTGTCCTTATCAACTTATATGTCAAATTACCTTGCTTCCCAATTCATCATCATCTGAACTTTGACACCATCATGGCTGCATACAGAAATAGAATTCCCTTGATCTCATCATTCCTCACACATATTTTTATCCCTGCAACTCATAATTCTGAAATTTCTCTAGCTATCATTCTACCTCTTTCTCTGCTTCCCTCCTCCCAAATCTTTTCTCTATCCTCATTACAATCTCTAGTCACTCCATCTGTGCTGCTTTCACAGACCATCATCCCTGCTTTGATCTTACTTTCGTCCCCTCAAAATCTCAACCTTAGAGTTAACTAGTTCAACTTTCCCCATCCTCTATCCTTGAGTCCTTTGCCCTTTAACCTATTGCCATTCATCCCTTTCCAAGTCCCAACTCTAGATCACTCCACCATATCACTTCTCCTATACCAAATCATTTCTGAATCATCCAGCACTCTCTCTTCCTTTATTTCAGGCTCAAAAGAAGAGGTTGCACACTTCTGACAATGATGGTTATGGAGAAGACCAGTTTTCCTGCATGAACCGCAGAAAATATCTGAAAAGAATACCAGAAGGACCAATATTAAAGAAAACTAAAAATAAATGGAAATAAGCTGTTCCATCCAAAAAGATGGCCAGAAGCTGATGGATCTGAGGGAGCCACAGGGGGCCAGGGGGGAGAGGCAGATGGTATTAGAAAAGCCAATCTGGTAAATGAATCTAGAATTGCTAGACACAGGGAAAGGAACTGCATCTTGGAAGATAGTATGAACTCATGTATTAAATGATCCAGAAGCCCAGCTATGTAGATGAGCTAAGTCAAAGAAGCTAGTGTAAGCTCACATAGATGGACCTGAAGCCAGGCAGAATCTCTAAACATAGGGGTATCAAACCAGCAGGAGCTCCAATAAGACAGGAAGACAGATCCCAACCCTTCTCATCTCTCAGAGAAAACGTGAAGAAAGGACCAGACACTCTTCAGAGCACTGGAGTCACACACAGCAGGAGACAAGGCCAAATCAGAGCCTGAGCACCAGTGACAGGGGACGTGTGCAGAAAATCTGAGACTAGTGTGACAAGTCTACAGGAGCTTGTCAGAGCCACGGTATGGGATAGAACCAAATTTCTATTGGTAAAATTGCAAAGAGAAGAAGACAAAGTCTGGGTCAAGGCCAAAAGCTAAAGTGGACCACCAGGAGACTGAGATAGAAGCTGTGAATGGAGGAAGAAGGTGAAGTCACTTCATCTGGATCAGCAGTGGCAGTGGCATCCAGACTACAGAGAGGATAGGACCAAAAAAATCCTCTGTAACCCATTCAAGAGTGCCAGAAAATATTAGCTTGAATGTGAAATCTCAAACCAAGAACTGAAGTTGAATAGATGAATAAAGAGAAAAAAATATTGCGCAAAATGAAAAAATATGGTTTAAGAAAAGCCAAAGAAGTAAAACCACAAGTACAAGCAGAGTCTCAAAGAGAAAAAAGGGCTTGACCACAAGGACCATAAGAATGACTGGAAAAAATGAAGAAAAGATTAAAAACAAAATTATAAATGACATGAGAGTTTAACAGGAAAATACTGAAAGAAGAATAAGTAACTTAAAACAGAAGGTGGCAAACCCCAAGTACTAAACTCCCCAGAATGAAGCAAACAGAACTCAAATATAAGAACAGTGCTTCATACCCCCAATCCCAACTAATTCAACTTAACAAGACACTTGATGCCCTGATACCATTAACAGGTAAGCATGCCTCTTTGTTATTGAATCAATCAATCAAAGGTATAAAATGGGCACAATTACTAGACACCTGTACTGAATCAATTATTCAAAGGCATAAGCTAGGTGTTGAAAAATTTCCCAATTTAGAAGAAGTGAAAGGCTTCTAGTCATTTAAATAAATGAGATGGTGCTATACCAGAAATATATTGGAATTGGCTAAAAAGAGTTATTCTGCTCTGTGTGACTTAAGTAAAACAGAAAGCCAGTCTAGAATCCAATATTCTAACAACAGGCCAATTTAGTGAGGGAGCAACTCCAGCCAAGTCCTTGAGAGTCCTTGAATTGATTAGGTAAGAGGAAAGGAAGAAGTCTCTGTTCTTCTGCCCCACCCCACCCACAGAGAAAGTCCTTTTGAACTACTAAAGATAGGAAGGTCTAGTGATAAGAATATCACTGGAACATAGGACACATAGAAGAAAGGCTGCATCAGCACTTTACAAGGGACCTGACTGTTGAAACTCAATAAACAACTACACTTCAAAGGAACAACATGAGGACTCCAGAAAGGGAGTACTAGGAGTTATTCCTTTGTACTATGAGTTACTCCTTTGTTATATGTGGTTGAGACCATTTTGTCTTGCGTTAACCTCTACATTTTTGGGAGGATGTTATATTTTGGTTATTACTACACCTTCTCATAAAAACTAATTGATGTTAATTTATATTACAGAGGTCAACTGGTTAAATGATGTTGAGAAGTACTCTGAACAAAAGTATTAGATCATTTCCCATTGACCATCCTCTCTTAGAAATGAGATGGGTCAGATATAAGATCAGATATATATCTGTGGGAGAGTATTTATTTGATCCTGGAGGTAATGGGGAGCCACTGGAGTCCAATAGAGGGTTAATATGGTCAAAACTTCACTTAAAAAAAATCACTTTGGAAGCCAAGTGGAGAACTGACTAGATGGGGGAGAGATTTGAGGCAGGTCAACTACAATATCCCAGGTATGAGCTGTTAAGGGCCTACACCAGGGTGGTGGCAGTGTCAGAGTAGAGAAGCAATTAGAAGCAATAGAGGTTACAAAGGCAGAAGTAATTGGCAATAGATTGGATAGGAAACTCGACATAAAGTAAGGAGTCAAAGATGACTTTTTGATAACTAAGTTGTGAGCCTGGGTGACTGAGAGGACAGTAGTACTCTTCATAGTAGTAGGGAATTTAGGAAGAGAAGGAAAGGGAAGGGAAGGGAATAAGAATTTATACAGTATCTTCTAGATGCCAGGCACACTGTGCTAAGCACTTTACAAATATTATCTCATTTGATCCTTGCAACAGTCCTCCAAGGTAAGTGGTATTATTATCCTCATTTTATACTTGAGGAAACTGAGGCAATCAGAAGTTAGGTGACTTGCCCAGGGTCAAACAATTAGTGTTTGTCAGAGTCAAGATTTGGATGTCTTCCAGGCCCAGCTCTCTATCCTCTGTCACCAATTCTCCCAGCATAGAGGATTATGTGGGTGTCAGAGGCAGGGGAAGGGGTTGGTAATTAGTACAATTTGGGAAAAGTTGAACTCAAGATGTCTATCAGATATCCAGTTCATAATCTCTAATAAATAGTGGGAGATTTCAAGGCAGGAGTTCAAGAGAGAGGTTAGGGCTAGATAAGTAGATATGAAAATCATCTGCATAGAGATAACTGCCAAACTTGGTTACTCAACAATTCTGGAATATTAACCCAAACTGTACTTTTACATGTTGTGATCTTTTCCTTATTCAAGATTACTATAAATGTTACCTGAAATCTCCTTGGGGCAGAGAATCATTCTGGGAAATGATGCTAGCTCAGACATCTACATTTCTCCAAGCTAGAAATGACTTGGCTATAGAATACTGACAAATCGAATAAAATTATTCCTTATAGGCTTGAGCCTAAAAACAGAGTACAGTTTTAGTATTAATTTTTTTCTTCTATATAGCTATCCATGCCACACACAGGCATGGATATATGTATATAAGACAGGCCATCCTACCTACTTATCTATACTACATAGCTATGTTTAAAAGAAATAAAAAAAACTTTATTATGCTTAAAGGCACCACAGACATGAAAATGATATCAATACTTCATGCACATACACACACATATATATGTAGCAAGGTTATCCCCTAAATGTAGCATAAGGATGGGTGTCATTGTGAACATAGACATCTCTAACTTCTTCTCCCCCCACAATCCCTGTCCAAGGGAATTCTTGCCAGGAGGGAAAGCAGGAGGTTGGGATCAGACGCTTGTCTCCTCTGCTCTCCTCAGATAGAGGGGGTGGCAGACTAGAATAGTATTTAAATAGTATTATTAGTCTCACTGACCCCATATGGCACTGTGACCCACAATTTAAAAGCACTTGAAGGAGTCCCGAGTAGAAAAAGTTTAAGAAGCCCTAGACTCTAGGGGATATGATTTTCAGGTTCAAGCTAAACTTCTAAACTCAATTCATCAATGAGGAAAAGAAAACCCCAAGTTTTATATCCAAGGCTTAACCTACCCTTCTCACTAAATACCTGTTACAAAATGAGCACACACAATGATTAGTAAAGAAATGCACTTATCCAAGTCAATAGCAAAACAGAAATCAGAGGAAGTATATATAGACTATATACTAGACAGTACAGAGTGCAATAGCTTTCCCCTTGGAAATGATGCGACTCAACTCAAAAAAAGAGAGAGAGAGAATCCCAGATCTGACCCTAGGGAAAATTTCCTGAAGTAGTCTCTACTATAGCAAGCTGGGCATAGGGACATGATGGAAACTGCCAGTCCCTCTTCTATCAGCTTTTTCCCAGAGTCTTATTCTCTCTCTAGAAACCTGAAGTGGAGTTGGCACTGTCCATCTTTTCTTTCCTAGCTGAAAAACAAAAGTACACAAGGCAATTGCAAAGCCACAAAAAGAGTAAAGAACCTACAGAGAGTGAAGAGGTTGAAGTTCTCTGTCTTGCTCTGTTCAGCTCTGCCCACCCTTCATGCAGATAGGGGCATTGATCTCCATTAATAGAGAGTCCCATACCTTTGAGACTCAGGTTACATTCAAACAGAATATGTATGTGTTGTCTTCACAGAGGAGAATCACAGGCTCTTTGAGGGACAGGGATTGTCTTATTTACTTGTACTTATATCTCCAGCATTTAGCACAGTACCTGGCACATAATAAATTTTTTTTATTTTTTTTATTCCTTCACCTATTTACTCACTCATTAGTCTTAAGGCTTATTGATTACAGCTTCATCTTGTAAGTCTTTGACAATATATCTGTTGCAGGAACAATATCTTAACCACTCTCCCTCTCATGCAGAGCAGAATATTTTTTTCTTTAAAAGTATTGAGACTTTCTCAAGTCTTGGTTTGCCCAGGGGACTAAGGGCTCAGACTGTTAAAGTTATTTCCTCATTCCTGAGTAAAAAGGGGCCACGAAGACCTAGGGGTGGACGGTTCTCAGATGCTTGACTGATGGATCAAGATGGGAGTTGCTAGTAATCAATCTTTGCTCAAGTGAATCAACTCAAAACCTTGTTTTATGTCCTCCTGCTATGACTAAGTAAATTTCCTCTTTTTAACTGTTTAATCACTTACAGAGTGTCTCATTTTATTCCAATATGAAGCCCTAACTACACAGGGGCTGGCCTGAGTCAGAGCCAGCCCAGAACAGTACTCCTATGAGTCTTTTGTGTTTTAAGCCTTTCTTTCATAGGAAGTAAACATGTGTCTTCTTCCTGATCTCCTTTGTACACTGAAAGGGAACCTAGTAATCTCTTTGGAGAGATTGTAGACATGAGCCATAATTAAACCTTAATGTTCCCTAGGACATGGGAAATGGGAAGAAGAGGGACAAGGAACATAAAGAACAAGACACAAGAAAAACAAATCCCAAGGTCTTTCTTTGGGACCAGGCATCCCCAGGAGTCAACCCTCATCAATCTAATCTAGAGCTCAGGTTGCTTAATGGTAGATAAATGTAGATAAATATATTTATCCTGCTTAATTATTTATGGACATCTTACAACACACACACACACACACACACACACACTATACAAGCCCATTTAAGGCACAGACTGTTCCATTTTTGTCTTTGTAATCCTACCATCTAGTACAATGCCTGGCACAGAGTAGGTACTTAATCAATAATTGCTGAATGAAAAAATGAGACCTGAACACTACATATAAGAAAACCCCTTCTCAAAGATGGGTATAATTAAGATTAAGAAAGTAGTTACAGGGGTATGCTGGAATTGGCTCCTACTAGTTCTCAGCCAATTATTAAATTTTCACTGTGAACAGTTACCAAATTTCAAAATAAATTTCATTCATTTCACTTCAAAAATCAGGAAATGTTACAAATCAGGGCTTTATTTATTTATTTTTAGAGAAAATGTTGGTTATGCAGATTAAACTTAAAAGTATATTGTATTTACATTCACCCCCCCCCCCCCCAATTGGTTTTTAAACACTTAGGAGCACACTATTGAACTTCAGTCCGTCTAGTCCAAGATTTATAGATAAGAAATCAGAGGCCTACCACTTGTTTTACCCCAGATCACATAAGTAAACACAGAGGAAGAATCTGAACCTTTATCCTGTTAGTGGGTCATTGATCTTTATACTTTGCTACAGGAGAAAGGTCCTGGCAAACAGTATTAGAGGAATGAGGAGCATTAAAAGCCACTGACTCCTTCTTATATGTTTGTTTGTCTCTGTCTCCAGGAAGTGAGAAATTACTTGAGGTTGTACACCTCCCTTCTTCTGTTTAATGCAGGGTTCAAGTTTCATCTAAAGCACTCAAATGTCAGAGACTTAGATGGGGGGAGGGGGGGGAGAAAATTCAGGGCAGGGCTAGATCAAGTCAAGTCTAAGGCGGGAAGATAGGCTTAGCTTCCCTCAGCATTCTAAACCAGAAATTTCTGATCTGCTGTTTCACAGACAACACTCGGAAGTCCCTGGAGGTCTTTGAACTCCAGCCTCTAACGGGTTACTCTTGATCTGGTCAGACAGACAGACAGCTTCTGAGGGGTTAATAATCAGCTTTATTCTAATCCAGTATTCTCAGAGGGGTTACTGATAATGGAAGCACTAACTCCTACAGTATTCCCTAATCACCCTTCTCGAAGAGGCAGGCCAGAAAGGAAGGCAACTACCCCTATATCTTAATGGGGTCAATCAAGACAGGCACAGCTTGTGCACTTCCCTAAGTTCTCTCAAGCCTCAATGGGGGCTGGTTGAGACACACACAGATTCCCCGACAGTTCCCTGTGGTTTCCCCAACTCACTGACCAGTATCCACCTGCTATAGACAACAGACAAAGAAAGCATCTGGCCAACATTAAGCTTCCAAGTTTACTTCAGCAATATCATCATCCTGCACAAACGTGGTAAATATCAATTATGTCACCCCTTATCTCATGGCACAGCCTCAGTAGGACTATCTGTCACTATGATTCTAAGAACTACCATCAAGAATCCTTGGGGCTATTCTGGGAATTATTTCTAACACCTGGAAACTAGACATTCCCATGCCATGGATCCTGAGAAACTAACTTCTAAGAGGATAACAAAATCTTCCTTACAAAAAAACAAACTCACTCGATTTTACCATTGTGCTTAGCCATTGTCCTATATCTGTTTCTCCCTTCACACCTAAACACCTTAAGAAAGGTGATTACACTCAGTGCCTCCACATTATCTTCTAAATCTCATAAACTGCTTCACAAGACCACGAAGTCTTAGTCTCTCCTTTGGTTTGGTTTGGTTTTTTGGGGGGGAGGGGATTATTTTAGAGAGTTCTCCATACCAGAATCTTTTTTGCATCCAAATATTCCTAGTTTGCTAATTTGAAAGGTTATTTCTTTCTTATATGTGGGTACTCCATCCCCTGGTACAGGTTGGATTTGTGAATTGCTTTGGCTGAAACACATCTCTTAGGTAGCTTTTTTTTAAAACTTCTAAATAATGTTTTTTTCCAATTATATGTAGAGATAATTTTGACATTTTTTTGGTAAGTTTTTAATGCACTTTAAGATGAGAAAAGGAAAAAAAAGAACACTGCCATATACACAGCAGAATGTAAGAGCGAATTCATTATAAAACAATGAATTTCCATTTCAAGAAAACCTATATGATGGATGCTATTTACTGTTTCCCGAGCTGCCTAGCTTCCTTGTAGGTTTTCTTTTGTTCTTTCCTCTGAACTTTTTACTTTATTTCCCCCACCTTGCACCCACCCTAAAGAAGGTACAATTAAACACAGATATATATATATATATATATAGTATATAATACATAAATACCTATAAACATACACATATATGCATATGCACTTATACACATATACGTAGGACCCTACTATGCATATTTCCACTTGTGATCTCTTTCCCTGAAAGTGGATAGCATCTTCCTTCATAGGTCCAAATCTTTCCCTGTTTTCCAAAATCAATCAGTGCATCATTTCCTGCACCACAAAAACATTTCAACACAATCACATCTTATCTAAGAGATTGTCTATGGAAGTTTTTTCCCCAAATTTTCTGCATTCCTTCTATTCTTGGCTACATTGGTTTTATTTATACAAGAAAATTTTAATTTAGAATAATCAAAACTATCCACTTTACATTTCAACAATGTTCTCAACTTAGTGTAATGTCTGATATTGCCAAATCTCTATCTTTTACATCTTTTTTTCCTTGGTTTCTTTGAAACTCTTGATCTGTTCTTCCAAATGATCTTTGCTATTATTTTTTTTCTAACTCAGTAAGATAATTTTTTAATGATTTAATTGGGATGCACTGAATAAATATATTAGTTAAGTAAAATTGTCATTTTTTATTATACTGGCTTTGTCTACTCTTGAACAATAAATATTGCTCCAGTTATTTAGATCTGACTTATTTGTATAAAAGATGTTTTATGTTTGTGTTCATATAGTTTCTGTATCTGTTTTGGCAGGTATACTCTCAGGTATTTTATACTATCTGCTATTTTAAATGGTCTAAAGCAATATTGAATAATATTGCTGACACAGTGTTTCCTTATTTTTCTCTTTTGATTAAGTCTATTTTAACTTCAGCTTTGTCTGAGATCATGACTACTACCTCCTGCTTTTTTTCTCAACATAATAAATCCTACTCCTGCCCTTTATTTTATTTTTGTGTTTATCTTTCATTTTTATTGTGCTTCCTGAAAGCCATATATTGTTGAATTCAAATTTTTAATCTGCTATTTCCATTTTATGAGTAAATATTCATTCACATTCTAATCTATAACTTGTTGTATATTTTCCTCCTGCCTATTTTTCTTCACTGTCCTTCTTGCACTATCAACCACATTCCTCCTCACTCCTCTGATTTACTTCTACTACCTTGCCCTCCTGTTCCTTAATGTATCCACCCCTCTAAAAGTCCTTCCCTTGTCTCCTCACCCTCTTATTTCTTTCTAAATTTAGAAGACTTTTATACCTTTCTATGTTGTTACCTCTTTCACCCATTCCTGATAAGAGTAAGGTTCCCAATATTACCTGCCCTTCTCTCTGCAAGCTTCTCCTTTATGTTTTTCCTTTTATGCCTCATTTGTATGAGATAAGTACTCCTTTTTATCTCTCCCTACAGAGTTTTAGTTTTAGCATCACCCCATCATATTCCAGCTCAGTTCAAGTCTTTCTTTCAAACTATCCAAATAATGGTAACAGTCATAAGAGTACTTATAACATTTTCACATATAAGAAGTAAACAATTTGACCTTATTGAGTTTCATAATTGGTCTTTAATGTTTACCTTATATTTCTCCTGAAATCTTGTATGTCGAATTTTTCATTAAGTTCTGCTGTTTTTGTACCTGAAAGTCTTTCAGTTCATTAAATGTCCATTTATTTTTCATTCAGAATCATACTTAATGGGTATATTATCCTTAGTCATAACCCCAACTCTTTCGCTCTATGAAATATAATATCCAAGACCTATAAGACCTTCAATATAGTAACTGTTAGGTCTTGTGTAATCCATATTGTAGGTCTATGATATTTAGATTGGGTCTTTTTCTTGTTGCTTGCAATATTTTGTCCTTAACCTGGGAGCTTTTAAACTTGGTTGTGATATTCCTATAAGTTTTCCTCCTGGGATCTCTTTCAGATGGTAGGTTTTTTTTCTATTCTTGATTTGTCTTCTTGTTCTAAAACTTCAGGGCAAATTTCTTTAATAATTTCTCACAATATTGTATCAAGATTCTTTTTTTATTGTAATCTTCAGGTAGTCCAACTATTCTTATATTATTTCTCCTCAATCTGTTCTCCAGATAAGTTGTTTTTCCGATGAGATATTTCATATTCTCTGTTTTTCATTCTTTTTATTTTGTTTTATTATTTTTTAGTGCCTTATAATGTCATTAACTTCCCTTTGCCCAATTCTAGTTTTCAAGGAATTATTTTCTTCTTTAAGTTTTTGATTCTCTTTTTCAAGTTAGTTGACTTTGTTTTCATAATTTTCTTGATTTTCTTGGATTGCTCTTGTTTTTTTTCTAATTTTTCCTCCCTCTCTCTTATTTGATTTTTAAAGTCCTTTCAAGTTCTTTTAAGAACTTTTTTTTGTATTTAGGACCCTTTGATGTTTCTCACTGAAAAAGAAATAGTTTGTTTAGCAACTTTTTCTTCCTCTGAATATGAACCCTAATCTTTCCTATTTCCCATAGTAGCTATCTGTGTTTGAGTTCTTTCTCTTTTGCTTGCTCATCTTAATTTCTATTTTGTTTAATTTTTTTAGGAGCTATTAGTATAATCAATTTATAGTCCCAAGGTGTGAAGAGTGATGTCCCAAGTCTCAGGTATTTCTTACTGTTATTTTCTGAGGTCTGTCAGAGGCTTTCCTTTTTATTCAGAAGCCACAGCTAGGACCCCAGCCACGATGTCCTAAATGCTCTTACTCCCTGTGGTCCCTCTGGTAGTTGCAAACTACAACTGTCCTCTCTGCTCTAGAACTGGAACCAGTGTCTCTGCTCTCCTCAGGTACACACAGCCAACAAGGTCCCTGTCCCTCTGCTATTGCACTTATAACTTGTGTGTCCTAACTACTTCTCCCCACAGTCTCAACCCTGGACAGGTCTGGTCAGTAAAGCTTTGCTTGGTTACTCTTGACAGTGGAAGATTCTTTAATCTTCTCCTACTAAGCCTTCTGACTCCCACATTGTCCTTGAGGTGAAAGCTCCTGAGTCTGAGGCTGCTTCACAGCACAGGTGACCAGGGCTTGTTGTTTGTAGATTCTGCCATCAGTCAAGAAGTGTTTGCATTTCACTCAGGCTGAACCTCCACCCCTGGAGGTCAAGTCTTTCCTGGCAAACTTTTTAGTTTGTCTTGAGAGAATAACAGCTTTACCTCAACTTTTTTTTTTATTTCCACTGCTCTATATTCCCTCTAAGACAATGGTCCACCTTTTTTTGTGGAAGAAATTTGGAGAGCCAAAAATTTTCTGACCTTTTACTCTGTCTTCCCAGAATACTCTCAACATTTTTTAAAATAAAATTTTCAGTTCCAAATTTTTTCTTCCATTACTCACTCCCTAAGACAGTAAGAAATTTTATATAGGCTATATATGTGCAATCATGTAAAACATATTTCCATATTCATCATGTTGTGAAAGAAGAAACAGAACAAAGAAAAATACAAAATACAAATACAAAAATACAAAAAAAATTAGAAGGAAGTAGAAAGAGTGTGCTTTGATCTGAATTCAGGGTTTACCAGTTCTTTCTCTACCTCTCTTACTTGATTTTCAAAATCCTTTTTGAGCTCTCCAATATCCTGAGACTAATTCATATTTTTCTTGGAGGCTTTGGATGTAGGAGCTTTGACTTTGTTGTCTTCTTCTGAGTGTGTGTTTTGATCTTCCTGGCCACCATAGTAACTTTGGGTGGTCAGAATTTTTTCTGTTTCTTGCTCATATTCCCAGCCTCTTACTTGACTTTCAACTCTTTATTAAAGTAGGGCTCTGCTTGCAGGATTGAGGGCACATCTTCCCAAAAAGTACAGCTGTTGTCAGAAATACATCTAGGGACCTGCAAATTTTCAATTCTTCCAAGGTGTTGTGATCTAAGGAGAGGTGTTTACCACTCTCCTGGCCTATGCTCTGGTCTGAGAGTAACCACAAGCACTCTTTTGTGCTCTGGAACTGTGAGGAGGGTCTCCCCTCCACGGTGGCCACATGTTCTGCTATGCTAGTGCTTCTTCTCATCCTGGGACTGCCATCCAGGACTGCAACCCAGATCCAAGCTTGGGCAAAGCAACAGAGTCCTGCCTTCATGCTAGCAAAAAAGAACCCTGTAAGTTCCTTCTGATCAGCTGTTTGACTTCCTTACCATCTGAGGGCTGGGAGCTCCAGAAGCAGTTGCTGTCACAGTTGCCGCTGATTTAGTCACTCCAAACACCTGCTCCTGGTTTGCTGTGGCCTGGGCTATGCTGGCATGGCCTGCACTTGGCTGTACTCTACTCTTACTCATGCACAACAAACCTTTCCTGCTGATCTTCTAAGTTGTCTTTGGCATCTGGGAGCTTAGAAATCTGGAAGCCACCACTGCTGCCACTAATTCAATGGCCCAAGGCCTGCTCTGGATTTTCTAGGGTCTGGTCTACAATGGCACAGCCTGTGCTGGACTATGCTCCTCTCTTGTCCTGGTGCAACAGACTTTCCTGCTAACTTTTCAAGTTTTCTTGGATTGGGAATTTGTTTCACTCCTTATTTTTGTGGGATCTGCTTCTCTAAAATTTGTTTAGAGTCATTTTAAAAGGTATTTGGAGGGATTTGGGAGAGAGCTCATGTGAATCCCTCCCTTTATTTTGCCATCTGTAATGCCAATGCAAAGCCCATAACAGCCACTATGAATATGTATGTGTATTTCCAGGGTAAATTCACAAAATATAAATAACTCTCTTCCTCAAAGACAAAACCAAAATATTTACTCAGATACCAGAAAGCCAATTCCACCATAGTAACAAAGAAGGTCATACACATCACCAATCCAGGGAGCATGACCATCTCCAAGCCTTCCCTCCCTTAGGCCTCCCCACAAATAAGCTCCTCTAGGCAAAATTCCTCCCTCTCTCACTCATGCTAGCTGCTCTGCCTCAGCTGTGCCTCACTCCCTCCCAGCTCTGCCTCACTCTCTTCTACCCATTCAGCAAGCTCCTCCCACTATGAGTTCCATGTGACTCAAGCTGTGGGCTAGCCAAAGCTCAAAGCAGGTCACAGGGGACTATTAAGGGGCAAAAGATCTTCAAATTCCTGTAACATTACACCATCTTGACTCCACCCCCAGAAGTCAAATCTACCACTCTTGACTAATTGCATCATATAATAGCTTGCACTACCTTCAACTAATGGTAATAGAAAAGCAACCCTCAGTTCCAGTGAATTCCTTTTTCACTACCACCACCTCCCAGACTTTCTGTATGTCAGTCAGCTTACAAAGATTTATTAAACAATTATCTTGTGACAGGTACCATACTAAGTACTTGGAATACAAAGAAAGGCCAAAATAGCTCCTACCCTCAAAGAACTTATATTTTGCTTGGAAGTACAACATGTAAATTAGTAGGCACACATTTTCTGTGTATATACATATGCAGAAAAAAAGGCAGTTTGAGAAGAGAACATTGCACAGAGCAGGTGCTTAATACATGCTTGATTTGATATGAGATGTAATTTTCTTAGTAGGAGAACATTTAAGTTGAAATAGTTATTAAAATATTAACAAAAAATTCAAGTTTATGGATCTTAAAACAAGGTTGAGAACGTCTACATAGAACTCTTTCATTCCTTTCTACATCCCTTCTACATACCTAGACCCCTTCATGCTCCAACATACCTACGATCATACCCTATCGTAGCCTATACACCCTATCCCCCTCAGCCACATCCAGTCCCACTCAGGCCTATATTTTCTCCCTGTTCCATTTACTATCAAAGAACTATTGCCATCTCCCCAACCCTATCACCTCCTCCAGAATTATATGTGTGTGTGTACGTGCACACACGCATGCATGAGTATATATCACCCAGGCAATATTGACAGCACTGAAAGTGACTAAGAATATATCATCATAGTTCTGAATCGCAAAGTATAACAGACTCTCCATATAGAAAGCAGAAGAAAAATATCTATTCAGACATCAGAAAGCCAAATTCTAACACCAGAAAGTCAGATTCATCATAGTAACCAAGAAGTTGACACTCATTAGCACTGCATGGGACAAAGCCATTCTCAAGCCTTCCCCCTTGCTTGTGGGGCTTTCCCACAAGCAAACACTCATGAGCCTAGCTGTGCCTGCCTGCCTGCCATTCTCTCTCCTCCACCCCAACTGCTCCCACCAACTTCCTCCCAGTTCTGCTTCACCCTTCCTGTTCCACACATTCAGCAAGCTCCTCCCACCACATGTGATTTAAGCTTCCATGTAATTTAAGCAAGTCACATGGGCCTATTAATGAATGGAAAAGATCTTCCCATTTAAATTACCATTACATTCATCCCCAAGATCATTCATATTCATTACATAGGTCAGTGAGGCAACTGGTAGCAACAGAATTGTAACAGGGATAACAGAAAATAAGCATATAAAGCAATATTTTAGGCAACTGGTGTCAATAGAACTTTAAACAATATAACAGAGATCACACAAAATAAGCACATAAAACAATATCTTAGGGTGGGGCTTGAGCACAAGCACTCCCTCAAACAGATGGGGCATAAAATCTTGGGATAAGGGATGAAGGTCTTTTCTTCTATAGCTACTTCCTGCTGAAATTAGATTTAGAGCAGACCCTGCCCCAAGAGGTCCCATTCAAGAGGTCAGTTCTTTAGCTTGTATCCAGAGCTTGGTCGATGTCCAGGAGTAACACATCACAGTCATGGACAGGGGGTGACATCTGGCTTAAGCAATCAGGCATTTGCTGGTGGAAGGTAGTAATCCTGAAGCAAACAAACCTAGCAAACAAGTTTAACAGACAAAAAGAAACAAGGAGACAATAACCAGAAGCAGGATACGTAGGGTCAGCTGGAGTCCCTGAACCCACTATCATAGCCTCATTCACGGTTGAATATAGAAATTAGGAGTACAATTTGGTAATCATGTTCTCCTGAATAAACAACAATTACAGTATTATCTTTCCTGTACACTATAATTTCCACAGCCTTTGAAACATCATCTGGCTTCTGTTTTACTCATACTTTAGCTGTCAATTTTATTCTGTCAGTAGAATCCAACCCTTCAGATTCTCTCCTAGTTATTTTGGAAGGAGGGTCAGTTTCCACAAGTGGTATTGTTTCACAAGGAATAATAATCTCTGTTCTATAATTTTTACAAAACTGTGTGGGTTCTTCACCTAAATTTTGGAATGTCACAATAATTTTTCCTTGATAATTAGAATCTAACATTCCAGTCAATATATGTATTCCTCAAGCTACTAATTCTGATTTAGGTAATATCTGTCCAAAATGATTTTTGGTGATTCTCATACATATTCCAATAGATATTTTCTTATTTCTTTTCTATCCAGTGTAAAGTGCTCTAAACAATGTAAATCATATCCTGCTGAATCAGATGTTCCTGGATATGGTGCTGGAATATGTGGTCTCACAGTCCAGTACTAAATATTTGGATCTATATTCATTAGAGAAATTGGTCTATAATTTTCTTTCTCTGTTTTGGCTGTTCCTGGTTTAGGTATCAGAACCATATTTGCATCATAAGAAGAATTTGGTAGGACTCCTTCAGTAATTTTCCCAAATAGTCTATATAGTATTGGAATTAACTGTTCTTTAAATGTTTGATAGAATTCACTTGTAAATCCATCTGGTCTTGGACATTTTTCCTAGGGAGTTCACTGATGGTTTGTTCAATTTCCTTTTCTGAGATGGGGTTATTTAAGTACACAACTTCCTCTTCTACTAATCTGGGTAATTTACGCTTTTTAAAATAATCATCCATCTTGTTTAGATTGTTGAATTTATGGGGCATACATATGAGCAAAGTAATTTCTAATTATTGTTTTAATTTCCTCCTCATTGGAGGTTAGTTCACCCATTTCATTTTTGATATTGGTAATTTGGTTTTCTTTTTTCTTTTTTTAATCAAATTGCCCAAAAGTTTAACAATTTTATTGGTTTTTTCATAAAACCAACTCTTAGTTTTATTTATTAGTTCAATAGTTTTATTAATTCCAATTTTATTAATCTCTCCTTTGGTTTTCAGTATTTCTAATTTGGTATTTACTTGGGGATTTTCAATTTGTTCTTTTTCTAGCTTTTTCAACTGCATGCCCAATTCATTGATCTCCTCTTTCTCTATTTTATTCATGTAGGCATTCAAAGACATAAACCTTCCCTTAAGAACTGCTTTTGTAGTATCCCACGAGATTTGGTAGGTTGTCTCATTATTGTCGTTCTCTTGAAAGAAGTTGTTGATTGTTTCTATAAATTGTTGGTTAACCCACTCCTTCTTTAGGATTAGATTGTTTAGTTTCCAATTAACTTTTGGTTTATATTCCCATGGCTTTTGATTACATATAATTTTTGTTGCATTATGATCGAGAAGGATGCATTCAGTATCTCTGCCTTTCTGCATTGGATTGTAAGGTTTTTATCGCCTAGCAAATGGTCAGTTTTTGTATATGTGCCATGAACCACTGAGAAAAAGGTATGTTCCTTTCTACCCCTATTCAATTTTCTCCAGAGAGCTATCGTATCTGCCTTATCTAGAGTTTTATTCATCTCCTTAACTTCTTTCTTGCTTAGTTTGAGGTTAGATTTATCAGGTTCAGAGAGGGGGAGGTTGAGGTCCCCCACTGGTATAGTTTTGCTGTCTATTTCTTCCTGTAACTCCCTTAATTTCTCCTCTAAGAATTTGGATGCTATACGACTTGGAGCATATATGTGTAATAATGAAATTGCTTCATTGCCTATGGTGCCTTTTAGCAGGATATAGTTTCCTTCCTTACCTCTTTTGATTAGATCTATTTCTGCTTTTGCTTTGTCTGAGATTAGGATTGCTACCACTGGTTTTTTTTACATCAGCTGAAGCACAAAATATTCTGATCCAAACTTTCACCTTTACCCTGTGTGTATACCCCCCAGTTCAAATGTGTTTCTTGTAAACAACATATTGTTGGGTTGTGGTTTTTAATCCATTCTGCTATCCATCTCCGTTTTAGGAGAGAGCTTATCCCATTCACATTCACAGATATGATAACTGTCTGTGTCTTTCCCTCCATCTCCTTTTGCCTTGTTTATGCATTTAGTTCTCCCTTACCCCTTCACCTCGACAATAGAGTTTTAATTTTTGACCACTTCCTCCCCCAGTCTTCCTTCCTTCTTTCAGCCTCCCTCCCTTTTAATCTCCTTTTCCCTTACTACTTCTTCCCTCCCTTTTAACCTACCCTCCCTTTTCTTGCCCCTTCCCCTTCTGCTGCCTATAGAACTAGTTGGATTTCTATACTTATCTGAGTTTGTTTTATCCTCCTTGAATCCAATCAGATGACAGTACCTCTCAAACAATGTTCCTCTCCCTCCCCTCTCTCCCTCTGCTGTAATATATTTTTGTGCCTCTTCCTGTGATGAAATTTATTTTTTTCTGCATCCTCCTTTTCACATCTCCCATTACAATCCTTTCACACCCTTAAATCACATTTGTTATCATCACATCATTTAATTTATACCCACTCCCTCTATGTATATCCCTTTTATATTTTATAATAAATATACAATTCTCTAGATTAACAAGTATCATCTTCCCTTATAGGGATATAAACAGTTTGCTCATATTGAGAAACAGGGTTTTTTTTCCCCTGTTTACCTTTTTATTCTTCTCTTGAGACCTGCGCTTGAAGATCGAATTTTCTACTGACTTCTGGCCTTTTCATCAGGAAGGTCTAGAAATCCTTTATTTCAATGAGTGTCCATCTCCTTGCCTGAAATATTATGCTCAACTTTGCTGGGTAATTAATACTTGGTTGTAGTCCCAGCTCCTTTGCCTTATGGAATATCGTATTCCAGTTCTTTTGATCTTTTAATGTAGAAGTTGCAAGGACTTGTGTGATCCTGTCTGTAGCTCCTTGCTATTTGAATTGTTTCTTTCTGGCTGCCTGCAGTATTTTCCCCTTCACTTGATATTCTGGAATTTGGTAATGATATTCTTTGGTGTTTTTAGTTTGGGGTCCCTTTCAGGAGGGGAATGATGGATTCTTTCAATGATTATTTGCCCTCTGGATCTCGGACTTCTGGGTCACTTTCCTTGATGATTTCTTGGTTGATATTGTCCAGGCTTTTTTTTTCATCATGGCTTTCTAGTAGACCAATAATCCTTAGATTTTCTCTCCTGGATCTATTTTCCAAGTCAGTTGTTTTTCCAATTAGATATTTTACATTTTCTTCTCTCTTTTCATTCTTCAGATTCTGTCTGACTGATTCTTGATGTCTCATAGATTCATTAGCTTCTACTTGCCTGATTCTAATTTTTATCAAATTGTTTTCTTCAGTTAACTTTTGTATCTCCTTTTCCATCTATCCAATTATTCTTTTTGAGGAGTTATTTTCTTCAGTTAGGCTTTGTACTTTCTTTTCCATTTGTCCAATTTTCCTTTTAAATTCTTCTTTCTTTTTTCATATTTTTAAAGTCACTGGTGAGTTTTTCTTCTATGCCTCTAATTTGACTTTTAAAATCCTTCTTGAGCTCTTCCAAGAAGGCTTTTTGTGCTTCAGACCAGTTCATATTCCCTTCTAAAATTTCAGAATGAGAGTACAGTCTCAATGTTGACCTCTTTGATATTTATATTTTGGTCCTTGTTCCCACAGAAAGCTTCTATAGTCTTTTCTTTTCTGCTTTGCTTCTTACTCTTGATAATCACCCTTTTCCTGGCTTTTAAAGTAGATCACTGCATCTGGGGCACAGGGGCTCTATCCCACAGTTCTTATGCCTAGAACTAACTTCAGGCTTTGTGTGTTGTGGCCTCTGGTTCTTTCAGCTAGAAGCTAAAATGCTGCAGCTTACCTGGTGCTGAGCTGGCTGGTGTTGGACAGCAGAGGTCAGGTGAGATCTTTTTGGGTTTCCCCACAAGTTACCCTGGAGCTAGTTTATTAAGTGTGGGGGAGGGGTGGTCTGGCCACAGGAGGTTTCCTCTGCTGAGCTAGAGCATAGGCAGTCTCAGTGGTTGGTGATCCTGTCTGCCCTAGTGTCTTCCTGATTCCCCTGGAGTCCTGAGGCACACCTAGCTTCACCCCCCTGGAGTTCTGGATCTTCTCCCAGTTTGCTGAGGTGGGGCTGTCTGGGACAGTTCTGATTCTGCGCTGGTCCCTTCAGCCACAGCAAGAGGGACCCTCCTTAGTGATCTTTCTAGCCTCACTTGCTAAGAGTCTGTTTACCCCTTCTGCTGCTCCCTCTGTTCTAGGGTTTTTCCTGGGGAGATATTCTCTGGGCTTGTCAAGGTCAACAAAGGGAGGGAGATAGCAATCAGCAATCACTCCACCATCTTGGCTCCCAGAACCAGAAATCAATACTCAATATTTGGGATCTTATGTGTTTGTTGTTTTCTAATTTGCAGATTTGGAGTCATCATTCTGGCTAGAGGTGTACTTCTTCCCAATGGTCTATTATTCAAATTAGGTAAAACAGTGAACAAATTATCTTGCCAATGTTGATAAGAATTATTAGAACTTAACTTCCTTAACTGTTCTTTCAACAATCTATTCATTCTTTCAATGAACTCAGATACTTGTGGATGACATGGAATATGACATAATCATTCTCTCTTGTTTAATACACAATATCTCTTCATTTCATCACCTTTAAAATGTGACCCATTGTCACTTTGAATCTGCATTGGGGTTCCATTATATAGACATGTGATATTTAGAGTTTTGTAGGTATTCTTCTGGGTCACATTCTTATAAGGACAAGCCACTAGTACACCTGAATAGGTGTCAACACAAGGATATATAAATTTGCATCCTTTTTCTTGAGATAAGGGTCCAATATAATCTATTTGCTAATTTGGGCTGGTACTTTTCCCCTTACTAAATCTTCAGTTACTACCTGAGGATTAGTTCATTCCTTTTTCAATTGACATATATAATATTCCTCTGCTACTTGTTTTAACAATGAATGAGAGATACTAATATTTCAGTCTTGTGCCCACTGGTGGGTGGCCTGGACTCCTAAATAACTGGTCATTTGATGAACCCATTTTGCCAGTACTGGATCATCAGTTGGTGTCAGAGTAGGGACAGTATGTTGAGTAACAATCTTTACTAGTTGATCAGCACGTGAATTGTACTCACATTCTGGCATGGTGAGGGCCACTTGAGCAAATTGGTAAGATATGTCCCATATATCTTCTCATAATTCATTGCCCCAGACTTGTTTGCCATGAATTTCCCAGTTTTGATTTTTCCACATGGGCATCCATGTAGCTAACCCATTAACTACTGCCCATGAATCAGTGAATATATGACATTGTCCTCCTTGTTCTGTTTTGACAGCCTGATGTACTGCCATAAGTTCAGTATATTGAACACTTGCACTTATTCTAGTACTTTCCAGAGTCCACCTAGTATATGAGTTATAGGTTACAGCTTTCCAATGTCTTTTGTGGTCCAGATATTTTGCTATCCCATCAGTAAACCATGAATGTCTCTTTTGTTCTTCAGTTAATCCATCATATCCATCATTCCATTTTATCAAGGTCTGTACCAACTGTTGCTTTGGTTTGGGGGTGTATCATTTCCTGTAGTATCTGTTTGCTATCAATTCATGTAAAGCAAAATTTCCACTTTTGCCTGTTTTAGATCTATTTTGAATATACCATTTCCATTTAATTATAATAGCCTCTTGAGCATGTCCAATTCTGTGAGAAGCTAGGGTACTCATTGCCCAAGTCATAATTGGGATTCCAGGCTTTAATATTACTTCGTGGCCCAAAGTCAATTATTCAGTCTCTACCAAAGCCCAATATGCCATTAACAACTGTTTTTCAAAAGGGGTATATTAAACTCCAGATTCAAGGAGTTTCCTAGACCAAAATCCTAAGGGTACATTTTGGCTTTGTTGTTTTTGCAATCAACTCCAGTTTGCATATTCATCCTGTACAGTCATTTCTAATTCCACCAGGCCATTTTGCATAGGCTATAAATCTAGGGCTAATTGTATAGTGATCTTTCCTTCTTCAAAAGCTTTACTGTGCTCAAATCCCCAATAAAATTCATATTTTTTCCTAGTAATCTTATATATAGGTTTCAAAATTTGTCCTAGATTCGGTAAGTAATGTTGCCAATATACAAATAATAGTATAAACTTTTGGACCTCTTTCTTATTGATGGGGATAGGAAAATCCTAAATCTGTTGGGCTTGTGGAAGAATCTCTCACATCCCCTTATTTCATTGTATACCCAAAAAATTTATGGTTTGAACTGACCCTTGGATCTTTGCAGGGTTAATTTCCCACCCTTTGCTTTTCATATGCTCAATTAAAAGCATCAAACTCTTCACTACTTTTACATTTTTTCCCTGTAATATAACATCATCCGTGTAATGAGTAAGCTGTACACCAGGTAACTCTAATTCATCTAAATGTTCAGTCACAATCTTATGACAAATAGTGGGGCTATGCAGATATCCTTGTGGCAAGCATGTAAAAGTATATTGTCGACCCTGCTAAGTGAAAGTAAATTGGTCCCATTATTTAGAACCTGTTGGGATAGTAAAGAAAACATTGGCTAAATCAATAACTGCATTCCAAGTTCTGTCATATTTCTGGATCCTTTCTATTAAGGTAACAGTATCTGGAAAAGTAGAATACAAGGGAGGAGTCACCATATTCAGTTGTCTATAATCCACTCTCATCCTCCATGTCCCATCTGACTTTCATGCTAGCCAGACAGGATTATTCCATCAAGTGGTTATAGAGAGTAACACTCCTACCTCAACATATTCCTTCATAGTATTGGTAATTTCATCTTGACCACTTGGCACATGACACAACTTTAAAGTAATTACTTCAGAAGGTTCAGGTAAAGTGATTGAGTTAATTTTTATTTTACCCACTATAACTGCGTTAATCCCTCTTTCCTTACTGCAGATTGGTATCTCCCCTCAGGTACATTTACAGTCATACCTCTCAATATATCTATTCCACTGATGTATTCAGGAATGGGTACAATTACCACAGTATATTCTTTCTTAGATAATTGTCCAATTTTCATCCTTAGTTTGACTTGTCTCACTGACATTTCAGCCCCTCCCAGTGTTGTGATGGTAATAGGAGTTCCATGTTTAAACTTATCAGGGTTTCATATATAAGGGAGGCCTCTGCCCCAGTAATAAAACTTGATCCGTTTTTCCAATACATAATCAAATTGATATGGGATTCGTAATCCTGTCCATATATTTCTTTAATCTGAGCTAGGGCTTGGCCAATTTCCTATTCTCTCTGAAGGTGTAACAAACTTGGATACAAGGTTTCAGAAGGATCTGTAGGGGCAGTTCTTTCTTCCCTATTCCATTTAGTACTAAACTCCTTTTCTCAGTTTATTCTGTTGGAATATCATCTATGTTTCCAAAATCTACCCCTGCTCTCAATAGAACAGTAAATAATTCTTCTTGTCAGTCTATTCTGACTTTGAATCTACTGCCTATTTACTCTTCTCTCTCAAGGAAATTTATGTTTTCTCCAGTCCCCTGAGTCATTTAACTGTGAAATCTTGTCCAGAACCTCCAAAAGAGGGCACCCTACTTCTCCAATTATTAAAGTCAAAACTGGGTGCTTGTAAGCAAGGAGAACTGTCTTCACTATTATATATCTATGGGAAACTGCTAAGGGTGTATCATAGTATGCATCTGCATCCCCAGTCATTGTGGTAGTCTTCATTACCTCCTCCTTTAACTTCCTTATACAGTCCCTAAGTGAATACCAGGGTCTATCTGCACTAGGCCATGTTGAGTCAGTAGGATACTACTTACTGCATCCTTCTGCAGCCAAAGCTAACAGATTAGTTGTATTGTTGCCTCCTTGCATACTGTAATTTCTGAAAGCATGCTGTACAAAAGGATTCTGACATGTCTAGAAATTTCAAACAATCCATGCCATCTATTGATACTCCTCCAGTATCACCATCACCAATTCTCACCATCCAAGATATTAACAATTCTCTCAATCTTTGGGTGAACTGACTCAAAATATCTGTGACTTCCTGCTAAGTAAAATCCTCAATTATCTCCCTAAACACTGTTTTCCCCACTTGTTTTTCTTGTTTTAGTTTTAGTGTGGGGTGTTCTTCTGCTTGAGAAGTCTCCCCCTGTAACATTGTTTCATTTTCATCCCAAGCACTGCCCTGGCAGTTGTTACCATGGCAACTAAGCTGGGTCTGTACAAAAGTTGTACGGCACACCTCTTTTGTCAGCCTTCTGCTTCTTCTGAGCTAAATGACCACCTTTTTTTTTCTATCTGAGACGCCTCCCTGCCCCTCACAGCTTGCTCTTTTAAAGGACAGCCCAAATTCCTAGAATTCCCACACAAACTAGCTAACTCATTTCCATCTGAATTTTTTCCTTCAGCAGCTCATATCTGGTTTTACACATAATACAGTAGCTTGTTAATAAAATTAAGCCTCTCCTACATACTCCTGCCCATTCTTTCCTTAGTTTCATTGGAATTCCTTGCAAACATCTTTCCAAATCTCTAGGTTTCCCCTTCTGTAACCTCGGTTCCCAGTTTTCACAGGGTCTGGTGCTTTTAGCCCATTCCCTTGCTAGGAAGGAATAAGGTAAATCCTCCCACATGGGATATCCATTTCTCCCTCTAAAGCCTTTCTGCCTCCAAATAGAGATTTTATGTACTGAGATCCTGTTTGTGCCATCAAATGTAATGCCCAGGCAATATTCACAGACTGAGGGTAACTATGAATATACCATCATAGTTCTGAATCACAAAGTATAACAGACTCTCCATGTAGAAGGCAAAAGAAAAATATCTCTTCAGACACAGAAAGCCAAATCTATCATAGTAACCAAGAAGTCAATACACATTAGCACTGCAGGGGACAAAGCCATTCTCAAGCCTTCCCCCTTGCTTGTGGGGCCTTCCCACAAGCAAACACTCATGAGCCTAGCTGTGCCTGCCTTCCTGCCTGTATCTTCTCTCCTCTGCTCCAACTGCTCTCACTAAATTCCTCCCAGTTCTGCTCCACCCTTCCTGTTCCACCTGCTCAGCAAGCTTCTCCCACCACATGTGACTTCGATTTCCATGTGATTTAAGTAGGTCACATGAGCCTATTATTGAATGGGAAAGATCTTCCATTAAAATTACCATTGCAGCATACATCACACATGTGTATACACACACATACACATATATATGTACCCAAAATCTCATCTATACTCGTCAGCATCTACCATCCCCTCAATCCTACTAAAATGAACTGTATTCTTATTACCACAACTGACTTCACAGTAGTAGCTGATTTATGTTATAATCAGCAAATAATTCAACCAAATGTGGTATAAATCTCCAAACAAAATCCCCAGTTTTGAAGTAAAACCAATTGGTATGAGAGAAAGGTGGGGCAAAACCACATTATGTAATGGATAGAGGATTGACCTTGACGGCAATAAATCCTCGGTTCAAGTTCCATCTCTCATACATACTGGCTATTGGTGTATGTACTTTTCTCACCTGAAAATTCTCTATATTAATAAAATCACAGATCCAGGTCCTATCCCTATCCTTATTAAGCACCTAGGACATTTCTCCCTCAAGACGGGTACCACAGAGAAGGATTAAAAAGTACTCTTACTAGTTAGCAGTATTATACAATTAATTCAAAGTAAGTTACACATAGGGGTCAAATATAGGAAACATACTTTAGGAAGAATACATTCGTGGAAGGACAACTCACTCCTTAATGTATGTCAGCCCATGTTTTTGGTGACACATCATATGTCTCAGCTGTTTCTTCCTAGGTATTGCACCTCTACTGCTACCTGTCTCTGTTTCTTTCTCTCATGGGCTTCTCTGCCCTCTGCTATATACATCATTACCCAAGTTTCATGTTTTTACCTAGCTATCAGCTTTTGGCTTTCATCTCTTTACAGGCATATGCCAGCCATATCAGTTCCAGTCCATTAGGTAATGGTAAC
The DNA here is from genome assembly GCF_028372415.1 of Notamacropus eugenii. Taxonomy (NCBI): domain Eukaryota; kingdom Metazoa; phylum Chordata; class Mammalia; order Diprotodontia; family Macropodidae; genus Notamacropus; species Notamacropus eugenii. The sequence goes on from NC_092872.1 coordinate 323,830,863, forward strand.
TAGAAAGGCTCTCTATGATAAGGCCAGACTGGAAGTTGTCTTTCTAGTCATACAATCTATCAGCTACAACATCTTTTAAAAATCAGGCAGAATATCACTGGTATAAGATTAAGTCTTTTCCTCTAATCTCCAATGTCTGGTGTTAGAGGCACAGTTGTTCTCTAACCAACTGACCCACATTCCTTCTTTTACCACCTATTTCTACAAGTAGGTAGACTTCTTAGCTTTAGTGCTATATTTTGGATAGTGAAGAAAAAAACCTAATTATCATTCTTCAGTTTGTTATACATTTTAACATGATTAGGTCAAAAAAATTATAAAACTTTAATTGGTCTGAAGCTCCATTTTTATATGTACAAATGTTCTTACTAAGTAATTATAATTAAAGTGTTTACTGTTCTAGTTCACCGTGGATCTCTTCCTTATATCTTCCCATATCAATCAATTAATAAACATTTACTAAGCACCTACTATGTGCCAAATATGGTGCCTGGGGATACAAAAAGAGGCAAAGGCTGATCTATACCCTTTTTTTTGTATTTAAATTTATTTATTTAAGTTTTCAACATTCATTTCCACAAAATTTTGGGTTCCAAACTTTCTCCCCATTTCTCCCCTCTCCCCACCCCAAAACGCCAAGCATTCTAATTACCCCTATCACCAATCTACCCTCCCTTCTAACATCCCTCCCTTCCCTTATCCCCATCTTCTCTTTTGTCCTGTAGGGCAAGATAACTTTCTATACCCCATTACCTGTATTTCTTATTTCCTAGTTGTATGCAAGAACAATACTCAACAGTTGTTCCTAAAACTTTGAGTTCCAACTTCTCCCCATCCCTCCCTCCCCACCCATCCTCTTTGGGAAGGCAAGCAATTAAATATAGGCCATATCTGTGTAGTTTTGCAAATGACTTCCATAATAGTCGTGTTGTGTAAGACTAACTATATTTCCCTCCATCCTATCCTGCCCCCTATTTCTTCAGTTCTCTCTTTTGATTGTGTCCCTCCCCAAGAGTGTTGACTTCAAATTGCTCCCTGCTCCCACTGCCCTCCCTTCTATCATCCCCCCTACCCTGCTTATCCCCTTCTCCCCCACTTTCCTGTATTGTAAGATAGGTTTTCATACCAAAATGAATATGTATTTTATTCCTTCCTTTAGTCGAATGTAATGAGAGCAAGCTTCATGTTTTTTCTCTCACCTCCCCTCTTTTTCCCTCCACTGAAAAGTCTTTTACTTGCTTCTTTTATAGAGATAATTTACCCCATTCCATTTCACCCTTTCTCCTCCCAATATTTTTCTCTCTCACCGCTTAATTTCATTTTTTTAAGATATGATCCCAACCTATTCAATTCACTCTGTGCTCTCTGTCTCTATGTGTGTGTATGCATGTGTGTGTGTGTATATGTGTGTGTGTGTAATCCCACCAACTACCTAGATACTGAAAAAAGTTTCAAGAGTTACAAATACTTTCTTTCCATGTAGGAATGTAAACAATTCAACTTTAGTAAGTCCCTTATGATTTCTCTTTGCTGTTTACCTTTTCATGCTTCTCTTCATTCTTGTGTTTGAAAGTCAAATTTTATTTTCAGCTCTGGTCTTTTCATCAGGAATACTTGAAAGTCCTCTATTTCATTGAAAGACCATTTTTTCCGCTGAAATATTATACTCAGTTTTGCTGGGTAGGTGATTCTTGGTTTTAGTCCTATTTGGATGGTCTCTACTCTTAAGGAGTTTACATTCTAATGAGGAAGACAACATGCAAAAAAATATGTACAAAACAAGCTATATGCAAGATAAACTGGAAATAGTTAACAGAGGCTCTAGAAGAAGGATTGGGGAAGGAATTTTAGTTGGGACTTAAAGCCAAGGATTTCAGTAGTCAGACAAGAGGAGGGAGTGTATGCAAGACATGGAGGACAGGCAGAGAAAATGCCCAGAGAGCAAAAGTGTTTTGCTTCTGACTGCCTCCTCCCCCAATATGCCCTCTCTTCTAAATAACACCACCCTCTTTCTTTTATCCCCTTCCCCTCCTACTTTCCTGTAGGGGAAGATAGATTTCTATATCCAGTTGAGTGTATATGCTATTACCTCTTTGAGATAATTCTAATGAGAGGTTCATTCATTCCCTCTCACCTCTCCACTCTTTCCCTCCACTGTAAAAGCTTTTGCTTGTTTTTTTTATGTGAGACAATTTACCCCAGTCTATCTCTCCCTTTCCCTTTCTCTTAGTACATTTCTCTCTCACACCCCTTAATTCTATTTTTTTAGATATCATTCCTGTGCCCTCTCTATATATATACTCCTTCTAACTATCCTAATAATGAGAAAGTTCTTATGAGTTACAAGTATCTTCTCATGTAGGAATGTAAACAGTTTAACCTTATTAAATCCCTTATAATTTTCCTTTCCCTGTTTACCTTTTTATACTTCTCTTAAATCTTGTATTTGAAAGTCAAATTTTCTATTCAGCTCTGGTCTTTTCAACAAGAATACCTGGAAGTCCTCTATTTCACTGAATGTCCATTGTTACCCCTGAAGGATTATACTCAGTTTTGCTGGGTAGGTGATTCTTGGTTGTGATCATTTGTCCTCTGAAATATCATAATCCAAGCCCTCCAATCCTTTAATGTAGAAGCTGCTAAATCTTGTGTTATCCTGACTGTGGCTTCATGATACTTGAATTATCTCTTTCTGACTGCTTACAATATTTTTCCTTGATCTGAGAACTCTGAAACTTGATTATAATATTCTTCAGATCTCTTGTTCAGGAGGTGATCAGTGGATTCTTTCAATTCCTATTTTACCCTCTGATTTTAGAATATCAGGGCAGATTTCCTTGATAATTTCTTGAAAGATGATAATTAGGGTCAGGTAGTCCAATAATATTTAAATTATCTCTCCTGGATCTACTTTCCAAGTCAGTTGTTTTACAATGAGATATTTCACATTGTCTTCTATTTTTTCATTTTTTAAATTTTGTTTTATTGTTTCTTGATTTTCATTAGGAAGCCATTAGCCCTTTGCTCTATTCTAATTTTTAAGGAATTATTTTCTCCAGTGAACTTTTGTAACTCTTTTTCCATTTGACTATTTCTGCTTTTTAAAGTACTCTTCTTCTTGTTGGTTTTTTGTATTTCTTTTACAATTTGGCCTAGTCTATTTTTAAGGTGTATTTTCTTCAGTATTTTTTGTGTCTCCTTTACCAAGCTGTTGAATCTTTTTTTCATGATTTTCTTGCATCACTCTCATTTCTCTTCCCAATTTTCCCTCTACCTCTCACACTTCATTTTCAAAATCTTGAGCTCTTCAGTGTTCTGAGACCAATTCATATTTTTCTTGGAGCTTTGTTATCTTCTTCTGAGTGTGTGTTTTGATCTTCCATATCACCACAGTAACTTTCTATGGTCAGAATTTTTTTGGTTTGCTCATTTTCCCAGTCTATGACTTGATTTTCAAATCTTTGTTAAAGTAGGTCTCTGCTTCCAGTGTAGAGGGCACACTATCCCAAACTTGAGGGGTTTTATGCAACTGCTTTCAGAAATACTTCTAGGGACTTGGAAATTTTCACTTCTTCCAAAGTCATGCACTCTAAGGAGAGGTGATTGCTACTCTCCTGGCCTGTGTTCTGGTATGGGAGTGACCACAAGCACTATTTTCTGCCCTGAAATTGTGAGGAGGGTTTATCCCGCATTGTGGCCACAAGCTCTGATGTATTAGTGCTCCTCCTTGCCCTGGGACTGCCTCCAGGACTGTAACCCATATCCAAGTACGGACAAAGCAACAGAGTCCTGCCTCAGTGTTAGCAAAGAAATCCTTATGATCTTCTGATTATTTGTTTGACCCCCTGTCTGTGGGGTCTGTGGGCTGAGAGCTCTGGAAGCAATTAGTGCCACTACTGATTCAGTGCCTCCCAAGGCCTGGTCCTGGTTTGCTGGGATCAGGGTTGTGCTGGCATGCCCTGTGCTAGACTGCCCTCTACTCTTAGTCATTGAAACAGATGTTTTGTATTGACTTTCTAAGTTGTCTTTGGTGTCTGTGAGCTGAGAGGTCTAGAAACAACCACTGCTGCCACTGATTCAGTCACCCAGGGACTTCCTCCTGGATTGTTGGGGCTCCGTTCTGCATTGGCATGGCTGATACTAGACTGTGCTCCTCCCTTACCCTGGTGCAACAGACCTTTCCTGCTGCCTTTCTAAGTTGTCTTAGATCGGAAAATTGTTTCATTATGTCTTTTTGTGGGCTCTGATGCTCTCAGATTTGTTTAGAGTCATTATTTAAAGATATTTGGTTGGATTTGGTGGAGAGTTCAGGAGAGTCTCTGCCTTTATTCTGCCGTCTTGGCTCCACCTCGCATTAATTTTTTATTAATTTATTTATTTTTGGTTTTCAACATTCACTTTCACAAGATTTTGAGTTCCAAATTTTCTCCCCTTCTCTCTCCTCTGTCCACCTTAACAAATCATGCATTTCAATTACCCCTTTCCCCAATCTGCCTTCCCTTCTATCACAGCCTTCCCTTCTCTCATTCCCTGCCCTTCTATTTTCTTTCAAGGCAAGATAGATTTCTATACCTCATTGCTGGTATGACTTATTTCCAGGTGCAGGTAAAAACAATTTTTAAAATTTTTTTTAATTTAATTAGTTTGTTTTCAGTTTTCAACAATCTATTCCATAAGTCTTAAATTTTCTCCCCCTCCCTTTCTCCTCTCTCCTTAAGATGGTTTGCAATCTTACATGGGTTTTACACATGCATGCTCATTAAACACATTATCACAACAGTCAGGTTGCATAGAAGAATTAAAATAAATGGTAGAAACCATGAGAAAAACCAAAACAAAACAAAACATAACAAAACAGAAAATAGTTTGCTTCAGTCTGTATTCTAGTTCCATAGTTCTTTCTCTGCATGTGGATGGTATTTTGCCTCAAGAGTCCTTTGGGAATGTTTTAGGTCTTTGCATTGCTATGAAGGGCTTAGTCTATCAGAAACAGTCTTCACACACTTGGCTGTTACGGTGTATAATGTTCTGGTTCTGCTTATTTCACTCAACATCAGTTCATATAAGTCTTTTCAGATTTTTCTGAAGTCTGACTGTTCGTTGTTTTTTTTGGCACTATAGTATTCCATTACATTCATTTACCACAACTTGTTCAGCCATTCCCCAATTGATGGGCATTCCCTCGATTTTCAGTTCTTGGTCACCACAAAAAGAGCTGCTATAAATATTTTATACATGTGGGACCTTTTCCCATTTTTATGATCTCTTTGAAATACAGCCCTAGAAGTGATGTTTCTGGGTATGCACATTTTTATAGCCCTTTGGGCATAGTTCTAAATTGCTCTCCAGAATGATTGGATCAGCTCACAGCTCCACCAGCAATGAATTAGTGTTCCAACTCTCCCACATCTTCTCCAACATTAATAATCTTTCTGTGTAAAAACAATTTTTAACATTTGTTTTAAAACTTTGAGTTCCAACTTCTCTCCCTTCCTCCCTCTCCACCCATCCCCACTGAGAAGGCAAACAATCCCATATAGGTTATACATGTGTAGTCATGCAAAACAGTTCCATAACAGCCATGTTGTGAAAGATTAACTATATTTCCTTCCATCCTATCCTGGCCCCCATTTATTCTATTCTCTCTTTTGCCTTTGTCCCTCCTCAAAAGTGTTTCTAATTACCCCCTCCTCCTATTTGCCCTCCTTTCTATCTTTCCCCCACTACCCATTTATCCCCTTCCCCCCAATTTACTGTAGTGTAAGACAGATTTTCATACCAAATTGAGAGTGCATGTTATTCCCTCCTTAAGCCAAAAGTGATGAAAGTAAGCTTCACTTTTCCCTCTCACCTTCCCTCTTTACCCCTCCATTGAAAAAGCTTTTTCTTGACTCTTTCATGTGAGAGATAATTTAACACATTCTATTTCTCCCTTTCTCCTTCTCCCAATATGTTCCTCTCTCATCCCTTAATTTTATTAAATTAATTTGCCTCAAGAGTCCTTTGGGAATGTTTTAGGTCTTTGCATTGCTGTGAAGGGCTTAGTCTATCAGAAACAGTCTTCACACACTGTGGCTGTTATGGTATATAATGTTCTCCTGGTTCTGCTCATTTCACTCAGCATCAGTTCATGTAAGTCTGACTGTATTGACTTTGGTCACAGTTGTCTTTGGTGTCTGTGAGCTGAGAGGTCTAGAAACAACCACTGCTGCCACTGATTCTGTATCCTTCATATCCAACTTACCCTGTGCCCCCTGTCTATATGAATATAATCCCTCCAACTACCCTAATACTGAGGAAAGTCTCAAGAGTTACAAATATATTATCTTTTCATGTAGGAATGTAAACACTTCAACGTTAGCAAGTTCCTTAGAATTTTTCTCTTTCCTGCTTACCTTTTCATGCTTCTCTTGATTCTTGTGTTTGAAAGTCAGATTTTCTATTCAGCTCTGGTCTTTTCATCAAGAATGCTTGAAAGTTCTCTATTTCATTGAATTACCATATTTTCCCCTAAAGTATTATACTCAATTTTGCTGGGTAGGTGATTCTTAGTTTTAATCCTAGTTCCTTTGACCTCTGGATTATTATATTTCAAGCCCTCCAGTCCCTTTATGCAGAAGCTGCTAGATCTTGTTGTATACTGATTGTGTTTCCATACTACTCAAATTGTTTCTTTTTGGCTGCTTGCAATATTCTTTTCTTGACCTAGGAGCTCTGGAACTCAGCTACAATATTCCTAGGAGTTTTCCTTTGGGGATCTCTTTCAGTAGACAATCAGTGGATACCTTCAATATCTATTTTACCCTCTGGTTCTAGAATATCAGGGCAGTATTTCTTGATAATTTCATGAAATATAATGTTAGGCTCTTTTTTTGAACATGACTTTCAAGTATTCCAATAATTTTCAAATTGTATCTCCTTGGTCTATTTCCAGGTCAGTTGTTTTTCTAAAGAGATATTTCACTCAGGTCTTCCTGATTCCTGGACTGGTGCTCAGTTCTCTGCACCACCTACCTGACCTTACTTGAACTAGCCTTTTTAAAAAAAATTATTATCTTTCATTTCAGAGGATATGCATGTCATTTTCTCATATTACAACAAAAGCAGTTTATCCTCGCTTAAGTCCTCTTTTATCATTGTTTGTTCATGTTTATCTTTTTTGTGCTTCTCTAAATCATGTCTAAAATTCAAATCTGGAATACAACTCTGGTCAGTAATGTTCATAAGTTCACTATTTCATTACATGTTCCTTTTTACCACCTGTAAGATTTACTCACTAATTCTGGATAAATTACTCTTGCTTACTTTAGGTTAAGTTATTCTTAAGTTACTCTAAGTAAGTCCTTTGCCTTCTTGAATATCACATTCCAAGTTCTCCTTTCCTTTATAGTAGTTGCTAGTAAATCCATGGCTCCTTATTACTTGACTTCTTCCATCTTTATATTTACAGCATTATTTTTCTTTGATCTGGGAATTCTGGGTTCCAGCTATCATGTTCCAAGAAGTTTTCATTTTGGAGTTTCTTTCAGGAAGTAACCAATAAATTCTTTCTATTTTCACTTTACTTTCTAGTTCTAAGAGATCAAGGCAGTTTCCTTTTAAGACTACCTACAGTATATCTAGACTGATTTTTAGTCATGACTTTCAGATAGTCCAATGATTCTCAAATTTTTTCTCTTCAAGAAATTTTCCAGGTCATTTGTTTTTGCTATGAGAGATTTTTAATTTTCTTCTATTTTTTTCTCAGTATTTTAAGGCATTCTTCTCTTCATTGGTTTTTTGGGATCGCTTTTGCCTTTTATTGGTTAGTCTATTTTTTAAGATGCTATTTCCTTCAACATTTTTTGGGTCGCCTTTAGCAACCAGGGACTCATTTTTATGATTTTATTATATCACTCTCATTTCTCTTCCCAATTTTTGTTGTACTTCTCTTACTTGATTTTCAAAATCCTTTTTGAGCTCTCCCATGGCCTGATACAAATTCATAACTTCTTTTGGAGGTTTTGAATGTAGGAGCTTTGAGTTTGTTGTCTTCTGTTCATATATTTTGGTCTTCCTTGTCACAAAAGTAAGATTCTAAAATCTGATTCTTTTTCTGATTTTTGCTCATTTCCCCAGCCATTTACTTGACTTTTGAGCTCTTTGTCAAGGTAGTTCTAAGTTTCCAGTGGGAGTGGGGAGTGGGGATTCTACTGTCAGCCACTTGATTCTTCCACAATCTGTGGGCCTAGAGCTCCTGAAATAGTCACTGCCTCCGGCCCTGCTGCTGTTGTAGCTGCTTCAGACTCCTCCAACCCCTCCCCCACCCTGGGGCTGAGGCCAGACCACTGAACTCTCCTACACAGGTCCAACAGGTTTTTTCCACTGACCTTCCAATTTGTCCTCAGTGTTTTGGAGTTGTAAGTCTAGAAACCACCACAGGTGCCAGAGATTCAGTCCCCCTGAGGCCTGCTCAGGCATGTCCCACACTGGACTGTGTTTTGCTCCCAGCATGGCATAATAGACACTTCCCCTCAACCTTCCAGGCTGTCTTAAGCTGGAGATTTGCTTCACTCCATCGTTCTGTGGGTTCTGCAGTTGCACAATTTGTTTAGAATAATCTTTTACAGGTATTTGGCTAGGCTTAGGGGGAGAGCTCTAGAAGTCCCTGCTTCTACTCCACCATTTTGATTCTGCCCCTCAACCTTAACTTTTTAAAATAAGATTTTGAGTTTCAAGTATTTTCTCCTTCCTGCCCATTCCCCTTCCCAAGGCAGCAAGCAGTCTGATATAGGTTATATATGTACAGTCATGTAAACATTTCCACAATAGTCATGTTGTAAAAGAAGAAACAGAACAAAATGGAAAAGCCATGAAAAACAAAAAACAAAAAAAAAAAGTGGAAATAGTATGCTTCAATCTGCATTCAGACTCCATAGCTCTTTCTCTGGATGTGAGTAATATTTTCTGTCATGAGTCTTTTGGGATTGTCTTGGATCATTGTATTTCTGAGAAGAGCTAAGTCAGTCATAGTTGCTCATGGCACAATGTTGCTGTTTCTGTGTACAATGTTCTCCTGGTTCAGTTCACTTCACTCAATATCAGTTCATGTAAATCTTTTCATGAAATCCACCTGTTCATCATTTCCTATAGTACAATAGTGAAGAATGGAATCTCTTGAACAAGTAGAGGGTTAGACTTGGTAAAGAGTAAGACTACTTCATCATGTAAGAAATGGGTGAAGGAGGAGAAAGTGACAGAAGGCACCTGAGGGAAACATGAGGAGGAACAGGGAAGAACAGAAAGTTCATGGCAAATGGTCTCAATGTTTTCTGTAAAATATGGGGCAAAGTTCTCAGCTGAGAAAGTAGGGGAGATGGAATCATGAGAGGTTTGAGGAGGGATGAAAAGATTTTGAAGAGAGTTTTGTAGAGAGTTGATAATGTAGGCTTGGAAGGATTGTCTAGCAGCATTGAGGGCACAGTTTGAGGTTGTGTGACATAAATGTGTAGTGGACGCAGTCAGAATTGATTACATGATTTTCTCCACCTTTATTTAGTTAAATGTATGTAGGAGCAAAGGTGATGAATGATGGGAGTGATCCAAGGCTGACTCTTGGCTGAGCATAATCAGTGATATTATATGTGTTCTACAGAATCAAGAGAGGAGGACAGTGTAGAGTTGAATTAGTTCACCAATCAAGATGAAGAAAAGAGAAGATAGTGACTAATGCCAGGGAGATGACCTGGGAGAGAATTGAGGAGCAAAAGGACTGGAGATCAGAGTATAAATGAAGAGTAGAGTTTTATAAGGGAAGGCAGAGGGAGAAGTTAAATGTTAATAGATTATGACTAGATAAGGGGATTTCAGAATTCTTGAACATGGAGATGGTGCATGAGTGTGGTTGATGGCAAGATCAAGATGTGACCATCTTTGTGTGTAGCTAAGTTGCTCAGCTCGGGTATGCTGAGGGAATCTGAGGGAGAATCAATATATGTGCTAAAGTCCCCTAGTATGAAGGCAGGAGTTGTAGAAGAAAGAAAAATTGTAAGCTAGGTATCAAATTCATTGAGGAAAGAAGAAAAGTGACCTGGTGGTCTGTAGACAACAACAACTAGGATTTTAATTGGGTAATAGATATGAATAGCATGAATCTCAAGGGAAGAGAAGTTACTAAGAGATGAAGGAAGGGGGAGAAGTTGGAAGTAGTGATAGAGGCAAGGAATATTGCCTTTCCCCCATCTTAACTAGTGAATCTAAGAGAATGAGTATAGCCAGTGCTGGAAAAGGTAGCCAAAAGAGGTGATGTCATCAGGGAGAAGCCAGATTTCAATAAGAGGTAGTAGATGTAAGGAGTGAGAAAGGAAAAGAAGTAGGATGAAGGGAAGTTTGTCACCTATGGAATTCCAGAGGGCTGAATGGAAGGACTGAGTGGAGTTGGGATGAAATTTAGGGGTAGGAAGAAGGAGGGGTATATTAAGGGATATAGATTAAGGATTGGATGATGATCAACAGGAGTTCAGATGGGATGTGAAGGGTATGACAATATGCATTATTAAATAGAGGGCACCATTAAGTAAAGAACTACCCTCAAAGGATAAGTACAGTAGGCCTGAAGTCAAAGAGAGGGTCACTTTTTTGCAAGGAAGGTTCTCCACATCCCAGTTGGAAGATTGAGCAGTAAGTAAGAGGTAGAATATGCCAGGTACTGGGACAGATAGAAGTGGTTGCTTTGGGGCAGATGGCCCTATACAGCCTTTCCTTAGGGAACATAAGCCAGGAAGATCTGGATTTAAGCTCTAGCTCTTACATGTACTGGTCATGTGACCTTGCACAAATTACTTGACTTTTCAGTACTACTACAAACAGCTCCCTAAGACAAGGTGCAAATCTGCATTGATTGATAAAGTTTTCTCTTCTGAGAATCTCTTATATCAATAATACCACAGATTCTCATCTCCTACCCATATTGTGCTTTAAGGTTTCATTTGCATTAATATACAGCAATTAGATCAGCTACTCTCCAGTCACTGGACATATAGCTTATTTCCAATGTTTACTATTATTTTAAAAAGCAACTACAAGTATTTTTTGTACTGATAGTACCTTTATTTTTCCTTCCTCATGTCCTCATTAGCATAAAATCCTAACAACTGAATGACTTAGTCGAAGTGTTGGTTTTCCCAGCCAGGAGACCAGACAGAAGCATTTTAGGAGATGGGAGCCACATGTGACAGGGGAGCCTAAGTACTTTTGATTAGTAGCAAAAATGTCACTCTAACTTCATTTTTACCCAAGAGAAAGGGAAACCTTGGATTCAGTTTAGTTCTACCTTTTGGCAAATTTTTAAAAAATTATTAAGAAGTCAAAGCCATTAGATTCTTTGTTTCATTCCCCACCACATGCCCTTAACCAGGAGAAAGCCTGGAATTTTTGGACCAGAGCTCACACACTGGGTCTCACACACCATTCTCTGGATACTAACCCAAACACTGTTCCTCCTTTCTGATGCTCTTTGTTTACAAATAAGGCAATACACAGACCGACAGCAGTTAGTTTGATTGGATTTAATTAGCTGACAAAAGAAATTCAAGCTGCTGAAACAGAAATTAGAAAAGTAACTCTGCAGAAAAAAAAAAAAATAAGTTTTGTGATCCACTTGCCCTACTCCAGCAGAAAGGAAGAAAAAGTGACGATGATAACTTCACAGCCTGGTGCCTATTCTTCCAATAGAAAATCTGCACCCCTGCCCTTAACTATTGAAAGTAAAGATAGCTGTAGAGTCTAGGGATGAGGCAACACCCATTTCCTAGTCCAAAATCTAGTCCAAATCTCCTGCTCCAGGGTCCATTCCATTTCTTTGTTCACAAAAAAATATGAATACCACCACTAACTCTGCCGTCAAGAGAGCTATTCCTTCTGTTGTTTCAGTATTTGGTTTAAAAAAAAATCCCAGTGTGGATTGTCTCGCCACTTACACTCCTATAGCCTACGTCGGAGCTAATAAGAGTCTCATTTGGGACAAGAAAAGGAATAAGATTAGACTGCCTCTCCCAGAAACCCATACAGCCATGCTCATTGCCCACAGAACTCCCTAACCACAGGAGTCTCTCTCAAAATCCATTTACATAAACAGCCATCAAAAAAGCACAAATATTCAAATTTATAAACAAAGTTAATAAAATTAATACACAAAACCACAAATTTACAATTTGCTTTTTTAAAATGTGTGTGTTAACTTTAACGAAGCTTGCCTCCATATCCCCCTGAACTTTTTTTTTTGCTATTTTCTACATATTTTTCTAGATTTCCCAGTATTATTATTAGTGTAGCAAACACTGCAAAATTTCCTCTTCCCAGTGAAGTAAGCTGGGAGGAATGCTGTATTTTCCCTGCCTGTTAACACTCCACCTCATGTTCTTTTCCAGACCCAGCTATCCAGTGATGGTATGGGAAGGGAGTGGCTTTTTTTTTCCACCAGTCTCATGATCTTGAGAAGTTAGAGGGGGGAGGAAGAAGAAACAAAAGTAATAGGTCCAGAAGTGGGAGCATCTGAGAATAAAATTGTTATATACAACATGGCCAGGGTGAGGTGAGAGACTTGCAGAGCTGTGGCAGAGTTCCATATTGGGCATTTGGGTTGCATCAGTTACAAATAAGTCCTAGGGTGTGTATCTGGGAGCCCTAGGGGTAGGAGTGGTGGAAAAGGACAGGGGAGGGACAAATAACCAGGACCTCCCCATCAGCTTGCTTAGCTGATGCAGCTGTTGCAGTGTCCAGGGTTGGACTCTGGGGAGCTTACTTCTGAGTGAATCATGAATTGACTTGGAGAGAGTAGAGCACTTGTAGATATTGTGATTGGTTCTATCTAGCCAATTGGTTAGAAGGAGCCTTTCTCAATTGGCTACACATCTGGAATTGTTGGGATTTTCAAAAATATCTGAGTTCGCTGGTTCTTATTGGTTTCATTTGCACAGAATTCAGTGAGATATCATACTGAAAAGGGAGAGGATTCTCCTTATGTCTCCCAAGTCCTTACTTAGCCTCTGGGTTTAATCTTTTCCATTTTAGGTAGATGGAATGGAGTCTCTGCAACCTTATGAGTTTGAAGTATCTGGAGGGTACCTCAGGGCTCTGATATTTTACACTGGATTTTTCAGCCAGTCATGCACAGATGCCCTAAGGAGCTAGATGTATGCCAGCGAAGGCTGAGACAAGGACTTATCTGGCATCAGTGCTGCCTTTGGATGTAAACTTGGTGGAACCAATGTTATGTACAAACTGAAATAAATTTTGAACCTACTCCCCCAGAGATTGAGGTGATAGAGGAGAAAGTATGTCTCCTGCAGATGTTAGGGGGGAGGGGAGAAAGTATATTTGTTCTTGCTATACTTTAAAGTAAATACAGTGTTTGTAAAATCTAATCAATTTTAAAGTTCAATTTCATTTTATTTTCAGTTCTGAATTCTCTTCTACCCCCCCCAAATCCCACTGAAACAGCCAAAAATAAAATACCCCAAAATTCTTTATTAATACATACATTGAATTTCAAGGAAAACAAATTCCTGTGTTAGCCATTTCAAAAAAAATTACATATAGTTCAATTTGAGCTCTGACTCCATCATCACCTCTGGACTCAAAGACAGTTAGGTAGTAAGGTATATATAGTATTGGACCTAGAGTCAGGAAGACCTGAGTTCAAATACTGCCTCAGATACTTACTCACTGTAAGTAGGTCTCTATTTGCCTCAGTTTTCTCAACAGTAAAATGGGGGTAATAATAGCACCTCAGAGTGGTTGTTAGGAGCAAATGAGATAATATTTATAAAACACAACACAGTGCCTGGCACATAGTAAATATTATATATAAATACTAGCTATTACTACCCCTCTATCTAGATGGGAATAACTCTTTCATCAGGAGTCTTCTGGAATTGTGGTTGATCATTGTGTTTATCAGGGTTCCTATACCTTTCAAAGTTGTTTTTCTATACAGTGTTATTAATGTAGAAAATGTTCTCCTAGTTCTGCTCACTGTATTCTGCATCAAATCATACAAGTGTTGATTTTTGACTTGTGTGGTTTCTCTGAAACCATCCTCTTTATGATTTCTTACAACACAATAGTAATTCTATCACATACATATACCATAACTTATTCAACTATTCTCAAAGTGTTGGGTACCCTGTCTCTCAGTTTCCGATTTGGGGTCACCATGAGAAAAACTGTCATAAATATTTTTGGTCATATGGGTCCTTTATCTCTTTTTTGATCTCTTTGGAATATAGATCTAGTAACGTATCTCTGAGTCAAAGGGGATATTTAATTTTAAAAAGTTAAAAAGTGGTTAGTGTCCCAGTTTTCCCAGATTCCCTCCAACATCCAGCATTTCCTTTTTTTGTCATGTTAGTCATTCTGATAAGTGTGAGGTGGTGTCTGAGAGTTGTTTTAATTTGCATTCCTTTGATCAGTAGTGATTTAGAGTACTTTTTCATATGACTATGGATAGCTTTTATTTCTTTGTCTGAAAATTGTTCATAATCTTTGACCATCAATTTGAAATAATTCTCTATATATCTGATAAATGGGTCCTTTATCAAAGATAGTTGTAAAATTTTCCCCTAGTTTTCTGATTTCCTTACAATTTTGGTTACATTGGTTTTGTTTGTGCAAAACTTTTTAAATTTAATATAATCTAAATTATTCATTTTATAATTTGCAATGCTCTCTGTATCTCCTTTGGTTCTAAATTCTTCCCTTACCCATAAATCTGACAGATAAACTATTCCATGCTCTCTTAACATGTAAATCATGTACCCATTTTGACCTTGTATATGGTGTGAGATGTTGGTCTTTACCTGATTTCTACCCAATTGTTTTCCAGTTTTCCCAGTAGTTTTTGTCAAATGAGTTTTTGGTCCATAAGTCTGGATCTTTGGGTTTATCATATGCTAGATTACTATAGTAATTTATTGTAATGTAATTTGTACTTCATCAATTCCACTGATCCACCACTCCATTTCTTAGTACCATATTGTTTCGATAATTTTTAGTTGATTCTCTAGGATTTTCTAAGCATAACATCATATCATCTGCAGTTTTGTTTCTTCATTATCTATCCTAATTTCTTTAATTTCTTTTTCTTCTCTTCTTGCTAAAGTTAACATTTCTAGAACAATATTAAATAATAGAGGTGATAATGGGCATTCTTGCTTCACCCCTGATTGTGTTGGGAAAGCTTCTAGCTTATCCCCATTACAGATAATACTTGCTGATGGTTTTAGATAAATATTATCTACCATTTTAACATAAGCTCCATTTATCCTTATGCTCTCTAGTGTTTTTAATAGGAATAGATACTGTATTTTGTCAAAGGTATTTTCTGCATCTGTTGAGATAATCATATGATTTCTGTTGGGTTTGTTATTGATATGATCAATTATGCTGATAGTTTTCCTAATATTGAACCATCCCTGTATTCCTGGTATAAATCCCACCTGGTCATATACTTGTGATATATTGCTATAATCTCTTTGCTAGTATTGTATTTAAAATTTTTGCATCAATATTCATTAGGGAAATTGGTCTATCACTTTCTTTCACTGTTTGGGCTCTTCCTGTTTGAGATATCAGCACCATTTTTCATAAAAGGAATTTGTTAGGACTACTTTTTCACCTATTTTTCCACTTTATATATTATTGGGATTAATTGGGTTTTTTTAATGTTTGGTAGAATTCACTTGTGAACCAATCTGGTCCTGAGGATATTTTCCTAGGAAGTTCATTGATTGCTTGTTCAATTTCTTTTTCTAAGATTAGGTTAAGTATTGTATTTCTTCTTTTGTTTGTCTGAAGAATTTATATTTTGTAGATATTCATCCATTTCATTTAGACTATCAAATTTTTTTGGTGTATAATTGGGCAAAATAGCATCTAACAATTGTTTTGGTTTACTCTTCCTGGGTGGTGAATTCACTCCTTTCATTTTTGACACTAGTAATTTGATTTTCTTCTTTCCTTTCTTAAAATCTAAACAACCAGTGGTTTCTCTGTTTTATTAGTTGTTTCATAAACCCAGTTTCCAGTTTTATTTATTAGTTCAATGGCTTTCTTACTTTCAGTTTTATTATTCTCTCCTTTGATTTTCAGGATTCCCAATTTGATATTTAATTGGGAATTTTTAGTTTGTTCTTTTTCAAGTTTATTAGTTGCATGCTCAATCATTGATCTGCTTTTTCTCTCTTTTATTGGTGTAAGCAATTAGAGATACACATTTTCCCCTAAGTATATTATGAAAATACTATCAGCTTTCTTGGATTTAGCAACTGATTGACTAAGAAATGAATTCCTACTTCAGTCAGCAAGCAGTTCAGCATCTGCTAGACTACCAAGGAAGGAAACTAGAGAAAGAATCTCTCTAGTCTCCCTCTTCCACTTTTAGATAACTCTAATTGTAGAAGTTTTTCTAACCTCAAGCCTCAATTGACTTTTTGCAACTTTCGTCCATTGCTCCTGGTACTGCCCTCTAGTGTCAAACAGAAATTAAATCAACAGGTATTTATTAAGTACCTATTATGTGTTAGGCATTGTTCTGAAAGTTGGGGGGAAAAAAATCAAACAGAAAAAATTGTCCCTGATCTCAAGGAAATCTCAGTCTAATGGGGAAAACAGTATACAAACAACTAGGTGCAAATAAGGTATATATAAGATAAATTGGAGACAACAAATTAAATATGTCATCCACATAACAATCTTTAAATTCTTGAAGCCAATTGTCATGAGCTCTGAGTCTTCCCTTTTCCCAGTTAAATGTTTAATGTTCCTTCAGATGATCCTATATGACACGAACTTAGACCCTTAATCATCCTGATTGCCCTCCTCTGGATATTCTGTAGCTTATCAATGTCCTACTTAAACTGTAGTTCACTTTCTCAGTCTCCTTTGCTGGATCTTTAACCAAAGTACCCTCTCTATAGGTATCCCTAAGAGTTCTGTAGATCCTCTTCTCCCTCTATACTATTTCACTTGGTGATCTCATTAGCTAGCAATGGACTTAATTACCATCTCTGTGTTGATTCTCAAGACTACCTATCCTGCCTCAGTTTCTTTGCTGATCTCCCATTTGGCATCTCCAACTTGATATCCAGTAGATATCTTAAACTAAACATATCCAAAATGGAACTTATTGTCTTTCCCCCTGATCTCTCCCCACTTTCCGTTACTGTAGAGGGCAACACCACTCTCTCAGTCCCTTAGACTCATATCCTAGGAATTATTCTCAATTGTCGATTTCATCTCTTCAACATCTCTCAAACATGCCCCATTGTCTCCTCTGGCAATAGCCATCGCTCAAGGGCAAGCCCTTATTACCTCACACCTGGACTACTGCAATAGTCTGCTGGAAGGTGTACCTGCTTTAAGCCTCTCCCCATTCCAATGGGACCCCAAAATTCCAATCCACAACAAAAGCAAACTGAGGCAAATCTCCAAGCATGAACAATCAATTTATTAGGGATATCAGTAGTCCCTAATCAATTGGATCCAAGACTTTCTGTAGTCAAGGATCCCTTCCACCCAAGGGTTGCAGATATTTATAGGGAATGAGAGAGTAATAAAATTAGAATGAGGCAGTACAAATCTTCAGTTGATCAATAACAAACAGGGAAAATCCCCATGATTGGTCAATGGAAATGCCCATCAATCAGAATTT
Organism: Notamacropus eugenii; assembly: GCF_028372415.1. Taxonomy (NCBI): domain Eukaryota; kingdom Metazoa; phylum Chordata; class Mammalia; order Diprotodontia; family Macropodidae; genus Notamacropus; species Notamacropus eugenii. Next base: position 323,848,552 of record NC_092872.1, read on the forward strand.
AATCATCAGGCTTCCTGTACGTCATCAATTCTGAGTATTTAAACAGTGATTAGACTGTTGCCTATACTCTGGGATTTTCTACAAGCATGTTACAGATATTAGGTGCAAAAAAACCCCAAACAAAACTAGAAGGGGAAACTGTGGTTTTCTGGAAGATAGCTCTTCAGAACACATTCATAAGAATGGGGTAGGTGAGGGGAGGTAGTACAAAAAATATCTGTCTCTATCCCTGATATAGATTAATACAGGCCTAAATAATGACCTATAAATCTATATAGTATAAATCTATCAATTAAAAGTAACATAATCATCAATAGTTTGCTTTGTACATATTTTGTATGTTGTCTCTCCCATTAGATTATAAACTCCTTGAGGGCAAGAACTGTCTTTTGCCTCTTTTTGTATTCTCAGCACTTAGTATAATGCCTGATACATAGTAAGTATATAACAAATATTTATTTGATAGCTTGATTGACCAGTTGGTACCCAGAACTGAACATAGTACTCCAGATGATATATGACAAGGGCATAGTACAGTAGCACTATCACCTTCCAAATTCTGCAAATTGCAATAGCTTTTGTGGCTGCTGCAACAGTGCTTACTCATACTGAGTCAATACACAATCCACTAAAATTTCCAGATCTTTTTCAAAATAACTGCTATTTCTCTGCCTTTCCCCTCTTATTCTTGTAAATTAGATTTAATTTTTTAATTTGCTATCCCTCTCAATTTTGTAACATCTATAAATTTGATGAGCATCTATGCATTTATCCAAGTCATTGATAAAAATGATAGAGCATAAGAATTTATGGGCAACCGTCACCTCTCTGACAGGGGAGAGATCTTCACTTCATTCTCTCCAGAAGAATAAAGAAAATTCTAAGTCAGCATTTCCTATTTGTTATTGACCATCCTGAAAAAGTTGGTCTGCCAACATAAAATGAAAGTGAACTGAGTTAACATATTAAGACATTACAGAGAAAAAGCTCAGACTTTTAGAGACTGCTCAATGAAAACTGATGAAGTTTGTAATTGAGCAAGTGAAGGGATCTCTCCTGATACAGGAAGGGAATGACAGGCCATTGACAGGAACTCACCATATTTTCTCCAACCCAGAGGTTTTGCTGCATCCTGCTAAGATCAAAGACACTGAGACTCAAGGATGAAAGTGGAAGTGTGGAAAATCTGATAAATCCCTGGAGCAATGGCAAGTGAGGTTATAGTTTAACAAAGTCAATGCTGAGATTCACTCTGCATCTCAGTTTGGGGAATTTTTGGCTTGGGGAACTCTGAGAACTTATTGTTACAGTCACCTAATTTATCAGATCAAGATTTATCAGACATGTAACTGATATGCGGTGTTATTTGCACCTAGCCTCATAGAAAGTAATTTGAGAGGCCACCTCCCTGATAGGTGGGCAGAGGGCAATGAGACCCTCTCCTGGAGGGAGCTTTGTCTGTTGCTCCTGAAAATATGGGGTTGATAAGAAAGCAATTAATGACCAATAATTCATTGGGATAAAATTATAAAATTATAGCATGCTAGTTTTACTACTGCAAACTGTTTTTCAAATTATGGATTGGGCAGACACTTCTGTTTTCTGAATGTACCTGCCACTACTAATCCATATCAGATTATCCTCAGTCTCAGGCTTCGATCCCAGTGTATTAATGGTCCACTGTGTTTCTCTTTCTCTTCTCTTTGCAAAATCCCTAACTGAAAGTTAGTTCCATGCCTTGCTGTGTTCCATCACTTGACAGACCCCCCAGTGGGACACTGGACATCACACTGGTCCCAGTATGTCTGCAGTGCCGATCTGAGGCTGATGAAGTGGCCCTTTCCTACTGTGATTTGCAGAAGTCTAAGAAATGCATGGCTAGTTCTTGTTTGCCTGCATAGTGATCTACGTCAGTTCTGTTGCTAGAGAGGCTAGGCTCAGGGTCAGGTTTTGAGGCTCTGATTACTAGATCTCATGATAGCTTGAGACTCTCCCTTTTCAAATGACTGACTAACTGTCTTCAGGTCTGTTTGTGGAAGCTCACATTGGCTTCTCTGGCATGGCTTCTCTCTTCTGCACCACTAATTTTCAGTCCATTTACTTGTATTCTTTCTGGTTTCCCTGGTATAGATCCTACCCCCAGCTCTCCCAGCTTTCATTTGGTTTACCTGAGTTTCTATTAGCTTACATTTTGCTATCCCTCTCCTCATCCTTATTATCTTCCATGCTTACCTATGCTCACACTGGTTTTCCTGATGGTGATCCCCTTCCACCTACCTCTGCCAGCTTCTGAGTGTATTCTTGCTTAGTTCAGAATAGAAATTACTATTATCATCCTACCTAGTACTCCCACACTTTCACCTCGACTTCCATTTGCATACTGCCAGAGGTATACTGGAACCAACAAGAACTGATTGTTAAATTTTCACTGTCTGCATTCACACTTCAGAAATCCACAAATGCTATTTATCAGGACTTGATTTATGTTTTATTGATTGTCTACACTTAATAACTTGATGCAGATGGGGAGCAAAGATTTCATTTCTCCTAGCACGACCACCAGTCAGCATATGAGTGAAGGTGCAACCAGTGCTGAAAAGAATAGCTAGGGAAGTTGTGCCAGCAGGAGGAACCCAGGTCTCAATGAGCGCAAGATGGAAGAACAGGAAAAAGGAAAATACTTAAGATGAAAGCTAGTTTGTTACTTGTGGAACAAGTATCCCAGAGATCTTTAGAGTGGGACTTTGGAGGGATTGGTTTGAGGGGAATGGAATAAGGAAATGGGCCAGGAGGGATGGAGATAAGAGAGTTTGAATGACAGCCAAAGAGTCAGAATCACTGTGATGAGAAGGGTAAAGATATAACAGGAGGATGCTAATCATTGACAAATTAATCTCATTGTCAGTATCATTGTCCTTAGGGGTTCATCCACAAGTGAAGTGGTCCCCTAAGAACAAAGATAACATCAGGTAGCAGCAGGTAGCTAGAAAACAGTGTAGGGTCGGGTGGTGGAGGAAAGAGGCTCAGGCAAGTGACTCTTGTCTGCCCAGGGATAATAGGAAGTCCTCGATGATCACTAAAAGTTCTGCTCCTCCCCCCTTGTTTTTATGACTGTATTCTAGAGGTCAAAGGGAGCCACCAACGGTTCCTAAAAAGGGAAGTGACAGAATCACATCTACACATTCAAAAGATGCTTCTGGCAGTGAGGAGGGACTGAAGAGAGGAAACTCTGGAGATTTGGAGATAATCATCTAAGGCTAGAGGGACTGAGGGCATAGAAAACAAAACCACACAGTAGCAGCTCATTCTTTGGTTTCCATGACAACTCCTTGGACACAAACATTCAACGGAGCCCAGTCACTTTCTCATAGCAGGAAATGTAAGAGGGTGGAAAGAAAGGAGGGGCAGAACTCAGCTAGTCTCTCCTCTGGTTTAGGGAGGTGGGGGAAGGGGAGAGTCCTCCTAAAACTGGGTCCTCCAAGGAAGGAGATTCTCCCTATAAGGAGATTCTCCCCTACAAGGAAAGTAGCTTCTTTCTGATACTGAAAACTTAGAGGGGATATAAACTGAACCATAAGCCCTCCTTCTTTGGGTCCTGATCCCTGCCCTCGAGACCCCACACACATCCTACCCCTAGAGCTCCCTACCAAAGTCCTCTACAATCCCTTCCTTTCCAGCTCCCTCCATGGCTCCTTAGGTCCACTGCCAGTCAGCCTAGGGCTCTCCTTATGCTGCAAGAAGCCTCTCCAGGCAAATGCCTTTTCTGTGCTGATTATCTCCAATTTATCTTGTAAATAGCTTTTACATAGTTGTTTGCACATCCTCTTTTCCATTTAGTATGTAAGCTCCTTGACAGCAAGGACTGTCTTTTAACCTTTCTTTGTAGTCCCAGTGTTTAGCACGGTACCTGGCACATACTAGGCACTTAATAAATGTTTTGATTGACTCCTCCAATCCACTCCATATTCTTTCCTACTGTTCTTCCAGATCCCTCTTCCCCCTCCCTCATCATCAGGGACCTCTAAAGCTGCCCCTTCCCTTTACTCCAGAAGCATCCTTCTGGTTCCCAGGTAAGCTTTTCAGGATGGGCCCACCTCCCACCCTATCCCACCCCTCACCACACATACACAGTTTTCACTAACAGGTCCCCAGGGGAGGAGGTGGTCTTTGTCAAAGAAGGGTTCCTAGAGTTTGAGAAGACTCAGATTGGGGCAGAAGGGAGATGGGGGAGGTGGGAGGGAGGGATCTTCCTAAATTTCAATACAGTATGTGTACAATGGGAGGTAGGGCTCAGGAAAGCTTATACTATCACACCTTAGTGAGGAACCCAGTCTAAACCTTCTTGGGTGGTCCCTTCTAGAGATAGATCAGAGGCAGACTTGAGTGTCAGAGAAGAGGAGGAAACAGATCATATGTAAAGATGATCTAATCTTACTCCTTCATTTTACAGAGGCATCCTGGATAGTCTGGAAGTCTTGTCAGTCAAGATGCTCAATCAAGAAGGGTACCTGCTTAAGGCACTTTGCCCTCAGAGTTGAGGGCAAAGGCTAAAATGGGGACTAAGGATAGGGCTGAGGGCCCTAGGCTGAGACATAGCTTGGATATGTGGGGTTTGGGGAAGCATGAATAAGGTAACACATAATCACCTCTTCCATGAGCCCTTTCCTGAGGCTTTCAGCTGCAGGCTGTGAACCCTGATAATTATGGGTAAGGACATTTTCATTTTTGTCTTTGTATCCCCAGCACTTGGCATAGTTGTTGGTACATTGACTTCAAGTATTTGAAGGGTTGTCACACGAAGGAGGGATCTGACTTGTCAGATGACAGATGAAAGAGTAACAGGTGTGTTGGGGTTTCATGGTGTGTTGTGGCAGCACCATCTCAAAAGAATTCAGTCAGACCACCTCTAATCCAAATATAGGCAGTCCTTGAGGATTGACACCCCTCAGAAGTGGGCTAAGTTCCAAGAGGAACCAGCAACTTCAGAGAAAGCAAGATAGATTTTTATAGGGTAAAGATGCAACAATGTAACAAAAATTATGAATATTAAAAAGACAGGAGGGGTTTGTTAAGGAATTAGATAATGGAGAGGGGACCCTTCTATGATTTGGTGGTCAAACATTCTGGTCATGCTGCCCTCCGATTGGCTAGCTATTGTGGTCCTGTCCAGTCAAGATGGATAGTTAAGTATTGTGGTCCTGTCTTGGGCTAGATGGATGATGTGATTGTGGTTGAGTACGAGAATATACCTGTTCAAATATGTGAACTGGATCTTGGAACAGTGGATAGTTAGGGGCAATGGCTGTATTGCATCTGGAGGCCTGTGGTGTGATTAAGGCCAGATTATGTGGTTAAAGCAGGACATGCCTCCTGTTCAGTAGGGCCCATAAGGAAATTAGAATATTGGCATTTGGGAGCAGCTTTATTAGGATTTCATCATTCCCCCCTCAAAGAGCTAAGGCCCAAATTCATTTGGGAAAAGGGATGAAGGTCTCTGCTTCTGTAGCTTCTTCAGACTGAAAAGGAGTGTAGAACAGTCCTTGCCTCTATGGGTCCCCCGGGGGGAGGATGACTGGAACTGAGCATAGGTCACATCCAGGATATGATGAGTGACTATGGGCTGGTATCCACTGTTTGCTGCCAGCTGTAGGTGAATTGCATGTAGGCTGAAAGGCACAAATCTGACAGGCAAGTTCAATATGCAGAGCACAAATATAAGAAGAAAGAAACCCAGAGCCCCATGATGCTATTATTTACTTTTGACGTACAGGATTATCTGATTTTGTTACTTTCTCACAAGTTTCTGCTCTGAGTCCAATTCCTTTAGGAGAATCAGATGCTATTGAGGAAATATAAGTAACAACACTTTTGCAAGTTGAAGCTTTTCAACCCCAGATTTAATTATTATACAAATTAATTTGTTTATAAGAGGTTAAGTTTACTCCAACTATAATAAAAGACTTGAGAGGACATTTTATATCATTTTAAAACATTTAAGGACCTTATTTCATACAGAGATAGACAGATAGATAGATAGATAGATAGATAGATAGATAGATAGATGATAGATAGATGGATGGATAGATGTGTATGTATATATACATACATACATACATACATGTATCTAGTAATAGGCAGATGACTAGGTCCAATACCCATTTACTAAGTTGTTGGGGCAGCTAGGTGGTACAGTGGATAGAGTATCAGTGTAGGAGTCAGGAGGACCTGAGTTCAAATCTCACCTCAGATGTTTGATACTCACTAGCTGTGTGACCTTGGGCAAGTCACTTAACCCCAGTTGCCTCCTCTCTATTTTTTTCAAAAGCAAACCTTCAGCTGTAGTAGGATTACATTCCCTCTGAAGAGGTTGTGGCATTTCTTTCAAAATATTAATTTAATGCAGACAACTATATTTAAATTCAAACTCAAAATAAAATTAGTTGTGGTCCCATAGGCTTTTACCTCAAATAGCAAGTCTCACCAATCATTTTACTCTTATGGAATTGCAATAAGCAATAAAAATTTACCATGACTTATATATACAGGACATTTCATTTAACACACATAAGCTTGTAATTTCTCAGGAAGACAAGTTCATTTTTTAGGAACTCCAGAACCCAAATAGCTCTTTTTTTTTCCAGGGCTAATGACTTTGCCCAACAGATAGTTTCTGGGGATCTGGCAAGTTTGCAAATAAGGAGAAATCAACAGGGACTCCAAAGAACAGGTTGATCTGCCTGTCCACTGTATGATATTCTTCCTCTGGACTAAAGAAAGCCACATACTTTCCATGTGGCACGTTACCCACTTTCAATCTTAATTTAACTTGTTTTGTCTTGACTGATTTTTCTTTTTCCTTGCCAGAATGTCTTCCAGGGTTCCTATATTTTATATTTAGGATCCCAGTATATGGTAGCCAGCACATGTGGCCTCAGGTTACCCACCATAACCCTACATTAGAGGCAATCTTGGCCATCTTTCTAGGGGAGGGGAGGATGGAGGGTCTACCTTGTCTATCCTTAGAGCTTCTATGGGGTCAATTTTAGATTTTAACATTACAACAATAATCCCAAATAACTTAGTTAACAATCTTACAATTTTCATAAGTGAGAGCCAAATTGTTTTAGTTGTAAGACAGGGTTCGCAGGGCTTAATAAAATAACATCACTGGTTTTAAACACTTCCCCCCCCCACTATCTTTTAGTTTCAACAAAATTGAGATTAAAAATTGCTTTGTCTAATACCATTTCTGGCTGACAACGTTCACTCAAATTTTACTATATAAGAGAATTTTACTACGATTTAGAATTACAATAATAATGCAAATAGTAAATTTCAGATGATATTAATTGCATTTCCAAATTATCACATATAAAAATTATTGATAAAAGGATGAGTTTACCAAGTACAGAGGCTAGTTGGCATCTGACCTTGTACTGCCCCAGCCCACCCCCTTTTCTCCTCTCCCTATAATTTCAGAGCCTGGTTATAGGGGTGATTAAGTCAGGGATTTGGGAAGGAGGGAGAAAGAGGACACTGCTCCTTGTGTGGGAGGGACTAAGGACTAGGGAGTGCCGGAAGGTTGTAGAACTCAGTACCTGAATTAAGGGGAATTTAGTGGATAAGGAGGAGAGTTCCTGAGGAACCTACAAGCTTCCTGATAAGGGTTACTCAGCTTGAGGAACTTGGAGCAGAAGCTCTATGTTCCAGTGGTGTGGGAGCAAGGACTCAGGGGTTTTAGGGGAGAAATTCGTCTGCTTGCCTAGAGGGGTGGTCTTCAGGACACCCAGGGGCCCAGGGTTGTTGCCAGTGAGGCCCCCACTATAGCTGCTGTGCCTCCCCCTCCTTCCTTTTGCCAAGTTGGGGAGGGCAACTCAAATTTCCTTCCATTCTTTTGTACTCACTTTCCTTAATCTGATCTGGGATGAGAGGAGTTAACAGAATCTGCTAAAATGTTTTTAGCTGTTCTAACTTTTCACCGCAGTCTTAGCTCAGTCAGAGCCAGGATCTTAATGGTTCTAACTTTTCATTGTAGCCCCAGCATGGTCAGAGCTGGGACCACAGTGTAAAGAATCTTAAGAGGTTTTTTTTTGAACTATTACTCAAATAAACTTCACTTCTCTGTCCACTCCCTAAAAACTTCTTCAGAAGTGAGAGCTTTGAATCTGCCAGTCAAGGTGAGTGGGACTCTAGAAAAGATCCAGTGGTGAAAAAAATCTAGTGGAACCTAGTTCCCTCTCCCCCATACTGCAAAGTTCAAAGCTTCATCTCTGAGGCATCTCTTTTTCAGATCTATGCATTTATCTTAGTACCAAATAGTATAATAAATTCTGACTTATCTTAAACATTAAATTAGGAAAGACAACATTTCACTTAAAATATAACCAGAATAAATTCAATTACCTGGATCTATCTTCTAAATGATATTACACAGACTCTGGAGTTATGATTTTAATGCTAACAGAAATGTACCCAAATTATCACACATAAGAGCATATTTAAGTTCAAGTCTGGGTTTCACAGTAAAAAACCTGTAACTTATTAATTTACTCATGGCTCTCTGTGATCTTTAAAAACAATTAATAGGAGTTCCATAATTTGGTCACATTTTCAATTTTAATATACATACCAGTTTAAGTTATTTTAGAATTAACCAGTACTTAACTTCAGTTTATAGGACTCCCTAAGTTGTAGTGAGATTTTTCAATCAGATTCAATTACCTTTGCTTGTATCCTGAATCACACAAACCTTTCCTCTTTCTGTGACCCAGGAAAAGATTAAATGCTAGTCCTATTCCAAAGTGAAGCCTTGAAACCTGCCTGTCTTTGATCAGTGAAGTGACCCTTTTATGATATGAGGTGAGAAGTTTCCCCCTTCCTCTTTTTTCCATCTATCCCTCCATCTCCAGAACTTGGCCAGAGTCCAAGGAAGGAGGGAGGGATGAAGAGAGACAGAGACAGAGACAGAGAGACAGAGACAGAGAGAAAGATTGGGGGGGTTGGTTTTGGTTTGTTTTTTGTTTTGTTTTGTTTTTGCCAACAACCTTTCTTTAAGAGACCAAAAATCTCTCCAGCCCAGGTACAGTTTGTTTTTTTTCTGTCTTACTGCTTTTTAAATCTTCCAAGATGGCAGATGCAGAGATTTTTATACAGACACAAAGCAGGCAAATAAAAAAAGAAGCACAGATAGCGATAACTATTCTTGGTCCTCTAGTTTATCCTGAGACCAGGCTCTATTACAGCTTAGTAGTCCTGTCTGATGGAATTTGGGATGGAATGCCAGTAAGCCTAAGGAAATCCCCCCCATAGCCACGTTCATCTCCTCAGTAATGTCCCACCAGAAGGATAAAGGGGGGAAAATGAGTTCAGAAAGAACTCCCAATGAAATTCTGGAACAGAGAGTCCTATCTAGAGGGAATTTGCTGGTTGCAAGGGCCTTGGGCTCTAGGGCCCAAACCATCCAGTCCAGCCTTCCCTAGGTGCTAGAAGGGCCTCCCAGCTAAGAGAAGAGAAAAAAATAGGCTTACCTTTGGATTAGAGGGAGTCCGAAACAGAGACTGTCCACTCAGGAATGCCAAAAACTGTTGTGGTTTCATAGTGTTGTGGTAGAAGAACTCAGAATCAGAGTCCCTCTAATCCAAGTACAGGCATTTATTGAGAATTGTTACCCCTCAAAAGTGGGCTAGGTTCTAAAAGGAAGCAGCAGCTTCAGAGAAAGCAATATGGATTTTTATAGGGTAAAGATGCAATTAGGTAACAGAAATTTTGAATATTAAAAAGGCAGGAGGGGTTTGTTAAAGGATTAAGTAATAGAGGAGGGGTCCCAGCCTCAGTGGAAATGTGCATGCAATTACCTACAATGCATATAGAAAAACCCATTGGGGGAGTATGTATATATGATAATGATATTATAATAAGCTTCTCTATGTCACAAGTTCACCTGAAGGACAGTTTTTGCTATTACTGTGCAGGTGCTTACTTAGGGAAAGTCCCTTCTATTGTTTTGGGGTCCATATCCTGCTTGGACATCCTGGTAGTGCTGCTTTCTGATTGACTGAGTATTATGGTCCTGTCTAAGACTAGATAGATGTGGTTGTGGTTGAGTGCATGGACATACCTGCTGTTTCTGTGGGAAATATGAGTTCATGGGCACACATTCTAGTGAGCAGTGAGGCATACGTGAGGAAGTTAGGATTTAGAGTGGGGGATGGGGGAGAGTGGCTAGGTAGGGGCAGTGGGCCTGCTGTTCAGTGGGGTCTATAAGGTAGTTAGAATATTGGGGCTGGGGTCAGCTTTCTTAGGATTCCATCAGGTGGAAGTTGCAAGGAAGTCTGTTGTACAGAAAAGCTTCCTAACAATTAGACCTGTTCATAAAGTGGAATAGGTTGTTACCTCAAGGTGTGGCAAGTTGCCTTTCCTCAAGGTTCTTTAGCGAGGTCTGAACAACAGGCTTGTAGAAATATTCTAGTGAGGATTCTTTTTCTCACTATATGACTTGGGCTAGATGGGCTGTCACAGATTTGCCAAGTTGAGTGATATGAGACAGAGAACTAAATGGAGAAGAACCTGAAGCCGAGGTAGGGATAGAAGTTGGGGCAAGGGATACAGGATGATTGTTTTCGCTCAAAATATACTTTTAACTCATAAATATTTCACCCAAAGACTTCTGCTTGAACCCAGAGAGCTAAACTGTGATGAAAAGTTGCAGAGAGCTAGATTTTAGCTCATTATTAGTGTAACAGGATGTTTTGAGATAGTCCACTGGCATAAAGGAGTTCCTCCTGGAGGACATAGGGTTTCCCTATTGAACCTTCCTCTCTAAAACTGGGCTCACGGTCTCCTACTACCCCAGTGTGGGTACAATTGTCAGTAGATTAAGTTCTTGTCTTCTTATCCAGTTCAGGTCTAAAGAAAGGCCTGTGGACCCGAGAGTTGGGGAAAACAACTCCTTAATGAGTTTCAGTGCTGAGAACAATTCTGTGAAACAATGGGAATCAGTTCAATTTATTGAGTTCAATTCAAAGTTTTATTGAAAGCAATGGGGAAGAGGGGAAGGAGAGGAAGGAGAGAGAGGAAAAGGAAGACCTGACATACAACTGAGGCATACACACTAACAGTATAATTCATATAAGGCACTTCTGGGGGACAGGGGAAGCAGGGAGGGGGGCAAAGAGGCACAGGGTCTATTCAGTAGGAAGAGAATGCTCCACAGTGCCCTGAGGGTGCAGTTCTTATGTTCTGATTTTGGGTAACTCCTCCCAGAGCTGGATGAGTTGCATATATAGGGATCAGGACAAACTATCACTTTGTTTGTTTGTTTTCAGAAAGGAAAACAATCTGCTGATAGACAAAATATTATTTCGGGAACAAATCTTTGAGAAAGGTTGTTGTCAGTATTTTTCCACAAATGTTTTCTATAAGCTTTCAGCTTTCCTTGAGGGTAGATTGTCATGGCGGTCTCAAGACCCTCAGACCTAACCTTATAACACAGGCTATACTGCAAGTTTCTAGGCAGTGCTGAAGAACTCGGGAACTTTGGGAATGACAAAGCAATACCCTGATTGGCTGCTAAGCAGAAAGAGTCACTGACTCAGTGATCTTAAAAACAGAATGACTCACTCTCAATCTCTCCCTGAAGGGGTAGTGGCGAAGGCATCTCTTCTCCCTGATCCTCTGCCAGAAGCACAGGGGTAATTCCCCTAGTATCTAGAGTAAGGGGATCAACTAGGCAAGCTTGACCGTGGGCCTCTGGTTACCTTTTCTGCTGTTTCTTTATCCAATCATGTGTGACCAAATAGTGGTCATGTCCCAGGTTGAAACATCCAGGCTTGGAAACAACTTTCTGAGTTTGAAAGGTCCAGAAACCCTGAATCCATCCCTTAGAACTGACTGGTGGCAGAAGGGAGTTTCTGCCCCAGAGAAGATAATCATCAATAAGAGAATGGCCACATACCATCGTCTAGCTTGACAGACCACTTGGATCTGGAGGGAATCATTTTCACAGTGAAAACAGATGAAATGTAAAATTCCTATTAAGTAGTTCTACCAATGACTAGTCCTACCAAAAGCTTCATGTTTTAATGGTTTTAAGTCTCAGTCTCCCTGAGAAAATAACAGCAGTTATTATTATTCATTTTTAAATCTTTGTTAACTCAAGTTTGAGAGAGTCTACATATTTACACATTTCTTCCCTTTGTGGAAGTTTTAAAAAGCAACTTTTTTTCCTGTGTAGAAAATAAACAGCTATGTCATACCTGATTAATATTGAACAGAGTGACTTTCACTCCTCCTTTAAGGGACGCCCTAGACATGAGCTGAACCTATACTTTTTTCCCTAGAGAGATGGAGGGAGTTACAGAGAAGGCAGAGTGTGAGAAAAAGAGCCTAACTTCTCTCATTAGAGGCCAGGCTTCTCCAGGACTGAAACCAATCATCAAGTGCATGAATCCAGTACAGAGGGCTGGGTCTCTTCATATAGAAGATCAAAGTGCCCCAGCATCCCTAGGTCCAGAAGTGATTGCTAATTGTTAGGTGAGGAAAAGCTAAATAATTACAGATGCCCAAAGTAGAATTACTGCCTTAGTAGGTACTGAGTTCCCTTTCACAAGAGGTCTTCAAGATGAGACTGAATGACTACTTGTCAGGAATTTTGTAGCAGTGATTTCTGTTCGGATATGGTATGAGTTAGACTCCCTCTAAACTCTGGAAGGGTCCTTTCTACCTCACTGACAGACATAGGGTTGGGTATAAAATCTGCCTCTGGCAGAAAGCCTCTACAAGGATGACACAAGCCTAGATGCCCAATAGAAACAGAAAAGGTATTTCTGTTCCCTGGAAGTTCCAAAAGTGACAGGGAATAATGAAAAGCAAGAAAGCCACTGGGCTACTTCAATTGCCAAGTCCACTCAGTTTAGGCCCCAGATCTAAGTCAGAAAGAAGCTGTCAGTCCCAGAAGCCACCAAATATAGTTACCAATTAACCCACCCACTCCTAAAGCCCTACCTTCCCCTAATTGACATAGCTGTTCCCTGCAACACCAATGTGGCTAGAAGATCTACTCAAGCTTCCCCTCCCTGCCATTCCTCAGATGCCACCACCCTTCTTCAAATTTAATGCCTAAGAGCTCCTTCCATTGCATTCCAACTCGTCTTCTTGCACCCTCTTCACATCCTAGCACCAGCTGAAACCTGGCTTTCCTTTACCACTTCAATCCTAGTGACTCCTTGCATCACATCCCTGGAATAACAAGGTCAAACTTGCTCCACATTGTCACTTCCAGACTTTTCCCTTGCTACTCAACAATATTTTAAATTCATTTCACCGAATTATTGCCAGTCCTTATCATTTTCAGCTATGTCTTCCCCAATGACCAAGGGCTTTTTTCCACATCTTAATCTCTGCCATCACCTATAGTGGTTTTAATATTTATGTGGTTTGTCTTATGTCTCCTCAGCTACTTGGACAGTACCTGAAGATACAAATATGGAATGCAATGTTGTTCCTATCCTGCATCATTATGAAAACTTGTTTTACCTCCACAATCCTAAACTCTTGATATTTCTCCCTATTAAGAATTTCTGGAGAGGGAGTTAAGACACTGGAGTAAAGGCAGGGACTTGCCTGAACTCTCCCCTAAACTACTCTAAATACCTTTTAAAAATGACCCTAAAAAAATTCTAGAGCAGCAGAACCCACAAAAAAATAGAGTGAAACACATTTCCAGCCCCAGACAACTTGGAAGGTCAGTAGGAAAGGTCTGTTGTACCAGGTGAGAGGAGGATAGTCCAGCTAAGGCAATGATAGTGCAGATTCACAAACTGGTTCCTGCAAAGCCAGAGCAGGTCTCAGCACAACTGAATCAGTGGCAGCAGTGGCCATTTCCAGGCTTTTCAGCCTAGAGATGCCCAAGACAATTTATAAAGTCAGCAGAAAAGGTCTGTGACATCTGGGTAAGAGTGAACTGCAAGCCAGCGAAGGCTGCATCAACACAACCTGGGCCATAGCAACCCAGGAGCAGCCTTGGGAGTGAATGAATCAGCAGCTGCAGTGACAGTGCCTGCTTCTGGATCTCTCCACCGATACAGTATGGGGATCGAACAACTGGTCAGCAGATTACAGGGGTCTTTTTGCTAGCAGTGAGGCAGGCCTCTGTTGTTTTGCCTATACTTGCATCTGGGTCCTGGGTAGCAGAGCTTACCACTGTTGTGGAGGAGGCACCCTCACAGTTCCAGGGCAGAAAAGAGTGCTTGTGATCACTTGCAAACCAGAGCACAGGCCAAGAAAGTAGTAAACACCTCTCTTGACATCATACTACCTTGAAAGAACTGAAAACTTACAGGTCCCTTTATCTCTGAAAACAAGTTCACCTTGGGATAATTCTCCCTCCACCCTGGAAATAGAGCCCTACTTTAACAGACTTAAAAGTCAAGTAGTAGATTGGGAAAATGAGTAAACAAAAGGAAAAAAAACTCTGACTGTAGAAACTTACTTTGGTGACAGAGAAGATCAAAACACACATCAGAAGAAGACAATAAAGTTAAAGCTCCTACATCCAAAGCCTCCAAGAAAAATATGAATTGGTCTCACGCCATGGAAGAGCTCAAAAAGAATTTTGAAAATTAAGAGAAACAGAGGGAAAATTGGGAAGAGAAATGAGTGAATCAAGAAAATCATGAAAAAAGAGTCAACAGCTTGGTAAAGGGGACCAAAAAAAAAAAATGAAGAAAATAACATCTTAAAATCCAAACTAGGCCAAGTGGTAAAAGAGGAATTTCCTGTTTTTCCAACTTTTTGACTAGCTCACTTCTAAACCTGCTTTTCATTCCCAAAGAAACCTCCAGCCATTATCTTTTCCTTGTCTTCTACTGCAACACCTTAGATGTGGCTTCACTTCACTCTCAATGCTATAATTCTATCCAGTAGACATCCTTTGCCCTCCCACTGTTCTTACCTTGCTCATCCAAAACCCCCAGTTCTTGTCTGCCTGTTATTATCCCCCACTTATTAAGTCACTTTCAAAAAGAATTTTAGCATAAGGGGGCTTAAGGACAATAGTCTAAACTGTCCACTATTCTTGCCCCTTCCCTTTCCTACCCCAGTTCATTTGCAAAAGCCTTCATCTCTGCCTGCTAAAATATTTTTTGTCCTTCAAGGCCTCCTCCTCCATGATATCCATAGCTATAAAAAGCTCATCCTGCTATTTCTGACTCATATATCAAATTTTCCCTTCTATTGTATTTCTGCACATGTTGTATCCTCCCTATTGGATGGAAGTCCCTGAGGTTTGAAACCATTATTTTCCAATTTTGTATGCTTGTAGTGTGCTAAAGGAAATGCCTTACATATTAGTAATTGTTTATTGGATGGATGGATGAATTTTCTGTCTTCTTCCTATAGAAAGCCCACCTAGCTTGTACAGAAAGTGCATCCTCGCGCTCCTTAAGAATGTGAGACATGTACAGCCCACACATGGACACAGAAAACCAGTCAAATTCTCAAAACCTTTATTGATAGCAAAAGTCAAAGCAGCCTTAGTGTCTGGTTAAATGTGAAGGTATGTGGTGCATTAAGTGGAAATGATGGCAGAAGAGCTCCTAGAGAGAACACTCTGCCCTTAGCTGCTCAGTAACACTGTGAGGGACAGAAAGTTTGTCTTTAGCCAAAGTAGGACCCAAATCCTTTCATAAATAAACATGGAATACAGGATGCTGGGGTGAGGAGGAAAAAGAGGGGGAGACAGATAGTAGAACCTACAGCCTCTTAGCAACAAAGAGAAAGGAAAACAGGGAATGAGAGAAAAGAAGTAATGAAAACAGAAAGTGGGTGGGAGGCTGAGAAGGGTGGCTAGGAAGGTGGAGGAGGTAAACCCAAAAAGACTGAAAGGGAGAGAGAAAAGTAGGAGATATAATAAGAATGGGAGGGACACCCAGGTGGACCTCAGCAATTCTGGGGAATCTTTAAGAATGTACCCTCAAACTCATACACAAAGCTGAACCACATTATTCACACCCCCTCAGAAATAAGCTTCTTATGCAGGCAACAGTGGGGAGTGCTTACTCCCCTAGAAGAACTGAGAACAGCAGGCTGGGCATCATATCGAAGGGTCAGGACCTCCTAGGGCTGATCCTTAACTTCAGGGTCTTTGTCATAGATGTAGCTCCCCACTGCCCCAGTATTCACTCCTGTTGAGCCAATACATCAAAAAAGATGGAGTGAGAAGGTCAGGGCAGAGGTCAGAATCCAAAGAGGACTTATAGTTGAGGTGGAAAGCTCAGGATATGGGTCAAGGAGGGGAGGTCCCCTTACCTTCTGAGGACAATAGGAATACCTCCCAGGAAAGTATAGATAGAAGGATTTAAAGTTCACTTTAAAGTGACTCTCCCCCTCCTCCCCATTTCCCTTTCCCAACCAAATGAACTCACCTTTTGGTCCAAAGAGAATTCCATAGCAAGGTTTATGGCAATATGGTTGTCCATCATGCTAGGGAGGGATGAAGAGACAATGTCACTTCTCTTCCATTGAGATTACTCTATATACCCTCCATCCAGAAAGAACCTCTCTTACACCCTACAACAGTGCAATTACCAGCTGTGCACTGCAGGGGAGAAGGGCAGTCTGAGACCAGGTTCTTCTCCTGTCTTGTGGTGTGACAGTATATACATGTGAGGGTGTGTGTGTCAGTGAGTGGGAGGAATAGTACACTGGAAGAATCATGGACAGCACAGTTCTAGGCTGAGAGCCAAGAGATGTAGGTTCCAGGTGATTCTGCCACTAACCTCTTCTCTGACCTTTGGTCTCAGTTTCCTTTACTGTAAAATAGAGGTAATGACCCCTGCCATGCCTCTCTATCAAGACTTTTGTGATGGTCAAATGACAATGGATAAGGAAGTCCTTTGTAAACTGCGAAGAGCATTTGCACCTATGTAAAGTATGATTTAAGGTACTTCAAAATTTCTAACTGCCTGTGTGCTGATTTGTCTGTTTGAATTCCTGTTCAGGCCACCAGGGGGCAGAATATACTAAGAGAAGAGCAAGTGTGTGAAAGGAACCATCTTCAAAATGATCCTGATCTCTTGTCACCACCCCTAGTAGCTCTGGGGCTGCACAATTCCCCTTGCCCTTCACTTGCCTCATTTTGTCTCCTCATACCCTCATGCCTGACTTCACAAACTTCCTGCCTTCACACTACATATTTTTGTGCTCAGCCCCTCATTCACCGATTCCTCCGCCACCTTGGATCTTTTTTTCTTACCCTGTATCTTTGCCCCACTCACCTCTGCATGTCCACCAGGTGTCAGTGTCTTTCCACAACGCTCACAGCGAAGGCAAGGCCGGTGCCAATCCTTTCCCAGGGATGTCACCTTCTCCGCTAGATGGGGGCAGGTACACAATGCACAGTGTACACAGTGTACACAATGTACAGCAGGTACACAGATACACAATGCCTTAAGCCACATACAACTTGCACACATGTGACCTGGAAACAATCGCTTTTATACATGCACTCAAATACAGGATCCTGAGACACAAACACACAGTGCCCTGAGATCTGAGACATAAAGTGCTCTAAGACAGCTTCACACACATATTCATAAGTATTTTGAGAAACACACACACACACACACACACACACACACACACACACATATACACATGTACACACACACAACTTCAAGAGGAAACACACGTTTCTAAATTTATGGTGTGAGCTGGGATGAGAGGTGGAGGGCAGATAATATGCAGGTGGGAGGAAAACACTTACCAAAATAGACCCTCTTATTACATCGAGGGCACATGTTGGGCTCTCCGGTGAAGGTCGTGACACTGGAAGCTAAAAGAAGGGAAATGGAGCTAAGCTGCTGCTGCTGCCTGAGACACCTCAGTCCTTCCCCCAAAAGTACTTACCTTTGCTGGGCCCTCTCGAGGGACCACTAACTTTCCGATCCTCTGCTCGAACTGAGTGCTCAATAGGGCCAGTGATAGGAGCCTCCTCTGCCTGTGGTTTCTCATAGATGTAAGAGCCTGCACCCCCAATGTTTACACCTGCACAAAAGCTCAGGTCACAAATAAACACTGGATCATAGAATCATAGGTTTAGAGTCAGACTAGGGGACATAAAGACCATCTAGTCCTACTCTTATTTTAGAGATGAGGACACTGAGATGCAGAGAAGTTAAGTGACTTGCTCAAGGTCACACAAATAACAAGTGATGAAGGCAGGATGCACAGGTCACATACACAAAGACAAAGCTCTCCTTCATACATACATGAATACACAGATCAAGCGCAGGTCCTGGCATACAGTAGGTACTTAACAAATGCTTGTTAATTAACTGGATGGACATGAAATGATGACTTACACAGCTTTGCCCACTACCCCCCTCACCTGTGCAACCTGCATCTAATTGAAATATTACCAACAAAGTGGTTCAGTGTCCAAATGGGATGAACCAAAACTTCCTCTCTCCAAGCAGAGCACCAGTATGAGAGGGAGCTGATCCTATCCTTGGACCCAAGCATTAGTAAAAGAAAGGAAAAACTCTTCCCCTTCCAAATCCATCTCTAGAGCTACAGGTCAAAGGTCAGCCTAAGGAGATAAGCATTCATGTTTGGACCATGGAGTAGTCTAAGGTCAAGGATTATGGTTTAGGTCATAAAAGGTCACTACAAATAAGAGCTCATAGTTTGGGATTATTGGGTGTTATAGGTTATTTTTTAGGTTATGGTGTTGAGAATCCCTGGATAGGCAATGAGGGTCAGGGTCATGAAATCAGAGTTTTGAGCTGTAAGATTTGAAGGTCACAGTTTGGGTCATGGGTTTGAGGGTTAAAAGTCGAAGTTTTGGCAATGAGGGTGGAAGTACAGTTCTTTCACACAGAATTGGAAGGTTGAGGGGTAGTAGGATGGGCTGTGCATGTTAGGGGATGAGGATGGGAGTGGGGATCAGAGTAGCCCATAGAAAGTTGGTATCCCTACCTTTAGGCCCAAACAACGTGGCGTAGCAGGGCTTGTGGCAAAACGGCTTCCCATCGTGCTGGGGGAAGGGAGTCTGTCAGTGCATCCTGAGGCACCAGGACCCCTTCACTTCCAAGGGGAACCTGGGCCCAGCTGGTTCATTCAACCACTTTCCCTTCAGATTCCTGTTCCCCAAAGCTCTCCCCCAACCAAGGGAATGTTTTTGTTTTCAAAGGAATCTCATACTTCCAGGGAATATGTGTTGCGGCCTCCTCCAAATTCTCCAAATATCAAGGAGGGCAGACAGAGGAGATAAGGAGATGATGGGGGTGAGTCTTTAGGAAATAAATACTGAAGTCATTAAGGAAAGAGTCAGTGCTTGTCAGGAATATATGAAGTTATTAAAGGGAGGGGGTCATGGTATTTAAAAGGAGGAAGCCCTGAATGCTAGAGTCTTCAGTGACCCCAGGAGAATGGGTTCAGAATGGATGGGGCTCACCTCTGCATGCCCTCCAGGTGTCAGTGTCTTGCTGCAACGCTCACACTTGAGACAAAATTTATGCCAGTCCTTGCCCAGGGAGCTCACTTTTTCAGCTATTGAGACATAGAAGTAGAGATAGGGAGAGTGAGGGTCTGTCCTATGCTCTGCCACCCCTCTCTCTTCTCCACTTTCCTCCTCCCAGGCACTGACCCAGAGTAATGATGGGGATTGGGATCAGGGAGATCTCACTCCCACAGCTACCCATAGAATCCCATAGATTCTATCCCCAGAATCACAGATTCTTGGCTTCACCAGTTATTCCACACCATACCTGTAAAGGAATCCCTCTACAATGAAAATCATTGTCTTTTTTTCACATAAGTTTATGTAGCCACACCTTCAACATGCTTTAATTTTGGATTTAAAAAAAAAGCAAAGTAAAGGCCTTTACATTTATCTTCATCTCATTAAATTTGGCCCTTTGATATTTTAGGCAATATGGTAAAGTAAGCAGCCTTGAAGCCAGGAAGACTTGTGTTTAAGTCCTACCTGTGGAACATACCATGTGATTCTGGGCAAGTCACTTCATCTCCTATTGTCCTCCTAAGGAACTATCTAAGACTACAAATTGCAGAAAAAATGTCACCCTGTTTTGGTAAAGGGAATTTCCTCAGAATGAGGCATATGTTGTCAGATAGGGTAAATGTATGTTTTTTCTTGTTTACTTTGTTTTCTTGTACTTCTTTGTAAAAAAAAAAAAAAGATTCTATTATAGGACTAGTATTGGGAAATGACAGAACTATTTTATTTTTTTATGAATTTTTTTTTAAATAAAAAGTTAATGTGAAAAAAATCTGGGTATTTTAGTGACATGAGACTATTCCATAAGGCATTGTTTGAAGGTACTGGGAATGCTAGAGGGTACTCTCACTGGAGAACTTTAAATAAATGCTAGATGACCACTGACTGGGTATATTGTTACAGGGAATTCTCATTCAGTTATGGGTTGGAGTAGGTAAAGTTCCTTCTTAATTATAAGATTCTATGTGGGACTGACTACAAGCCATATTTTGGGAAGGCAGGAGCAGTAGTCAAGTCTTATTGGACTGAATAATCACGTGAGATAAATTGGGAAAGGCAGAGCAATATTCTATTGTGAAGGGATGACAGGCAAAGGAAGAGGTTACGGGGAGAAGGGAGAGTTTTAAACAGAGGAGTAATGGAACCATATCTATACATTAAAGAATTATTCCAGTTGCGACATGAAGGGTACTCGGAGCAGGGTGACAATGGAAAAAGGGAGATATATTAGAGTTCATTGCTCTCCCATTTCATCTCCTCCTTCCTTGTCCACTCCAATCTACAAGTGATCACAGACCTCTTACGGTCCTCTGGTTCTTTTAGCACTTATAGTCAAGGCCCTCCATTTGGCGTTCATCCCACCCTGTCCTGTTGTTTTCTAGAGCTCAAGTAAGCTCAATCTCCCCAAGCAGACAAGAAAGTCCAAAGGATTCTCCCCAGGGCTAGGGAACCCTGCTGGCTCCACCCATCTGCCCATTCCCCTGACTCCCTAAAGATTCTGTTATATCTCTAAAACTGAAGAAAACACAAAGCTATCCAGGAAAGGAGGCAGAAAATGAGAGTAGTAACTTTGGGAAGGTGGTGGGCAACAACGAAACATGGCTGTTAAACAAAGCAGCTGCAAACACCTAGATCATAAGGCCATTAATGCCCCTAAGCCAGTAGCCAGTCAAAGTAAGCAGACTAGAGGCCAAAGGCCCTTTTCTTGGAGTTTCCCCAAATTTTGGACACGGAAGAAATAGAGATAAATATTCCCTCTCCCCAAGCTCCCCCTACACACTTTTTACCATATGAACAACAGGCTGGTAATGGAATTCCAACCTCACTTCCCTCCAGCTGAGCTGGATCTGGGGATTTCTGTTTCTGTCCCTCTTAGTGGCTTGGGAATGAAGAGAAAAAGGAGAAACCATGCCTACCAGAGTCTATATTTAGTCCCAGATTTCCTGTTGGACAATAGACACTGCTCTCTTAGCCAGGGAGGAAGGGAAGGAAGAAGGGAGGGGCTCCTTTCCTCTCCCATTCTTTGGTCAAGGTGATGAGAGAGGCCAGGAGACAGGCACAACAACAGCTCTATTCCAGCTCAGTAGACAGGAACTGACTCCCTTAAGGCTCCGTCTTCCTCCCACTCCCACCCCATGAATAGATCCAGGATAGGGGCAGAGACCAGGCACCTCCCCCAGGCAGAACCAGTAACAGTGAATCAGGGCTTTGTTTTGAGGGCTGGCAGAGATGACAGAGAAGGCAGAGGGACAGATGAGTGGGACAGACACTAAGACTGGGACCTATTTCTTATCCCCAGATATTTAGTCAACTCCAGGGGTGAAAAGAACAGCTTCTGGACTCACCCCTCCAGAGAGCTCCAAGCCACTGTCCTGTAGCGTCATCTCTTGGCTCAGTTTCTTTCCCCATACCCACAGGTTCCTAATACTGAGGACTCTCATTGTCCTGAAATTCCAAGGTCCTCATAGAGAGGGAATTGGAGAGTGTCAGCGACTGTTGACAAAGAGGACTACTCAGCACTGGTATGGAAGGGAGAGGGGAGTCTGACTTCCAGAAAGAGTGCAAGGTTTCTGCCACACTGGGTCAATTCCCAGAAATGCTGATTGGCTGCCTCTTTATCTTCCCCCCTCCTTCTCCCACCAGGAAACAGCTGTTCTGATTTCTCCTCCACAAAAAAAGAGTTCCTTAAAGGGTCCTTTTGTGTAGGAACTGGGAGAGAAAGGATATCTGTGTATCTCCATAGGGGAGGCCTATTAAAGATAGGAAACAACCAAACTGAATGAATGTTGGAGAATGAAAGTACATGAACAGGAAAAAGGAAGAGGGCAGGATCAGCGAGGAATTCAGATAGGAAGCAAGGGGAGAACATTCCACGATTGGAGCCTGAAAAGGATTGTATAATACTGCTGACCCTGAATGGGTAAAAGGTAAGGAAGGGTGGTGGCCTATGTAACACAATCCTCATTTGTGAGTATTCAAAGAACACTCAAGTTATCAAAATAATAAATCACATTTTCATATCTGTTTAATATTGACAATATCCCCTTTGAGGCTGGCAATGCTGGTATTTGACAAATGAGAAAGCTCAGACCTACAGAGCTAGGGCTAGAACCCAAATATCCTCTCTCCTTATCTCTGTTCTTTCCACTCTTTAGGCAAGACGCAGCAATCTAATCTCCACTGTCCAGTGAAGTTTCAAAGCAAAATGTCATGTGCCAGCCTGTCTGTACTGGAATAGAAAATGAGAAGAGATAAGGACCCCAGAGCAGAGAAAGGGTCCAAGGTAAGCTCAGTTTTAGCTGATGCGTTGTTTCTAGGGAACAAGGAAGAAGCATTTGGGATGGGTATCCCAACCCTTACTATTATTAGCCTTTAGAGATGAGTGATCCCAGAGCCTCACTTTCACTGTGCCAATTATGTAGAGACTATTTTGACCTCCAAGCAATCAATTAAGTATTCCATAGGGAAAGGTTTTGTCTGCTCAGTGACTGTGCTCATCTAGAAAGGTCAAGGCCAGGTCTGAAAGAAAGAGGCTCAGAAAGAGGTAGATGTAAGTTCAGGAGGGAGAATGGAAATGGCAACCAGTAAAGTGAATTCTAGATGAATCCAGAACAGAGTAAGAGAATCCTTAATCAGTGAGGGTGAGAGAAGGGAATGTAATGAGGAACTCAGTCTAGGAATGGAAAAGGGATAACTCAATCTGTTTGGGTGGGTAGCCAAGAGAAACCATACTCCATAGAGAGTGTCTGGTATGAAAGCTAAGCAGTGAGAGGACATGGATAGATGGGTAAGGATGTCAGTTCACCTACAGTCAAATAGATTAGCTGGAATGTCAGTTCATATACTAGTAGAATAGGAGGTAACAAGAAAGCCTAGGCTGGGGTGTTTTTTACATGAAGGAATCAGGGTCTTTTGGTCCTAGACAGGGAAAAGAAACTCCAGGGAAGCCAAACCTGCAAAAAGAAAGTGTCCTGGACCTACTAGTTTGACAGAGGCAAAGATCTTTTCAATCTAGGGAAAACAGTTTGGGAATGAAGACAAAAGCACACTATTCTTGTCTGGACCATGTCTGAACATTGAGAGATCCATGCCTATACAGTGAGGAAGTCTGTTAATATGGGTCTGAGAGTATGATGAGTTCCTCACATTCAGGCAAGCATAAAGACAGTGAAATAAGAACATGAATAAGTTTTCCTTCACTTTGTTTTTGGCTAGACTCCTAAAGTCTAGATTGAAGTCAGGGCTTACAAGCCACTTAATGGTACAAAGATGATCCTGGCCGGACTTGGATGGAACCAAACAAAAAGAACCCAAAGATTGGAGAGTAGAAACTATCTGTATAAATCTATACCACTCCTGCCAGTTGTCACCATCACCATTAGCCCATTAACCATCCCCCCGCCCCCTCCCACACACACACCCCTTCCACCCTCTCATCAGACACAAGGGGTTAGACCTTTAGATTGTCAGGAATTCAGAGGAAGCAACTGAACATTTTGGCAGTTGCTGCCCTCTTTCCTCAGGTGAAGCCCTCTTTTCTGGCTTTTTCCCACTCCCATGCCAACATACAACCATCCCCCACCAAAGGGAGGGGCTTCTCCTCTCCATCTCTCCAACCTTGGCATGGTCCACAGGCTCCTCCTAACTCTGATTCATAGGTACTCCTGCTTCCGGGCCAGATCCTACAGCACGCAAGTCCCTCCACACAGAACAATGTTTCATCATCTTCTGAGGGTCTCTTCTCCCACCCTAGTCCTTCAGTGTGGCCTTTTGACTGAGTCCAAGTTTTACGGAACAAATCCTTTAATTAAGAGAATTTGTTCTGTGAAGTTTGGATTCAGTCAAAGGACCACACTTGAGGACCTAGAGGGCAACAAGTGGCCTTGAGGCCAAAAACTCTCTGTCCCACCCCCTATCCTGCCCAAGCAACCCTGCCACTTAAGTGTGCTTTTAAACAGAGAAGGCTGAAAACCTGACCCAACTGGTTAGGGGAGGGAGAAGAAAGACTATTTCAGATTAACCAGGTATGCCTCTTCTGGAGCACATGGTCCTGCCCTGGGTAAGTTTCTGTACCTGCGCCCACTGGGGAGGGCAGCAATGGGCTACCAGGGAAGGAAGAATTAAGGGAGTTAGACCGACACTGGAGTAAAGAGGTATGCTCCCTTTGTCTAGGTATTTGACCACGTTTATGAGAGAGGTAAATAACAGTATTTTAATATATTAAGTATGTGTATGAGTACAGGTACCAGGAAAGGGGAAAGTAGTTCCAATGAAGATTCTTATGAACCCTTTTAGATTCAGGTATACTCCACAGATAACTGTGGGACAAGGTGACTGACCCCTGTACCTATCCATGGGTTTTCTGTCTCCACCCTCAAGTGGGTGAAATTCTGGGGAACTGGAAGGGCAAGAAGAGCAAAAGCGCTGGGCTGCGGCCGCTGACCTAAGAGTGAACTATAAGGTGGAAGACAGGCAGGAACTGGAGTAAGAGAACGCTGGGCCCGAGGCAGTAGGAGGTGGATAATCCTGGAGTGTTTTGGAGCCACAGGAATCCAGTGAATCGATGGGTGGGGCTGTTTGTGATTAAAGGCCTCCCCCAGGTTCTCAAAAACACGTACTCAGGTTTGGGAATTAAAGGAGCTGTCCCGGGATTTGGCCGAAAACGCAGCCACCCGGCCCGAGGCTGCGCAGGTCGGGACAGAAAACCCGGGTGGCCGCCACGCCTTAGGGGCTCCAACCGCTGCAGGGGGTGCGGGTGTGAGATTCGAGACCCAGGAATGCCCGCCCCTCACAAGCTCCCAGCTGATCCGGATCTCGATTTCCAGGGAACACATCTACATAGATCTCACCGCTCAGCGGGCGATGGGGGTCGTGGAGGTCAGAGATTAAACCCCCCACCCCCGCCCCCAGATGTACTGCCCCGGAGGGGGAGGCCCTGTTCCAAGAGACTGATCTTTGGAAACCACACCTGGGCTGGACAAGTGTGTGATGGAGAGGGGCAAGCAACTACCCGGCTAGACTGTCCGGTGAGAAGCAGGAGTGGCGCCTACGCCTCTTCAGGTTGGGCACTAGGGACCCCAGCCCCAAAGCTTGGGGCCGGATATACCGCGCCCACCCCCACGCCTCCTCGCCCTCCAGGACTTGGGTCTCGCCCGCGGGGCTTGGGGACCTTGGAGAAGGAACGCGAACGCGAGGGCTCTCGGGGTCTTTCGGGGGCTGCCCTTGGGGAAGGGGGACAAGGAGGACTCACCGAAGTACACGGTTTTGTCGCACTTGGGGCACTTGGAGGCCATGGTCCAGGCTGGAGCCGTTCGTTCGCCCGCTGCCCTGGCTCCTCACGTTCCCACCCCAGGCTCGTCTCGCTCCGCCCAGCGCGCCGACCCGCCCTTTCCCGGGGACAGCCAGAGGCGTGTCCTTTCCTCAGCCCCCCCCCATCCCGAGAGACCCGGGGCTGGTAGGGTGGAAGTGAGGGAGCCCGGGGGAGGGAGGGGGACCTCGGGGAGGGTGTTGGGTACTACTCCCAGCCTCCCTTAACCCATCCCCGGCCCCAAGAACCTAGAGTGACGTAATCGGGAAGACTGAGGAGGGGCTCAGCCCCACCCAACTTGTGGCGGATGGAAACGGGGCGGCGGCGGCTTAAGGAGGGAGTATGCGGAGGAGGGGGTGTCGGGGGTTGAGAATCGAGAGGATAAGGTAGCGTGGACTGGCGAAGCAATCCACAAGTGCCTTCCCTCCTCGCCTCAAGGGCACGTGGAGTGGAACGGCAGGACTGTGGAGTCCAAGGCCACCGAATCTCGGTGCAGAACAGGTGAACAGACAAGGTTACGGGGACCACAGGCGCGCGCTCCTAGGGAGGGGTCGTAGTCCTTCCCTTGAGGTGAGGGCAGACCAGAGCTCTGGCTGAGCTGTGACGCAGGCCCCAACACCCTGGCTCCGTGTTCTTTTGTTGCTCAAGGTTTCCATGGAGACCGAGCCCTGAAAAAGAGGCTCGCTTCCCTGGACAGAATTTGGGCGTCGGCGCCACAAACACTCCTACGTACTCTCTATGTCTGTGTGTGTGTGTGTGTGTGTGTGTGTGTGTGTCTGTCTGTCTGTCTGTCTGTCTGTCTATCTCTCTGTCTCTCTCTTCCTGCCTCTCCTCCCCCCTTTACCCCACCCCACCCCTCCTGGCAGTCTGGACTGAAAAGACTCTCGGAATGAGAGAAAAAGTTTGTAAGGCTTTGGGAGGAGGATGGCCTGGGAGGGCCCAGGGAAGAGGAACCATTTCCCATCAACAATCCTGCTTACACTGAATAAGTAAGTTAGTTCACTTAGTCAGTGCCATACCAATCAAACTATCAGATAATTATTTTCTAGAGCTAGAAAAAATAATATCAAAATTCATCTGGAAGAACAAAAGGTCCAGAATATCAAGGGAACTAAGGAAAAGAAATGCTAGGGAAGGTGACCCAGCCCTACCAGATCTCAAATTGTATAAAGCAGCCATCATCAAAACCATTTGATAACTGGCTAAGAAACATAGGGGTAGACCAGTGGAATAGGTCAGGTACACAGTAGTCAATGAATATAGCAATCTACTGTTTGATAAACCCAAGGACCCCAGCTTCTGGGATAACAACTCACTATTCGACAAAAATTGCTGGGAAAACTAGATAACAGTGTGGCAGAAACTAGGCATAGATCAATGCCTGACACCAGTACACAAGAATAAAATCCAAATATGTACATGATCTAGGTATAAAGATTGATACTATAAACAAATTAATGGAGCAAGGAATTGTGTATTTATCAAATTTATGGAGAATGGAGAAATTTTTTACCAAACAAGAGATAGAAAATATTATGAAGAACAAAATGGATAATTTTGATTATATTAAATTGAAAAGTTTTTGCACAAACTCAGTGCTACCAAGATTAGGAGGGAAGCAGAAAACTGGGAAAGAATTTTTGCAACTAGTGTCTTTATGGTCAAAGGATATGAACAAGGAGTTTTCAAAGGAAGAAATTAAAGCTTCAGAGGAAGAAATTATAGCCATATGAAAAAATACTTTAAATCACTATTGATTAGAAAGATGCAAATCAAAACAATTCTGAGATACCACATCACACCTATCAGATTGGCTAACATGACAGAACAGGAAGACGATAAATGTTGGAGAAGATGTGGGAGAGTTGGAACACTAGTTCATTTTTGGTGGAGTTGTGAGATGATCCAACCATTCTGGAGAGCAATTTGGAACCTATGCCCAAAGGGCTACAAAAATGTGCCTACCCTTTGACCCAGCAATACTGCTTCTAGGATTGTATCCCAAAGAGATCATAAAAATGGGAAAGGGTCTCACATGTACAAAAATATTTATAGCAGCTCTTTGTGGTGGCCAAAAACTGGAAATTGAGGGGATGCCCATCAATTGGAGAATGGCCGAATAAATTGCAGTAAATGAATGTAATGGAATACTATTGTGGTATAAGAAATGATGAACAGGAAGACTTCAGAGAGTCCTGGAAAGACTTATATGAACTGATGCTGAGTGAAAGGAGCAGAACCAGGAGAACTTTGTACACGCAAACAACCACAGTGTGCAAGGAATTTTTCTGGTAGACTTAGTACTTCATTGCAATGCAAAGATCTAAAAAATTCTCAATGGACTCTTGAGGCAAAATGCCTTCCACATCCAGAGAAAGAACTATGGAATTCAATCTCAGAATGAAGCAGATCATTTTCTTTTGTATTATGTTTTGTTTTATGATTTCTCCCATTCATTTTAATTCTTCTATGAAACATGACTAAGGTGAAAATGTATTTAATAGGAATGTATGTGCAGAACTTATATAAAATTGTATGCCATCTCAGGGAGGGAGTGGGAAGGGAGAGAGGAAGGAGGGGGAGAGAGGGGAAAAAAAATCTAAGATATATGGAAGTTATAGTAGAACACTGAAAGCAAATAAAATAATTTATTTGATGAATGATGAATGACTATAGACACAGAGCCCCCTTCACCCTCTGTCATCCATAGTCTCAGGAAAAGATAAGGTTGTCTCATGCTATTTAAGACCTGCCTTCTGGAATGCCTGCTGCATAATTAAGAGACTTTCTTTGGTCACATTTTCATTTGTGTGTTGCCTTCTCTTTGGTCATGCTTGGGAGTAGGAATACTCCTTGTTACCCTTTGCCACTTCCAGATACTCTCTCACCATCACTCAGGAACTGCTCTTTTGAGGTTCATTCAGTCCATGTTTATAGCCCCATCAATATTCTGGCAACTGTTATCTCAATCTCCAGGACACTTTCTTCTCCTTTTCGATGAGTTTAGTCAATGCCTGGATCACAGTCTCTCTCTCTTCCCCACTTCCCACCCTTATACTAGGGGACTTCAACATACATATTGATATTCTCTCAAATTCTTAACTTCCCACATCCTCATTTATTTATTCTCCACGACTCACTTCTTCACCTCATCTCAGCTACTCTCTAACATGACCATCATCCACAAGTGTTCTCCCATGTTTATAAATTCACAAATTCCTTTATCTGATTACTGTCTGCCATGATTCCACATTCCAATCTGCTTGACAACCCCTAGCCCTGTTTTTCCTTTTCACCAGGACCTCCAATTCTTCCACCCCAAAGTTCTATCTAAGGTCATCATCCATACACTAACTATGCTCTCCTTACTTCTCCATCTTGATTACTTGGTAAACCAATTCAACTCTACACTATCCTCTTTTCCCAAGTCCCTTGCTTCCTTATCTTGTTATCAATCTTGCCCTCCAAGCCCCAGCCTTAGATTACTCCTACCATCCTTTGGGAAAAGAATCTTTCCTATTACTCTAGTTTGAATGAAGCTGGAGAAAATCACAAAATTATACCGATTAGGTTCACTACAACTTATGTTACAGAATTTCGACTGAGCCCTCAATACAACAAGGCAATCCCTCCAGACCACCTCCCTAATTGTTTCACTATATCACCACTACAGATTTTCCAAACTTTTTCATCCTCATCAAAAATCCCATGGCTCTTTCTCCCCTCCTCCCTCTTAGCTAAAAACCTTGACTCATATTTCACTGAAAAAAAAAATGAGACCAGATACTGGGAGCTCCCTCTTCTCTCCCCTTCTTCATATCATTCAGATGCCTTCTACCATTGTCTCCTCTCTCACCATCATCTCACATGAAAAGGTTGTGTTTCTTGCTGAGGCAAGCCTTTGCATGGGATCCAATTTCATCCCATCTTCAGCAGATTGCACCCCTCTATCATCCTCACTCTCTCACTGATCTTCAACCTCTTCCTACAATCTCAGTCTACTGACTGTGCACTGCCTACAAACACACCATGTCTTCCTCATCCTCAAAAAAACATTCACTGAATTAATCTCTACTCACTTTTGTGGCTAAACATCTTAAGAATGCTCTCTTTAATAGGTGCTTCCACTTCAGTTCCTCTCTCTATCTTCCTACTCCCTTATACCTGGTTTCCAACCTCTTCATTCATTTGAACCTGATCTCTCTAAAGCTACAAATAGCTTCAATTGCCAAATCTAATGACCTTTTCTTAATATTCATCTTTTTAAATATCTTTTTTTGTTATATTGTAAGTTTCAAATTGTCTCCTTCCCTCTCTCCCCGCTGAAACAGAAAAGACCACCATTTCACACAGATTTTGTGTTTGTGTGTGTGTGTGTATGTAAGTATGTAAAACCATACT
Source organism: Notamacropus eugenii (assembly GCF_028372415.1). NCBI lineage: Eukaryota > Metazoa > Chordata > Mammalia > Diprotodontia > Macropodidae > Notamacropus > Notamacropus eugenii. Next base: position 323,878,776 of record NC_092872.1, read on the forward strand.
ATGAATATATACATACTTCTCTTTATCAGTTCCTTCTCTGAAGGTGGATAGCATCTTGCTTCATAGATCTTTTGTAGTTGATTGGATTACTTATAATACTCAGAATAGCTTAGTACTTCACAGTTATTCTTTCAACAATATTATCTGCTATATGCAACATTCTCTTGGTTCTGTTCATTTCATTCTTCATTATTTCATGCAAGTCTTTCCATATTTTTCTAAAAATCAACCTCCTCATCATTTCTTATAGCACAATAGTACTCCACAATCATATACCACAACTTGTTTAGCTGTTCCCCAACTGATGGGCTTCCCTTTGATTTCCTGTTCTTTGCTACCACAAAGAGAGCTACTATAAATATGTTAGAACATATAGGTTCTTTTTCTTTTTGCCTGATCACCTTGGAAAACAAAACTAATGGTCATATTGCTGGGTCAAAGGGTACACACAGTTTTAAAACTCTTTGGGCATAAGTCCAGATTGCTCTTCAAAGTACATCAGTTCATAGTTCCATCAGTGTATTAGTATCCCAATTTTTCTACATCCCTGCCAACATTTGTTATTTTCCTCTCCTATAATTTTAGCCAATCTGATAGGTGTGAGATATCTCAAAGCTGTTTTAGTATGCATTTCTCTAATCAATAATGATTTAGAGCATTTTTTTCATATGATTATATATAGCTTTGATTTCTTCACCCACAAACTTCCTAATCATATCATTTGATCATTTTTTTAATTGGGGAATGACTCATATCTTATAAATAAGACAAAGTTCTTTATATGTATTTGACATATGATACCTTTATCTGAGAAACTATAAAATTATCCCCTTTCCTTCTAATCTTGACTACATTGGTTTTATTTTTATAAATCCTTTTTAATTTAATCAAAATTATCTACTTTACACCTCACAGTACTTTCTATCTCTTGTTTATTCATAAATTCTTCTGATAGGTAATATGTTCCATATTCTCATTTTCTTCTGATATTTCCTTTTATATCTAGATTGTATTTCCATTTTGACCTTATTTTGGTAAATTGTGTAAGGTATTGGTTTATACCAAGTTTCTGCCAGACTGCTTTCCAGTTTTTCTGACAGTTTTTACCAAATAGTGAATTCTTATCCCCAAAGCTTAAATATTTACATTTGTAAAACACAAGTTTACTATAATCATTTATTACTGCATACTGTCTATCTACTCTTCCACTGATATACTCTTCTATTTCTTAGCATACTAGATTTGATTATTACCACCTTATAATACAATTTAAAATCAGGTACTGCTACCTTCTTCCTTTACATTTTTTTTTCATTAATTCCTTTGCTATTCTTGACCTTTTTTCTTCCAAATGAGTTATTTTTCTAGCTCAATAAATTGACTTTTGGTAATTTTATTGGGATGGCATTGAATAAGCAGATGTAGATAGAATTATCATTTTTATTATATTGGCTTTGCCTACCCCTGAACAATTAATATTCTTCCAATTATTTAAATCTGACTTTATTTGTATGAAAATGTTTTATGATTTTGTTCATATCTATCCTGGGAAGGTAAACTTCTAAGTATTTTATGCTGTCTATGGTTATTTTAAGTGGGGGTATCTCTTACTACTTCTTTTTCCAGGATTTTGTTGGTGACATATAGAAATACTAATGATTTATGTGGATTTATTTTATATCTTGCTTCCTTGATAAAGTTATTTATTATTTCAACTAGCTTTTTAGTTGAATCCTAGAAATTTTCTAAGTATATCATCCTTCATCTGCAAAAAGAGATAGTTTTATTACCTCATTGTCTTTTCTGATTGCTTCAATTTCTTTTTCTTCTTTTACTGCTATTGCTAGCATTTCTATACACCATTGAATAATATTGGTGATAATGGGCATCCTTGTTTCATTTCTGATCTTATTGGGAAGGCTTCTAGCTTATCCTCATTGCAAATAATTCTTCCTGATGATTTTAGGTAGATGCTTCTTATCATTTTAAGGAAAAATTCATTTATACCTATGTTTTCAAGTGTCTTTAATAAGAATGAGTATTTTATTTTGTTGAAAGTCTTTTCTGCATCTGTTGATATAATCATATGTTTTTATTACTTTTGTATAAACAATTATGATCACAGTTTTCCTTAGTTAAACCATCCGTGCATTCCTGGTACAAATCTCACTTGATGACAATGTGTAATCTTTGTTATATAATATTGTAGTAGTCTCCTAGCTAGTGTCTTATTTAGGACTTTTGCATGCATACTTGTTAGTGAAATTGGTGTATAATTTTCTTTCTGTGTTTTTGCTCTTCCTGGTTTAAGTATCAGCACCATATTTGTTTCATAAAAGGAGTTTGGTAGGACCCTTTCTTTGCCTACTATTCCAGATTATTTAATATTGGAATTAATATTGATCTTTAAATGTTTGGTAGAATTCACTTGTAAATCCACCTGGTCCTGATGGTTTTTCCTCATGAAGTTCATTTATAGCCTTTTTAATTTCTTTTTCTAAAATAGGTTTATTTAGATATTCTATTCCCTCTTCTGTTGTACTAATTGGTTTATATTTTTGTAAGTATTTTTCAATTTTGCTTAAATTGTTAAATTTATTGGCATATGATTAGGTCAAATAACTCCTAATAATTGCTCTGATCTCATCTTTCTTAGGGGTGTATTGACTCTTTTCATTTTGATCATTGTGATTTGATTTTCCTTTTTCTTTTAAAAATCATATTAGCCAATGGTTTATCTGTTTTATTGTTTTTTTATTTATAAAATCAACTCCTACTTTTATTTATTAATTCAGAGGTTTTCTTACATTCAATTTTATTAATCTCACCTTTAATTTTTAGAATGTCCAATTTGGTGTTTAATTAGGGATTTAAAATTTGTTTTTTCTAGTTTTTTTTTAAATTGTATACCTAATTCATTCATCTGCTTTCTCTATTTTACTAATGTAAGCATTTAAAGATATAAATTTTCCTCTGATTACTATTTTTGTTTTATTCCAGAGGTTTTGGTATGTTTTATTGTTTCTATGACTTGATCTGGAATCCACTCATTCTTTAATATTAGATTATTTAGACCCCAATTAATTTTTATTCTGTTCTTCCATGGTCCCTTATTAAATATAATTTTTATTGCATTGTGATCTGAAAAAGATGCATTTAATATTTGTTTCTCTATATTTAACTGTAAAGTTTTTATGCTCTAATATATGGTCATTTTTTTGTAAAGGTATCATATACTACTAAGAAAAAAGGTATATTCTTTTCTTTTCCCATTTAATTTTCTCCCGATATCTATCATATCTAGCTTATCTAAGATTGTATTTCCTTGAGTTTTTTCTTATTTAATTTTTGTTAGATTTATCTAGTTCTGAGAAAGGAAGGTTGAAGTCCTTCACTATTATAGTTTTGTTATCTATTTCCACTTGCAATTAATTTGGTTTTTCCTTTAAAAATTTGGATGCAATAGCATTTGATGCATATAGGTTTAGTTATATTACTTCATTATCTAATAGGTATAGTTAATATTACCTCATCATCTATAGTACCTTTTAACATAATGCAGTATCATTGTTTATCTTTTTTAATTAAATCTATTTTGCTGTAACTTTGTCTAAAATCATGATAGCTACCCCCCCTTTTTTCTTTTGCATCAGCTAAAGCATAATATGTTCTACTCCAGCCCTTTTATTCTGTGTGTATATCTCATTTTTAAAAGTGTTTCTTATAAACAACATATTGTCAGGTACTGGTTTTTAATCTATTCTTCCATTTCTGTTTTATGGGTGAGTTCATCCCATTCATATTCAAAATTGAATTACTAGTTGTGTATTTCCTTCCATTCCTTTTTTCCTCACTGTTTATTCTTCTGTCTCCTTCTTTTTTACCCTAAACCTCTTCAAACATCTAATTTACTTCTAACCACTGCCTCCCTGATCTGTACCCCTTCTAAGAATCTCTCCCTTATCCTGTCCCCTTGCTTTCCTATTCCTTAATCTGCCCACCCAAGAGTCTCTCCTTTAAGAGGAGAGTCTTTACCTTCCTATTTCTTAATCAGCACACCCTCTAAGAGTCCCTCCCTTATCTTATGCCCTTGCCCTCTTATTTCTTAATGCGTATGCCCTTCTAAGAGTCACTTTCTTATCCTATCCCCTCACTCACCTATTATTCTGTAAGTTAAGAGGACTTTTATTCCTTATATATCTATTTATTGGTAAATAGATATAGACATATACACATATGTGTGTTATTCCCTCTTTAACCCAGTTCTGTTGAGAATTAGGTTCTATTACTACTAGCTCTTCATCCACTCCTGCCCTCCACTGTAACAGTTCTTCCATTCATACCTCATTTCTAAGAGATAATTGCTCCATTTTACCTCTCCCTACCCAATTTTATTTTTTAGGATCATCCCATAACACTCAACTTAACCCCAAACCTTCTACCAATGTACACTCTTTCAAACTACCCTAGTAATTATAACATTCTTAAGTGTTAGAGATAATGTTTTCCCATATGAGAAATAAACAGCTTGACCTTATTAAATCCCTTGTAATCGGTCTTTTGTGTTTACCTTCTTGTGTTTCTCCTGATTCTTGCAGGTAAAATTTTCTCTCTAGTTCTAATTCATTACATATTCATTTTTTAATGCATATTACACTCAGCTTGCTGGGTAAGGTATTCTGGGTTGCAAACCAAGCTCCTTTGCTCTTTGGAATATCATGCTCCATGTCTTTTGGTCTGTTTTTCTTTTTTTATTACTGAAATTTAAATACACAATAAGAAAAAGAAACATATTATAAACTTAAATATTGAAACTTAAATACAAAATAAGAAAATAAAAAAGCATGGTATGTGCACAACAGAACATAAGAGAGGATTCAAAATACACAGCAATAAATTTCCATTTCAAGAAAGCCTATATAATAAATACTACATGTTGCGTTGAAAGCTGTCTTTGCTTTCTTGTTAGTTTTCTTTTGTTCTTTGCTATGCACTTTTTACTTTGTTCTTTTTCCCCCTTATCTCCTGCCCCCCAGAAGGCTACAAGTAAGCACAAACATATTTATATAGAGATACATATATAATGCATATATAGACACAGACTTTCCCTAACAAATTCTACTTCTAATCTTTGTTTTTATGTTTGTGCATATCTCTTATTTCCTACCCCTCCTAACTCCTCTACTTTACTTCTACCCACTATCTGACCCTCTTATTATTTAACCAACCCTCCCTCCAAGGATCTCTCCTTTATCCTTCCATTCTCATAAATCTAAGCATTCTTCTATACTCCCCTTTAACCTGTTTCCTCACCCTCTCCTCTAGAGATCCCTCCCTTATCCTCTCCCCTCCTCTATCCCTTTAATATTTTATTTCTTTCTGAATTTAGAAGACTATTATGCTCGCTCTCTCTCCATATATATACATACATATATATACATACATATATATACATACATATATATACATACATATATATACATACATATATATACATACATATATATACATACATATATATGTGTGGTTCCCTCTTGAACCCATCTCAATAGAAGTAGGTTTTCAGAACTAACAGCCCTCCTCCCCCGTCTAATTCCTCTGTGTTGGTTCTCCCGCTTGTACCTCATTTGTATAAAATAATTACTCTTTTTAACTGTTCCTAAACTGTTTTAGCTTTTAAAGTTATATCATACTCAGTTCTACCCCAATCTTTCTTATAAACTTTACCCAACTACTAATAGCAATCTTAGACATATGTTTTAGGTTTTACATACATAAAAAGTAAACAATCTGTCCTTACTGAATCCCTTGTAATTAGTCTTTGGTATGTGCCTTATATTTCTCCTGACTCTTATATGTCAAATTTTCTATGAAGTTCGGGTTTATTTTTTTTAACAAAGTCCTGAAAGTCTGACAGTTCATTAAATGTCAATTTTTTTTCATTCAGGATTATGCTTAGCATTGCTGGGTATGATATTTTTGGCCAGAACCTCAGTTCTTTTGTCCTTCAATATATGGTATTCCAAGACCTTTGGTTTTTTAGTGTCATTGCTGCTAGGTCTTGTGTGATTCTAATTGTGGCTTTACCATATTTAAATTTTTTTTCTTGTTGCTCATAATATTTTATCCTTGAGCTGGGAGTTTCAGAATTTGACTACAATATTCCTGGGGCAGCTAGGTGGTGCAGTGAATAGAGCACCAGTTCAGGAGTCAGGAGGACCTGAGTTCAAATCTTACCTCAGATACTTGACACTCACTAGCTGTGTGACCTTGGGCAAGTCACTTAATCCCAATTGCCTCATCCTGGGTCATCTCCAGTCATCCTGATGAATATCTGGTCACTGGATTCAGATGGCTTTGGAGGAGAAGTGAGGCTGGTGATCTGCACAGCCCTCTCTCACTCAAAACAAAGTCAAGTGCAAGTCATGTCATCATTTCTCTGATGGCATGGTCTTCTTCGGCAACAAAGGACAAACACACACACACAATATTTCTATGGGTTCTCCTCATAGGATCTCTTTCAGGTTTTCATCACTGGATTTTTTCTATTTTTACCCTCCCCTCTTGTTATAATGCTTCAGGATATTTTTTCTTTAATTACTTTTTGTATTATCCTATCAAGATTCTTTTTTTGGTCATAGCTTTCGGGTAGTTTGATTATTCTTATGTTTTCTCTTCTTTATCTGATCTCTAGATCAGTTGTTTTTTTTATGAGATGTTTCACCTTCTCTGCTATTTGTTCATTCTTTATATTTTGTTTTATTTTTTCTCGATCTCTTATAACCTTACTGGTTTCCCTTGCCCAGTTCTTATTTTCAAGGAGTAATTTTCTTCCTTAAGATTTTTGATCTCCCTTTCTAATTGGTTTCTTTTTATGATCTTGTTTTTCTTGGATTGTTTTGTTTTCTTTAATTTTTCCTCAATATCTCTCTCTTTTGATTTTTAAAGTCTTTTTAAAGTTCTTTGAACAGATGGATTCTTTTTGAGCAGGTGATGATTTGATATTACTTTTTGGGGTAGAAAAGGGTTTTTTTGCTTCAGTATCCTCCTTTGAAAATGAACCATGATCTCTATTCCCATAGTAACTTTCTATGGTTGGATTGTTTCTCCTTTGCCTGTGCATTTAAAAAAAATTGTGGTAGTTTAGTTTTTATAGTCACCTCTAGTCCTGGGGGATGGGAGATGCTGCCTCTGGCCTCAGATGCCCCTTCAGTTCTCCCTTCTGCCTTGGAACTGGAATCAAAACCTCTAGCCTCTTGTATGTAACCACAGCCAACAGTGTCCCTGCACCACTGCTTCTGTATTCACTGGGGATGTACTGGTTCCTTCTCATTCCCACCAAGTCTCTGCAGCACAGCTGGGTCTGGGGAGGTTCACTCAATCTTCCCTGGTTCATGTGCCCACCACCCCTCACTGTCCTGTAGGTAAAAGTTCCTGTGACTGAGGCTGAGGCAGCCTCTCAACCGAGCTAACCTCAAGACTTACTGCTTGTTGTTTAAGCAGACCTAAGACCTAACTTGGAGTGTTTACTCTTCCCAGGGACCAAACAAATCCTGAGACTTTTCTTCAGATCTTCTCCTATTGTCCCAGGAGCGCCCCCTGTTTTGCCCCTACTCTTATTCATCCTAAGGTGCTATTTCATCTCTTTTGTGAGGGAAAATTTTGAGAGCTTGGAACTTTCTGACCTACTCCACCATCTTCCCAGAATCATTTTACCCCTTCGTATTTTAAGGTAGAAGCTGCTAAATCTTGTGTTATACTGACTGTAGCTCCACAATATTTAAATTGTTTCTTTCTAGTTTCTTGTAGTGTTTTCTCTATGTGGGAACTTTGAAACTTAGCAATAATATAGTTCTTGTGAGTTTTTTTCTTGGAATCTCTTTCAGGTGGTGATAGGTGGATTTTTTTTTTTTTTTAGATTTCTATTTTATCCTCTAGTCCTAAAACTTCTGGGCAATTTCCCTTAATAATTTCTTGAAGTACAGTGTCTAGACTATTTTTTATCATACCTTTTAGGTAGTCCAACAATTCTTATATTGCCTCTCATTTTGATCTGTTTTCCAGGTCAGTTGTTTCTGTAATGAGATAGTTTATATCTCTTATATTTTCTCATTCTTTGGATTTCCTTTTATTATTTATTATTTCTTAGCGTCTTATGAAGTCATTAGCTTCTCCTTGTCCAATTCTAATTTTTAAGGAGCTATTCCATAAAATTCCATCTCTTTTTTCAGTTAATTAACTTTCATTTTATGATTTTCTTGCATTACTCTTATTTTTTTCTTCATTTTTCCTCAGTCTCTCTTATTAGGTTTTTAAATTCCTTTTTGAACTCTTCCAAAAATACTTTTTTGGGCTTGTCACCATTTTACATTTTTCTTTGAAGCTTTAGAAGTAACTCTTGTGATTTTACTGTCTTCTTCTGAGTTTGAACTCTGATCTTTTTTGTCATCATAGTAGTTATTTAGGGTCAGGTTCTTTCTCTTTTGTTTACTCATTTTTTTTTTTTTTTTTAGTAGCTTATTTCTTGGATGTTAACCTTATGTTTCAGTTGGGCTCTAATTCTGAGGTGTGGGAGATAAGGCTTCAGGTTTTTTGTGCTATTGTTTTCTGAGTTCTGTCTGGGGGTCTGACTTCAGGTACTTCTCATTACCCTTCACCCATAACCAGGGCCTCCAGCAACACTGTCACCCCAAATGCTCTAATTCCCTTTGGTCCCTCCCTCAGCTGCAAGTTTCAACTCACTCTTCTTCCCTGGAAGCAAAACTAGTGACTCTGCTCTCCAGGAAGTGACCACATCCAGCAGGGCTGCTGCCCCTAGGTGATTGGGTACTTACTCCTTGTCCACAACCACACTGGGACTGTGTCTGGTTAGTGTACCTGGGACTGTATCCAGCAACAGTGGAAAGCTGTGCCCACTGTGGGTGGGGTGAAAGTTCCTAAAGGCTCCACACAGGTACCCCCAGTGTTTGTTGTTTGTTGATTCCATGGAAATATCTGCAATTCGGTCAGACCAGACTCACCTCCAGGAGGTGAGGTCTTTCTTAATGTCCTCCCAAGTTATTTTAGGCTGGACAGCTACTTTAACTCAACTTTTAATTATTTCTACTGTCTGAAGTTTACTTTGAGGCATTATTTTAAATTATTTTGGATAAATTTGGGAGAGCCAGGTAATTTCCTCCTTTATTCTACCAACTTTAATCCTCATCCTTCTTGACCTCTCTACAGCCTTTGACACTTGTGATCACTAGGTTTTATCAAATGCTACTTACTCCTAGTCCTTTTCAGTCTTCTTTGCTGGATCTTCATCTTATGACTACCAACTGTGGCTGTTTCCCAGGACTTTGTCCTGGCCCTCTTCTCTTTTCCTTTCATAATATTTCATTTCATTTAGCGTTCTCATCAGCTCCCATAGTTTCAGTTATCTATCTAGGTAGAAAGTTTTCAGATCCATTTATCAAGCTCCAACGTTTTTCTTAATCTTCAATCTCACATCTTCATCTACGGATTAGAAATTTCAGACTGGGGGGCGGAGCCAAGATGGCGGAGTAGAAACACACAAATACGCTAGCTCCGAACCCACAGCCCATGAAATATCTGTAGAAAAGAGCTGCCAATAATTTGGGGAGCAGGAGAAGCCACAGAAGCGGAGCGGACGTGATTTCTGTTCCAGAGAGCCTGAAAACCTCTCGCAAAAGGTTCTTCGTGCTGCAGACACAGAGCTGAGCCCAGCGCTGAGAGGACCAGATCCGAGCAGGCTTCAGGGACAGAATCTCCAGCAGCCGGGCGGGTCCCTCCACCCACAGGTGACAAGGTTCGGTGAGAGGCTCTCTTCAGCGGGTCAAGAGGAGAGTGGGGAGCCCCCATGACTCAGGCCCCCTCGGGAGGCACCAACGGAGGTGGGAGCAGACCAGGGCTCCCCAAGCAGGCAGGAGCCTGGATCCATTGTTGAAGCTCTCTGCATAAACCCCCTGAGGGAACTGAGCCCGTGAGGTGGCCCTGACCCCACCCGGGCAGCTGAACTTGATCTCACACTGAATAGCAGCCCTGCCCCCACCCAAAGCCCTGAGGCTGGGAAGCGGCATTTGGGTCTTAGACCCCAAGCGCTGGCTGGGAGGATCCGGAGGTGAGGTGGGGGTGAGGAGAATATTCAGAGGTCAAGTCACTGGCTGGGAAAATGCCCAGAAAAGGGAAAAAAACCAAGACTATAGAGGGTTACTTTCTTGGTGAACAGGTTTCTCCTCCCCTCCTCTCTGATGAGGAAGAGTGGTGCTCACCATCAGGGAAAGACACAGAAGTCGGGGCTTCTGCATCCCAGCCCACTCAATGGGATCAGACCATGGAAAAGCTCAAAAAGTGCTCAGAAAGTTTTGAAAATTATGTTAGAGGACTGGAGGAAAAACTGGGAAGAGCAATCAAAGACATGCAAGCAAAGTATGAACAGCAGATCAGCACCTTGCTAAAGGAGACCCAAAAAAATGCTGAAGAAAATAACACCCTGAAAAACAGGCTAATTCAATTGGCAAAAGAGGTTCAAGAAGCCAATGAAGAGAACAATGCTTTCAAAAGCAGAATTAGCCAAATGGAAAAGGAGATTCAAAAGCTCACTGAAGAAAATAGTTCTTTCAAAATTAGAATGGAACAGATGGAGGCTAATGACTTTATGAGAAACCAAGAAATCACAAAACAAAACCAAAAGAATGAAAAAATGGAAGATAATGTGAAATATCTCATTGGAAAAACAACTGACCTGGAAAATAGATCCAGGAGAGACAATTTAAAAATTATGGGCCTACCTGAAAGCCATGATCAAAAAAAGAGCCTAGACATCATCTTTCATGAAATTATCAAGGAAAACTGCCCTGAGATTCTAGAACAAGAGGGCAAAATAAATATTGAAAGAACCCACCAATCACCACCTGAAAAAGATCCAAAAAGAGAAACTCCTAGGAATATTGTGGCCAAATTCCAGAGTTCCCAGGTCAAGGAGAAAATATTTCAAGCAGCTAGAAAGAAACAATTCAAGTATTGTGGAAATACAATCAGCATAACACAAGATCTAGCACCCTCTACATTAAGGGATCGAAGGGCCTGGAATAGGATATTCCAGAAGTCAAAGGAACTAGGACTAAAACCAAGAATCACCTACCCAGCAAAACTGAGTATAATACTTCAGGGGAAAAATTGGTCTTTCAATGAAATAGAGGACTTTCAAGCATTCTTGATGAAAAGACCAGAGCTGAAAAGAAAATTTGACTTTCAAACACAAGAATGAAGAGAAGCATGAAAAGGTAAACAGCAAAGAGAAATCATAAGGGACTTATAAAAGTTGAACTGTTTACATTCCTACATGGAAAGACAATATTAGCAACTCTTTAAACTATTCAGTATCTGGGTACTGGGTGGGATTACACACACACACATGCACATGCACACATACATAGAGACAGAGTGCACAGAGTGAATTGAATAGGATGGGATCATATCTTAAAAAAAAATGAAATCAAGCAGTGAGAGAGAAATATAAGGAGGAGAAAGGGAGAAATGGAATGGGGCAAATTATCTCTCATAAAAGAGGCAAGCAAAAGACTTTTTTAGTTTGGGGAAAAAGAGGGGAGGTGAGAGAAAAACATGAAGTTTACTCTCATCACATTCCACTAAAGAAAGGAATAAAATGCACACTCATTTTGGTATGAAAACCTATCTTACAATACAGGAAAGCGGGGGATAAGGGGATAAACAGGGTGGGGGGGGGGACAATGGAAGGGAGGGCATGGGGAGGAGGGTACAATTTGAGGTTGACACTCACAGGGAGGGACAGGATCAAAAGAGAGAATAGAAGTAATTGGGGGCAGGATAGGATAGAAGGAAATATAGTTAGTCTTATACAACACGACTATTATGGAAGTCATTTGCAAAACTATACAGATGTGGCCTATATTGAATTGCTTGCCTTCCAAAGGGAGGGGGTGGGAAGGGAGGGAGGAAAAGAAGTTGGAACTCAAAGTTTTAGGAACAACTGTCGAGTACTGTTCTTGCCACTAGGAAATAAGAAATACAGGTAAAGGGGTATAGAAAGTTATTTGGCCCAACAGGACAGAGGAGAGGATGGAGACAAGGGCAGAGAGGAATGATGGAGGAGAGAGCAGATTGGTGATGGGGGCAACTGGAATGCTCGGTGTTTTGGGGTGGGGGGAGGGAACAAGGGGGGAGAAAATTTGGAGCCCAAAATTCTGTGAAAATGAATCTTAAAAGTTAAATAAAAAAAAAAAGAAATTTCAGACTGGATGCATGCAAAAGATCTTAAACTCAACAAGTTCAAAACATAATTCATTTTCTCATCACCCAAATCCTCCATTCTTCTTAATATTCTATTGTCCTGGGGACTACCATCTTTACAGTGACCCAGACTCTGAACTTAAGTGTCATCCTCAACTCCTCATTCTCACACCTCCAATCAGACTCTGATGCTTTGATGCTGCTTCTGTAGCAGGTTGCCTAGACCTCTTACTCCTCTGGGAGAATTGGGTCTGTGCATGATTTTATCTTCCAGCATGTTGTCTCTTAGATTCTTCAGTGTGATCTGATGAACAGAATTGTCCTCTTTTGGTTTCCAGGGAAGAACCATCTTGGAACCCTGAGAGGCTACTTTTTGTTGCTTCAGTATACTCTCTCTTGTCCATAAATTCCTCTTCTACCTCAGAACTCATCTGAGTAGCAGATCTGAGCTGCTGGGGTGAGGAAGTGTTCTTTGTACTCACTAGGTGCATTAATATCAAGACATCATGAGTTGGTTGTTGTCCTTTATTCTAGAAGAGGATCAAAATGACATCACTATGCTAGAATCAGATTTCAATGTGTCCAGCTGTGGCTATCAGACCAATATATGCTTGGAATGCTCTACCACAGGTTGGGCACAAATAATCCATGTGAATATTTGGGGTGAATACTATACATTTGCACATCCTGTGTTTCCTTTGATCTGTGTCAATTCTGCTTTGCTCATAGACCACAGCACCTTCTCTGATGTGGGAATGCCATGCTGAGCAGTCCTGTACCAGTGTTTCCCATGTCACATAATCAGTTCCAAAGTTTTTAAGAGAGACCTTGAGAGTAAGCTTGTATCACTTCTTCTGACCACCATGTGAGCACTTGCTTTGTGTGAGTTCTTCATAAAATAGTCTTTTTGGCATGCATGCTTTTTGCATTCAAACAACATGGCCAGCGCATTGGAGTTGTGCTCTTTGAAACAGAGTTTGAATGCTTGGCAGTTTAGTTTGAGTAATTAAGTGTCTGTTAACTTTATCCTTCCAGGTGATTTTCAAAATCTTCCTGACAATTCAAATGGAAGCAATTCAGTTTCCTGGCATGGCACTGGTATACCGTCCAGGTTTCACAGGCATACAACAGTGAGGTCAGCAGAACAGCTCTGTAGACCTTCAGTTTGGTAGTCAATCTAATGCCTCTTCTCTCCCATACTTTCCTTTGGAGTCTCCCAAACACTGAGCTAGCTCTGGCAATATATGCATCAACCTCATTATCAATGTGTACATCCCTGAAAAGTACGCTACCAAGGTAAGTGAACTTATCCACAGCATTCAAAATTTCTCCATTTGCTGTAACTGATGGTTCCACATATGGATGGTGTGGTGGAGGCTAATGGAGCATTTGTGTTTTCTTGGTGTTAATTGTTAGGCTGAAATTAGCACAAGCAGCAGAGAATTGATTCATACTATATTGCATCTCAGCTTCAGAGGCTGCCTCACACAGTCAAGTCACCAGATGTCGAGTACTGAGCACTTGAGTCAAGCTAGTGTGGTCCATGAGCTCTATAGATACCGTTCTCTGGTTTTCTGAAGCAACATCTCCAGCTGTCGCACAAATTCAGACTTTCCTTTCTGTTGGAAGAGAATTAGAAACTGCCCATATGGTTTTTTTGTATCACCCAACTGGCTGTAACCAAAGTATCCAGTAACTAAAGACAAAATGTTGCCATGGCAAAACCTCAAAGAGCTATTATTATACAAGGGCGAGCACAGGAGGGCAGGAGGCCAAGCTTTAATAGAAATGAGACAGCCCAGGAGAAGCCTCAGGCCTTAACTGCAATTTTTCTGCTTCTGTCTTTCTCTTCTGATAAATAATTATAACTATCCAGATGTAGAATGGGTTGCCTCAGGGAACAGCAAATTCCTTCTCTTTGGAAATCTATAAAAGAGAGACTTGAAGACCACTTGTCAAATATGGGAATTCTTTTCAGGTCTAGGTTAAACTAGGTCAAGGAGTTCTTAACCTTTTTCATGTTATGACCCCATTTGGTGGTCTGATGAAGCCTAACACTACTGTGGTTAGTTGCTTACATTCATAAGTGAAGGAAATGCTAAATTTCAGTTACAGGTTAATGGAAATAAAGATGTATTTTTTTCCTATCAAAATTTATAGGTCCCTTGAAATCTACCACATGCCCCTTTTGTTCTATGTGGACTCCAGACTAAATACCCCTAGACTAAGACAACTAGGTGGCAGAGTGCTGGGCCTGCAGTCAGGAAGGCCTGAGTTGAAATCTAGTCTCGGATACTTACTGTCTTTGTGACTCTGGCTAAGTCTCTTAACTTCCGTCTACTTAAGTTTCAACTATAAAATGGGAATAATAATAGCACCTACTCTTCAAGGTTGTTGTGAGGATCAAATGAGATACTTCTAAAGTGGCTAGCCTGGTGTGGCAACATAGCAGCCCTTAATAAATACTTATTACCTCCCTCCTCCCCTCACTAGATTCGATGGTCACTGAGGTTCCTTTCAACTCTGATAAGTCTATGATTCTGATTTTTCCACAGCTTTAACTGGGAATTCTGGTCCTTGGAGCCACCTGGCAACCAGGATTCTATTGGGAGAGGAGAGGTTAGTGCCGCCTTAGGAGAAATTGGAGATCTCAAAGCTTTATGGGCAAGAGACCCCAAAATCCTGATGAGGGAAGGGAGAAGACTAGGTGGGGAAAGCTCACCTATGGTGCTAGAAGGACTCAAGATACCAGCTGACATTATAGCTGATCCTGTACAACTCTAATGAAGAGTGTGATGAGTTCCCAGACCCAGTGGCAACAAAGCTGCAATGCAACTCACTTTGGTGTGATGTGGTTGTTGGCTGGGAAAGAGTACCATCCTCCAGAAAGTTTAGCCTGTGTAGAGGAAATAGGTAGGAAGCAATAGGTGAGGAAGGCAGGTTCTAGGAGAAGGGCACAGTGCTGAGGGAATGTAAGGATGACATTAAGCTATTCCAGGCAGCATTCCACCATGGGGAGAGGGCCATGGGGCTAGGAGAAAATGGGCTGGGCAATAGAAAGATAAAAATGGATAGAGATACCTTCCCATAAACCAGTGTTGGAGGAAGACAGAACAGGCCCAGACCCAGACATAGGGAAGCATCACCCAGATCACCCTTATTTACCCATCTTGGGGAATCTCCTGGTCTAAATAGGAGATCAGGCTTTAACTTCAGAAAAGCTCTTGGTGTTGTAGAGAGGCAGGACACATAAATGATTTAAGAATCTGCACAAAGCCCTATAGAAATGAGTGGGAATTTTAGTGTAATTTTATATCCTACACTAAAGCTCAGGGAAATAGTTAAAGTTCATGTCATTTTTTCAAGCTGTTCCCCACCTTTCCCCATCTGATGGTTGCACAATGGAGACAGAGTCCTCTTTTCCTTGGTTATGTCTTGCAAGACCTTTTCATTTCTCAGAGAAAGATAAGGCTAGACTCAGCTGGTTGGGCTGGTTGGTTGAGGCAGAATAAAGGGGGGAAGGAAGGAAAGTAGGGAGGGAGGGAGGGAGGGAAGAAGGGAGGGAGGAAGAGAGAGAGGAAGAGGGAAAGAAAGAAGATGCTCGGGCCCAGGGCCTTGATGCTTAGAGGGGTCTCTAGAGAAACTTGGAATAGGGGAGAACTCTGGTGGAGTTAAGAGGTAGGCACTGCTAGAGGTCTGTTTGACATTTGGCCCTCCATGATCTCATGTGCATTATGATAGAAATAAAAGAATGGGTCAAGGGAATCCAGATAGTTATCTTTGGAGAGAGGGGAGAGGAATGAGGGTGAGCTGATAACTGACAGGGACTCTGGCTAGATTGGGCTAGTGGCCCCACTCTCATAGCTGGAAAAGGGATAGCAATCTTCTCCTCAATTCTCGGGGCTGAACAGCCTCTGCTCCAGGTGGACAGCTTCTACTTCACTGTGTCCCAAAGTCTCTCTGTCCAGGGGTATTTCCCTGAGAAGAGCCTGCAATCACATGTGTCACTGAAGCTAGAGGCCAGAAGTTTTCTTCCACAAGCTCTTGCAGGCATGAAGCATTGAGTAATCCTTTTCTTCACCAATTAGGATAGTCTTGTACAAATACTTAGGTTTTAGCCCCAAGTTGCATTTCTTCTCCCTTTGGCTAAAACTTTTTGTAGTCCTTGGCAAAAATTGGGCAAACTTGAAATCTGTAACTATATAGCATAAACATAAACCCTTTTAAACATTAAACCCTTTTAAAACAAGGGTGATTTTTCTGGCATCCTAGGTAACCAACCTAAATAGCTAAAATAAAACATATACATTAATAGTACATGCAGTACACACTGTATTACAGAAAGCAACACCTGATAGGATATTGCAATGACAAAGTGCCTAAGTTACACGCAGGATATGATATTTTGAATACATGCAGTACATGCAGTACACAGTAATCAGTCATAAACAACAAAGCAACACAAGGTTAACTACAAGGCAAAGCTCATTACTTAAAAATAGAACTTAGCTGTAAGCATTCACATAAACGCAAAATGAGCAGAAATTGCCATAGTAGGAACATAACAATCAAATGAATATAATAAAATAAAATAAAAACAAGCTTAATCACACAATGTAATAAAATAATGTTATTAATAATAAATATGACAATAAAATGTAACAATAAAATACAATATAATAATAAAGACAATATAATAAAATAAAAAACAAGCTTAATCAAACATAGCAATTAATACATTCAGCAATACCTATGCAATTATATACAAGGCATATTTCATATGGACACAGTCTGTAGAGTATTGCTTCTTAGAGACATATGTAACTATCTTCAGGCTTACTTATAATATTATAACTTAGCCTAGTGACTGCATTGGTCTGATGAATTTAATTCCCTGACATTAATACTTATCATACTTATCACTCTGCTTCTAAATCCAAGCTGGGAGTTGGGATGATCTGACCATCAGGATCAATATAGACTTTTTATCTACTTTTGGGCTGGCAGCAAGGACAGGTTGTTCATGTTCTGTGTGTTTGGTCTGTATTCTATGACCCCATTAGCAGTTCTGGGCAGGAAAGGGGTCATCTCTACATTCAGTTCTCTTCCTCTATAAACATGTTTCCTTCACCAGAAATATCACTTTCAGAGTCCATATTTGGATCAAAAAGTTTTTGTACAGTCTCTCTATAGTGGACTGTCTCTTTTTGCAGCCTTCCAATGAACACTTTTCTTTCCACCTGCTCATTGGTCCATCTAATCTTCCTATGGGCAATATTTGGTCCCCTCCATTTGCTGGACCTATTTTGTAAATAAGCAAGTTGCTCACTTTCAGTAACTTTGTATGGGTTAGCTTTCCATCAGGCAGTTAATTTGCAAGTCTCTTAAATGCCAAGATTTCTACAGAGAACTGTGTCTCCTCACTGAAGGTCTTAAAACTATACTTTAGAATCATAATGTCTTTTGTTTTTGTCATAGCTCTCCTGAGGAAGAGCTGGGGATAGTTGGTAGGGATTTTCTCACCTTCTTCAGCTGAAAGAAGTGCTGATTTTGAATGATTTCATCATTTCATACACTTGAGGCACTAAAACACAAGTTAATAGGTAGTAATTCTCATTCAGTTTTGAGCAAGTATGGTACAAAGCTTGTGGCATAATTTCTGGTGTGCATATGCATATACTAGATATGATTTATGTTGACTCCGAAATTTATTTCAGATCTCAAAGTTCCCAATACGTATAACAATGTGCAGTTAAAATGTTCAGGCTTTGGGTCTTCTTGAGGATGGAAAGCTGTATTCTTAGAATTTTTAATATCTGTCAAGACCAACATTGTCCTAAGAAGATTGTTCTTCAAGTCTCTGTCTTGATGTGAGGAGATCCTGGCAGAGAATTCAAATGCTGAAACAGTTAAATTAAGTCAACTTGATTTTATTAAGCACCTCCTATGTACCAAGCACTGTGCTATACACACACATGCACACACACACACACACATATTGACAAATTGTAGATAATCTCAGAGAAAGCAGAAAGCATTAAGATTAAGAAGGATTGGGAAAGGATCCTTGCAGAAGTAGGGCTTTGTACTGGATGTACTAAATGTACATGGAAGTCAGGGATGCCAGGATGAGAATTTCAGACATGGGGACAATGAGAATGCCCAGAGTCAAGAGATGGAGTGTATTATTTAAGAAACAGCAAGGAGGCCAATGTCACTGGATCCCAGAGTACATTGGGGGAGTGGGGTATAAGGTGCAAGACAACTGGGAAGGTGGATGGGGGAAGGTTATGATGAGCTTTGAATGCCAAACAGGATTTTATATGTGAACCTGGAGGTGACAGCAAGTCACTGAAGTTTATTGAGTACAGGGTCAGGTGCTTTAGAAAGATCATTTGACAGCTGAGTATAGAATATGCTAGAATAAGGAGAGACTAGCCAGCTAGTTATGACAATAGTTCAGATAAGAGGTGATGAGAGCCTACATCAGGGTAGTGGCAGTCAGAAAAGAGGGGCATATCTGAGAGATGTTTATGAAGGTAAAATCAACAGACTTTGGCAACAGACTGGATGGTGAGTTAGGAGTTGAAAATGACTAGGTTTCAAACCTCAGTGACTGAGAACACTGTTATGTTAGGTTGTAATGAAGGAAATTAGGAAGGGAAGATTTTTGTCCAATAAGCAGTTGGAATTATGAGATTGGAGATCAGGGGAGGATAGGACTGGATAAATAGAACTAAAAATCATTTGAATAGAGATCTTAGTTGAATTCATGGGAACTGTTTGATCACCAAGGGAAATAGTATAGAGGAAGAAGTTTATTGAGCTTTGCCCTTCCTTCTCCCCCAGGTTAGTATGATCTGGAAGATCCAGCAAAGGAACTAAGGAGTAGTCAGAAAGGCAGGAGAAAGCAATGTCATGAAAATCTCAAGATAAATTATCAAGGAGGAATGATTAACAATGTCAAAGGCAACTGAGAAGTAGAAGAGAATGAATGAGAAAAAGTCATTAGATATGGCAGTTGAGAGATCATTTGTGAGAACAGTTTAGATTGAAAGATGAAGTTAGACCAAACTGCAATTTAAGAAGAAAGTTAGAGGAAAGGAAGTTCTTAAGAAGTTTAGCCACATGGATTGATATAGTTTGAGGGGAGATATGGGCATATTTGTGGGCAAATAGGAAAGAAGCCAGACAGATGATGAGAGACTGAATAAATGAATGGAAATGATGGAGGCAGCAACCTGTTGGAGAAGATGAAATAGGAAAAATACTTTTCCCTTAATAGTAGATACTTTCTGGTGTGAGTATGCTTGTGAGTCACTATGAAGATATGACTCACACTTTCAATATCTCCTTCCAGAGATAGAAAATGAATATAGTCAAGTTCCAAAAATTTGCTTATATTCTCCAAATATGCAACATGAGTTGGTAATGTTTCTCTTAGTAGACATATGGCATACGTTTCACTCTTCTTGCTAAAATCTGAAGCCATCTTCAGTCAGTAAAATATTTCTCTTACCAGGTCTAGGGTCTTTTCTTGATGCATATGTCCATTGTATTACATAATGATGTGAAGCATCATATCTGTTGGATAGTATGCTTTGGGTGGTCAACAATGAGAGAGTCAATAAGCATTTATTAAACACTTACTATGTGTTAGACACTGTTTTATGTACTAGTAATACAAATCCAAAGAGAAAGACAGTCCCTGTCTTCAGAGAACACATAAAAAGAATCTGAAAAGGGTTGGGGAGGGGATAGGTGAATTTCACAGCTGGAGTGAGCTTCTAGGATGAAGAGGTTTTCAGGGCATGACAGAGAATGTCTGGAGCGCAGCCAAGAGAGGAATGAATGGACAGCTGGGTAGCATCAGCTGTTTCTTGGTTCCACGTGTGGAATCAGTCACTGTCCAATATAGCACTCCATTGCACAGCTTCAACTTCTGCCATTGCTCCAACAGTAAGTTGCCTTCAGCTGTTAGGAACTTAAGATGTGATGGATCATTATGATGTTTTTGGCTTCTGTTACTTGTCTTATTCCTTCATCAACCGTCTGTTCTTGCTGTCAGTCATCCAAAAACTACTGTGGTAAGGAAAACTGGTTCAATCAAGGTTCATGCATTTAGCATGCTCTCTGGTGAAAGTGTCAAGTTCTCAGTCATACTTATACCCTGATATAACTGCTCTTTAAACCTTATCACAGCCCTAATGTTCTATGGCATTCTGAACAAAGCATCTACATCTACATTAGCCTTACCAGACCTACAGCGTGTGCTAAAATAATTGGCCACTGTTGCCACCCCACTCTGTCAAGCAGCATCCAACCTTGCACTTGTCAAGATATGTCAATAGATTATTATCAATATACCTTTGGAGTTTTGTTCCTTATATACAATCTTGGAACTTTTCAGTGATGGCCCAATTCAAAGCCAAAAATTCAAACTTATGTGGACAGTGTAGCAAGACTCATTATCAGAACAGAGGGTGTAAAGCAAAAGCTGGTACAGTCAACACTTTACCATCATTACTTTCATGGCCCCACTTCCCACCCAGTCTCCAAAGGGGAATGTGAGAGGAGCACATTCCAGCTGAAGTGCACCCTGTGCCCAACTCAGCCCTTTCTAGGAACGGTTCTGCCTAGAAGGACTAGAGAAGGACACAATCCACTTGCATGATGACTCAGAAAGGTGCTAGCTCTGGCCTCAGGCTCCTAGGTGATGATAGGTGGAGATAGCAGAATGCTCTGGGCCTGTTTCTATTCCAAATGCAGGATGCATTACACTGATAGTTGTGATCAAACAGAAAATTCAAGGCTTGGTGAGAAAGAAAAGCAAAGTGACAAGTGTGAGCATGGCCAGATACTTTATAACTTCTCAGAACTGTACAAAAAGGATGATAATACTTGTACTACTTAGAGGATTATTGAAGTCTTATTTAAATGTGAATTATTATTGTATTATGTTGAGCTAGCTTAGACTCAGAGAGGCGTCAGATCCCACCTTGAAGGGCCCCTCTGTATCTCCTAACTACAAACAGGGACGACCATTTTGTTGAAAACTTGTACAGTGTCAAAGGGCCTACTGCCAGAGAGCTTTTCATGTTTTGTTCTAGAAAGACAAAAATAGGCTATGCTCAGCTTCCCCCCGCTCTCCCTCCCCCAATCACATCTCTGGAGCTGGAAAAGAGCTGAGGGTATACAGTCTGACTCTTAACTAAGTAGGAATCCCAACAATGGTGTGCCAAAAAATAATCATCTATCTCCTGTTTGAAGGCAGCTAAGGAACTCATTACTCTTTAAGGCAGCCCTTTCTATTTTTGGATTTTCCTCACCATAAAGGAAACTTTTTTCCATAAAATTTAAAATCTACCTCTTTTGATTTCCTTCTCATTGTTCCTAGTTCTGCCCTCAGACTAAGCAAAACAAAGATTATTCTGTCTTTCTGTCGTTCATGTGAAAGCCCTAAAAATAGTGGAAGACAGATTTCATGTACTCTCTTCTTATGGTTTCCAGCTACACATTTCAAGTTCCTTCATGTGATTCTTATATGATTCATTCCTAGTCCCTTCACTATCCTGGTAAACTCTACCAGACTGTAGCTTCTTCATTGTCCTTCCTAAAAGATGGTTCTCAAAATTGCACACAATGATCTAGATTTGATCTAACAAGAGTAGAGTACAATGGAACTATTGTTTCCTGATCGTGAGTATTATGCTTCTATCAGAGTCTAGGATCCCCAGTTTTTGTAGTAATGATTTTAGTATGTTGAGGTTTGTCTGGAAGTGTAATTTCACTGATGTAGAGAACTTCTGGTGAGGAAACTGCCTGAACCAATACAGGTTGATACTTGATCTGTAACTTGGGGACAATGAGAGGTTAAATTATTTGACCAGGGTCAAGTATGCCAGAAGTGGGACTTGAATTCAGGTTTTCCTGACTCAGGCTGCTTCTCATATTTATATAGAACACATAGTTACACATTGGAGGTAGCTAAGTCACAATATTGAGTGTTGGACTTGGGGGTCAAGAAGACCTGAATTCAAATCCTGCCCTACTTAGCAGTTGTGTGACTGAGCAAGTCATTTGTCTCTTGCCTCATTTCCTTATTTGTAAAATGAGGACAACGGCCCCCTACCTTGCAGGGTTTCTACGAGGATCAAATGAGTATATACGTAAAGCATTGGCAAGCCTTAAAGCACCACATAAATATTAGTTATTGTTATTCTGGCTGACAATGTATTTTCCAACCACATCCTTCATGTGATTCTTGTATGATTAGATGCTGCTGCTGATCTGGGTAGTGAAAGTATTATCTCTTTTCAGATAAGGAAATAAGCTGTGAGAGACTAAAGAGTTCTATCTCAGGGTTTGAGTTAGTGTCAGGCAGGATTCAAATCCAAGTTTTCTAGTGTTCTTTCTCCTATGTAAATGTTATTTTTATTACTTAAACTGTGGTTCAGAGTCTATTTGCATGGGAATCTCCTTATTGGTGGAGAATATTTAGTGCTCCACATTTGTATGAAATGGTAAGATGACACACATTTCCAGACTCTCTTTAGGTCCCTAAAGGGAGAAAGACTGGGAAGAAGCAGATATGTAGAGGTGCCAGAACCTAAATCAAGTCCCTAATTCTAGCTTACTAGAAACTTTGGGGAATTTCCCCTTGGGTGGGATATGATACTATTTTCATTGAGCTGAATCTCAACCTGAGACTTTGCTCCAAGTAGGAGAGCTCATACGTTGTTTGTTTGTTTTTTTGCATATTATCATCTATAAACCTTCTGAGTTCTGTTTGCCATCAGTTTGGATAAATGAGTTTATTTGCTGTGTTCATTGCAGAACTGGCATTTGTAGGGAATTTGTCAAGCTTTGGATAACACAGGTTGAAGGCATTCCTCCATTAAAGGATAGAAATAAGGAGCTCAAAAAAATTTTCTCCTAGACTAATAATATTCAGTGGGGAAGGGTAAGCCCAGTATCTTTTCTCTGAGAACAGAATAACCAGCTTTTGGCCCCAACTTCCTGCTTCCCCTCCTGGTAAGAATCTCTCTTAGAGAAGGGTGAGTGGAGGAGACTCCAGAGATGCCTATTTCTACTTCCCTGTGAGCCACACTCTAGGCAGACCCATGTGGACAAAAATAATCTACATGACCAACACAAAACACCCTCCCCCCACCTCCTTATAATTACACACTACAGTTGACTCATCGGACTTAACAGTATATTAAAATCTTGCTGTTTTTTTTTCCCCTCTGTCTATAGACCGAGAAATGTCTATAGACATTTCTATCAGGAATGCTGATGGAGGGGGAGGGGTAGTAGGGATTAGAACAATGAGAAGAGTTATGTTTCCAGATTAAGACAGACCAAGAAAGATGCAGTAAAGTTGATATATCTGCCCT
This sequence comes from Notamacropus eugenii, assembly GCF_028372415.1. Taxonomy (NCBI): domain Eukaryota; kingdom Metazoa; phylum Chordata; class Mammalia; order Diprotodontia; family Macropodidae; genus Notamacropus; species Notamacropus eugenii. Next base: position 323,902,451 of record NC_092872.1, read on the forward strand.
AGGACGGCCTCTCGTTCCTCCACTTGACTCTGGAAATAGCTAGACCTGTCTACCCCTCATCTTCCAAAGCACCTGATGAGTAGGTGATGTTTCATACCCAGACCTCAATCTGGATAAGTTTGAGAAGTGCTAAAGAGCACTTCCCAAAGTGATTGAAATCTGAGCAACTTAACTTCTGCTGGGGGAGTAAAATAATAACCAAGACACAAAGTGGGCTGATTTAGGGTTGAAAGTTTAAGTTGTTCATGTGTGGGAAAGAACATGTGAACTACAGATGGGGAGGCTGTGAATGCCAATAAAAAGGGAAGAGTATAAATCTATAAATTAATTAGAAGCAGCTTTTGAATCAAAGAAATCAAATACAGGGGATTCCAGCACAGCAAATTAGTAATTGCTAAACAAGATAGGGAACATAATTCCTCCTCCTCTTTCTCTCGGTGTTCCTTGACCAAAGTTCTTGCACTAGTAGGAATCTTTCTGATTTTGAAATAAATATTTCAGTCCCACACCAGTTCTAAAGAATAGCATACACAGGTTTTAGGGAGGGAGACCTTCAAGTGCTCCCAAATTTCACATGATTCTGGCCAAGATCTAATCAAATTTGGAGGTTTAAAATCCCATGGCCCTAAGACCACAACAGTCTTTCTAGAACAGGGGTTTTCTTGATGATAGGTGGATGATGATGTGTTTATCCCACCCAGTGCATGATATAAAGAAGCACCAGGACTTGTTTTTTTCCCAGGGAGATTAGAGTTTTCCAGAAAGCTGAAGGAGGGGGGAGAAAGGGAGTGAGAATAAGAAATCGCTTAACCTCTCAGGTACCATTTCTGTATGCTTCTATGATCTATGAAACCTCTAGGAGGGCTAGGGTGTGGCCAGGCCATTTAGTTCATAATCCAACCAGGCCTGGTTTTTCCTTTCTCTTATCTTTACTGAGTTTAGCATTGCTTAGACATCTGCAGGAGCTTAGTTTTGGGTTCTGAACACAGAGTCACTTTTTTCTTTTCCTAGTGGGACTTACAGTGTAGTCCCCCACCTAGGGAAAATTACTAGGGTCCACTAGCATTGGACTTTATATTCATGTTTAAAAGTCAACTAGCAGGTCCTCAGCCTCGCTTAACTGCTTTTACTTGTGTTCCACAAACTTCCATGATGTGCATCTTTCCTGAATTGCCCTGGGTTTCCAAAGCTGCTTTCTCATAAAATCTCAGAGACAGAAGGTACTTTTAAAGATACACTTCAACCACCCTTTCAACAGATTATGGACAAGTTCAGAGAGGGGAAGGGATTTATCCAAAATCACACATTTAGTTACATCCTAAACTAGACTCTGGGTCTCCTACAAAAAGTCCAGTATCCTTTAATGCACGACAGAAGCTGCCAACTGAGTATCTTCAAAGATGCATAACTTATTACTTCATGAAGAAGCCCATTCCATTTTGATAGCCATTCAGAATTTTACTCTCTCAATTCTCTATTCCCTCCCCAAATGATTCCCTTCTGTATAACAGTCCTACAACATTGGTAAGACAGTGATGTTACTCCAAGTCTTCTCTTCTCTAGGCTGAATATTCTCTATGCCTTCATAACCTCATATAGCCTGATGATACTAGGCCTCTGGACTTGCTCTAACTTGTCAAAGGTGAAGTTGGTGCCACCTAGTGGCTTCTGGGCAAAGCTGTGAAACCTTTCCAAGTCTGAGTAGCTAGAGCCTACCTATATTCATAGAACCCACATAATGCCAGGGCAGCAACACAAGAATAGCCAGTAAGGATCAACTATACATCTAGTCTGGCAAGGGGTCTAAAGCCAATGGTCTACTGTAATAGCTGAGGGCATCCTGGCAGGCAGACAGAAAATGAGTACAAAGGATGGGGGAAAAGCCAACAGGTACCAAGGATTTGTAGTGATGGGTCCACCTCAGAGAAAGGCTACTTGGTTTCCTTATGGATCTCACAAGGTAGGCAAGGACAGAATTGGGGAATCACTGGGAGTAACTTTAGTCTGGGACCTGTATATTAATCTACATGGGCAGATGGTACGCATCCCTCACTGAAGACCCAAGGACAGACTGCCACTGTAATAGCAAAGGATCACCACACCAAGTTTCTTGCTTTTATTTACTTTCCTCCAATCCATTCTCCACCCAAGAGGCATACCCCACTCTACAAAGACCCTCCCCAATTACCCCCTGGAGCTAGAAGATGAATGGTTCCTAGATGCTTTCCAAGGGTAACCTATCAGGGAGGATGCCAAGAGAACTGACTCCTGCACTAGGTAAAAGCCCTTAATGAAACCTCATATATAGCAATCTAAGAACTATTTGGTGAATTGAATTAAGAAGTTGGACTAGGTGATGAGATCTCTTCCAGCTCTAAGGTTCTAGAAGTCATATAACTCATGCCTTTCTCTTTTCAAATACACTTTTACTGTTATCACATCATATGTGAATTTTGGAAGATATCCCTATTTCTAACTTCTCTACATGAGCAATTTTCTTCTTCCTTCCCCATCCCACTCTTTCTTCATCATATATTCTTGTCTTTTGGAGGCTGTGCTGTATGCTCCTAGATGTGTCTGGTAGTACATATGGAGAACAGGTAAGCTGGATGGGGCTGAGAAACAGAACTTTTCTTATGAAATGCTAATACTTGGGATACAGCCTGAATCCTTAACTCTAGCATTATCAATAACATGATCTAAGCAAACAAACTTGCTTGTAGCACCTGACCTCCTATCCTGGATTGGGAGTGATAGGAGGAGGGGAGAGTCAGCACATTCCTTTTTTCTTTCTTTTTAGTTAGGAATTCCAAATTATTTTCCTTTTTTTTTTTTTTGCCAAATTAATAACAATTCAGATAGCACTATAATGTTTACAAGATGTTTTTCTCATAACCATTTACCAGCATGAGAGGTTAAATTACTTGTTCAAGGTCTCACAGTACAGAAGTAGCAGAACTGGGGACTTGAACCCAGGTTCTCTTACTCTAGAATCAATCTTCATGCTGCCTTCATTTACAATACACCATTTCCACTGTGGAAATGGCTATGTACCATTCCTTTGTTCCCACATGCTAGAGATCACTCACTTATCCTTCTCTTGTCATGTCAAGTTATTTGGACAATGTCTATACTATTATGGGCTCAATACTGATAAACACCATGGAACTTTTCCCAAATTTAGATTACAAATATGTCAAGTGAGTCAGATCCTGGCACCCCACTCCCTGACCTCCCCACACCATTAACAAGACAAGAAACTTACTTCCTTTCTTCCTTCTCTCTGTACCTTAAAACTGTCAAACAGAGACAACAACTGTTTCACAAAAGCTCCATTAGTGGATTTATTTGCACTGTAAGGAAGGGAACGGAAATGTCTTGTCTTTTGCCGCAGGATTTCCACGTGCCTGACGTAGCCAGCGGACAACAAACCTTATCACCTGGAGTGGGTTCAAAACACAGCGGTCCCCTGGCCTGTCACATGGCCACACAGTAGGCAGGAATGATTTAGGGCTTTATTCCATGCGTTGTCTGTCAGAGGCAAGGGCATGTACAAGTCAACACACGTTGCAAATGAAAGTTTACATCTGTTCAAACACAGTAGAGATTTCTTTTGTTCAGAAATGCCCCACATGGAGGAGACATAAGAGAAAAACCAGGCAGGCCTTCAAATACAGAACAAGGCCGGAAGATATGAAAACCTGAAACACAAACAGGTTCTGGTAAAAAGACACGACTTTGGGAGACAAGCTGTGTTCAAATTAAAATCTAATTGAACATTAAATTCCCTCCAAAATGGAAACTGTTCAGCAATGTAGCTTAACAAGCCAAGGTCCTCTAACCTAAGGACATGGTATTCAAAATACTGATGCCAGTCAAGTCCAAAGTCCTATAAAGTTTGGGCTTGGGTGGTAGTGGTGTTGAAAGGGAGCTAGGGAAGTGGGGCTAAGTAATCTGATCTTTGCTGCTGCTCCTCTGTCCTTGGCTTGTGCTAGGACATCTCAGTGGTGATTAGAGGCAAGAGACAATATTAGTTACTCCTGGCACTAAGTCAGAGACCTAGGGCCTAGCCTCCCGGACCCTTCTGTAAGGAGAAGTAAACAATTGAGTATTGCTTCTCAGCATTGTCCACTATGAACCCAAAGAGGCCAAGAACATGTGCTATTGCCAAGATTCTTGGGTTTGCAACAAGTGTTCTGGGGGCCAAGGAGACAGGATAGTTTTGGTGTTAAAGAGATGAGAAAGGAATTTTTTGTTCTGTTTTGAATATAAAAATTATTGTAAAGACAAGGGACAGACCCAAGACAACTAGCTGAACTTGCTGCTGGCTTTTCTGATTCTAATATTCCAAATATAAGAGTTACAGGTCTCAAGTTCATCTACAAAAAAGGTAATAAAAATTAAACAAAATGGCACCTTCAACAGAACAGAACAAAATCTTACAACACAGCCTCATGGAAGCAGAGGCCCAACAGTGCTAGCTCCAAGAGAGACACAAAAGAAGATTCCAAGTCTTCACTCCACCCAAAACGTAAACAAAAAGCTAAACATGACTGTTCTGCATTCTCTGAATAAGTTAAACTTCAATTCTTCTCCAATGTGTCCACACAAGGAACAGGGTCCTCTGCCAGTGGAAAGGAAAGGCAGGAAGGGGAGGCTATCCAAAAATAAAAATAGAAGTAGGGAGAAAGAATAAGGAAGAGTGTACAAGCTAAAGGGAAAGGAAGAAGGGGGGGAATGGGAGAAAGGAGGGAAAGAGGGAGAGGAAAATGAGAGAGGGGAAAGAAGAAGGGAGAAGGCAGAAAGGTAAAAGGAAGAACGGCATAGGAGAGGGGGGGAGAGAAGAGAAAGGGGTATTAGAGATAAAGAATGAGAGTGCACAGGCAAAAGCAGTTTATGGTCACAGAAGTAATCAAGTTCCTTAAGAGGGTTACAATATGCAAATCAGCACTTTGCAAATTCTCCCCTCTTCAAGTGCCTCAGCAAGGCAGTGGAAAAAATGTCTTTTGGACAAATCCAGAAGAGTTCCAGAGGGTCAGTCGGGGTGGGAAGCTGGTCTGAAGGGCTCAAGGGCTGCTAGTCCTCAATGATGATGGGCTCCTCATTCACTGGCAGGGGCTGCTGCCTGAGCTGTAGGGACTGGCTTGGTCGAAGGATGATGGGCTTGTAAGGGCGACGGGCAGCTCGCTTTGTTTCAGAAGATGAAAGCAATTTTCGGATTTTCCTACAAATGCAGAACAAATAGTCACAATTTTTATTAAATATATCCTCCCACAAAAGAAAGGATGATTTTCAAGATGGGCCCTTAATCTACTCTGGTGCTTCCTGATTCAAACTATACTTTGAACCAATAAAACCTTTCAATTTTCTACCACAATGTTCAACCCTCTCTGCCTCAGTGCCCCAACTCAAACAGTAAAGACTTGAACCTGAAGGAGAAAGAGGGAATTTAGTGAGTAAGAAGAACAGGACAGTAGCTTTAAAAAATAATAACAGCAGCTCCCATTTGTATAATGCTTCAAGACTTACAAGATGTTTTCTTCACAACGATTCTGTGATAGAGAGAGAATGAGGGCACTGAGGGTTCAGAAAAGTAAAAGGTTAACAGCTAGTAAGTATGACAGCAAGGACGTGAATGAACACACTACTTTTAACTCTAAGACTATTGTTCTTTGCTGCCTCTCTGAAGAAAGAATCTTTGGTGGTCAAACTGATCTGTTTCAGATGGAATAGCAGCTTTTCAGTAAAAGCTGGTCTTAAAACCTTTTTGAAGTCTTGGAGGCCAAGATCTTTATTTTTAGATTTTTTATTTACTTCTCTAATCTATAGGGCACACATATTTCTACTACTCAGGGTCCCAGAGGAAAGGCCCAAGGTGAGAGGGAGGGAAGGAAAGAGGAAAAGGAAGAGGGGGCCAGGGTTTTTCTTTGGGCTATAAACTAGAGATCTTTGTATCTAAGGACTTCATTCAGCAGAAATGCAGGAAGGCCCATTTTTCCCCACAAGTATTTTCATTGATGATATGTTAATAGGTCACCTACTCCACTAATGGATCTGAAGGAAGCCCCTGTCCTACCTGGTTTCCTCTGTGGCCATGTAAAACACATCATCTGGAGCATCAATCCAGTTCATCCTCCTCCTTTTCACTGGAGGCAGGGATCCACCACGAATTAATCTGACTTTTGTTGGATAGGATTTTCCATTGAGCAGCAAGTTTCGACTTGGTCCCTAACAATACATAAAAGGTAATAACTATATGGCCAATGGCATATATAAGGAAGAAGAAAAGGAGTGACCATTCTTGACACAATTTTACCATATGGCTAAATGAAGTGCCTTAAACAAACAAGATTGACTTCAGAGGTTGAGGTCAGAGTAGGAAAGCATCACCTCAGAAGTTAAGGGAGAAATAAAGCATTCATAAGCCTCACTTCTTCATGCCATCCTTGTGAGAAAAGCTTCCCCACTTCACTCACATATGAAAGAAAGATTTTGTGTAGTTTCCAGTATCTCAGCATAATTCATAATTCTTCAAGATCTCCTACTTAGGCCTGACCAAAAGAAATCTGATATTGATCCTTATAATTTCAGGGAGGACTGGAATACTTTGAGAAGTGGTATGGAATATATACACTGAAGGCAGGAGAGACAGATGTACTCCCAAAGAACAAACTCTAAAATCTGCTGCCTCACAGCATCTTACTGTGCTTTATGTGGATGTTGCTGGCAATTCTAAGCTATACTTTCCCAGGACACTCTTCTTAGCAAATATTTACCAAACTGTCAAATTCTGATTCTTCAAGGAGATTCAATGAGATTTTTTTTATACAACTGGTCAAAAGAGAATGCTTTTTATCTCAGCAGCACAACTTAGTTGTGTTCACTTTAATCAAGCAAATAAAAGCACTTCTTCCCCCAGCCCCAGCAATGCCACAGATTTTCAGACTCTTAGAGAACAGTATTGAACTGGAAAACAGGGCTTAAAATACTGATAATTGAGGAGAAAATTTTTAAGTTGTATCATGCAAAGATAGCTTTTATTGTCCCTGATTTCTGACTAGATTCCTAAGCAATAGTCTGGGTTGGATAGTCAGCCCTGCCCTGTCTTGTATGGCTTGATCCACCCATGTTTGCTGTTTCCATGGCATGCTCTACACTGAATTCTGGTTGGCATCTCAAGAATGTTCCCCAAACCAAAGAAGCAGGAAAGCTCTTTCTTACTCTGCCAAGAATTAGGGTGTGGCTCCCTTTTAGCCAACAGCCAACAGATACAGAAATGTAGCCAGTCTCCTCTAGAAGCAGAGGTGGCAAAATGGTCTGTAATGAAGACTTCACAGCATCAATTCCCACTCAATTTTCACAATGTTTTTAGTTGTAGCACCTTATCAATGCCTGGCATCTAGCTCATGAGGCTCTGTTTGACTGTGAAATGATAACACAATAGAAAGAGGTAGGGAGAGATGGTAGTCAACTAGATCATTCTAAGTTGTCAGTCAAAGATCATGGAAAATCAGACCATGACGTAGTTGGAGGTCTGAGAAACTAATTTCCAGCCTCATGACCACACAGGCAAGTACCAAAACACAGTATTAACAGACAGAGCCAAGGCCAGACCAGCATCCCTGGTACTATTTCACAATGGCTCACATTAGCTATTTAGTTTTGTCCTCTTGTTCAATGAAGATCTAGTCTCAGCAGACACCTTCACACATCAATTAGACTCAAGCCTGCTTTGTATCCTAGCTCTTTAAATTCTTCCTCATGTTGTCCACAGGCTCACTATTAATAGCTACTTGTCTTATCATCCTCTTGCTATCCATGGAAACATAAACTGTTTCAGTCAAATGCCTTGAATAAATTCTGGAGAGTGATATCTTTATCTGCCTGAAACAGGCAGATAAACAGTAAAGTTCCCCATACCTCTCTAAGAGGAGACAATAAAGAGGTACGGATGACAAAGAAGGCTTTCAGAGAAGCTCTATCTAGACACAGGCAGAGTTTTCTCTCTCTTACCATTTGTCTGGTTGGTCCATGGTTAGCCAGTCCTAACAAACAGGAAAGAGAATAGAGCTTGTAAGACACCAAATTTCTTCCATGACAGAAATCATACAAAATTTTAAAAGATAGCAATGTTTTAAATTTGTGCTTCCTTCTAAACTAGTATTTTTGACTAGCAAACCCCTTCCATGGGGCACCATGAATTAAGGAATTCAACTTTACTATATGCTGGAGAGCCCATGTTTACCAAGGGAAAAACATCACTGTCTCTGAGACATACATTCTGAGTCTAGAGGATGTAGGAGTAACATACCTAAGGAAAAAAGAAAACTATTTCCAAGCCATAGCCAAATCCCTGAATGGTTGAGACAAGATGGACTGGAGGAAGAAGCAGCAATGCTATCCCAGTTGGAGGTGAACTTTGATCAAACCAGACTCTCACAACTTCTCTCCTCCATTAGGTAAGAGCCTGGCTCTTGGCTCACACAGAAGGTAAGGTCTGACCATCACACTGCCTTGCTTCCTAGAATCAATAGCTGCCTTTCTGTCCTGTCAGTTCCTTCCTTTCCACAGTGCACTTAACTTTACAGAGCACAATGAGGGGTTTACAGAGTAATAAAGCAACTATAAGTAAGAAAAGAAATAGAGAAAGCACAGAGTTCTTGAGGACTGGTCTACCCAGGCAAACTAGCCCTTAATAAAGCTTTACTAATCATCTTGAAATGTAAAGTTCTTGAAGGCATATGAGTCCCAGTTCACATTTGGGGAATTCTGAACTATAATATTTTTTGCCATGTTCACCGCAGTATTCAAGTATCAGCCACACATCCTATGGGCTACTGCTAACTCTTTTATTTGTGACTAGAGGCAGGCCCTCTAGTCAGTAGTGAACACAGGGCTGCCCAAGAGGCCCTGCTCAATGATAAACCTTTCTTCCTTTGCCATAAAAGAAGAAGGGAGATGAGAGGAAGCCAGGGTAAGCTATTATCTACGGTTCTGGCTCAGAACCCCTCTTTCCCAGAAACATATAGGCATAACCATTGGAAGTCAAGACCAAACAAAAGCAGTTGTTTCCCTGATTCGTGGTTCTTGCTTGCTCCAGAGGATACCCAGATCCCTTTCAGCTTCACCTGCTGACAGAAAGCAAAAGTGCCTAAGGAAATAATGACAATATTCTCCAGGCTGTCTGTATAGAAGAATAATAGGGCACCAAGAATCAGGAAGAAATTATCCAATCATATGTAACTGCTGTCTATTTATCACAGAACAAATCCTCTTAATAAAAGGATTTATTCTGTAAAAACTTGGACTCAGTCAAAAGGCCACACCCAAGGACCTAGAAAGTCACATGTGGCCTTGAGGCAGCAGGTTCCCCACCCTAGATAGACTAACCCAAACATTGGGAATTCCCTACTACATGGAATCCTTATGAATCCTGAACTTATTTGGGAAGAAATTCTAGCAATCTCCTGCTAAACACACACACACACCCAAAATCTTAAGAGTTAATATGTGTTATTTATCTATGTTCTGCAAAAGTTGTTGTAACTTTAAAATTTCCCTACAGCCATCCTCACCTATCCTACCTCACCCCTGAGCTTTCTTTGCATTCATCTTTGGATGGCTGGTTGTTCAATTCTACTTACTTCTTAGAGAACCTCACTTGTAGGTCAACAGCTTAAATCTCATGACAACAAATAGAGAACTTCCTAGTTCATTCGGCTAAGAAGTTCAAACTCTGCTCTGTTGTTCCCACTACTGACAATTCAGACCCTATATAGTATCATAGGGTTTTTTTCTCCTGCAGGCCCTGTATCTTCTGTCCCCAATATAAGTAGACTGCTAGGATTTAGCAACCTGCAGTTACAATCAATACTCACATGTGTGCTGATCCATACAATGAGTGTTAGTAATCTACTTCCCCAAACAAAGTCTTAGTTACCTTTACTCAACAGTCCAGCTCTACCATTTGTGCACTATCACACTAAGGATGACCTTAGGGCACAATCTCCCAAAACAAATGCCACTAGTGAGTTGTGAAAGACTAAAACATACACACACACACACACACACGCACGCACACACACTCCTGTGTACTAAACTAAGGGGTAATCTAAAATTCTAAGTATTTGTATGTCTACACAGTTTCCAAAGAGTCACCTGCCCATAATAATTTGAGTTGCATTTGTAACAATTTAGGGTTTTTAAGCAGGAAAAATGAATAGAAATAACGAAATACCCTTGGTGATGAGGCTGATGGTCAGTACCATCCAACATATCCCTCTTTTTTAGAAAAGTGTAAATAAATTACTTCAGGTTGCTTACTTTCTTTTCTTGGAAGCCATTCCCTTTAACGACACTAGGAAAAGATCACAGGTCACTGCAATATTGGAACCTGTCTTTCATCATTATCTGATGAGGCTACCCATGGTTGCATGCTGGTATCTACTCAGTATACTTTACAGTATAAGGAACTCTGGGGAACTAGCAAGGGGATAAGTAAGTGAAATAACAGTCAAATCTCTTTTGGAGGTTTTTAATAACTCTATTCTCCTATACAGGAAATGTTTTGGTTTTAGAACCAATGATGTTTTGAGAAATCCTTTTTCATTGTTTTGCTTGGTTTAGGGATTAAAAAAAAACAAATAATCCCAGATCTATGATTTCATAGAGGAACCACCTTCTATTGATGTAGGCCGGCACCTGCTCTGCAACTCAAAGTCTTAAAGGGAAGTCAGGGAATCCAAGTTTTCTTTACTCCAAGTCTCTATTATGCAACATGGACTTTCTATTCTCTCTTTAAAAAACAATCTATTCTTATTTTATCTAAAAAAAATCAGCAGTCACTGAAGAATTAAATAAAGAAAAAGTGAAGACTTCAATGTAAGACATGACGCTCACTGAATACCAGACACACAATCCCATCAGCATTGATCCCACTGCTGGGAAAAGAACATAGGAAACCGTCGATGTTGCAGTCTTTCCACTGGGCCTCACTTACCCAAAGACAGATTATAATGAACTAGCAGGTTTTGAAACCTACACTAGATGGTCAAAAGGGTTAGACACACCATGCCTCATTTTATGGCTTGCAGGCATTGAGGTGGGAAGAAAAGGGTTATTACTAGCCCTTCAAGCATCTTATGCCCCTTAGTGATTTACTGTTTTCTGCTTTCCTTCACAAATCTTATAGGATAATATGATTTAAAGTTGGAAGGGGTCATTTAGTAGAAACATTTAATTTTATAAATAAGGAAAGTGAAGCTCAGAAGAGTAAAGCACATTATTTAAAGTCATTTAATAAGTGACAGTATAGGATTTGAACCTGGAATTCTAAATCTGGTATCTAACTACACCAAGACTTTGGGAAATGAAGAATAGGTCCTCTCCTGGAAAAGTTTAGGGTCCAATGTTTATCAGAATCACTTTAGGCTAGTGATACTTAGGAAGGGATCTTTGGAAGGGTGTGGACTTTTCCACTGGCCCCTTGGGCAACTTAATGGAAAAGAGTGAATACAAAGCAAACACAGTAACATTCCAAGTTACTTACCTAAGTATGTTCCTATCAAATTGGCAGATTGGCAAAGAAAAAGGAAAAAAATAGCTCAGTGTTACACAAAGGAGCTGTGACTAGTAGGGAGCAATGTTCAATAGGATCCCACCCTCCAGATAGAGTCAGATGCAGAGAAGCAGATGAGAGCCACTTTTACTCCATGGGATGGTAAGTGAATACAATACTACTAGTAGCTTACCTGAGAAAGAATAGGTTTATTTACTGATTTACTTCAGGATAAAATATATCAACCAGGATCCATCAAAATGCCTTATCTGGGGCTATTCAAAAAGCAGTAGAAGCACCAGACATTGGACAATGAGGAAACAATTGCCAAAGAGTTGCAGGTCAGTCAAACAAATTAAGTCTTTTAAAGGAGTGAAAAATACTAGCACTCTCAGAAAAGAAAAGCAAACTACCTCTGACTCCAGTCAAGTGGATATCTGCAGGAGGAGAGATTTCATTCATAGATTTCCAGCTTATGGCCCTTAGAGAAAGTAGTGTGAATATCTTCCCTGAACACAAGTGTACCAAGCTTTGACATTATCCAACTTCCAATAGCTCTAAGAAAGGCCAGATCCCAGTCATACACAAGAGACTCCTGAATCTATCTGCCTAAGATTTGGAATCTGGAACCTCAGGCTTTCCAACTCTGGTGCTTAAAAAAAAAAAAAAAAAAGATCCAGGAAATTTGAGTATGATGGTAGGACACTAGGGGTGGGGAGGGGAGAAGAGAGGATGGGACTTCTCTTTCATCGCTGTTAGCTAACCAGTGTGAAGTTCTGAGGATCAGTATGTTTGATGATGCTCATCTGAGTATAGGAAGCACAGCTGGAAGAACCTAGTTTTAAAAGCAGGTGAGTCAACAACATGCATCTTCTACTGGCTCTTCTAGGATTAAAAGTTAACTTTAATAAGAGGTTAGCAGAACTATTAGGCCATAGCTCTTACTGAGTCAATATACTCCTGTTCCTAGGTATATTCATTTTCAAAGTCAGCCATGCAAACCTGACTGGCTAGGTAGGACAGGAAGGACCCAGAAACTGCTGCCTACCTCAGGGTAAAGAGTGCAGAATGTGGTACAGTACAGTTCAGTTCTATTCTTTTATCTCTTCATTATGCCCATTCCTCTATCCACCCAAAAATTAACTTCTAACAATTCCGCTTTCCAAAGACAAAGGACCAGCAGGCATGAGAAAGACCAGGTAAGCAATGCTCAAGGGTCAAGTTAGGGGAAATAAAAACTAGTGAGTTCAGAGGTCAGAATGAAAAAATTTAAATAAGGTTCAATTACACTGGTTAAAACACTTTGCAAAATGAAATAATTAATAATCTTTCATAAAGATAGTTCAAATGAGAGATGGGACCTCAGGGAGATCATCATGGGAAGAAAATAATTACTACTAATCATGAGATAACATATTTACATTACCTTCAAAAAAGTTTGTGAACAAGTTATTATAGGCTACCAGCTGCTTCAGGGACTTGATCCTATAGGGTGTCTGAATGAACCTCAATAGATTAAACATGAAAGAACCACTCTTCTGAGATGGGGTTGTTTAAGTATTCAACTTCCTCTTCTGTTAATCTGGGCAATTTGTATTTTTTAAAATATTCATCCACCTCGTTTAGATTATCGAATTTGTGGGCATAAAGTTGGGCAAAATAGTTTCTAACTATTGTTTTAATTTCCTCCTCATTGGAGGTGAGTTTACCCCTTTCATTTTTAATATTAGTAATTTGATTTTCTTCTTTTTTTTAATCAAATTGACCAAAGGTTTATCAATTTTATTAGTTTTTTCATAAAACCAACAATTGGTTTTATTTATTAATTCAATAGTTTTCTTAATTTCAATTTTATTAATCTCTCCTTTGGTTTTCAGTATTTCTAATTTGGTATTTACTTGGGGATTTTCAATTTGTTCTTTTTCTAGCTTTTTCAGCTGCATGCCCAAGTCATTGATCTCCTCTTTCTCTATTTTATTTATGTAGGCATTCAAAGATATAAAACTGCTTTTGCAGTATCCCATAAGATTTGGTAGGTTGTCTCATTATTGTCATTCTCTTGAATGAAACTGTTGATTGTTTCTATGATTTCTTCTTTAACCCATTCCTTCTTTAGGATTAGATTATTTAGTTTCCAATTGATTTTTGGTTTATCTTTCCATGGCCTTTTATTACATGTAATTTTTACTGTATTATGATCTGAGAAGGATGCATTGATTATCTGTGCCTTTCTGCACTGGATTGAAAGAACCACTCTTGCTAATGAGGTCAGGCTCAGTCTAACAAAGCCTCTTAAGACAAATTCAATTTCTTATACTGTGGATTTATGTTGATAATGTTTAATATAAAATTTTAGAATAATCTCTTTGTTCTCTCTGAAGCAAACTCAGAGAGTGCCTCTTCCTATGTCAGCAAAAGCCAGCCAAGGCCGACTCTACACTCCTTAAGAAGACCTTTAACCTAAGACACTATATCTTGAATAATGAGGCTTTCCTTTGTATCTTATTATCTATAGACATATACTATGTTATGGCATATTAATGGTAAATAAAAATAGACATCTTAGGTCGTAATTTCTATTGAACTTTGTTTAGCCTTTTCCTATGTCAGTTATCTGTTTAGGGCAGGAAGCCTGCCACTCACTAGTGGTGGGATTTCCTTTCTCGTCACTGAGACATATGTTTACCCAGCTGGAATTGCAAGGCCTGACCAACATTACTTTGTTAATTGTCTTGTCTTACTAAATTTATGATTTGTTCAACTAGGAAAGTTCCTTTCTCACAGCATAATGTATATAAGCCAGAAGATTTCTGCACTGGGTAGCCAGAACATTTCTGGCTCCATAATGCATTATGCTACCGTTATCTTTAATAGGGAATTGACTGATTAATTAAATCATAAAATGTATGCAATTAGCCTGTTGCCTTTTCTTTAACCAAGTTTTCAGGTCAACAATGTCTCCATAACAATCTGTTTAATGTTTCATGGAGAGAGCATCTACTGTCTCTCAGCAAGTCTTATGTTTATAGAATTAAGCCCTCTCTACTCTTCTAAGGTAAATGACTAGGAGACTGTTGAAAGTAGAGGAGGTATAAACAAGAAGCTTTGGGAGAAATGTTAAAAAGGGGAGTAAAATTAATTCCAGGCCCCAAACTGCCCCCATCTGGAGCTATAAGAGCCAGGCCAGAGTGATGAAAGCAGAGTATTACACTGCCTTATCAAAAATGCCTACAGAATATTCTTCTGGGATCAGACAGCCAGAAGAGTCAGGTCATGGGCAGAACTTCTCCTCTGAAGGGAAGTTTCCAGTATTCTCTTGTCATATTAAGAGGGAGAGACTGAAGATGACATCCCAGGAATGACCAGGAGGAGTACTGTCAGCTTCACCCCTATTATTTGCTGGCCACTATGGCTGTTCTCTGTAGAAAGGTCCATTGCAGTCTCTGAGAAGTTAACTCTGTCTCCACTGTCCAGCATTCCCAGAGTACCAAAGTTTGTTTTTTTTTTAGCAACTGCTCATAGCTTCAGTACAAAAATGTAGCAAATGATGACTTCTGTGTTATTCCAATTTATGCAGATGCCCTTTGTTTACCACTCCCTAGGAAAGACTCTCCAGGAGGCTGAATTCTATCCTTGTTAACTACTCCCCATTCAGCTACCTGAACTTTAGACAAGTAAACTAAGTTGCTATTGTGCTATGTATCCTGCCAAACCTAAATTCTCCTAGGAACTTTTAAGAAGCCTGAAATTCTACTCCAGAAACCAGGTGTTGGACCTGACTAACTCCATCATGGTTCTTCCCAAAGTTTCAGGAAATTCTCTGTAGCTTCTGCCCTTCTATAGGTTGTTCTCAGATGTTTCTGCAAATAGGCACAAGCAATCAAGATGGGAACCAGTCTCATGATTATTCCTGAGTAGTAGGTCTCTTGGATCTCTAGGAAGGCAGAATTGTTAATATTATTTAATTGGAAATATTGTAGAGGTAATTCAGGATAGAATCAAATTAAGTTAGAGTGGGGTAAACACTGGGCTAAACATTTGCCTTAGTTAAATAGAGGCACTCACCCCATAGCTCTCTGCCATTGTAAGGGACATAGGTCCCTGTGGCTCAGCAGCAGAGAGGCTAGGTTTGGGATAAAAGATCCATTATTTTTTGCAAATAATCTTCTAAAGTTTATGTGAGGTTAGAATCATGTAGGTTTTCCCTATCCCTAAAGTCTCCCAGTATCAGATTCAAGCATAGAATCAACCTATGTATAAGTACGGTATGTAAGTATATAACTTGTTGTTAGAGGGTGTATGCAAAATCATTCATGAGAATAAGCATAGAATATCAGACTTCAGTATCTAGTTCAACTCTCTTTTATGGATGAGCAAATCTGAGGTATCTGAACAGGCAGAGGGACGTAAAGGAAAATAAGACCAAATCTGGAGCCACAGGACCAAGGTTTTAATCTCAGGTTTGCTACCTACTTGGGCAAAAAACTCCCTGAGGCTCAGTTTCCTGATCTACAAAATGAGGTTGGGCAGTATCATCTTCAGGGTTCTTTCCCAACAAAAATACATAATTACATGACTTATCTAATGTCACACAGCTAGTTAGAGGTAGAACCTGCAGTAAAATCTTCATACTTCTAGTTCAGTTTGCTAAACCATGTATAGTGCAAGAATCAGGTGGGCCAAACATGCTATTTGAAATTCTCCTCACAGAGATCATTACATTCACTGTCTACAAATGATCCCTTCTTTGGCTAACCCAAATCTATTCTGGCCTTACATGAAGAAATGTTATTTCCCTCAATTTCCCAGAGAAAATTAGATGGTTTAAAAACTCAGTTTTTACTCATGGGGGAAGTATTCACAGTGCAACAATGTGGCTGAAGTCTTGCAAATGTAGCAGACTAATGGCCCAGAAATAAAGATCTTAGGGGAAGGGACACCAGCTTTGAATAGAAAATTTGGACTTTTCCAAGTAAAGTAAAAACTGCTTCTCTGGTGGCAACAGACTGATATTGCAGGGGGTTAGCTAGCCCAGGAAATTCTATGGGTCACTGTGTAGGTCTGAGGAATCTTAGGTCACAATTTCTGAGCTCTGTAACTTGACAATATTCTGTTTTATTTGAACTTAGTTCCCTTATTTATTTAAAATAGCAACATGATCCAAATACCTGGGCAGTTGAGTGGCACAGTGGATAAAGTGCTGGGCCTAAGTTCAGCAAGACATATCTTTAGAGGTTAAATCTAGCCTCAGACACTTACTCTGTGACCTTGGGCAGTCATTTAACCCTGTTTGCCTCAATTTCCTCTTCTGTAAAATGAGCTAGAGAAGGACATGGCAAACCACTTCAGTATCTTTGCCAAGAAAACTCCAAATGGTATCACGAAGAGTCAGATATGACAACACCAAAAAACCCAAATACCTAACCTTTATCTCTAGGTAGGTTGTTGGAATAAAATGAGTACCTAGTTTGGGCAAGGTAAGAACTAGTAGCAGGGGTAAGGTCATATATAAGTTGAAGTGTCTAATAAATTTGATTTGTGGGCCATAATAAAGCATTTTACAATGACAGAATACATCTCAATGAAGATGACATCATGGCTGGTCCTGCTCTTGTTTGGGATTTTTTTCCTCCTTGAAAAAAAACCCAAACCAGTCATTTGGCTTTGAGATATCTTTAAAGCAATCAATAAGTTACCTGTGTGTAAATTGGAAACTCCCTATCAATGACACATCAAGGTTTGTTGTGTTCTGGTTTTTTTTTAAAGAGTGACAAAAGCAAAGTGCCAGATTATGAAGGCTTGAGAAGTGATTGAAAGAAAAGACAATGAATGCAGATACTTCCCCCGCTTAATACTTTGGTTGAGAAAAGAAGGAGAGATCAAGAATGATTATTTGAGTAAATGGTAAGTTCTAGTGAAGGTTTTTAAGGATGGGGGACACTTAGACATGTTTTCAGGTGTACTGTTAATGTATTTTTGCATAATAGGAAGAGCCTTCTCATCCATTAATAGGCCCATGTGACCTACTTGAGACACATGGAAGCCTGAGGAACATGATTCTGTGGTGGGAGAAGCTTGCCAAATGGGTGGAGCAGGAAGGGTAGAGTGGAGCTGAGAGCAAGTTGGACATAGCAGTTAGAGCTGAGGGACAGAGAAGCAGCAGGTGAGCTGTGAGTGTTCATTTGTGGGAAGGCCCTAGCAGGGGGAAGGCTTCGGGAAGGTGGTGCCCCCTGCATTGTTATTGTATATAGATTTCTTTGTTGCTATGATGGATTTGACTTTCTGGTATTTAAATAAATATTTTGGTTCTGTCTTCCCTGTGGAGAGTCCGTTGTATTTTGAGATTCAGAATTACGCTGACATGCATAGCTGCCGTAGGCACTGTGAATATCACACTGGTGCTACATTTGGTGACAGGGATGGAATTATGAAATGTCAGACCTCTATTTGGAGGTAGAGGGGATGTAGAGAGAGAAATGGATATCCCATGATGGGAGGATTTACCTTATTCCTCCCTAGCAAGAGAATGGGCTATAAGTACAGGGTTCTGTGAAAACTGGGAATTGATGCTACAGAAGGGAGAACCTAGAGATTTGGAAAGATGTTTGCCAGGAATACCAACAGAATCGTGGAAAGAACTGGTAGGAGTGTAGAGGAGAGGCTGGGCCTTGCTAACAAGTTATCACCTTCTGTATAAAAGCAGAGACAAGCTGCTGGAAGAGAAAGCTTAGATGGAAAAGGAGCTGGCTGGTTTGCATGGGAATCTTTCTGTGCCACAGCATTCAGGATCTCCTTTAGAAGAGCAAGCTGGGGTGGGGTGGGGATGGAATCTCAGGTGGCAGAAGAACACATTGCTATTAATTTAGCTCTCAAAAAGAAGAGAAAAACTAACGAAAGGAATATGCATGTAGCCCTTGCACAGGCTGGGCCTAGATGCCCCAACAACTGCTAGGAGAATGTGTAGGAGGAAAGTTAAACAAAGTTAGATGAGGAGGCTTTTACAAGTGCAGACATTTACCCAATACTAAGAAGGAAGCAGGAGAACCAGGGAGGCCATACAGTGTTTAGGGAATTAATTGAGGATTTTACTCATCAAGATGTCACAGATATTTTGAGTCAATTCACTCAAAGAATGGGAGAACTGTTAGTGTCTTGGATGGTGAGAATCAGTGATGAAGGGGCTGAAGGAGTATTGATAAATAACGTAGATTGTTTGAAATTTATAGGTATTAGAATCCTTTTGTACAGCAAGCTTTTGGGGATTACTATATGCAAGGAGGTAACAATGAGATTAATCTGTTAGCTTTTGCTGTGGAGGGATGCAACAGGTAGTAACCCACTGACTCTATGTGGTCTAGTGGAGATAGACCCTGGTATTTGCTTAGGGACTGAATGAAAAAGTTAAAGGAGGAGGTAATGAAGACAGTGATAATGATGGGAGATGCCAAGGCTCATCAGATCCCCTTAGCAGTTTCTCACAGAAATATCACAGTGAAGACAGCTCCTCCTGCTTACAAGCACCTAATTCTGACTCTACTAACTTGGAAAATAGGACACTCTCTTTCAGAGGTGCTGGATAAGATTTCACAGTTAAGTGACTTAAGGGAAAGGGGAAAAGATAAATTTCCTTGAGAGAGAGGAGTAAATAGCCAGTAGATTCAATCAGAATAGACTGACAAGAATTGTTTACTGCTCTACTGAGAGCTGGGGTAAATTCTGGAAGAAATAGATGGCATTCCAACTAATGAACTAAAATGTACTGAGAAAAGGGGCTTAATATTAGATGGAATAGGGAGGTAAAAACTGCCCCCTTGAAACATTGTATCCAAGTCTGTCACACCTTCAGGGAGAATAGGAAATTGGCCAGATTAAAAAAAGTACATCTCTAGCCACAACGATGATCCCAAATTTTCAAATTAGAAAACAGTAAACAACAATGAATACGGCTATGATAGTGGGTTCATGGACTCCAGAAGTATAGCTGAGCATATATCTACCCTGCTTCTGGTTACTGTCTGCTTAGTGTTTTGTTTTGTTTTGTTTTTTTGTCTGTCAAACTTTTTTGCTAGATTTGTTTCCTGCAAGCTTAGTACCTACCACCTGCAGATGCCTGATAGCTTAAGCTGGATGTCACCCTCTGTCTATGACTGTGACGTGGCATCCCTGGACCTGGCATCAATCAAGCTCCAGATGCCAGCTAAAGAAATGACCTCTAGAATGGGACCTCTTGGGGTAGGGATACCTCTACATCCATTCTCAGCAGGAAGTAGATACAGAGGAAGAGACTTTTGCCCCTTACCCCAAGATTTTGGGCTCTATTTGTTCAAAGGGAGAATGATGGTGTGCTTGTGCTCGAGCCCCACTCTAAGATAGTGTTTTATGCGCTTATTTTGTGTTATCCCTGTTATATTATATGTTGTAAAGTTCTATTGGCACCAGTTACCCTTAAACTCCCACTAACCTAGGTAATGGATATGAAAGATCTTGCGGCCAAATATATTGTTAATGTATTTTTGCACAATAGGAAGATCTTTCTCATCCATTAATAGACCCATGTGATATGCTTGAGTCACATTCCTCTGTGGTGGGAGGAGCTTGCTGAATGGATGGAACAGAGCTGAGAGGACACAGCAGTTAGAGCTGAGGGAGAGAGAAGTAGCAGGCAGTGAGCTATGAGTGTTCAT
Source organism: Notamacropus eugenii (assembly GCF_028372415.1). Taxonomy (NCBI): domain Eukaryota; kingdom Metazoa; phylum Chordata; class Mammalia; order Diprotodontia; family Macropodidae; genus Notamacropus; species Notamacropus eugenii. The sequence goes on from NC_092872.1 coordinate 323,922,692, forward strand.
TTGTGAGAAAACCCTTGCAGGGGGAAGGCTTGGGGATGGTGGTGCCCCCTACATTGTTATTTTGTGTAGATTTCCTTGTTGCTGTGATGGATTTAGCTTTCTAGTGTTGGGATTCGGCTTTCTAGTATTTAAATAAATGCTTTGGTTCTGTCTTCCATGTGGAGAGTCTGTTGTATTTTGAGATTCAGAATTATATTGGTATATTCATAGCTACTGTAGGAGCTGTGAATATTGTATTGGTGCTAGGGCAGGCAGTAGGGAAATACAGAGATAAAAGATTAGAGGGTGAAACCTACCAGAAAAGACATGAAGGCATGGAATTAATGCCATATATAATGAAACTGGCCTTGGTGAGAAGGATTAGTTGTACAGACCACTGTAAAGAGAGTGGGTTCACAGTGAATGGTCTCTACTTTTTTGCAAAATATAAGATGAGGTCTTCAGATAAGAGAGGCAGAAAAGAGGGAAGTGGGAAGCTTGAGAAGATATGATTTGGAATGGGTTCTGTGGGGAAAAGAATAGCAAATCTAATAGGTTAGGAGGAGTAAAAAGATTACCTTGCTACAGTGAGGACCCAGTTGAGGTTAGAGGATATAAATTTTTTGTGAACCCAGTCTGCATCATTGCATAACTTCAACACTATTCAATAGAACACAAGCAAAAACAGGGGAGTAGATGGTAGGAGTAATTCAGGGCTGGGAGAAATCCTTAGCCAGTTATGAATAGTGATAAGGCAAGGGAGTAAAAGAAAGGAGAGTAGGTGACAGTATAGTATTGAGCTGGTTGATCACAAGGTCAAGATTGGGAAGACAGGAAAGTCAAGCCGTAGTAGGGATAATGGTCTCAGAGGACAATGGCCTGAGGAACAGAGAAAATGGAAGCCATGAGTAAGATAAAGAATAGCATAGGAAGGAGACAGAATGATAGATTAGAGATAGTTATCAGCAGAAGGCAAGAGTTTCTGGTGGAGGTGAAATACCTGTGGGTAATAGGGAGATGCCAGGTGTGAACATCTTTCTGTATGGCTAAGGCAGAGTAAACTAGTAGGTCATGAGATGGGAGACAGGAATTAGGAGGCAACGGATGGGTGTTGGGGAGTTGAGGAGAAGAAAACAGACAGTTAGGCACTAAACTCACCAAGGAAAGAGAGAAAATGATCTGGAGACTGGCAGACTACAGTCACAATATTCTGAACTGGATGATAAACCATTGATAGAGAGTGAACTCTGAAGGTACAAAGATTGTTGAATGATGGTGGGAGAGAAGAGAAGGGATAGGAAAAAGAGAGAGGGAAGAGAGAGAAGAGAGACAAGGGAGGGAGATGAGGGAGAGACAGAGGCAGAGAAGTATCTTAGTCTTTGAGGAAGTAAAAGAAAAACATGATTACTTCAATAAACTCAAGAGGGATGGAGGAAAAAAGAGAGAATTAGAAAATTATTTAGATTTTGTTCTTTACAGTACATTATAAACCTCTTAAAGACTATGACTTCAAGTATACATTATTAACTAGGACAGGATTTCTATCTAAACCAGGGAGTTCTTAACCTTTTTCGTGCCATAGATTTCTCCAGCCTATGCATAAGAATAATAATGTTTTTAATACATAAGAGAAAAAATCACTGAGGAAAAGTGAATACTGAAAGTTATCAAAATATTAAGAAAATAAGTTCATGGATACCAGGTTAGAAACTCATAGGTTAACACTGTTTCAATTGTAAACAGACAAGAGAAAAGCCTGTGTCTGCTTCTCTGAGGAAATTCTTTTTAGGATTAAGGGCAATTTTGGTATAGTAAATTCATAGCATTTGAAATTATATGTAAAATGTACTTATATGTAAAACATTAACATATTTACATATGTAAAAAGTACAAATATATGTAAAATGTGTAATTATATGTAAAATATGGTTCTAGCTGAATGGAAATATGCAATGAAAATCTTAATATCATTTCATGGAATTTATTATTCACACTAATCAAGACCTAGCTGTAGTTAAAAATTTGGTAGTTTACAAGAGAGAGCACTACATTAAGGGGGATGGTGGTGGTGGTGGTGGTGGTAAATTAGGGAAGTTTAGTGAAGAAAATGGTGCTTGAGTTGCCAAAGAGAGGGACTGTGAGGAAGCTTTAAGGAGCGAATGCATTCTAGAAATGGGTGATAAACAGTGCAAAGGCAAGGAATGTCATTTGTAAAGAAGAGAAGGCCAGTTTGCAGGACTGCAGGATTCTAGAGGAAAAGTGAGGTCCTGTGAGGTTGGGAAGACAGGTGGGGGGGTGGGTGGGGTCAGATTGTGTAGGGCTTTAAAAGACTAAGAGGAGTTTATGTTAAGCAAGTGGCAAAAGAAAGTCACTTGATTTGATTGAATAGGGGAATCATAAGGTCAAATTGTGCTTAATAAAAATTTCTTGGATAACAATGCATAAGGTGGACTGGAATGGTGAGAGACTAGAGTCAGTAAGAACAATTAGGAGCCTGCAGCAATAATCTAGATAAAAGCCTGAAGTAAGGTGATAGATAACTATAACCAGTTGAGAGAAGGGGTCACATACAACAAGATACTAAAGGTAGAAATGCTAAGTTTTAACAAATGAACGTAGATGAAGGAGAGTACTGAAATTACAAATGTGGGAGAGAGGAAGGATGGTGGTGCCTTTAACTGAAATAGGAAAATCTGAAAGGAGGGGGAAGATAAAAGAGGAAAGATAAAAGAGATCAGTTTCAGACATACTCAATTTGAGATGTCTCCCAGACATTTAGTCAGAAATGCCCAAAGGCACGAGGCTCAGGCAAGAAATTTGGGCTAGATATGCAAACCTGGCATCCATTTGCATGACATGATAATTAAACTCATGGGAAGTCAATGAGAGAGTAGAGGGAGAAGAGGTCTAGGACAGAACCTAAGGGATATGATATGGATGAAGAGACATCAAAGGAGACAAAGTAGTCAGACAGGTAGGAGATAAACCAAGAAGGAGCAATATCACAAAAACCCAGAGAAGAGAGAGCATGGAATTGGAGAGAGTGGTCAATACTACCAAATGCAGCAGAGTTTGAGAAGACCTTCCTTTCCTTCTATTTCCTCAACTTCTATGACCTATTCCTTCACTATACTTAAGCCACATAAAGAAATGTTTACAATCTTGCTATCAGCACCAGCCCCAATTCTGAAATTCTGAAAGCCCTTTATCTGACTATAACCAATCATTGCATCTTTCTCTGTGCCTCATTCCTCCTACACCTATTTTTCTGTCCTTATCAAAACCATCAGTCTGTATACTCCTTATTACTCCCCTACAGGTGATCCTTTGGTTGGCTTCACTTTTCTCTTTCTAGTTTTGATCTTATAAATTAAGTAGTTTAACCTTAATCTATTTTCAATTCTCAAATCTCTCATTCCCATTATTCTGTACTTCCTTATACCGTACCAAATGCTTGTGGATTATTCCTACCATCCAACCCTACTATACTCCTACTTAGGTGCTATTTCATGATGCTGAGGGAGAAATCATTATAACTGGGTCCACTTCATATTTATGATATCTCAATTGGGCCCAGGCAATCTTTCAATTCTATTCTAACAATGATCTCTTACGTGCCAAATCTTACAACTTCATCATTCTTGACCACATTACAGCTTTTGACATTGTCAATCATTCTCTTTTCTTTGAGTCTCTTTTCTCACATGTGTCTACAACATTATTTCCTAAATAGCTTCTCTGCCTTCTCTCCCTATTTCAAACCATCCTACACACAGCTGCCTATGTGATTTTCCTGAAGCATAAATCTAACCATGGCATACCTTTATGCAAAAATCATCAATGGTTTCTTACTGTCTCTTGGATAGAATATGAACTTCTGTTTGGCATTTTAACTCCTCAGAACTTGGATGCAAATCTGTCTTTTCCTCTATTACTTTTCAATAAACATTCTGTGGGTCAAACTGGTCTTGTTGCTGTTCATCACATATAATGCTCCACTTTCTATCTCTGTGTTTTACACTAGTGGGTACCTTTGCTGTTATTCAAACCTTAACTCAAGACCCGTATTCTATATCTATCTACATAAACCTCTTTGGCAGTCTGATGAAGCCAATGGACCCCTTCTCAGAATAATATTTTTAAATGTGTAAATTAATTGTGCTTTAAGAAAATCACATAAAATACAAAGAATTATGAAGGAAACAAATTATACTGAAATAATTTCCGAAATACTTTTCAAGAGTTCAGTCAGTCCAGGTTAAAAACCCTTCTTCTATAAGAAGTCTTTCCTGAATCTCCTAATTGCTAATGTCTTCCCCTTCCAAAACTTTTACATATTTTAGATATAATCTGCATATACTTATATGTGTACATGCAGTTCCTTTCAATAAAATTTAAGTTACTTGAGGGAGAGGATTGTTTTATTTTTGCCATTATATCCTCAGAACCTAGCACAGTGACTGGCAAATGATAAGAATTTAATAAATGCAAGGTGATTGATTGAAGTAGAAGCCTAGAAAGGAGGCTAGAATATATGAACATTAGATCTTACAAGTAGAAGAAAGAATTTCTAAGACTTTGTACTGTTAATGGAATGGGAAAATCTTTCCCATTCCATTAATAGGCTTTTATGACCTGTTTAAGTCACATGGAAGCCTGAGTCACATGGAGCAGGAAGGGTGGAGTAGAGCTGAGAGGAAGTGAGGCAGAGTTGGGAAAGAGAGAGGAAGCAAGCAGCTAGCTATGAGTGAGAGAGGGAGTGATTTTGCTTAAGGGAGCTGGTTTGTGGGAAGGCCTAATAATGTGTATAGACTTCCTGGTTACTATAATGGATTTCTTTACTATGATGGATCTGGCTTTTTGGTGTCTGAATAAATGTCTTGGTTCTGTCTTCAGTGAAGAGAGTCTGTCATATCTTGCAATTCAAACTTGTAAATATGCCAGCATATTCATAGCTGCTGCTGTGAGTATTACCTTTGCGAGACAGACTTGTTCTGATGTTCTTGAATAAGCACAGAAATAAGAGATCCACTACTCTAGCTAAGTACTGCTTACACATCAATAATAAGAGCTAATATTTATAAAGCACTTTATGGCTTGCAAAACACTTGAGATACATATATACAAACATATATATAAATCTCTGTGAAGCGGTTGCTGTTATTTCTCCATTTTACAAATGGGGAAACGGAGGCTAAGATTAAAAGCCTTGCCCAAAGTCATATAGCTAAGTAAGTGTCTGAGAGTTGATGAAAGGAGAAGAGTCTGGTGCAAGATGGAATGGTATATCTCCTCTTCCATGAGGAGGCAAGTACCAAAGTGATATGGCTCAATGGCATTTTCTTCCCTTCTTCCAAAGGCAGGAAACATGCAGGGAATGGTATTTCTCCTTTTCCTCTGGGAGACTAGAAATCTGGAAGGAGAGCTGACCTAATGATAAGGTATTTCTCTTCTTCCCAAAGGAGGCAGAAAACTAGGCAGAAAACTTGGTGTGATAGCATGGCTCTTTTACCCCTTAACTCTTTTCTGGACACAGCAGTGAAAGGGGAAAAAAAACACCCACAGTTGTCTTCATATTTAGGCCAACGGATGGTGACCACCTTTAATCTCTCATCTGCATCGCCACATGCCAACATGGGAGAGTTCCTCTGGGCAGAAGCAAAAACTAAAGATCTCAAGCAGGGAGATTAAATAGTTAGGATTGGACTGAATAAGAACGCCTGGTAGTAGTGAGAATGCTTCCTGGGATATCTTGGAGAACGATATTCTTAAAGCTTCAGGCATTTGTCTTTGTTTTGGACCTTTCTAGAAGTTCCTATATTGGTATAATTTGAGTTGGAATTATCCTATCCAGTCAGACTCTGCTTTTTTCTACCTTGACTCCAGAGCAGAGAATAGACAAAACTAAAGAAAGTACATGCTTCATACCATAAATCAAATCTGGCAATGTTCATATCCATCCTTACCTAGGCAAAACCATGACTCAAAGTGTATGAGGTGAAAGTGTGTTTGGAAAATGCTTCAGCTTCCTCTAACCTCCTAAAACAATACTACTCTTGGATTATGTTGCTGTTGCTCAGATCTAGACTATAATTCTAAACAAGGACTTAACTGAAATTACCACATGAGATGCAAAGAACAGAAAAGATCACTGAAACATTAGAAACCAGAAAAGCTGATTCCAAGTACTTCCTAGCAACTTTTGGTTTGAAACAATGCTATTTTGCCTACTGTTAATAAATTCTGTAGTACCAACTTTAATTTGCCTATATTTTTATTCCACTACTAAATCGCAAAGATTAACTTCCTCCTCAAACATCTTGGCCTCTCAGTTTCTCAAATTATATGATCTACTCAACAGAGGTGTCCAAATGTTTTTGAACACACACCTCCAATAAGAACACTTTCTTTTGAGGATGCACACTCAATTTGGTGGTCTCATTAGTCATCATAGATTAAATCTGTCCTACACAGGTGACCACAAATTTTTATCCGGCTCTAGTAAATACAACTAAACTTTATGCTACAATGCCAACTTGAGAAATCTGTGCCAGGGTATGTAAGCATCTCTAATTTAATATATCTAAAACTGATCTCAACAAATTTCCTTCTAAACTTCTTGCCTCTCCAATTTCGAAGGGCACACTCATCCATGCAGGGACACAAGGGTGCAGCATTAAAGTTATCTTTTACTTATTTTCCCCTTACTCTCCCAATCTTGTTTAAGCTACTTCATTCTCATTCTCTTTCCACCATGTACAAGTTTTAGATAACTAAGGAAAGAAGGAAGGCAAAATGTAGGGAAAGATATACCCTACTGAATGCAGAATTCCAGAGACTAGCAAGGAAAAACATGAAGGTTTTCTTAAATGAAGAGAAAAAAAATAGAATAGAAAAGGCAAGAGATCTCTTCAAGAAAATTAGAGATAACAAGGGAACGTTTAACACAAAAATAGGCATGATAAAAGAAAAATGGTAAGGACTTAACAGAAGCAGAAGAGAATAAGAAGAGGTGGTAAGAATATATGAAAGAACTATACAAGAAATATCTTAACATCACTGATAACTATAATGGTATGGTTACCGAACTAGAAACACACATCCTAGAGAATGAAGTGGGCCTTAGGAACATTGATAACCATAAAGCTAATGGAGGTGATGAAATTCTAGCCAAGCGATTTTAAAGCCCTAAAAGATGATGCTGTTAAAGTGCTATACTCCATATACCAGCAAATTTGAAAAACACATCAGGGGCTGCTGGATTGGAAAAGATCAATTTATGTCCCAATCCTAAAGAAAGGCAATGCCAAGGAATGTTGAAATTACTGAACAACTGCACTCATTTCACATGACACCAAGATTATGTTTAATATTCTGTAAGCTAGGCTACAGCAATATGTGAATCGAGAATTACTAGAGGAGCAGGGTGGTTTTTGAAGAGGCAGAGGAACTGGAGACTAAATGTCAACATTTGTTGCATTATGGAGAAAACAAGGGAGTTCCAAAACTTCCTCTTCTGCTTTACTGACTGTACTAAAGTCTTCAGCTGTGTGAATCACAACAAAATATGGCATGTCCTTAAAGAGGTGAGAGTACCAGATCATCTTACTTGTATCCTGAGGAACTGTATGCAGGCCAAGAAGCAACAGTTAGAACCAAACATGGAACAACTGATTGGTTTAATATTGGAAAAGGAAAAGGCAGAGCCAAGATGGTAAAGTGAAAGTAGGGACTTACTTGAGTTCTCCGCCAAAGCCCTCCAAATAAAAATGACTCTAAACAAATTCTAGAGCTGCAGAACCCACAAAATGACAGTGAAACAAATCTTCAGCTCAAGAGAGCCTGGAAGGTTGACAGGAAGGGTCTATCACACTGGGCTGGGAGTAGAACACAGTCCAGGCTGGGTCCACTGGCACAGATGGAGTCCAAGCAGGCCTCAGGAGACTGAATCACTGGCAGCTGTGGCAATTTCCAGACTTTGGGGCCCCAAAACACCAAAGCATAGACAGTCAGTTGAAAAACTCTGTTGGACCTGGATGAGAGAGGAGCATGGTCCAGCTCCAATCCCAGGGGGGAGATGGTGGCATTGACAGTGGCAGTAGCAGCAACTGTTTCCAGAGCTCATGGCCCACAGACAATATGGGGATCGAGTGGCTCATCAGAGGGGGATTGCAGAGATCTCTTTGCTGACACTGAGGCAGGACACTCTTTCTTTGCCTGTGGTTGGATCTGGGTCATAGTCTTGGGTGGTGGTCCTGGGGAGATGAGGAGTGCTGATGTGGCAGAGCTTGTGGCTGCAGTGGAGAGGTAATCCTCCTCACAGTTCCATGGCAGAAAAGAGTGCTTGTGGTCACTCACAGATCAGGGCACAGGCCAGGAAAGGAGTAAACACCTATCCTTTGATCATACCACCTTGGAGACAGCTAGGTGGTGCAGTGGATAAAGCACCAGTGCAGGAGTCAGAAGTTTCTGAGTTCAAATCTCACCTCAGACACTTGACACTCACTAGCTGTGTGACCTTGGGCAAGTCATTTAACCCCAATTGCCTCATCCTAGGTCATCTCCAGTCATGCTGATGAATATCTGGTTACTGGATTCAGATGGCTTTGGAGGAGAAGTGAGGCTGGTGACCTGCACAGCCCTCCCTCACTCAAAACAAAGTCAAGTACAAGTCATGTCATCATTTCTCTGATGGCATGGTCTTCTTCAGCAATGAAGGACGAACACACATCACCTTGAAAGAACTGAAAACCTAGAAGTAACTCTAAAAATAGTTGCACAAACCTCAAGTTTGGTGGAAGTAAAATCCTACCTTAACAAAGAATTAGAAAGTCAAGTATTTGGCTGGAAAAATGAGCAAATGGCGTAAAAAAACAAGTCAGACTATGGAATCTTTCTTTGGTAGCAAAGAAGATTAAAACATTCAACCAGAAGATGACGACAAAGCTAAAGCTCCTACAGCCAAAGCTTCTAAGAAAAATATGCAATGGTCTCATGAAATGGAAGACCTCAAAAAGGATTTTGAAAATCAAGTAAGAGAGGCGGAGGAAAAACTGGGAAGAGAAATAAGAGTGATGCAAGAAAATCATGAAAAACAAGTCAACTGCTTGCTAAAGGAGACCCAAAAAATACTGAAAAAAAAAAACACCTTAAAAAATAGACAAATCCAAATGGCAAAGGGGGTCCAAAAGGTCAATGAGGAGAAGAATATCTTTAAAAAACAGAATTGGCCAAAATGGAAAAGAAGGTCCAAAAGCTCACTGAAGAAAATAATTCCTTAAAAATTAAAATGTAGCAAATAGAAGCTAATGATTTTATGAGAAATCAAGAAGTTACAAAACAGAACCAAAAGAATAAAAAAATAGAAGATGATATGAAATATCTTTGGAAAAACCAATGATCTAGAAAACAGATGCAGGAGGAATAATTTAAAAATTATTGGACTATCTGAAAGCCATGATGAAAAAAAGAGCCTAGACATCATCTTTCAAGAAATTATCAAGGAAAACTACCCTGATATTCTAGAACCAGAGGGTAAAACAGAAATGGAAAGAATCCATCAATCACCTTCTGAAGGAGATGCCAAAAGGAAAACTCCTAGGAATATTGTAACCAAATTCCAGAGTTCCTGGGTCAAGGAGAAAATATTGCAAGCAGTCAGAAAGAAACAATTTAAATATTGTGGAAACACAATCAGGATAACACAAGATCTAGCAGCTTCTACATTAAGGGATTGAAGGGCTTGAAATATGATATTCCAGAGGTCAAAGGAGCTAGGATTAAAACCAAAAATCACCCACTGGGCAAAACTGAGTATAATACTTCAGGGGAAAAAAATGGACATTCAATGAAATAGAGGAATTTCAAGCATTCTTGATGAAAAGGCCAGAGCTGAATAGAAAAATCTGACTTTCAAATACAAGAATCAAGAGAAGCATGAAAAGGCACACAGTAAAGAGAAATCATAAGGAACTTATTAAAGTTGAACTGTTTGTATTTCTACATGGAAAGATGCTATTTGTAAATCATGAGGCCTTGCTTAGTATTAGGGTAGTTGGAGGGAATCTATCTATCTAGAAAGAGGGCACAGGCTGAGTTGAATATGAAGGGCTAATATTTAAAAAATAAAATTAAGGGGAGAGAGAGGAATATATGGGGAGAAGGAGAAAGGGAGAGATAGAATGGGGTAAATTATCATAAAAAGAATCAAGAAAAAGCTTTTATTATGGAGGGGAAGAGATGAGAGGGAATAAGTGAACCTTATTCTCATCGGATTTGGCTTAAGGAGGGAATAACATACACATTCAATTAGGTATTTTACTCTACAGAAAAGTAGGGGGAAGGGGATAAGAGGCAGGTGATGATAGAGGGTAGGGGAGATTGGGGGAGGAGGTAGTCAGAAGCTAACACTTTTGAAAAGGCACAGGGTCAAAGAAGGGAATAGAATAAATGGGGACAGGATAAGATGGAGGGTAATATAGTTGGTCTTTCACAACATGATTATTATAGAAGCGTTTTGCATGACCACACATGTATAACCTATACTGAACTGCTTGCCTTCTCAATGAGGGTGGGTGGGGAAGAAAGAAGGGAGAGAATTTGGAGCTCAAAGTTTTAAATACAAAGGTTAAAAATTGTTTTTACATGCAATTGGGAAATAAGATGTATAAGCAATGGGATATAGAAATCTACCTTGCCCTACAAGAAAGTGAGGGGGAGGGGTATGGGGGGGTGATAGAGGAGAGGGCAAACTGAGGGAAGGGGTGATCAGAATGCATGCCATCTTGCGGGGGAGGGGAAAGAAGGGATGGGGAGAAAATTCGGAACTCAAAATCTTGTGGAAATGAAAGTTGAAGACTAAAATAAATTAATAAAAAATTTTTTAAAAAGATTGAAAAGGAGTATGACAAGGCTGTATACTGTTACCCTGTTTAACTTATATACAGAGTACATCACGCAAAATGACAGGCTGGATGAATCAAAAGCCAGAATTAAGGTTGCTGGGAGAAATATCAACAATTTCAGATATGATGATGATTACCATTCTCATGGAAGGAAGTAAAAAGGAATTAAGAAGTCTCTTGATGAGAATGAAAGATGAGAGTGGAAAAGCTGGTATGAAATTTTAACATCAAAAAAACTAAGATCTGGGAGCTGGTCATATCACTTCCCAGCAAAGAGAAGAAGAAATGGAAGTCGTATCAGATTTTTTTATTCCAGCCATGAAATTAAAAGACACTTGATCCTTAGAAGGAAAACTAAAGCAAATCTGGACAGTGTACCAAAAAGTAGAGACATTGCCTTGTTGACAAAAGTCTATACAGTCAAACCATAGAGTCATATGGTTTTTCCAAGAGCAATGTGTGGCTGTGAGAGTTGAAGTCTAGAAGGAAAGTGTGAATGCTACCAAATCATGTTTTTAACTGTGATGCTGAAGAAGACTTCTGAGAGTCATTTGGACAGCAAGGAGGTCAGATCAGTCAATACTTAAACTAATTCATGCTATTCACTGGAAGGCCAAATACTGAAGTTGAAGCTCATATATTTTGGCCACATAATGACAAGATGGAACTCACTGGAAAAAGATTCTGATGTTGGAAAAGATTAAAAGCAAAAGGAAAAGGGGATAGCAGAGGATGATGGATAGTGTCATGGAACCAATGAAGATAAATTTGACCAGACTTCACAGAGGTAGCAGAGGACAGAAGGGCCTTTCAAGCTATAGTCCATGGAGTCACGAAAAGTCAGACACAAGTAAATAGCAACTTAGTTCAGACTGTTGCATATACTATCATGATAGGCCTCTGACTGATTACTCTGTTTCTAATCTTTCCTCTCTTCAATTCACCCTCCATCAAACTTATGAATATTAGTCACTAACAATAAAATCTCCAGTGGCTCCCTATAGCATCTGAAATAAGATATAAAATTTTCAGCATGACATTTAAAGCCCTTAGGAATCTAGTCCCTATATACTTCTTCAAATTTATTTCATATTATTCCTCCCTTTCCCTTTCATGCTCTCTATAGCCAGAGAAGCTTAATGACTTTTCCTGTAACTCAACATTTTTAATCCTACTGTACTTCCATGCATCCTGAAAAAAAAAAAGGTTTCAATACAGAGCTGCACAGTCCAGTAAAACAAATTCCTACATTAGCTGTGTCCTTTAAATTTCTGCATTTTAAGTTCATCAGTTTTCTGTCAGGAAGTGACTGCTTTGTCTCATCTTCATTACTTTCAACTTCTGGATTGCCATTTTGCTATTAGAGTTCTAACATCTTTCAGAGTTGTTTTTTTTCATATTATTATTACTGTATATGCAATCCTACTTCTGTTCATGTTCCATCAGTTCATAAAGATCCTTCATTTCATCTCTTATAATAACACAACAACATTCCACTGTCTTCTTAACATGTTCAGCTGTCCCAAATATGAGAACACCCCCTTCGTTTACAATTTTTAGCTAGCACAAAAAGAGTTCCTTTCACCTCTTTGATTTCTTTGGGAATAAAGGACTAATTTTGCTATGATTGGGATTGAAAGGGTATGCGTAGCTTGGTAATATTTCAGGGATGGTTGCAATTTGTTTTCTAGAACAGCTGGACCCATTTACATCTCCACAGTGGAGTACATGCTTTCCCCCAGTCCTTCCAACATGTATTAGTTTGACAGGTGTGAAGGGGAAATTCAAATCTGCTTTAATTTGCATTTCTCTATGTATTAGTAATTTAGAGAATTTTAAAATATGTTTCCTGATAGCTTGGATTTCTTCCTTTGAAAGTTGTCTGTTCATATTCTTTGACAATTTGTCTAATGGCTTGCTCTCATAAATTTGAATCAGTTATTTATCTATCTTGGAAAAAATGAGGTGTTCATCAGAGAAACGTTGCAAAATTGTTCTCCCTAGTTATTTCTGGAGAATTTCTAGAAACATACCCTAGTTTTTTAATTTTTTCTTCATTAGATTTATTTTGTGCCAATAAAAATTGTCCATTTGATCTTGAGTGATCCTCTCTATCATTAGTTTAGCCACAAACTCTTTCCGTATTTGAAAGTTAATTGCTTTGCTCTGCAAATTACATGATCTCCTCCAGGCCATATAATCCCTTGGCACTTATCCTGGTTTATGGTGTCTAAATCTAACTTCTTCTATACTACTGTCTAGTTTTCATAGCAATTTTTGTCAAAAAGCGAGTCCTTCCTCTAGTAACTATGGTCTTTGGGTTTATGAAATATTAAGTTACTGTGCCTGTGTGTTGTATACATATGTCATTCCACTGAGTGACCTCTCCAATTCTTGTGACATAGCAAATCATTTTTAACAATTACTGCTTTGGGGGAGGTGAGCCAAGATGGTGGAGTAGAAGCAGGGACTTGCCTGAGCTCTCACCCTAACCTCTCAAAATACCTGTAAAAAATGACTCAAATTCTACAGCAGCAGAAATCACAACATGACTGAATGAAACAGATTTCCAGCCCAAGACAATCTGGAAGACCAACAGGAAGGGTGTATTGCACCAGGCTCAGAGCAGAGTGCAGGCAGCCCACTGTGGGCCATACTGGCACAGACAGGACTGGAGCAGGCCTCAGGGTGCTGAATCACTGGCAGCTATAGCCGTTTCCAGACTTCTCAACCCACAAACACCAATGACAGCCTCAAAGGTCAGTGGGAAAGCTCTGTCACGTGGGTGAGAGAGGAACATGGTCTGGCCCTGGCCCTAGGCCTGGCCCAGGGCCAAGCCCCAGCCCCAGGGAGTGTTAGCCAGTGCCTCAGTAGCGGCTACTTCTGGAACTCTCAACCTACAGATGGTGGGGGAATCAAGCGGCTCATCTGAGTCATAGGCCTGGGTGGTGGTCCTGGAGAGAGGAAGAGAACTGGCATCGCAGAGCTGGTGCCTCGCAATTCCAGGGCAAAAAAGAGTGCTTGTGGTTGCTTACAGAGCAGAGTGCAGGCCAGGACAGGAGTAAGCACTTCTCCTTTGCTTATATAACTTTGGAAGAACTAAGAATTTACAGGTCCCTAGAGATATCTCTGAAAACAGCTACATAAAACCCCTGAAACTTGGGCAGTACACCCTCTACTTAACAAAAAGCTCAAAAATCAAGTTAATTGGCTGGGAAAATGACCAAAACAGGGAAAAAATAAGGCTATAGAAGGATACTTTCCTGGTAAAAAGGTATTTTCTCACGACTAGGAAGATCAAAGCATATAACCGGAGGAAAACAGCAAGGTCAAGATTCCTATATCCAAAGCCTCTGAGAAAAACTATGAAATGGTCTCATGCCTTGGAAAAGTTCAAAAAGGATTTTGAAAATTAAGTAAGAGAAGTAGAGGAAAAATTGGGAAGAGAAATGAAGGTGATGCCAGAAAATCATGAAAAATGAATCAAGAGCTTGCTAAAGGAGACCCCAAAAAAAAATGCTCAAGAAAATAACACCTTTAAAAATAGACTTAACAAAATGGCAAAAGAGGTCCAGAACGTCAATGAGGAGAAGAATACCTTAAAAAGCAGAATTGGCCAAATGGAAAAGGAAGTCCAAAAGCTCACTGAAGAAAGTAATTCCTTAAAAATTAGAATGGAGAAAAGGACTCACATGTACAAAAATATTTATAGCAGCTCTTTTTGTAGTGATCAAGAACTGGAAATCAAAGGGATGCCCATCAAATGAGGGAACAGCTAAATAAGCTGTGGTACACAAATGTAATGGAATACTACTGTGCTATAAGAAATGATAATAGGCAAACTTCAAAAAAAACCTGGAAACACTTATATGAACTGATGCTGAGTGAAGTGAGAAGAGCCAGGAGAATATTATACATAGTAACAGCCACAGTAGGTGAGGACTGTTTTTGATAGTCCTTCACAGCAATATAAGGACCTAAAATATGTCCAGAGGACTCATGGTGCAAAATACCATCCACATGCAGAGAAAGAACTATGGAGCTGGAATGCAGAATGAAGCAAATATTTTCTCCTGTGTTATGTTCTATTTTGTTTTGTTTTTTCATGGTTTCTCCCATTCATTTTAATTCTTCTATGTAACATGACTACTGTGAAAATGTGTTTAATAGGAAAGTATGTGTAGAACCCATATAAGCTTACATGTCATCCTGGGGAGAGGGAGAAAATTTTTACAGTGGAGGAGAAGAAAGGATAGGGGAGAGGAAATAATTGAGCCTTACTTTCATCAGATATGGCTTAAGGAGTGAATAACACACACTCAATTGGGTATGGAAATCTATCTGACCCTGCAAGGAGGCAGAGGAGAAGGGGATAGGAAGGAGAGGGAGCATAACAGAAGGGATGCAGACTGGGGAAAGGGTCATCAGAAGTAAACACTATTGTGGAGGGACAGGTTAAGGGAGAGAATGGAAAAAATGGAGGGCAGGACAGGTTAGAGGGAAATGTGGTTAATCTTTCTCAATATGATTGTTATGCAAGTATTTTGCATGGCTACACATGTATGACCTATATAGAACTATTTGCTTTCTCAATGACGGTGGGTAGGGAGGGAGGGAGAGAATGTGGAACTCAATGCTTTAAAAACGAATGCTAAAAATTATTTTTGCATGCAACTCAAAAAGAAGTTGTAAAGGCAAGGGAGTATAGATATCTATCTTGTCCTGCAGGAAGATAGAGGGGAGAAGGAGGGAGTAAAAGAAGGGAGGGCAGACTGGTTGGGGTGCATGCCATCCTGGGGTGAGGGGAAGGGGGAAAATGAGGAGAAAATTTGGAATTCAAAATCTTGTGGAAGTAAATGCTGAAAATTGAAAATAAATAAGTTACATTAAGAAAATCAATTACTGATTCGTAGTATAGTTTGAGATCTAGTACTGACTGACCCTGTTTTCCTTTCTTTTATGTTTTCATTATTACCCATGATTTCTTGACCTTTTCTTTTTCCACAGGAATTTCATTATCATTTTTGCCGTATCTATGAAATACTCCTTTGGGAATTCCTTTGGTACAGCATTGAATAACTAAATTAATTTAAGAAGTATTATAATTTTCATTATATTGGCTCTACCTATTCACACAAGTAATGTTTCTCTGATAACTTAGGTATGTCTTTATTTCTACAAAGAATGTTTGATAGTGACATGCACATTCTGCCTGACTGCATCATTAAACTCCAAAATATCTTATTTTTTGTACTGTAAATGGATTTTATCTTTTTAGAACTCTGTGTGTGTGTATGTATGTGTGTGTGTATGCGTGTGTGTGTATGAAGAGATTATTTCTATGGATTTATTTGATATTCTACAATTTTGCTTAAGTTATTGTTTCAAGGGTTGTTCTAAGTACACTACCATATCATATACAGAACGAATTAATTTTGTTTACTTTTTGCCTGCTCTTATTTTTTCAATTTTCTTGTCTTATTGCTACGACGAGAATTTCCAGCACTATGTTAAACAGCAGGGCTGATAATGGATACTCTTGCTGTATTCCTGTTTCTCTTTTCTCCATTATATAATGTATTCACACACACACACACACGCACGCAAAAACATACATATATGTATACATGTGTATATAAACACATATACAAATATAAAATACATATACATATTTACTGACAATATTAAGGAGAGGTTCATTTATTCCTAAGATTTCTAGAATCTTTAAGAGAAATGATAGATTTTGTCAAAAGCCTTTTCAGCTTCTATGGATATGATCACGTGGTTTTTAGTATTTATATCATTAATATAGTTTATTATATTATAATCTAATTTGTTATGTTAAACCAATCTCTAATTCTTGGCATAAATCTAACCTGGTGATAGTGTGTAATCTTTCTAACATGTTACTGTAGCTTAATTCCTAACATTTTATTTAAGAGTTTTGTATTAATGTTCATTAAGAATAAAACCATTTCTTTCTTTGTTTTATCTATTCCTGGATCAAGACCATATTGGTATTTTATAAAGAGACTGGAAGGGTGCCAACTCTTAGTCATGCAAACAATTTATGTAGTATTGGAATTAATTTAATTAATTAATTAAAGTCTGATAAACTTGTGAATCTAACCGGTCCTGAAGATATTTTCATAGAGAGTTCATTTATGGTTTCCTAATTTATTTTCTTACTATCAAAGTCCAAGGTCCCGGGGCAGAATCTAAGTTCCAGTAGGATGGAGATAAGAAGATATCCAAAACACGTGTGGCACAGTATGGAAATGGCCAGAAAGTTACTTATTAAAAATTTAAAGAGTAAGATCATTTGTCATCTGCAGCACCCCATTTAAGTATTGCTGTACCAAAGCAGTGGAATCACTATGTGGCTTTGTATCATCCTCTAGAGTACATCTATTCTCTTATTCAGATGGATAAACTGAATTTCTCCAGGTTTGTCATATTCTAGAACAATGTGATGTGTATAGTATGATTTGTAAATAGGAGGATTTGAAAAATCACATCATCCACAGTGAACACTTCTTTTGTTTGGACTTTGCACAGAACATTTTCCATGCCCAAAGGGGGCACACCTTGGGTGAGTTCATGGATCCCTGCTTTACATTTTACTTGACATGAATACTTAGTCAAATGTTTAAAAAAAAAGTTGTCACACCTATCTGAGATTTGTACAATTTTAATGAGTATGTAGGTTGGTTCTGTGTGTGAGTGGAATCTTAAAGGTAGTATTTTGTCCTACTGAGGTATATAAATCAATAAAGAAATCATAAAGCAGAATTATATTCCCCAAATATCTGTTATGTGATGATACAAATGTAGTCTGCTATAGAAAATTATCAATGAAAACCTGCTCACCCTTATTACACCTCCTCACCTCTACATTTACACCCTTTCTGTATGTCTAGCACTACAGCTAGACAGGTACTGAGGCCACAGGGACTGACAATCTACACCAGTACTGAGCCTGAAAAACAAAAGATGGCCTGAGTAGTATAACGTATTAAAAGAATTCAGCTATTAAAGGAACCACAAGCAGCTCTTTGCTCCAGAATGCTGACTAGATTCTGTATAGTGGATTTTAAGAGCAGCTGGGTGGCACAGTGGATAGAGTGCTAGGCCTTGAGTCAAGGAGACCTGAGTTCAAATCCAGACTCAGACACTCATTAATTATATGATCTTGGACAAGTTAATTAACCCTGTCTGCCTCAGTTTCTTCACCTGTAAAATGAGCTGGAGAAGGGAACGAAATGGCAAAAGTACTTCAGTAACTTTGCTAAGAAAACCCTAACTGGGATCACTAAGAGTTGGACATGACTAAAGAATAACAAATTTCGTTTCTGATATTTGATAATTTAAATAGTCTAATTTGCTTTTTGTTAATGTTAGTATATACTTGGGCAAAAGTTTCAAATAACTTCACTTGTTCCTTCTTTAAATGTTATAAATTCTTTCTCATTTTTGATACAAGCAGAATTTTCTTGGCAAACAAACTGAAGCCATTTGCCAATTCCTTCTCTGGTGGATTAATGCAAACAGAAGTTAAATGACTTACCCAGGGTTACATAGCTAATAAGTGTCTGAGGCTGGATTTGAACACTGGGTCTTCCTGACTTGAAGCCCAGCACTCTATCCACTGAGTCACCTAGCTCCCTCCAATCTCTTCTTTAATTATGAGAATTTCTATTTTGTTATTAGTTGATGATTTTCTTTAATGAAATTTTTTATTGTTTTTGTAATTTGTTTCTTGACCCATTAGTTCTTTATAATTTTTATTTAGTATCCGATTATGTTTTAATTCTTCATTTAAGGGCCATTTATTGATTAGTGTTTCATTGCATTATGATCAGCAAATAATATGTTTTGTATTTATGTTCTCCCTAAATCTCTGCCTCATGGTTTCCTTGGCTGACTTCAAAGTCCAGCTAAAACTCTCCTTCCACAGGAAGTCTTTCCCAATCTCTCTTAATTCTAGTGCCTCCTCTCCTTTCATTATTTCTTATTTATCTCTATACAGCTTATGTATTTGTTGTCTCCCGCATCAGACTATGAGCTCAAGGATACAGGACTTATTTTTTATCTTTTTTTTATATTTCTGGCATTTATAAAGTACCTGGGCACATAATGTTAGTGCTTAATGTTTAAGGACTATTTTTCTGATTTTCTACAATTTTTTGGTGAGGTGGTTATAATCCATGGTCAATACTGGTAAAGCTTCTGAGTGCAATTTAGGAATATGTAAAGTCCTTTCTATTCCCATTTGGTAGCTGCCAAAGAGCTTGAATTTTTCCAAATTGTATTCTTGTCTTTGATATTTTTCTTATTTGAGTTATCTAGGACTGAAAGGGACATATTAAGGTCCTCAAAAATTGTAATTTTAATATGTTTCTCTGACCAATTTGATTAACTGTTCCTTTAAGTACTTAGACCAGGGATGGGGAACCTGAAGCCTTGAGGTCACATATGTCCCTTTAGGTCCTCAAGTGCAGCCCTTTGAATCCAAACTTCACAGAACAAATTCCCCTTAAGGGATTATGGACTGAGCCTAAAGGGCCACATGTGGCCTCAAGGTTGCAGGTTTTGCACCCCTGATTTAGACTTTATGTCATTTGGTGTATATATTATGAAATACGTATACTGACATATAGCTATACTCTGGTATTTAAGCCTGGGAATAAGAAATAACTTTATCTCTCCTAATTTTTTCTGAGGACTCTTGATTCTTGCTTTCTTAAGAATAACTGGAATTATCACAATCTAGTAACTCAATAGGTCACATCACTTGTATGGTACAATCAGCTCCTGGACAGAAAAAGACTTCAGTCTGATGCCATGGAGGGCTCTGAGGCTAGAGGGGACAGGGTTACTCACAGAGTTTCTGGGTAAAGCATACAGAACTTTTTGTAGCTACTTCACTCTGGAAAGAATTATGCAAAATGCTGAATCAATCTCCTAGAGAGGTGGTCTCCAGAGAGAGAGAGAGAGAGAGAGAGAGAGAGAGAGAGAGAGAGAGAGAGAGAGAGTGTTGAGTGTGTGTATGTGTGTGTCTCTCTCTCTCTCTGTCTGTGTCTGTACCTTCAGGGTGCTATGGTCTCAGTTCAAACAAACTGTGACCAAACAATCAACAACAGTCAGGATAGGTATAACACAACTCCACATTACTCCATGGATCAACCTCACTATCCTGAACTTGCCCTGAAGCAAAATGCTTTTCAAGGCAGAAGCAAGTTATAAACTCAACTTTTCCTACATCTCAGGCAAAGCCCTGGTCCTTTTAATCTACTTATATCACTTCTATACATGTCCAGGTTCATTCATTTCTATTTCTAGCCAGATATGCCCATTCCTAGGATGCTTCTACTTTAAAATCTCAGCCAAACTTTTAATTCCATCCTTAGAATCACACAATCTTTGAGCTGGAAGGGACCTCATAGACCCTTAAGTGACATCTGATGGAAGGGTCATCGAGCCTCTATTTGAATATATCTGGTGACAGAGAACCTACTACTCCTTGAAGCAGCCCATTATACTTTTGGAGAGTTTTAATTTTTTAGACAGTTATTCTTTACATCTGGGTGAAGTCAGCCTCTGAAAATTCCTATTCCTACTTCTGCCTGGTTCTTCTTATCATAGCCAAAGACAATAAGTCTAATACACATGATAGATAGCCCTTTGAATACCTGAAGACAGTGATGTCCTCCCCAAGTTTTCTCTTTTCAAAAACTAAACAGCCATGTTCTGCAGGCTTCTTATGTGCTGGCTACATTCTCTCTGATATTACCCCTATTTCTAGAAGCATTTTCCCTGTATTGGATGCAAAAATTATAAGAGCTATTTGTGTTTGGTTTAATGTTTTTGCATTGGGCCCATAAGACTACTGAGTTCCTAGAAGGTGTAAAGAGTTCTTGCACACTAACCTCAAGAATGAAGTGTATGGAGTATATTAAACTACATTAACTACAAAAGGGCAAGGGATGAGCCATGTGAGCAGACCCTCAGATTTCACTTAATGTGATATCCCACAACAAAGTCTGTTTGTATTGAATTCATTGTAAATGGAAATAGTCCAAATAACTTTTGGAAGAAGCCCCTGAATTCCCCCCATTCACCCCACTCCCAAAGATCCTGGTAATCTTTTTTCATCCTCAAGCCTTTTGCATCACAACTGCCTTGTTTTAGTGGGCATATAAGCAGGTGGTAAAAGTCAAAAAAATCTAAAAACTATGAAAGAGAAGAATAGAAAGATAGATGGATTCTTCAGGTAGTGGGAAGACCAAAATGCCAGAGAATGAATAGTTTCAGATAACACAAACAGAAACCTATAAAAGCAATTCTAAAAAGTTCCTAAAGAACCAGAGCCTGAATTCTGCCAATTTTAAGCCTTGACTCTGTACCACTGTAGTCATCCATCTCAGAATTGTCCTATGGGAGTTTGGATATTATACTGTAATGCTTTAATGCCTACTACTGTGACTACAACTGCCAGCTATGTTTTTGTAATAGAGGGTGTAAAGTGTGCAAGGAGGATGCTCCTTCCAAAGGCCATATCCACACAAAGCCTGAGAAATGCTCAGGGTTTGCCAGGAAGTTGTGTGATACTAAAAATCAAATCCAATCTCTTAAAAGGTTCATCACTTTCTGAGTAACTTAACTTGCTTAACACATATATTAGTTGGTAAAAAAGGAAGATACTCCACCTGGCATCTCACATTAGAAGGATCAAATAAAAGGTGTTTAGAGTCACAGTGTGAGACGACCTTAGGAGCTGGCATGCAGGAGTGAAGAACATGCCAATCATTCATGTCACAATGGTGGTGTGGGCACATACACAACAGAAAGGCAGGTAAGTGGGCAGGCAGCTATGCATACTGGCACCCACTCCAGCACAGCACGCTGCAAATAGCACACAGACAATATCCTTTTTGAAATGGTCCACATGAGCATATGAGGGATGTTTGTTTGTTCAATTGTTTTGAAGCCTAGAATTCATCTGTGGTAACGTTTGCTCATTCTAAGGCCAAGTTAAATATTCTGTAGTTCCCTGACAGAAACTATTCCCCAAAAGGGCTTATCTACTCCCTGCTTATCAATATCTATCTATCTATCTATCTATCTATCTATCTATCTATCTATCTATCTATCTATAAAAAGGTCCAGTATGAAAATAGAGGGCTATGTCTGTATGACCAAGGTCAGTGTGCTTGAAAATTTTATATATATATGCAACAGGCTTAGTTGGCCTTCCCAAGAAGAGGGTGACCTTTGACCCTGAAGCCCACCTATGGTAGATGTTATAAGTCTCTGATTCCCCCAAAGGCAAGCCAGAGTTGTGTCAGCTGGGATGAAAGGAAGCTCCCAACACAGCAGATAAGCCAACAGCGTGGTCCATAGGCCTTAGAGCAGCCCTATGCACAGAACTTATTTGGTCCTCTTGGCATTCTAGCAGTCAAATGAGAATGACTATGAATAAGAGAGACAAACTGACCTCAAATCTAGTCTGGGAGTGAGAGGTTCCCTGGTAATGACTATTTAGCCTCCTAGCAGAGAAGTAGTTACCTTCTTCTTTTCCCTGGGGTTTATTCTCCTAGGACCTTCACTACTTCATTCATTGAAATCTTGGAAGCAGCTGAGTTTGTTTTATGGAAATCTGGACCCCAGGGTAGCCTCAGAGCTGCTTTTAGGAAAGGCCCATAACTCAGAAAAAAACAGCAATTCTAAAAGAAATATCAAGAAATGCACTACTGTGGGATGAGGCACACTCAGTCACTTTGTAAGGTTACACTTCAGACCAATGAGTGCCACTCTGGGTTAGACAATACTCTAGAATTTCTTAAATTATTTCTTGGGGTGTTACAAAATTCATTAAAGTTAATTTTAAAAGGTTTAAAATCAAGACTGTCATTTTAACTAAAATAAAATGAAATTCAATCCAAACTATCTGACTCTCATATTTGAGGAGGGGTTGCCAAGATGTCAGATAATCCCAGTAACATCCCCCAGGGGAAGGAGGCAAACAGCATGGTGTCCCATCTGCGTGGACCATCAATGCAGATATTGTCCAAAGGATATTCAGCTACCAAGACAAGATTTACACATAGCATTAGTAGCCACAAAGCACAGACAAGCCAGCTAAAGAAGCCACAAATGAGACTGAGACCACACTGTCCTAGCATCAGCTGAGCACAGCTGTGAGGTCTTACCCCTGCTAGGCATCAAAAGGCGTTTCTTCATGTTGCCTGACAAAGCACAGGTGAACAGAAAAGAGAAAAAAATACCACATCAACAATCCCAACAATGACACTGAATTTAACAAGTATAATTCACAGAGACAGCAGAGATTAGGGCCAGGGTTCCTAATTCTGGTCATGTTGGCTTACAGTCAATATACCCAAGATGGCATAAAAAGTGCCTTGGTCACAGTCATAGATTTGATCACTTTGAATGTACCCCAGGCATTCCAAGGAAGCAATGATTTTTCTGCCTGTCTCCAGTAATTAGACCTTGTTTACACCTGCTCAGAGACGTTAAGGGCCTTCTTGCCTGTGTGTCATATATAACTCCCAGAAAAACTGAAAGGGAGTCCATATGGTCCAAAGGTGGCCCACTGAGTGTCAATCCTCAGAATTTCTCCTCAAGAGATAAGCCTTGTTTATCTATTCCTGACACTCTACAAGAGAGTGACAGTCATAATGATAATCAAGATAGTTAATCAGCTTGAACTTTATAAAGCACATTCATATTGAGTTTCTCATTTAATGTTCACAGAAATTTTGTAAGGCTAGATAAAATTGTGATCTGTGCACAATAGTTAGGGTGCTTGGACCTGCAGTCTGGAAAACCTGACTGAGTTCATATCCAGTTACTAGCCAGATATTAGCTGTGTGTCCCTGTGTCCCTGGTCAAGTAACTTAACCTTTGCTTGCTTCAGTTTCCTGAACTGCAAAATGAAGATAATAACAGTGCCTACCTAGCAGGGTTGTTGTAAGGATCAAATGAGTTAACATTTGTAAATTTCATTTAGCACAGTACCTGGCACATAGTAGACAGTATATGCCTATTCCCTTCCTCCCTCCCTTCCCTGACAGAACAGATTTTTTTTTTATCACTATTTGACAGATAAGAAAAATGAGTCAATTCACATAGTAGTGCATTAACTTGCCTAGCATAAAAGAAAGGTTACAGACCAACTGAGAAATAGTCCATGGCAGTTTTAACCTTTTGGTATTACCCATTTGGCACCTGGTGAAGAATGTTTTTAAATGCATAAAATAAACTATAAATGGTTATAAAGAAAACCAATCTGAAAGACTGCTGTCAAAAACTATATGTGTGTTCACTGACCCCATGATGAAAACCCTTGTTTTAAGCCAAACGACATGTGATTAACACAGGCATAACACTCTCAAGCCCCAAAGAGGAAGGAGAGATCTCTTTCCATTCACAATCACTGTGAAAAGAAAGAAGTGATGCTTATCTCACTCCTCAGCCCAGTGATAAGACATTAACCAAAGTAAAGGCAAATTAAGACAGGAAAGCAAACCCTACGTAAACATCCTCAAGGCCCAACTGATCATAAGACTCATGCCAGTTCTTTAAAATCATATAGCTATACCTACCATCCATGCCATTGTGCTGTTCATAACTCCTCTTGCCCAGTATGGTTGGGGACCCATTATTAATGACTGGGGTTGACTTGGCAGGAGTAAGATTGTTGAGAGAACTAGACACACTCTTTATGGGGTCTGGCTTTGGAGGGCGGGGATGAGTCTCTGTGGGGGAAAAAAAAACACAAAACAATTTACTAAATGACTCAGAGGATAAATTCCAAACTCATACCCAACCATCTGGGTGGGATACAAATTTTATACTAAAAAGAGAGAAAAGGCAATTTATTTATTAGGATATCTCACAGATATTTTTACAGCTTGTCATATGTGTTGCACAGTTCCCTTCCTTCCTCCATTTCCTTGCATAATGTCATATAAGTTGCCTGGACTCCTTTGTTAGAGTCATTATATAATTTCTGGCACCAATGGTCCTGAATTACTATCATAACTTCTCCATTTCCACAAAGAAAACTGCAAGATTCAGCCATTCCTTTGATACTTCTTTACTGACAAATTGTTGGATGAGTACATGTAGATGTCACACAAGAAGGGTCTTATCTGAATCTACTCTTAGTTAGATCTTACCTTCCTTATTGCAATAAACTATTTTCAGTTACATTCAATAAATCCAAAGGTAAAAAACCTATTTAGAAGCCTTTATTATTTCTTGTTACGTATGTCTGCTTGTTCCAAAAGTATTTTGTAGGTTTCTGACTCACTTATTGTGTGTTCTAAGAAAGCATAATAATTCTCTTTCTCCTTTTTCATAAGAAAATGTAAGACTTTCTAAAACTGTCTTAGTGATGAACCCTATGTCATTACTATTATAGTATGGGTTTTTGTGAGGATTCTTTCCAAAATCTGCTATAGTTCATTTTGTAGGACCAAAAATGTACAGTTACTGAATAAATGTATGCCTTTAAATGTGTTCCTCGCTTTCAGTATGGATTTCAGGATGCCAGTAATTTTCTAAATGTATTCAGTGATAGCAGTGTTTCATACCTTTAAGTGTCTTGCCTAGAGGAAACTCAAGTTATTTTATAGGTATCACTTCATCCACTGGTTCAACATAATCCCTTGAATCAAACTTGAAAAGTTCCATCTCTGTCTATCCTTGGCCTATTTTAAGAATTTTACACTTGTGAAGTCCAAATGAATTTTTATAACGTAAGGATAAGCCCTAGAATAGGGATGGGAAACCTGTGCCCTCAAAGTCACATGGTCCTCAAGTGAGGCCCTTTGACTGAATCCAAACTTCACAGAACAAATTCCCTTTAATAAAAAGATTTTTCTGTAAAACCTAGACTCAGTCAAAAGGTCATTTGTGGCCTTGAGGCGTCAGGCTCCCCACCCCTGCCCTAGAGAGTAGACCTAGAACTAAAAGAGAGAAGTTATAGATATAAAGGTAGACTGAACAATCAAATACATCCAAAGGAGAATAAATTACCTTAAGGA
Source organism: Notamacropus eugenii (assembly GCF_028372415.1). Taxonomy (NCBI): domain Eukaryota; kingdom Metazoa; phylum Chordata; class Mammalia; order Diprotodontia; family Macropodidae; genus Notamacropus; species Notamacropus eugenii. The sequence continues at coordinate 323,948,649 of NC_092872.1, forward strand.
GTGGTGGCTATCTCCCTCACTAGGTCTTCAAGCAAATGCTGGATGACAACTTAAAAAGGACACTTAGGTTTTTTATCTAGTAATGTCTTTTTTAAGCCTAAAGTTTTTATTTAATCTCAGAATATCTGAGATTGGGGGGGGTCTTCAAAGTAGGAACTTCTCAAAAAAGGACATGAGTTAATACTAAGAGATATGTGATCAACCAAAGGGTGGGAAGACGGAACTCATCACATCATTGCTTCAATAGCCAACCAAGCAAACCATGGAGATTATCTCCAACATAACCACATTTATTCTTATACTCCAATCATCTTCCACTTCTGATGAAGCTTACTACCTCCTGCCTTCTGAGGCAGGAATTAACATGTAAAGGCAATTATAATCTAAATTATCCACTGCTCAAAGTAGCTGGACAGGTGCTATTATCAGGAAGATTCTACTTGCATATTCTGTTCCCCAGATTATCTCCCGGCTTCTGCAGGTATTCCTCAGAAGGTGAGCTCTTTGTTTTCAGGCAAAAGTGACTGCACTCCCTTATTCCTATCCCTTAATTTTCCTCCACACAGATGTCAAAGTGATGTTCCTAAGGTGCAAGTGTAACCAAGTTACACTGCTATTCTAAAGTTAAACTTTATTTAATCTTTTCCACACCCTTTCAAACATCATTTGTGTAAAATTTAAATAATTATTCACATCGTAGGCATCTGGGAAGCAGTCAGTAGAAAAAGATTGAAGATAAAGACAATGAGGATGATAAAAGGGTCAATATGCTGGGGAAGATGAGATAATATAGATTTTGGGCACATCATAAAGTTTGCCTTGGCAAGAAGGGCCACCTTTAAATGTAAGACAGAAGTGAAGTGGTAGGAAATGTGAATGATTTGAGATGAGAGAAAAGGGTGCTTGTGCTGAAAGGCCATAATTTTTTTTTGGTGAAATATGAGCTAAAATTCTTAGCTGAGATGGGGGTTGGTGAACAGGGTAGGGGAAGGCATAGAAGGCTTAAGAAGGGATGGAAAGGATTAGATTGCAAATTTCATATTTCTTCCCCATTTCAGTAGTATCCTATAATTTAAAAACAAACATTTTGAAATGATGTGCATGTTTCCAAAAAACTCTTAACAGTTAAAATTAATAGAAATAAAGTATCTAGAGCCAAAATGGCAGAGTACAGAAGTTATTCAGCTAAATTCTCCCAAATTCCCTTCCAAACAACTACAAAATAATGCCATAAATAAAGTATTGGAGTGGCAGAACCAATAAAAGGTTACATGAAACAATTTTCTAGCCCAAGACAATGTAGGAGGTCAGCAAGAAAGCTCTGTCTTCCCACGGCAATGGTTGGGACTGTGCAGCTCAGGTCATACCACAGCACTAGCAGCAGGCCTAGGAAGAGGTGTTGGTGGTAGCAAGAACTTTAGAAGCTCTTAGCTCAAAGACAGGGCTAAGGGGAGGGTAGGTGTTAGATAAATGGTCAGGAGACTAAAGCAGACCCTTTGCTGGTGCTGAATTCACAACCCCGTTGCTTTGCCAATGCACAGTTCCAGATCACAGTCCCATGGCCAAAAGGTGTAATAGCGCTCACAGCCACAAGGGAGCAGGGGTCCTAGCTGCAGTTCTAGGGCGGAAAGGAGGATTTGGTTTTGCAAAGCACTTTACACATATTACCTAATTTGGTATTCTTAACAACGTCATAAACTAAGTGCTATTATTGCCTCCATTTTATTTACTTAATTTTGTGGCTAAAATAATTTTACATTAAAAAAAAATTGGTTATTAGAAACTTCCAAAGAGAAATCTAGGAAGCAAGCCCATAATATCCATAGAAGGGCAGAAAGAGAAAAAAGGAAAATTGAACTTTGCTATCCTTTCCACTGACTTGGAGGTATGACAACAATGCGTCCATTCTATAAATAAATTGTTTTCTATAAATTTTTTGACCTCTAGTTAATAAACAGAGGTCATACCCACTAAAGCCAAACCTGCAACATGTCTACACTCTAGTCTCTGAATCTGCATTGTGAAATGCCTACAAGGACCGTTCTTTCTCAAATTGTCAATGAACTAATGTAACTACTCTCTTTATAATGCCTGGCACGTATTAGGCAGTTAATAAATATCTACTGACTGACTCTTTCCCCTCTCTGTAACCAAAACTGAATCTGTTATGCTCAGTTCTCATGCTTCTGTTCCTTCAGAAAACAGGAACTTACATAATCCTTTGAATTACAATGCTGAGAAGTCTATGCAACTATGCTCTGTTAGCCTTAACTCTGTCTTATCATATCAGTTGCAGTACACTTGACATTTTTTAAGGTTTCTTTTGGCTCATGTTTGTATGAGAAATTCCTATTTATCTGGCGTTTTTTTTTGTTTGAAATCAGAAATGCTTTAAATTCCTCTATACCCTTAAAAATTCATTTCCTCTCTGTAGTACTATACTGAGATTTGCATGGTAAGTTGTTCTTACTTGTAAGTCTCCATATCCTTTGTTTTTTGAAATATTGTATTACAAGACCTTCTCTCATTTTTAGAAGTTGCCATGTCCTGTCTGCTCCTATTATTCCTTGGTAGTTGACCTGCTTCTTTCTAGATACTTGCACTAGTTTTTCTCTGATGTCAGACCTCTGGATTCTGGCTATAATATTTCAAGGACTTTCCTTTTGGGATTCCTTTCAGGAGGTGACTTATGTAGTCTTTCTGTTTTTGCTTTCTAGTTCTAATAGGTTTGGGAAATTTTGATTTATGATTTCTTGAGCTTAGTGTTCAGGTTTTTTACAACATCATGGTTTTCAAGAATCCAATTATGTTTAAATTATCTCTTTTTGATCTGTTTTCCAGGACAGTTATTTTTTTTATTATCAGATAACACACTTTTCTTTCTTTTGTGCAATCATTTGATTTCATTCTGTTCTTTCTTGCTGGATTATGGAGCTGCTGGTTTCTGTTTAGTCTTTCTAATTTTCAGGGGTTCCAGTATTTGGCCAACATTTACCACTCCATCTTTTAAACTACTCTTTTTCCAATACTTTCCTCCAGAGCTTTTATTTCATTTTAAATTTCTTCCTTTATTTCTTCTAGGAGTTTCTCTAGAATTCTAATAATTTTGTTATTGTTTTCTTTGATTTACTTCTCTATTCAGTTTTACTTTCTGAACTGAGGTTTTGTGCCAGTGTCAAACCCCATACCCTGTAGGGCTTTTAGGTGAGGGATGGAGTGTGTAGGGGGTGGGGGGGGGGCCCTGCTAATTTTTACCTGGAACTCCTGGGTGTCAAGGACGATCTTGACTCTTTTAGGGTTAGGCCCCCTTGGATTTTTGAGGTATAGGGTATCTTTAAGGTCTTCTCTGGCAACATAAAGTAGAGTATTAGAAACCTCACAACCTTTGGATCTGAGGAATCTTGGAATGACCTGCAGCACTATTCAGACTCTTGTCTGTTGCCTGCTGCAAGCAGCAGGACTTTATCAAATGAATTTTGAATTACTGTTACTTAGACCTATACCTTCATACAGAAAACTGTGCATGCTACATTTATAGCACCTTATACTGGTGCCCCACCTTTGCAACTGTTCTTGGACTTTTTCACCTCTTGTGTAGTTCTGGAATGAGTCACTTTTAGTTTCTCATTGGATTTCCTGATCATTAATTAGTCTGGTGTGAACGTTTAAGGTTTTGCTGGATGAAGTATGTGGAAGATGAGTAGTGTGTTTCCATTTCTGGCAGCTATTTTGGCTAAATATGTATTGACCCAATTTTACAAATGAGGAAACTAAGGTTGAAAGATGATGAAGTGACTTGCTCAGCATTTGTACCACTAGTGTATGAGACAGGATTCACATCTGAGTCTTCTTGACTTCAGATTTGACATTCTAGCTACACTTATATAATTGACATGCTGTACTTTTTTAACTTCTAAATGTTGAAAGACCCAGAGCAAATTTTCCTGTGAATTTTTAAATTTTTTATTGTGAAATTAGGAAAAAAACATACACAAGAATTATAGAAGGTGTAGTGAAAAGGCATGAAAGAGTTGTGGTCAATGAGAACAAGGATTCAGATGTATCAATTGCCCCAAATCACAGAAGGGAACCTCCTTTACTAGGAGCATATGCAATCTAGGAAATAACACTCACCTCTGTTTAAAAAATAAAAAAACTCCAAAACTCTAAGAAGTGATTTTTAAGTCCAAATGAAGTCCATCATTATATATACACCATCAAATCAAGCCCTTTTCTACTACTTTAGTTAAAGGTTTTCATCATTTCCTATAACAAAAAAATATAATTGCCTGATAACCAGTATTATAGTAATAAGCTCCTCCAAATATTGGTAGACTGATCTATAGGTATTAAATGGATTGTGGGTGTGGTCCTGTAAGTTTTCTTGAAACCTTACCAGCCAGTTTGTTAGGACCTACCAGATACTATGCTCAATTAGAATAACCATTAAGAATCCAGTGTCACATCTCCACCATGAGGTGGCACCAGTTAACTTTCAGGAGGGATTTCATACTGGCAGAAATGTATTTCTAAAGTATTTGGTCAGTATCACCTTTATTATCCAATCTCATCAAATATGGACAAACGAGTTTTTAATCCTGATGGAAAGGACACGAGGTAGTGTCTAGCCCATAACATACTCTTCCTGCTATTAGTATTAATCTTATTCCTTTCACTACTCATTTTTTCCCAAGATGTTATGGACCTCTCCTCTTTTTTAAGGAATTAGTTCTTCATTTTTCCATTATTATGGAAATGAGGAGCCCTTTTTGTGACATAACAGAGGATGTGAGAAGCAGCATACTAAAGCACAACTAAGCTAGCTCATTTTCAACAAGTCTAAGGCAATCAGCTAATTTCATCTGACTCATTGTTTGGAAGTGAAACAAACTAATGAAATCTAAGTAATGGCAATGAAACTAAGAGAAAGCTCCTGCCAAGTTCTGAGTTAGCATACCCTAAACTTTTCAAGAGTATGTCAAGAGGTAAGGAGAATACAAAAAGTCAAGCAAGTGTGAAAGACCCTAGGTGTTTCTATGGTTTGCTTTGGGTAAGGAACAGTTACCCCTATATTCTTTCTGAGAACTTCAGAAATGAAGTCTTGGGAGACAGAAGAGAAGAAAGTTATTTTTCCTCATCTTTTGACTCTTTTTAGTTTCAAGTGTTAATCAAATACTAAGACTCTTAAAAAACATTTTTACCTAAATACCGGAGGACAGCTTCCAAAGGTTTTCGTACCACTTGTTTTAATACCAGCGGATTCTGGGAGGCTTCTGGTAATCGAGCAGTACCTGTCAGGACAATATTTGAGGGTTAGATATACTAATGTCCTATATATTTACTTTATCATTCATCAGTATCAACTACAATATTAAACAATCCAAATAAAGATCAACTTCCAACGTATATTAAGAAAATATACCCATTAGGAAACTGAAGAACTGGAATAGCGAAGCATGGTAGTTGGTCAGTCAATAAGAATTTACTAAACACTTACTCTATTCTAGGGACTGAGCTAAAGGGCTGAGGATACACAGAAGAGAGAAGACAGTCTCTTGCCCTCAAGGAGCTCATAGTCTAAAATGAGAAATATCAAGCAAACAAATATGTACAGACAACTATATAAAGAATACAAAGAAAATAATTAACAAAGGGAAGGCACTAGGAGAAAGGCTTCCTATAGAAGGTGAAATTTTGGTTGGGATTTGGAGGAAGCCAGGAAAGCCATTAGGATTAGAAAAAGAAGGAGAACATTCCAGCCATGGGGGTCAAGAAGAGAAAATGCCTGGATCTGAGAGATGGAATATCTTGTTCAAAGAACAGCCAGCAGGTCAATGTCACTGTATCAGAATGTACACTGGGAGAGGTGAGGGTGGAGGGAAGAGAGTATATAAAGTGTAAGACTGAAAAAGTAAGAGATTATAGAACATTTGAGTAAAGATCAATATATATGAGATAGTTCCTCTGAGTGTACAGTGGAAAACAGATGAAGTGCTCATGAATAACAGAAGCCTGCCACAGTTGTCCTGACATCTTCTGAAGGTCTTTCTGTGCTAAAAGCATAGTAGCTTAATAAATTCTAGTTTGCTTCAACTGCTGTTCTGGATCTTAATTCTGAAAAAGAAAAAAAATTATTAATGAAGTGGAAATAGTGGGAACATCAGCCAGGAGGTTCAGGGAAGACATTCCATTTTACAATCTATGAAAGAAGAAATAATCCGATATGTACTCTAGATTTGGAGAGAGTATACTTGAAAAGGTTAAGAGAAAGGATAAATAAGATTTAATAGTACAAAATTTCTTACGTACAGCAGCCTAGAGGGAATGGGAAACTCTCAGGAATACAATTCTAAATAGAAGAGAAAAAATTACAAAGAAAGAGAAATAAAACTAAAGAAAATAACTTTCATAGGAGACTAATATGACAGCTTAAATAACACACACACACACAGACGCTGAAAGGTAGGGTAAGTAAAGGAAGATTAATACCAAAAAGTAGTATGGTCTTCTAAGAATAGTGTCAGGATGGCAAATACTTAAACGAACTGAGGTTTAGTCATGAACATAAGGTTAATAAAAACAAGAGAAAGACCAAAACATGAATAATACTGCTTGGAGTAGAGGGAACATTAACAACCAATGAAAATAACAGTTGCTACATATTAAGAAGCAGAATTCAAATCTTTTTGTTTCTATTTTCTTTAAAAAAAAAAAAAATGACATAAGTCAGAAAATAAGACAACTACATACACTCAATAAATTCAAGTCACCAAGTCCAAAAGAACAACCTCAAAGAACACTGAAAGATTAGTGGCTAAGACTGTTGCTTGTCAGTCTTTGTAAGATAATAGACAAAGTGATGGAAAATGGTAAATGCTGCTTTAGTTTTGAAAAAAGGTGGGGGGAAGTATTCCTTACCTATAAGAGTAAAACTCTTAGAAAACTTCTAGAAAGATATGACTTAAAAATGGAACATGTTACCCTAGAATAACTGTTTTTCTTTCCTGGAAAGGTTACTAGGATGGTAAATCAAGGGAAAGCGATGGACACAGATTTTAGAAAAGTACTGCATCAAGTCTCATGCTGCCTTCGTACACAAAAGAGAAAGAAGTGGGCTAGACAATGGTATAGCTAATTGAATTTGGAACTGTTGGATGACTAGATTCAAATATCAAGTGGTAGGAATTTTGCCTTCAGCTCTAACTTCAGGGATCTGTCTTCTTTGCTTGTGTCCTATATAGGATTTTATCAATGACCTGGATAAATGAAGATGGGAGGAATAGACAATACATTTTATAACATAATCAAGATTTAGAATGTCTCAATAGGCTATAAAAATGGATTGAATCTAATAAAATGAAATTTCAAACAAACTAATTAAAGGTGAACATGGCTTAAAAAAATCAACTTTTCAAGCAGAAGATGAACAAGGTTATTATCTAACTTTGATGAAAAGGCTCTGAGGATTTTAAGCTCAATGACTGAACACTATGATGTGGCAGCCTTGGGCTGCATTAAGAAAGGAATCTTAAGCACAGCGATGGAAGTGATAGTCTGGCTCAAATCTGTCCTAGTCAGGATGATGTAAGAACACAACAAGTCCAGAGAAGGGAAACAAGGTAATGGAGTCCACACTACACTAGGATCAGTTAAAGTTATTAGGAATGTTTAGTATGGAAAAGAGAAAACTTAACAGGACATGATAGAGGTATCTTTAGGTTTCTGAAAAGCTATCATGGAAAAAAGGGAAGGAATCTTGTTCTATTTGATTCAGAGCAATGGGAAGAAATTGTAAAGAAATAGAACTGGCTCAAAGCAAGGAAAATTTTCTTAACAATCAGAGCTGTCCCAAAAATGGAACAGGCTACTTTTGGTGGCAATGAGTTCCCCCTCAATAGCTTTAAGCTAAGATTTGCTAACCATTTCTTGGAAATTTTCTATAAATAAGTAGTCATTCCTATTAAAAGGCAGAAAAGTAAAGTCCCTTTAAACTGAAATTTTATGTGATTCTTTCTTTCCCTCTTTACTCCACATGCTTTCACTATATTCAAAAGCTATCTGTAGTTTATTTGTCAAGCGAAAAGTCCCATTAACTGTTCTTAATATAAAATTTATATTCAACAGTTTGTATTTAGCAAAGAGTTACTATAGATTGTTCCTTCTCTTCAGTGGATAATATCAGAATTGGAATAAAGAGAATGGAAAAACAGTTTCAGTCACAGAAAGAATCACAGTCAGCCAACTTTATTGCTTCTAATTAACTTTAAAAGATATTAAACTAAATTCTTGAGTCCAAGGGAATCTTACATTCTGCTTTGATAGCAGCACTGTTGATAGGCATGTAAGGGTGTCTTGCTGCATGCCAAGGACGCAATATATCTCGACACAGGCGCCTGGCAATTCTTGTCAGTTTGGTTGTATGTAGGTAGAAGGCTTGTCTTGTCTTCATAGCAAACTTTGGACTCCCACTGTTCCGCACAGGGATGCCATGAGGACTCTAGCAATGTAAACATACAGAGACATATCACAATATATGGAGTTCATTTTTATTGTGGAGATGCTTTATAAATGCTAATATCTTTATCAGAAAAGAACATTTTTGACAATTTGGTCATTTTGGTAATGGAGACACAGGGAATTCAAACCAACCTGGTGCAGAGCAGAAATGTACAAGATTATAGCTAGAAGCTCTCTAAGGTTCCTTATAACTTAAAACACACTATCGTTCCATGATTCTGTTTGAGAACTTCTACTCTTCAAGAATAGCAAGTTATTGCCAGAAATGACCCCCTGCCACATGCCAATCCAGCATCCTTGCCAATGGCAGAGTCATTGCTGTCATATATCTGTCTGCCCTCCACATACCATGTTGTTGCGGTTTGGTCCTGGTCTCTCACCATCTAATCGGGTTGGCATTTTCAAGCCACCATATTTCTTCCAGTATGTCCAGCAAGATGCACAGAGACGACACTGCATGTTAGGGGGACCCCAAGAATACCACTGGTAAGACTGTGTGGCTATGGATAACAAAGTTGAAAATATATATATTCTTAATTGGAACTATTTCAAAGATCATTTACAGATTCTCCATATCATCCCACCACAACAAAATAAAACAAAATACTCAGTTGCCCTCAGGAAAACTAAACACTTAAAAACAAAAGGAAATTATGAACTGTTAGAAATAGAGAAACCAGCATTATTCCTACTACTAAACAGGTTAAAAACCCAGTCCCATCAGTCTCCTTGATGTGTGAGCACCTAATATTAGATTAATACCTAGTAAGACTTCCAACATTTGCAACTTGTCATCCAGGAGACTCTTCCCGAAGTGTGTTTTTAGTTATCAATATCCTAAGAAGAATCTAATGCCTCCTAGGGTTTGCCTAATAGCAATTTCTTTAGGCCTGTAATTTTACCCTATCCTTTTCCCTCAGTATATGACATTATGTCCTAACAATCTTTCTCTGTGATAAAAAAAAAAAGACTAAGCCAAGTAAGATACTTTTAAGAAACCTGTTCTGCAAAGGGGAAAAAAAAAGGTAGCTACACTATTAGGTTATCATAGAAAGGGTGTGGCATTAGCTGATATTATGTCCTTGAGGTACTTACCATAGCAGCTTTCACAGGCCCGGCCAGCTCCTGGGCTCTGACCCTGTACTCCGGTGCCATTGACAACACCAGCCTTGGCATTATTTACATTAATCTGATTTGGATTTGGCTTGTTACTTTAAAAATAAAGACAAAACAGGAAGTCAATAGAGATGATATTTGATTTTCAATTTAAATTCAAATACAACAGCCCTCAAACCTAACATACACTTTTCAGAATGTGACAACAGAACTGTTAAAAGCCCCCAACATAATACATGAAAGAAATTGGCTAACTATACACATTCACCAAAATTGTTAAATAAAATAAAAATAATCAATAACTTCATAGCACATAAGTAGGAAAATTAAAGGAAAATCTACTGAAACCAATACAAAAAGAAAAAATGGACTCATTTCTCCTAAATTCATGTCAGTTATCCACATGACTTAAAATTTAGTTTCTTTTCCTTCATTTCCATAAAACTAAAGGCACTGGGGATTTTACAAATCATTCCTTAAATAATTAACTATGTGCCAGGTACAGGCAATAGGAAACAAAAACAAGAAATTTATGTTCTAATCAGGGAAAAAATAGGCACTGATTATTTAATTTTGTGCAGAGTCAATACAAGAAATTCTACCTCTCCATCCCTTAATTAACTCTTCAAATTATGCGGTAATCATTTCAAACTCCTACGTCCACAAGAGTCTTGTAAACTCTAACCTCTATTCTTTATCTAGATCATTTCCTGTCTGCCAATCTAGAACCATCACCTTTCTCATCACACCTGAATTAAAATTCACTTCCTACAAGACATTATTTTTGATTAGCTGCATCTTGTTTAAGAATTCAACAGCTTATATCATTGGGCAGCTAGGTGATCAGTGGACAGAGCACCAAAACTGAAGTCACAAAGACGAATTCAAATCTGGATTCTGATGCTTCTTAGCTGTGTGATGCTGGATAAGTCACTTAATCTCTTTTTGTCTCAATTTCTTCATCTGTAAAATAGGGATAATAATAGCACCTCCCTCCTGGGGTTGTGGCGAGGATCAATGAGATAATAATTATAAAGAGTGCATGTACACTGCATTTCACAAAGAAAGCTCTATGTAAACATTAGCTATTATTATTATCACCACAACAAATTCTCAATGACTATGAAACTTTAATATTAAGGAAAATATAGAAAAATAGAACACAAGTATATCATATACCTTTAACAGCTACGGTGTAAACAAACTTGGGAAAGAAGTGAGAATATGATAAAATGCGTAATTTCAATCATATAAAACTGAAAAGCTTTTGCATGAGAAAATTTAGTAATTTTTCTATTTCTAATCAACTATGACTATGGATGTGGTTGAGGGAGGAAAATTATATTAAACATCTCTGAGAAGGGTCTGATATTCAAAATATATAGAAAATAGAAATAAACCAAAAGACACTTCTCAATAGAGAAGTAAGAAAAAGAGATGAACAAATAATTCTCAAATGAAATGCAAACTAGTAACAACCATATTCTGGAAATGTTCCAAATCATGAAAATTGAGAGATATGTAAATCATAGTAACTCAAAAGATTTCATTTCTTACCCAGCAAACTGATAAAGATATCAAAAGTCAATGTTGGAAGGATTTTGGAAAGATATGCATATCAATGAACTGCTAGTGGAGCTTTGTATTACTCTAATCATTAAGGAGAGCAATATGGAATTATGTGATGAAAGCCACTAAAATGTCCAAATATATTCTTTGACCTGTAGCAGGGGTGAGGAACTTGTGGCCTCAAGGCCACATGTGGCCCACTAGGTTCTCAAGTGTGGCCCTTTGACGAAATCCAAACTTCACAGAACAAATCCTCTTAATAAAAGGTTTTGTTCTGCAAAACGTGGACTCAGTCAAAAGGTTGAAGCACCAAAATAGCCACATGTGGCCTCGAGGCTGTAGGTTCTCTACCACCGATCCAGAAATTCCACCATAAGGCATTTGCCCCCAAGGAAGGTGAGGACAAAAAGAAACACCTCACGCAAACAACAAAATTATTACAGAAAGGAGCACTTTATATGGTAGAAACAATTAGAAAAAAAGCTGATATTCACTGACTGAGGACCATGCTTTACCAGCCCTCCCACACTGTGAGTTGGAGGCAAATTGGTTCCTTTTCCTAACTCTTGACGCTCAATTGGCTGTCCTCCATGTCTAGAATACATTACACATTATAATCCCTTACATCTTTATTCAGGTCAGGCACAATCTTCTGCATAAAGCCTTTCTTGATCCCAACTGCTAGTGCTTTTCCTTCTCCCTCCTCCCCCCAATTATCCTGCATTTAATTACTTTTTTATTTTTGCATTAATTTACTTTATACTACCTATTTATATCTGTATTTGTCACCCCCTTCAGAATGTAAGTTCCCTGTCAGTAGGGATTATTTCATTTTTTGTACTTGTAACCCCAGATAGTGCCTCATACATAGCAGGAGCTTAATAAATATTTGCTAAAGAATATCAAGGCAATTAATTTTAACTAGTGGGAAGGAAGAAGACCTAAGAGTACCAGATCTTGAATAGTAATCATCAAAAAAATTGGTACTGGTTAAGATATGGTAGGAAAACTAATCGGGCACATATTATGCAGATTAGTAGCCTATTATCTGATAAACCCATTTGAGGAAAAAATTGTGGGGAAAATTATAAAGCAGTTTGGCAGAAACTGGATAGAGAGTAACAACTCATATCATATACCAAGATAAGCTCCAAATGGGAACCTAAGGGTGAGATCTTAAACAAATTAGAGGAGCAAGAAAGAAATTACCTGTCATTTCTACAGACAGAGGAAGAGGTAGGTTCACTATCAAACAAGAAATAGAGAGGCTTATGGAAGATAAAATAAAACCAATTCAGCTAAAATTAGAAGAGAAGCAGGTAAATGGGAAAAAAAATCTTTGCATTAATTTTTTCTGTTGAATGGTCTTATTTCTAAGATATACAGGGAACTAATTAAAATTCAAAAAAGTAAGAGCCATTCTTCTCTCAATGGTCAAAGAATATGAATAGGTAGTTTTTAAGGGAAGAAATGCAAGCTATCAATAGCCATATGAAAAATGCTTTCTAACGCTATTAGAAAAGAGCAAATGAAAATAATACTGAGATTCCAACTCCCACCCATAATACTGGCAAAATTGACAAAAAAAAGTTCAGTGACAAATACTGGTGAGGCTACGGAAAATAAGCATGTATTGTTGATAGAGCTGGGGATTGTTGGTAGAGATGTGAACTGTTGGTCCAGCCGTTCTCGAAAGCAATTTGGAACTATACTCAAAAAGCTACTAAAATTTACATGCCCTTTGACCAAGCAATAGTCCTAACTAGGTATATATCCTTAGACAAAAAGGAAAAAGGACATCCATATGTACAAAAATATTTATAACTATTCTTGGCAAAAAGCTGGAAACAGAGATTGCCAATCAATCAAGGAATGGATGAAGAAGTTATAGTATATGAATGAGGATGGAATACTATTGTGCTATACGAAACTATGAAGGGGATGATTTCAGAAAAACTGTAAGTTTTTCTAGGAAGATTTATATGAACTGATGCAAAGTATAGTGAATAGAACTAGGAAAACAATTTATACAATAATAATATTGTAAAGTCAAACTATTTTGAGCAATTTAGCTATTCTGATCAATACAATGATCCAAGATAAGTCAAAGGACTTGAGGAAAAATGCTATCTACCTCTAGAGAAAGAACTGATGAAATTTGAATGCATAAGTAAAATTTTTTCACTTTTTTCCCCTTGTTTGCAGAGTGGCTGATATATAAATATGTTTTGCATGGTTGCACATATATAATTAATATCATATTTCTTGTCTTCACAATAGATGAAGGGATGGGAAGGAAAGAATTCAGAACTCAAATTTTTAAAAAAAATGAACACTAAAAATAAATAATAATTTTTTAAAGGAAAAGACAAACTATTTTCAAGGACTTAGGAACTATAATCAACACAATGACAAACCATAATTCCAGAGGGCTCTTAGTGAAACATGCTACCTACCTCCTCATAGTGTGCTGACAGACCCAGAGTACAGAATGAGACATATTTTGGGGGACATGCACAAAGAAAGAACTTATGGAACACAGGTTTTGTTTTTCTTGCTTTCTCAATGGGGCTCAGGATGGGGAAGGTGAGAGGGAGAGAAGGATCTTTATGAAACTAAAATAAAATTTAATTTAAAAAATACAAAATGTGCTATTATCAATGTTTTGTAAGAAACAATGAATATGATGGATATTAAAGCTTGGGAAGACTTAAACAGATGCAAAGAGATGTAGAGATGTAAGCAGAAAAACATTATGCATGATGATTACAATGTAAATGGGAAGAATAGCAACAACAAATCCAAACTGAAAAATGTGAAATTATAATGACCAGATATGACCTCAAAGAGATATGATACCTATCCCCACTGTGAACAAGTGGAGGAACATGGCTGTCAAATAGTTCGTATAACTTTTTGGATATGTTAGTTTGGCGAAAATTGGTTTCCCTTCCTCTTATAGGGTATGGCTCTCTGGGTAGGATGAGGGAGAAAAGGTGATGTTGAATTGTCCTTCTGGAGGCAAACTGACTTAACTGTCTTTCATTCTTCATGAGAGCTCAAGTTAACTACTATATTCTGTGAAGACATTATTGAGAAGAAAATTTGAGAGAAATCGAGAAACCTGAACTGTCATCCTGTGGTGAACTAAGCTGGGAAAAGATAAACAATGAACCAACATTTTTGAGAATTAAGTAAAATGTCATTCTGAGAGGAATTAAGTTAACTACACTCTGAAGAGAAGTGAATTTTTGGATTGTGCTTCAAAGATTTTGGAAAAAAACAGAGAGAGTCATTGGTTAGAAGTCTAGTAAGTAACTTCTTTCCCTTAATTTTCCAGTACACAAAAGAAATTCTGGCTATAATCTTCTTCACAGTCAAAACATTGTTTAAATATTTATCTACATCTTTGCATTATTTGTTAATATTATACAGCTACTCATAGGGATATGTTTAAGCAAATGAGAAGAGTACTGTAGGGGAGAAGTTAAGATGAGACTGTGATGGATGATAATTTCCCCAATTTTATAATGGTAGGGATTCTGATTATATAATAATACTGGGAGCTTATTATATAATGAGAAAATTTTTACTATGAGCAATTTCTGAGGTAATTTTATATTATACTTACAAGCTTGCCTTTGAACTTGGTTAGAAAAAGATAAATGATAAGATAATGAAACAGTAGTAGACTAAGGGATTAGCGCTTTAGTATTATCTCTTCTATACCTATGTGGAGAATATACTGGAAATGGGAGAGATACAGAGCTGGGAACTTAATTAGGAAGCTATTACAACAGTAACAGTAAGGGATATTGAGGACCTACCTGAATCAAGCTGGTGAATGAAAAAGAAGAGGATGGACATGAGATATATTCTGGAGACAGAATCATCATTATTATTTAGTCATTTTTCTGTCATGTCAAACTCTTTGTGAGCCCCTTTGGGGCTTTCTTGACAAAAATACTAGAGAGGTTTGCCATTTCCTTCTCCAACACATTTTACAGATGAGGAAACTGAGACAAAAAGCATTACTTGACTTGCCAAGGGTCACACAGCTAGTAAGTGTTTGAAGCTGAATTTGAACCAGGGAAAATCAACCTTTTTGACTTGAGGCCCAGCCTTTTATCCACTGAATCAAAAGGCAACGAAAACAAACTCACTGGAAGTGAGGGGGTGAGGTAGACTGAAGAACTGAAGATAATAATGAAATTGTGAACCAATGTGGTCCACAAGAACGATGGTACCTTTGGCAAAACAAAACAAATTATAGTAAGTGACAGGTTTTGGGGAAAAGATAATGAGTGAATTCTCAGATTGGAGATGCAGTGGGAGGAACTAAGGATCCCTAGCATGATGCCAACATATTCATTTCGTGTCCTAACATTCCCCAAAAAGGAAAAAACAGGACTCTAGCTCCAAAATGAATATCAAGGAGGCCAAATGGAAAAGCTTGATGGCCCTTGGAAATGTTTCACCATTCAGGCAGAGGTAAGTTAAAAAGGATTGAGGTCACAGAATTAAATTATTAAAATATTTGGCTCCTCTTGGCCCAAAGTTTTTTTTGTTGACTCATATAAACCTGTAAAAGGCTGACTCCAGAAAAGAAAACACACTACTACTTTTAATGTCTTAGGAAGATCAGGGAAAAGGAAAAGCAGAAGAGAACATTTAGCAAAAATTTTGGGAACACAGTACAGTCAATAAGCACACTGTTTGTTCACTAAATAGTATTCTATGTGCCTTTCCCCAGGACTCTGAGAATAATGCACTGTATGAAAATGACACTTACTAGTTAGGTATATACACTTGCTTTAACTTGCTTTCTGCTTCAGCTGCCTTCAACCGTTTCTGCAAATAGAGACAGAGACAAAAGGGTCACCAACACCTGGTTCAAGAAGCAGGAAGAAAGAAAAAGAAAGGCAGTGCTACACAAACTGTCTATCACTACATAAAGGGAAGTGTAGCTATGACTTAAGGAGTGGGGAGAAAGAAAATGGGATTCTTTGTTCTGATGAAAGAAACAGGTTTGGGCATGGCCTTTGTTAACATGCTTTCAGAGGAGAACAGACAGTTCTTCCTAAAGGTTAAAGGTCCCTCTTTATGTAGTACTGACAATAATTTCTTATCTGAGATATCGTTAAACAGAAATTAATTTCCTCTTTTACTATTCTGACTTACCAAATTCTTATACTTTTAAGTCAAATTACAATCAAATTCTTATGCCATAAATGTTCATGATAAAAAGCCAGAACAAAGACAAATAACTTTTAGACAAAAAACATAGCAAACTAGTATTAACTGGCAAAAAAGTTACTTAGCCTAGAGTCTCATAATAAAGACTAAAGGCTTGTTCCTAATACTTTCTCTATATCAGTTTCAATTTAATTTCACCCCTTTTCTGAAGTCAGATTTCTCTTCTTGTTGGGCAGCTACCATGACTCCTTAATGTGGATATGTACACACCATTCCCAAGACACAAGAATGAGAGTTGATCTAAAAGGCTCTAACTCCCAGCAAGGTAAGAGTAGCTACCTCAAGTAAAACAGTCAATTACAGTTCTCTCACACTTCAAGTGTAAGTAATATTGCATATATTTTTAGATTTATTTTTTTAAATTTATTTGAAAAAAAGAAAAGGAAAAATAAAGTATTTTATACAACTCTCTCAAACACATACACATTTTGTCCATTTTGAAGACATATTCCAAGTGACAAAGCACAGTCACACATCTGAACTCATCTGCATAAACAGGATACATTATATGCAAATAGCTGCACACCTAAAACATTCTCATAACTAGTAAGGAAAGTTTTTGCTTTAAACAAGGTATGGGAAAGGGAGGCATACGTGTAAATAATGACAGAGAATATGTATTTGAGAGCATATAACTGAAGCTCAAAGTGGATTTTAAGCCCCTTACACACTCATATCCTTCACACCCAGGAAAGGTAAGTGGGAAGGGTCTTATCGTGAAAGAGAAAGGGACAGAAAGGAGACTGAGTAACGAAAAGTGTCAAAGCCAGAGAAATAAAAAGCCCTGGAGCCAGTGATAGGCACATACCTAACACACTGTAAAAGTATCCTAAGGAGTTTCAGGGGAAGGCAATTTCTCAGGTATAGAGGCAACAGAAGTCTGCAAGGGAAGTAATACTCACTTTTCAAATTAAGAGTAAAACTCTTGTGAAAAAACACAACAGGTTATATCTGGAAGCCAAAGAGTTCTCACCTGTTGAACATATCTGTCTGTTGTTTTCCACATGTAATAGTATTCAATGATGCTGGTTAAGGACTTCCATGGAAGCTGGGAACATGGAAAGAAAACACCTGCCATCAATCAAGTTGGTGTAGTTAAGTGAGAAGCACACTTTACATACATCATAACCCATGATACCAAGGCAGAGAAGAAGGAAAATCCCAGTTAGTGTCCTGGAGATATTAATTTATTGGGGATTAAAGGACAGTCATGAAGTTTAACGCAATCAAAAAGGAATCTGAATTATCACATATCCAGAAAGGACTCAGCAGAAGAGAGAATCTGCTATCTCCTGAAGCAGCCCATTATTCTGCTTTTGGACAACTTTAATTTTTTGAGAAGTTTTTCCTGAAATTAAGCCAAAATTTGCTTCTCTGAAACTCTACCCCTTACTTGTGGTTCTGCTCTCTGGAATCAAGAGAAAAGTCTAAATCATCTTTCACTTGACAGTTGTTCAACTACTCAAAAGCAGCATACACACCTTAAATTTTCCCTTCTCTAGAATAAACATTTTCCATTTCATTCTATTTTCATATGACATATTTAGTAAATGCCTTTTGCCATACTGGCTACCCTCCTCTTCATACTCTCCGTCTTCTACTTCCAGTTTCAGTTGGAGAAAAGAGATAGAGAAGAAAGATTTGAGATGAACAAAGAGAGTGAAAAGTGTGTTCCGTATTCTATTTGAAGCTTCTATGAGAGAGAAATGAAGGAGAAGCTGAATTGTGTAGATCAAGAGTGATTCAAGAATAAGAATCTGAAGAGAAAGACTCAAGAAGAGGCAAAGACAAGATAAGAAAAAAAGGTAAATGGAAGAAATTAAAGGGTAAAGCAATTTATGTGCCAGGAAGGACAAGTTAAGATGTTTTAGATGAAAGGCATGCCCAAAAGTTTAGAGGCAGCTTGAGACAGACTGCATCAAGTCCTTGGGGATAGTTACGTGAGGGGAGGGAAAAGGCTGTTTATTTCTTTGTGGAGAAGCCTGAAGTGTTTAATAAATAGTTTTACCATCTGAAAGGAAAATAGGTGGCTCTACAATACTTGAGACCACAGTAACACAATTAACATTACTCCTGTGGATGTACTGACTTCTACTCTTAGGTGTGCAATACTCTGGTATCAGATAAAGGCCGAAAATGGACAACTGTTCCCACATTAGATGGACAATTATGGATACAATAAAGTATGTGGAATTTGAAGAAAGAGACATAAGGCAAAAACATTTAGAGAAATGGTCTTGGGGCTCATCTTTGTGTGCTACAGAGAAGACTTTATCATCTGTACATGTAACTTTCCTAGGGTCACAAAGACACTAGGCAGCAAACTTCAAATCTTCTGACTACAAAGTCAGTGCTCTTTCCACTACACCCTATTTCTATCCCAACTGTTTTGCATCCCAGTTCCTGCTGAATAGAAAAGATAGATTCAACAGTTTCCTTTCTATATATGGTACATATAGGCAAGGAAGAAATGCCCTAGAGCTTGCCTCCTAAAGAAGTTCAAGCACCTGGAGCTACTAACCACTTTCAAAAGAGGAGTTACTGTAACACTAGGGTAAGGGAAGTAACAAGGTCAAAAAGACAAACAAGGACAGGGGAAATACCTCACGGAGCCAAATAATACTCACTTATTCAAAAAGATGGCAATGGAAATGTGGATAGGTCATGTTGAAAGCTTCATTCTTGTTATATCACTTGTAGTTTATCATTCCATTAACATCATACTCTTAAACTGAAAACATTATGGATCTGAATTCTAAACTATCTTATGACCTTTTTGTCTGGGTCAAATGTACAAATTCCACATGAAGGCAAAGAAGGGAAAATAAACCTCAAAATTTTTATGATGACATTTATTTCTGGTTCAAAAGGGGAAGAAAGTTATAAAAGTCTGCCTCAGAAAAGTCCACGTTGTAATGAGAAAAGAATAGCATTTGAGGAGAGAATAATGAGACAACAACCTAATACTGGGGAATGTGGGAGGGGGGAGGGGAGGAGGGCAATGGAAAGGGAGAGGAGGAGGGAGATGAAAGAGAAGCAATGAGAGAGGGAAGGATAGGGAGAAAGGCTGTGGAAGAGAGAGATGAGAGTGACAGAAAAAGGGAATGAGAATGAAGTTATGTATGCCTTCAAAATAACTTTCAAAAATGAGAGGCTGGAAAAATGTTGACAGGTAATGTGACAGAGCACTTGATTTGAAGTTCCAAGAACTAGATTCAAATCTTGATTTATAGCTTTATGATCATGGGCAAGTCAAAAACTTTCAAGTCTCAGTTACTTTATCTGTAAAATATGTGTAGTACTTGTACTGCTTTGAGCAAAGTGATTTGCAAATCTAATAGTTTTTCCTTTTTCATTATCATCCTGATGTTGACTGAGGTAAAACAGCCAATTGGTTCCCCTTTCCTTAACTGTATCTGACTACAGATTACTTTCCCTATGCTTTGGCCAAATAGTAAAAATCCCTCAATCACACATTCACTTAATCTAAAGACAAACTATTAGCATCACTGCGAAAAGTACTTACAAAATCTTGCTGAATGTCAGTGAAATCTTTTCCATATTTTTCTAGGGCTTCCTCAAAGAGATTGGCTTCTGAAGCTGACCACTCTTCCATTTCATCTCGGCAAAGAACTGGACCACCCTGAGGCACCAGAGCAGAAATGGCCTTGGAAATATCATAGATGTTTTTGTGCAAAGTATCCATTGCATGAAACTAAAGGAAGAGGTAACAAAGGAATTTATTCATTAGTTGTAGGAAGAAAATTTCAAAAGGAAATCTGACATACAAAAGGGAGGCAGAAGGACTCTCCAATTTCTATTATTGGGGAGCCAGCCCCTCAGAAGACACTATGTTGTTACACAGAAATGCTGAGCTAGAAGTGACAGTGGAGAGCATCTAACCAATTAGACTAATTAACCAATCTAACTAATCTCATTTTACAAAAACTGTGACTCAGGGATGGGAAGCAGCCTACACAAGGTACTGCAAAGAGATGGCAAGACATCTAAAGGTTATCCTGGAAGAGAAGGAAGTGTAAGTATAAGCCAAAGACCTGTGACAGGATGCTGGTAGCTGGGAGATTCTTAACAAAAGTTTGTTAAATTGAAATGATATGAATAGGGATGTACATAGGTTCATGCAAAGAAGGGACATATCTACTGACAATCATTTAATAAAGAGAAAGATTTAAGCTTGATTTAAAGAAAAATCCCTACCAATGTGAGTTAACCAAGAGCGTAACAAATCACTCTTTAAAAGTACTGAGTTTCTAACACTTGGCCTTTGGGAAAGTCACTTGACCATCATGGGTCTCAGTCTATATATTTGTAAAATGAGAAGTCAGACTAGTTAATTTCTAGCTCTAAATCTCTGATTATGGATTCTTGATCAGTTACAAAATGTATTGAGGGTCTAAGCTTTGAGATTCTGAGATTTGTTATCTTGAGTATAACAATTTTTATTCTATTATGAATCATGACATCAAAAGTCATTGCTGGCATTTCTATTCTGGCTCAGTTCAGTGAATTTGGCTCAATAATAAGAAAAATGTGTTTAGGTACTTGTAAAACCTAACAAAGAATTAAAAAATAAAACCTCAAAATTAAAAGGATATAAAAATGTTTCTCCCCTCTGATGCCCTCTTAAGTCACCAAGTCAGGAAACTCAAGAAAATCATCCCAAAACAGCTAGAAATTAGGAATAACTTCAGAAGAAATTTTCCCTTGGCGATTGTTTTCATATTTCAAGTGACAAAATTTTATCTGCTAGTGGGGATACCAACCCATGTACAGAGCACTGGGTGAGGCTACCCATTCAAAAAAGTGAAGTAAGAACAGAGGGGACAAGGTAAGGGTGAAAAAAGAAAGGAAAGGAGGGGCCCAAATACATCCCTCCCATGATGAACAGGACCCAGTTGTTTCTTCCCAATAGCAGTACAACTCACACAAGCCCAGCACAATTTCCCTAAAGCACATTCAGAAAGATACTTATATTTTTAAGGGAAACCAGGACCAAAAGACTGCACAGAACTTCAAACCAAGGTGACACTTTTATGAACATTACAATGACCTTTTCTTCCACCAGCTACAGAAGTAGAAATCAAAGTCAACTAAATGAAGACAGACAAGGATGTGAATCTAGGATATCAATGATGGTGCTGGAAAGCACCTTAGCTATTGTTTAGTTCAGTTCCTTCATTTTATGGTTGAGAATGAAGCCCATAAAATGAAATTAATTGGCTTCTCTGAGGCCACATGCACTGGGGTAGCAGTACAATTTAAGTGTTCTTACTGATAGGTTAAGCCTCTATGAATTCAGAACCTAGGCAGAAATAAAAATATGGGGATGCTTTAAACTCATCTAAGTAATAAATTATATTACTGTCTTCCTAAAGGTTCTGTTCTTCTTCTTCTCCTCTTGCTTGCCTTGTCTCTACCAAACAATTCCAGAAGGAAAACAGAATTTGGTATTTGGCAGCAATCTATCTTGTCAGAAATAGGGCCTGAGTTTGGAGGAAAAGGACTTGAGTCCAAATTCTAGTTCTGCAAGTTCTTAGCTGTCTGACAAAATGGTTTAACCCCTCTTAATCTAGTTTTATCATATGTAAAATAATGAAATTTATATTAAGTGAACTCTAAATTCTATGCTAGCTCTAAATCCATTATCCTGTAATCTGTAACTTCAATTTTAATCATTTATTTGTGCATTTCTTATTTTATTCTGCTTATAAGTAAAAACAAGGATTTTGTAGTCTTGTGAGGGACCCCAGGGCTCACTTAGCATTTCCCCATGTGGACAACTGAAAGAGCACATTTTCAGAGTTTGTTTCTCTTGTGTGTAAACAGGGAATAATATTTGCACTACCTATCTCTTGGAGTTGTAAGGAAAAAGATTTTCTTAGAGTGCTAAAATCTCTTTCCTCACAACAACCCAAAGATGTACAAACATCATCCCCAATTCACACGAGGGAAACAAAAACTCCAAAGACACTAGTAAACACCTGGGATAGGCTTATATACCGAGATCTCCTGATCTTATATCCTAACAACATATACTTAATTCTGTTATAATATGACATATGCATTCCTAAAAATCACCAGTACTATGTAAAATTATGTAATAAAAACTACAGGGCTTATAGGGAAAATGGAGTTGGGGGCATAACACTAAAAAATTTAATTAGAGAAGGGAAGGAGGGAATAGAAAGAAAACAAACATTTACACAGCTTCAATGTGTCAGGAACTTAGATAAATGCTTTTACAAGTATTATCTCATTTGATCAGTTTTACACATGTTAAATGTGCTAGTATCCACGGCCTTAAGCCACTGCTTGTCTTGCATTCTGAATCCCATAGGGCTTGGGGCAGAAAATGCTGCTGTAGACAAGAGGATAGCCTAGGTGGGTTTCAATTCTGGGGCCAAGCAACTCAAGTTACTGTGCAAGGTGGGGGAGCTATTTGGGGTAGACCAGCCCTCTTCCATCCATAGCTCCTATTACATTAGAAAACATACAATAAATATGGCACTTTATCTTGAAAGAGACCTGAAGTTTGGTTGTGAAAGTGGGCATCAGAAGGGTTGCAGCTTGTGAGTTATTGTGAAGTGGTACAATTTTCTGTATTCTCTCCCTATTTCTCACAGAAGAAATGGCGCACAAGCAAACACAAAATTTGCATTATGCTCAAATCATTCCCTAATATATCAATCAGGTTGGAACAAATTCATGTTTTCAAAATGAGTATCATAGCAAAACTAACTATACAGTCACCAACCTACTGTATCACTCAGCAACCATAATGACATCACAATAAACAGGATCCTAGTTAAGGAATGTTCGATAACCTCTTCAGTAGAACTTAATCATAATCTGTCCTGTATTATAATTCTGAGTTCATATTTTATATATGGTACTTTAGGCTATTAGATCCCTGAGTATTTAATATCCCTAAGTATATTCTCATTCTCATATTCTCTCTCTCTCTCTCTTTCTCTCTCAGATATTTTTCCTCAAGGACCTCCAATTTCTCTCATTTCTCTGGCAGCATCCATTTATTTTGCACTACCTTATGGAAGTAATGCTACCTTCATTTACCTACCAATGTATAAATATTGAGTTCCAGCTTCAGATATGGTGAGCCTTGTCCAGGCACTGTAGGATTTTCTACATTATGTACTAGAATAAATGGTGATGGCACCATTCATTCATTCAACAATCATTTTTATACCAGACTTCCAAGGGGATACTTTTTAGAACTAAGCAGTAGAATTGTGAATTTTAAAAAATCTGTATATTAAGGGAACAAAGAAAAAAGTAGGAATAAACAATGGACAGAATTTTCAGAACACCAACAATATTATAACATAATAATAATGAAAATCATTTGGTAATGATTAAAAAAATAGCAAAGTATAATTATGGAAGAGAGTAGATGAAGAATTTTTTAAAAACTGAATTAATTATAGTATGTATGATAAACCCCCATAATGTTTAAGAAAAACTCCCTATTTGAAGCTAGAAAGCAGTCTGGCAGAAATTAGGTTTAGAACATTTTAAATCACCTATCACAATAAACTTAAAATTAATGTTGGCCTGAATATTAAAAGTCATACCATAAACAAAATTAGAAAGTAGAAAAATCAAGTATCTTTCACATTTATGATTAGGAGGCAAATTCTTAAACAAAGGTTAGAGGTGATCACACAAACGCACATATAGATAATTTTTGATATAGGAACTACAAAAGCACTGGCACACAAAAAAATACAACGAAAATTAGAAGGAAAGTGATGAACTAGAAAAAAAAACTATCAAATATTTTTGATATCCAAAATATATAAAAAAACTAACAAAAATATTAAATCAAAAGTTATCCTTCATGAAAAGGAATAAGAGAACATAAACAAATAGCACTCAAAAGAATTGCAAATTGTTAAAAACTGTATTAAAGAATGCTCCAAACCACTAATAATAAAATGACATTCACATAAAATTGAGGGTTTCACCTCACACTTAGTAACCAGACAAAGATAACAAAGATAGGAACAGCTAATGTTGGTGTGACTGATGAAAGACAGGCACACTAATGCACTGTTGGTGGAGCTGCAAATTGGTTCAACTATATAGGAAAGCAACTTGGAATTAAGCAAACGTAGTAATTAAAATGTCCATACTAGGTCACTGATAGAAAAAAAAAAAGATCCAACTATTCATAGGAGATACCTCTTGCAGTATGAAAGAACTAGAAATAAACTAAATATACCACAAATAAGAAAGGGCTAAACTAATTGTGCCACATGACTATAATAGAACTTTACTATAAAAAATGATGAATAAGAATACAGAGAAGAAAATGAACTAGTTCAAAGTAAAGTAAGCAGAATAGCAACAACCAAAACAATATACACAATGACTGCAATAATGCAAACAAAAAGAATGGCAACAAACCAATTACAACTGAATGCTGGAGAATTATAATGACCAAGCCAGTCCCTAAAGATGAGATGTGAGAACTTCCCTCAATTCACTCATGAAATTAGGGACTATATGTATGAAACACAAAGGATGTCAAGCTTTTTTGATGCACTGGCTAATTTTGTTTAGATGTACTTGTCTGAACTATTTTTCTCCCCTCTTTTTTTACTCTTCTAAAGAATGTTTATTGGGAGTTTGAAGTCAACAGGGAGGGAGAGAAGCACACACTGGGAAATGTAGGTGACATAAAAACAAAGATATAGACAAAAATTTACTTTAAACAAAGAAGTATTTACTATGCTTTAGGCATTGTGGCAGTGCTAGGGACAGAAAGACAAAAATCAAATAGTGCCTGCACTCAATGAAGTTACATGAAAAAGGGGAAACAATGTAAAAAGAAAATTAAAAACAAAATATGTTCAAAGTAATTTCCACATGAAAGACAATACCAAATGTTGGGTACTTGAGCAGAGCCCTGCAAAAGCTAGGGAAAGCTAGGGAGCACATTCCAGGTATACTGGACAGCCTGTGCAAAAGCAAAGGGTTTTCTGGCAAGGATGGTTGCATAGAGAGAGGCAGACTGCTCAGCTTGCACATATCTACTCCATTAAAACCTGAAATTTGCACTAGACCCAACAAGGTGCAAGAAATCCCAAAAGAACAATGGTAAGTGAATTCTGCCTGCCTGTAACTGCATTAAAGTTGATCAGAAACCTGTGGGTAATAGTAAAAGGGAAGCCAGTAAAACAAGTGCTTTTAAACAAGTCCAGTGTTCCAACAGAACCAAAGACACATGGAGTCAGCAAGGATCTATAAAACCCTCCACCCAAATACCACAGTAAGGTATAAAAGACCTACGAGTCAACAACAAACAGAATGATAGAGCAGTGATCAGACCAGGGCATCCCAGGTACATAGAGGTTACGAGGTTCTTATCTCCTAAGTCACCATATTGGGTCCTAAAGATAAAATAAAAGAAACTAAAGATCCTAGGGAGCCTAGGAGCCTAATGCCAGGAAATCCGCACAGGCATCAAGGGGACTCAAGATGTCAATAGTCAGAGACAACCATCCCCACCTAAAAGTCTAGCAGGAAGCTCAGGGGAAGAGGTGATGTATAGTCCTGGCCAGAAAGTCTTAATTCAGGAGGTAAAGCTGAGGAGTCAAAGAAAACATCAACAAAACTATTACAATTCTAGGCATACTCCCAAAAAGGAGTGACTCCATAACAACTATAAGCAGAAACCTAAAGGAAATACGAACTTTCCACAAGGACTACAGAAGTACCTAGAACAAATGAATCAAGTGATTTAAAATGAAATGAAAGTTTTGGAAGAAAAAATTGAAAGGATAAATAGCTTAAAAGAGAAAGTGATAAACCTTACACAAATAATGGATTCCCTGAAAACCAGAAAAACTACACAGAAAATGAGTCTATAATCCAGCAGGGAATATCAAATCAAAGGAAAAAGAACGAAAAAATAGAAAATATGTATGTTACGTACTATCAAAAACAAGTACCCCATAAAAGAGGTCAAAGAGATAATTTAAGAAAAACTGGACTCCTGAGAACCATGATTTTTTTTTTTTTTTGAAAATGGCAGAGTAGGTCAGAAAATTTCAAGCTCTCAAGATTTTCCTTCACAAAAAAGATAAAATAGAGCCTCAGGGCAAACAGAGCAGTGAAAATAAATAAGAGTAAGGACAGAACAGGGCTCCTCCTGGAACAACACCAGAATATCTTTAGAAAAATCCCTGGATGAGGTTTTGTTCCCAGTGAACCGTAAACACCTCCATGCTAGGAATCACTTAAACAACAAGGGCAAATCCTGGGGATAGCTGGGTTGGGAGGCTGCCTCATCACCAGCCACAGAAACTTTTACCCCAAACAGTAAGGGGATGTAGGTGTCTGAGATGAAGAAGATAGAGGTAACCACTGCTGACAAGCAATGCCAAACCCACTGTGCTGCAGAGACATGGCCCTGGGCAAGAAGGAACCAGCGCAAGCCCAGTGAGTGCAGAAGCAGTGGGGTAGGACACTGCTGACAGTGGGCACTTAAAGGAGGCTGGAGGTCTTGGTTTGAGTCCAAGGTCAGAGGAAAGAACTGAAGAGGATCTGAGACCAGAGGCACTATCCCCCATATCCCAGGAATAGAGGCGATTATAAAAACAGAACTATTACCTACGTCTGACACCGTATATCAGAACATAGTTGAAATGGGTACATGATCAAGGTGTATAGGCTGATACTATAAACAAACTAGGGAAACAAGGAATAGTTTATTTGTCAGATTTATGGAGAATGGAGAAATTTATGACCAAACAAGAGATAAAGAACATAATAAAATACAAAATGCATAATTTTAATTACATTAAATTGAAAAGTTTTTGCATGAACAAAACCAATGAAACTAAGATTAGGAGGGAAAAAGAAAACTGGGAAAGCATTTTTACAACTAGCGTCTGTGATGAAGACCTCATTTCTAAAATATATAGAGAACTGAGTCAAATTTACAAGAATACAAGTCATTCCCCAACTGATAAATGGTCAAAGGATATGAATAGGCAGTTCTCAGAGGAAGAAATTAAAGCTGTCCAAAGTCACATGAAAAAATTCTCTAAATCACTATTGATTAGAGAGATGCAAATCAAAACAACTCTGTTTAATAGGAATATAAGTTTAAAGCTCATATAAGATTGCATGCTATCTTGGGAATGAAGGAGAGAAAGAGGGGGAGAAAATTTAACACTTAAACAAGAGAATGTTGAAAACTGAAAAAAAATTAAATTTTAAAAAATGTGCACATTCTCTGACCCAACAATACCACTTCTAGGGTTGTATCTCAAAGAAATCAAAAAATGGGAAAAGGACCCACATGTACAAAAATATTTATCACAGCTCTTTTAATTATTAATATATTAACATGCAATTATATATAATATTATAAATATGTATTAATATACAATTAACATTAAATTAATAAATGGGAGGGGAGAGAAAAAACTGAACTATTACAAAAAATGCACAAACGAGAAAGAATCCAACCACAGAGAACTATTATGGGAATAGAAAAGACCTGGGGTTGGTTTTCAGAGGAGGATACTGAAGCAAAGGGTACCCCAGTACTTCTAACCCAAAGAGTAATAATGTCAAACTATCACCTGCACAAAGAGAATTCATTGAAGAATGTAAAAAAGACTTTAAAAATCAAGTGAGAGAGCTTGAGGAAAAACTAAAAAGGAAAATAAGAATAATCCAGGAAAAACCAGTTGGAAAAGGAGATCCAGAATCTTAAGGAAGAAAATGACTCCTTGAAAATCAGAATTGGGCAAGGGGAAGCCAGTGAAGCTATAAGAGATCAAGAAGTAAACAAAACATAAAGAATGATAAAAATAAAAGAGAATGTGAAACATCTCATAAGAAAAACAACTAATCAGGAGAACAGATCAAGAAAACAGAAGAATAACTGGACAACCTGAAACCTATGATCAAAAAAAGAATATTGATATAATAATTCAAGAAATGATTAAAGAAAATTGTCCTGAAGCATTAGAACAAGAGGCAAAGTAGAAAAAGAAAAAATCCACTGATCATCACCTAAGAGAGATCCTATGAGGAAAACTCACAGGGGTATTATATTCAAAATTTTTTGGCTCAAGGGCAAAATATTACGAGCAATAAGAAAAAATTCATTTACATATGGCAGTACCACAATTAAAGTCATAGAAGATCTAACAGTGAGTGGCAACACTAAAAGATCACAGGTCTTGGAATACTATATATCAAAGAGCAAAAGAACTGGGTTCCAGCTGAAAATATCATACCTAGCAAAAGACATTTAAAAAAATAAAAAAAGAACATTTAATGAATTGTCAGATTTTCAGAACTTTTGTTAAAAAAAAACAACAACAAAAAACAACAACCTTGAACTTAATAGAAGATTCAACATACAAGAGCCAAGAGTATATAAGATACGTAGCAAGGACCAATTACAAGGTGCACAATAAGGATAGACTTACTTTTTATGTATGTAAAATGTAAAACCTATGTGTAAGACTGTTATTAGTAATTAGGTAACTTATAAGAAAGATTAGGGTAGATGTGAGTATGATATGACTTCAAAAAGTGAAACTATTCAAGAACAGCTAAAAGAGTAATTCAGCTAAAAGAGTAATCTTATACAAATGAGATGTGATAGGAAGAACCAATATAGAAGAATTAGATGAGGGAAGGGAGTTTGTTAGTTCTGGAAACCTACTTTCATCAAGAATGGTGAAGAGGGAAAAATATATATAGTTCTAGAAGAGTATAAAAGTCTTCGAAATTCTGAAAGAAATAAAACTCTAAGGGGATGGTGAGGGGAGAGGATAAAGGAGGGATCTTTAGAGGAAAGGGTGAGTGAATACGTTAAAAGGGGGATATAGAAGGGTATTTAGATTAACGGGAATGGGAGGATAAGGGAAGGATCTTTAGAGGGGAAGGTGAAAAAATAAGTCAAAGGAATATACAAAAGGGTGTTCAGATCTATGGGAATGGGAGGACAAGTGAAGGATTGTTGGAAGGGGGATAATTTAAGTAATAGGAGAGCAAGAGAGTGGGTAGAAGTAGAAGAGTTAGGAGAAATAGGAAAAAAACCGCACAAACCTAAAAACAAAGATTAGGAGTAGAATCTCTTAGGGAAAGTATATGTTTATAAATATTCACACACACACACGTATATACACACATGCATATATACGTACATATGTACATATATGTGGGTATATATACACATATGTGTATGCGTATATTCACATATGTGTGTATACATATATAGGTGCATAAATATCAATACATAAATATATCCATGCTTAATTGTATCTTAGGTGGAGGAAGGAGGTAAAAGTCTACAGCAGAGAATAAAGAAAATCTACAAGAAAGCAAATATAGACAGCTTTCAACATAATGCAGAATATTTAATATATAATCTTTCTTGAAATAGAAAGTTATTGCTATATACTCTGAATTCTCTCCTGTGTTCTGCTGTGCACATGACTTTATTTTCCTTATTTTATATTTATGTTATAATGCTTCTTTTTCTTTTCTTATTATGTATTTAATTTTTAGTATTTGTCTAAAATAAAAAAAAGATTAAAAAAGAATGTACACAATAAATAAATGCTTCATAGCAATCTAAAACAAGTTAAAAAGCATGAACATTATAATTCAGGAAACATAAATCAAGATTTCCCAGACCTATTGGAACCAAAGGCCAAAGTAAAGACAAAATCTGTACAGTTCATCTAGTCAAACGGAAAAGTCCCAGAAATATTACAACCAAAACCTAGAGTTTTTGCATCAAAGAAAAAAACAGTGCAAGCATTCAGAAAGAAACAATTTAACTACCAAGGAACTGCAGTCTGATCACATAAAACTTTACACGCAAAATTCAACTAAAAGTAAGAGATCTTCGAATATTCCAAAAGATGAAGGATATACAGAAGCTTACAACCAAGAATAACTTACCACGCAAAACTTAGTATAATATTACAGGGCAGGAAAATAGATCTTTATTAGAATAGGAAGTTATCAAGTACTTCAGATGATAAGTAGGAAATTATTATGAACTTTGAAACACAAATACAGGAATCAAGAGAAAGCTTCAAAGGTAAAATTCTTCAAGTAACTAGAAAGGACTATAAAAAAGGTGTTAATAATCTAATGAGGGAGAAGAAATAATTGTCCTTTCAGAAATTGTCTTCAAAGAGTAATGAGAAAGTTTGTAGAGAGCCAGTACTGATGGAGTCCGGAATGTGAGGTACTTGAGACTTGTACTAGCATAAAGGTTGACGTTCTCAGGGTTGGCTCACCATTCCACTCCTGATAAGCAAGGATGAGATCTTCCTGACCCTGATTGTATACCCTGAGGTTGCTACACAGAAGGAACTAAGATATGGAAGTAAAAGATGTAAGCTAAAAATGTTCTCATGGGAATAACCCTGCTTGCTTGCTTAAGAGAGTATACAAATCTTGACCCTCAGATCAATAAACCAATTATGTACAGATGGTACAGGCTCGCCTAGTCCCCTCTGCTGTTATCTCTTTCTTTTCAATCAACTGCCTCTGATCCGTCAGTTGCTGGCAAAAGTTGAATAAAGAAAATGGAGGATCTATAAGGTAAGTGGTTCTAAATGTTTTAAGAAGGGAGAAAGAAAGGATGACAAATGGAATTGATTAGTGTAGAAAGAAGGAATAAAGGGGTAGAATTTGCTATTTCTCAAAAGTGGGAATAGGATAAGAACATACAAATATGGAGGAAGGGAGGAGGGTATCAATAGACCTTGCTCTAATCTAGAGAGAACAAGGTAGAATTCATACAGAGACATGACCACAGAGAGATGTAAAAATATATCAAACTCATTTGTAAAATGAACAAAGAGAGGAGAAACGATGGGTGTACCAAGAAGGGCTAAAAAAAAAATTCAGTCCAAGTAATGCATTTAGTGAATTCCAAAGGACAAGATTATCAAGAAGAATGTCATATAAAACACTGTGGAAGCCACAGCCATTAAGGCTGTACATACATCTTTTCATATTATCATAGCTATCTGTACATCTTATCATACCACCATATCAAAGCTAGCATCTTAAATTCTGATGTACTGCCCAAACTGTCAAATTTAATACTGTTGGAGATGCCTTAGTTTAAGGCAATGAGAAACTTATCCTGTGAGGCATATTAAGTTCAGATATCCCCATACTACTTCGGGACTGTGGGTACTCCCTGCAAACCTCCTCCAAAACCCATGTAAAGAGCTATTTGTCCATCAAGACACATGAACCACTCAGAGGATAAGAAAATTGCTAGCATACCTTAAAAAAATAGTAACATATCAAACAATTTAGGAATGGAGGAGTGAGGGCCTAAGAAGGAGAATACTGGGAAGAAAAGAGCTCCAACCAAAAAAACTCACTGATTTTGAAGGGGAGAGGAGGGAAAGGAAAGGAAGAAAGATCTGGAAATGAAGTAGGTGTCCATCAATTGTTGCTCTGCAGTCAATTTTGGAATTTTTTTGGCAAAGATATTGGAGTAGTTTGCCATTTCATTTCCTTCTCCAACTTATTTTATAAAGAAACTGAGGCAAACAGGGTAAAGTGACTTGCCCAAAGTTATGTAGCTAGGAAGTGTTTATTCCCAAATTTGAACTCAGGAAGAAGAGCCCCCCCTAACTCCAGGCCTAGTACTCTATCCACTGTGCCACTGAGCTGCTTTCCATTCCCATCAATTAACGAATGGAAAAAATGGACAAAGAGACAAGTTCAGATAATCTTAGGCTATTATGAATTAATACAGGGTGAGCTGAAGAGAACCAGAACAATTTCTGAAAGGGTAACAACATTGTGTAAAGATACAACATTGAAAGATTTAAGAATATTGATCAATGTAAAGGACAAACATCTCCAAGCTATCTATTATCAATCAAGCAAGTCATGTACTTTCTTGAAAAAGACGTGACAGAAAACAATTAAAGACATACATCTATGTATTTGGCCACTGCATGAATTTGGTTTGTTGTACTATCATCATTTGTTAGTAAGTTAATTTTCCTTTTTTCTCAAATTTTAATATGTGGAGGTACGGAGGAAGGGGACGGCGTGTGTGTGTGTGTGTGTGTGTGTGTGTGTGTGTGTGTGTGTGTGTGTGTGTGTGTGTGTGTGTGTGTGTGTGTGTGTGTGTGTGTGTGTAGGTTAGGAACAAAGAGCCATTTAAACTTTTTAAAAATATACATGAAGGAACAGAAGATAGTACATACAGATAAGCAAGACAGGCAGCTCTGAAAGTATCGTGGAATTATGCGTCTATTTTGAAAGCAAGCAGTTTAAAATGGAAATTCATGTTTCATATTACAATCTTATTTGTACTCTGCTGCATATATGCAAATGGTTTTTTGATCTTTAAAGTTCAGAATTTAAAAAAAACAACTTTTAAACATTTTTATATAGATTTCAAGGACAAAGAGGCACAAACTGGAGATAAAATGTCATATAAAAAAGAATAACAAGTAAGGAAATTTGGCTGAAATGTAGAAAGGATAGGAATGTATAAATGGAAAGGAAGAGTGCTGGGTTGTGAAAAGCCAAGTTAGAAGAGTGTATTTTATAGACACTAAGGGTCCTTGAACAAGGAACTGGCATCACTGAAACATATTTCATAAATAACAATGGGGGGGGGGGGGCGGCACTCAGAGCCAAGATGGCAGAGTAAAAAACAGGTACTCACCTGAGCTCTCCCAAATTCTCCTCCAAACACCTTTAAAACAATGCCTCAAAACAAATTCTGGAGCAAGAGAACCAACAAAAGGATGGAATGAAACAATTTCCCAACTCAAGAAAACTTAGGAAGTCAGCAGGAAGAGTTTATGTCTCACTGCAGTATGAATGGCATACAGTTTAATGCAGGTGGCCCTTGGAAAACTAACAGTGAGACCCCAAGCTCCAGGGCAAGCCAGTAATGAGGCCCAGAAAAGGCAGCAGCAGGCCTTGGAAGCACCTGAATCAGCAACAATGGCTTTCAGCCTACAGATGGTAAAGGGGTGGACAATTGGTCAGAAGAAAATTACAGAGAACCCTCTGTTGGCACTGGGGGCAGGACTTGGTTGCACTGCCCATATTCAGTTTTGGTCCTCAGTCACAGGGTGAGGAGTGGCCACAGCACACTAGAGTGTATAGTCACAGAGGAGTGGGGACACTGGTCAGAATTCCAGGGCAGAAAAATATACTTCAGATCACTCACAGACCACAGCACAGGTTAGGAAAGCAGTGACACCTCTTTAGATCTTATCAAACTGGAAGAACTGAAAATTTACAGATCCTCCAGAACTAGCTCTGTACACAGCAGCACAAAAAACCTGAAGTTTAGGACAGTACTCCTGACTCCACTCCAGGAACAGAGCCCAACTTTAATTTCAAGTTCAAAGTCAAGAAACGGGCTGGAGAAATGAGCACACAATAACAACATAAAAGAACCTTACAATAAAGAAAAGTTACTACGGTGACAGATAAGATTACTATACAAACCGAGAAGAAAGTCATAAAAGGTGTAACAGAGCCTCAAATAATGAGAGTTGATCTCAAGCCTAAAGTGAATTCCTGAAGAGTATCAAAGGAGTTTTAAAAATTAAATGAGAGAAGTAGAAGAAAACTCTGGAAAAGAAATGAGAGGGATGAAAGAAAAGCATGAGTCAACAGCTTTGTAAAGGAGGCACAAAAAATACCAAATAAACAACTTAAAAAACAGAATAAGCCAAATGGTTTAAAAAAAAAAAGGCACAAAAATCCAGTACAAAAATTTACTAAAGAAAATAATTCCTTAAAAATTAGAACAGAGCAACTGGAAGTTAATGACTCCATGAGACATCAAGCAACAATAGAAAAAAAAAAATCAAAATTAGAAAAAAATAGAAGAAAATGTGAAATATCTCACTGGAAAAAGGACTGACCTGGAAAAACAGATCCAGGAGATATAATTTAAGAATTATTGTATTTCCTGAAAGCCATGACGAAAAAAAAAGCAGCCTACACATCATTTTTCAAGAAATTATCAAGGAAATCCATCCTGATATTCTAGAACTAAAATACAAATTAAAAGAATCACCTCCTAAAATAGATCCCAAAATTAAAACTCCCAGGCCAAATGCCAGAACTCCCAACTCAAGAAAAAAATAGTGCAAGCATCTAGAAGAAACAATTCAAACATCATGAAGTCACAGTCAATATAAAAGATTTAACAGTTTCTACATTAAAAGATCAGAAGACTTGGAATGTGATATCCTGGAGAACAAGGGAATTAGGATTATAGCCAAGAATCACCTATCCAGTAAAACTGAGTATAATCCTTCAGGGGGAAAAAAATGGATATTTAATGAAACAGAGAACTGTTAAGCATTCCTAATGAAAACCAGAGCTAAAAAGAAATTTTTACTTTCAAATGCAAGATTCAAGAGAAGCATAAAAAGGCAAATGGGAAAGAGAACCCATAAGGGATTCAATAGGGACAAAGTGTTTACATTCCTATATGAGAAGATGATACTTGCAACTCCTAAAAAGTTTTTCATCATTAGGGCAGTTAGGAGTGCACATAGACAGAGGACAGTGGTGTCAGCTGATTATGATGGGATGACATCTAAAAAAATTAAAATTAAGGGGGGAGAAAGAGGAATGCAATTGGGAGACAGGAGAGGTAAAATGAAGTAAATTATCTCACATCAAAGAGCTTTTACAAAGGAGAGAAAGATAGCGGGGTGGCAGACATTGATCCTTACTCTCAATGAAAAATTTTTCAGAAAGGACAGGGTCAAAGGAAGAGGGAGAATGAGAATGAGAATGAGAGTGAGAGAGACAGAGAGAGACACAGACAGATGAAAACAGGGCAAATAGGATGGAAATACACAGTAATTGTAATTGTGGGAAAAAATATCAAGTTTCTCTGAAAAAGCCCTCATTTCTAAAATATATGGAGAACTGAGTCAAATTGATAAGAATTCAAGTCATTCTCCAATTGGTAAACAGTCAAAGGATATGAACAGACAGTTTTCAGATGAATTAAAGGTATTTATAGTCATATAAAAATGCTCTAAATCACTATTAATCAGGGAAATGGAAATTAAAACAACTCTGAGGTATCAGAAAGGGAGGGAAAAATGGAACACTAATGCACTGTTGGTAGAATTGTGATTTGATCCAATCATTTTCAGGACCAATGTGGAAGTATGCCCAAAGGACTATAAAACAATGCATACCCTTGGACCCAGTAATACCACTACTAAGTGTGTATCCCAAAGAGAGGGGAAAAAAGAAAAAGGACTTTTATATACAAAAATATTTATACCAGGTCTTTCTGTGGTGGCCAAGAACTGGGAATTGAGGGGATGATTATCAATTGTAGAATGGCTGAACAAGTTAAGATTATGATGAAATAATATTTTGCCAGAAGAAATAAGTAGGATTCTTTTACAAAAACCTTGAAAGACTTACATAAACTAATACAAAGTGAAGTGATGAGAATCAGGAGAATGGTATACACAGTAACAGTAATATTGTACAATTACCAATTATGAATAACTCAACTCTTCTCAGCAATACAGTAATCTAAAACAATTTCACAGGATCCACAATGAAAAACGCTATCCACCTCCAGAGTCTGATGGAGTCAGAATGTATACTGAAGCATACATTAAAAAACAAAAAAAGAACACCACAAAACTTTCTTTGTTTTTCTTGGGGTCTTTCGTCTGTTTTCTTTCACAATGATTAATATGGAAATATGCTTTGTGCAATTCATTGTACATGTATAATCTATATTAAATTGTTTTCCATCTCAGGGAGGGGATGGGAAGAGAGAGAGAAAATTTGGAATTCAAAATTTTTAAAATTAAAGGATAAAAACTGTTTTTATATGTAACTGGAAAAAAATAAAATATTAAAAGAGAAAGAAGAGAAATAGGGGCAGCTAGGTGACACAATGAACAGAGCACAGGCCCTAGAGTGAAGAGGACTTGAGTTCAAATCTGGCTTCAGACACTTACTAGTTTTGTGACCTTAGGCAAATCACATAACCTTGATTGCCGAAAAAAAAACTAAAAAAAAAATCACCCAAATTTTGGTAGCTGTAGGAGATAGAGGGGAAAGTTGAGAAACTGGGAAATTAACTAGGAGGTTGCTATAATAGCACAGGTGAACAGCTGGTTGGTTGACTGTTGTCCTTCATCTTCGAAGAGGACTAAAATGACATCACTATTGTAAAGTGAAATTTCAGTGTGTCCAACCACGGCTGATCAGATCAATATGAGCTTGGAATGCTCTACTACAGGTTGTGCACAGATAGTCCATGTGAATATCTGGAGTGGATATCCCAAATTTGTGCATCCTGCTTTTACTTTGTGCTATCTCAATTCTGCTTTGTGCAAAGAACACAGCACCTTTTCTTATGTGGGCATACCATGCTGAGTGGTCCTGTGCCACTGTCACCCATGTTGCACAGTCAAATCCAAAGTTCTTAAGAGACCCTGAGAGTGTGCTTGTATCGTTTCTTCCGGCCACCATGTGATCGCCTGTCCCAAATAAATTCTCCATAAAATAGTCTTTTTGGCAAACGTACATTAGGCATTCAAACAGCGTGGGCAGCCCATCAGAGTTGCATTCTCTGAAGCATAGTTTGAATACTTGGCAATTAATCTGGAGCAAAGACTTCAGTGTCTGGTACCTTATCCTGCCAGGTGATCCTCAGAATCTTCCTAAGACAATTCAAATGGAAGTGATTCAGTTTCTCAGCATGGTGCTGGTAGAATGTCCATGTTTCACAAGCATATAACAATGAGGTCAGCACAATGGCTCTGTAGACCTTCAGTTTGGGAGTCAGTCTAATACCTCCTCTTTCCCAAACTTTTTTTCAGAGCCTCCCAAACACTGAGCTAGCTCTGGCAATGTGTACATCCCAGGTCTTTCCAGAACTAGAAATTGAGGGGATGATTATCAATTGTAGAATGGCTGAACAAGTTGTGGTATAAGATTATGATGAACAAGTATACTACCAAGGTAAGTGAACTTATCCACAGCATTAAAAACTTCTTCATTTGTTTTAAGTGATGGTTCCATGTATGGATGATGTGGTGGTGGCTGATGGAGCACTTGTGTTTTCTTGGTGATAATTATTAGTCCAAAATTAGCACAGGCAGCAGAGAACTGATCCACACTTCGTTGCATCTCAGCATCAGAGGCTGCATTGAGTGCACATTCATCTGCAAACAGATAATCATGCCCGAACACTCCCTCCACTTTGGTCTTGGCTTGTAGCCTTTTCAAACTGAAGAACTTGCCATCAGTATGGTAGTTGACCTTAATGCTGTGTTCATCCTCATTGAAAGCATTTGCCATCATGGCTGAAAACATCATGCTAAAAAGCATGAGAGCAAATACACAGCCCTGTTTCACTCCATTAGTAACTGGGAAGGCACAAGAGCTTTGTCCATTATCCAGAACGTGGACAAATATGCCATCATGAAATTGATGTACAATATTGATGAACTTCCATGGGCAACCAAATTTTGACATAACTTTCCATAAGCCCTCACCACTAATGGTGTCAAAGGCCTTGATCAGATCTACAAAAGTTGTGTACAGACCTCTGTTCTGCTCCTGGCATTTCTCCTGGAATTATCAGGCAGCAAACACCATACTGAGTGTTCCTCGGTCCTTTCTGACGCCACACAAGCTCTCAGGTATATGACCACCTTCCAGGTGAATGATCAGCCCATTAAGGAGGACTCTAGCAAGAACTTGGCTAGCAATGACTAAGAGAGAGATCCTCCTATAATTGTCACAGGACAATCTTTACCCTTATAGAGATGGACAACAGAGGCATCCTTAAACTTCTGGAGGATAACCTCTTCTTGCCATATAACCTGGAAAATTTCACTCAGCCTTTGTATGAGCAATGGTGCCCCTACACTTTAAATCTCAGCTGGAATAGAATCAGCACCAGGTGCTTTGCAACATGAAAGGGGCTTAATGGCCCTCAAAACCTCTTCTTTAGTTGGAAGTTCAGCTAAAGAGGGACTGACTTCAAACTGAGGTAGAAAGTCAATGGCCTCAGCACTGACTGATGATGGTCTGTTGAGAACACTATGAAAATGTTCAGCCCATCTCTCTAGGATCATATCCTTATCACTAATCAATTTGGCTCCATCAGCACTGAGTAGCTGTGATGAACCATAGTTTTTTTTATCCATAAATAGCTTTCAGGGAATCGTAAAAGCCCTTTGGATTGTTACTATCAGCATAAAACTGAATTTTATCTGCCTTCTTACTGAGCCAGGAATCCTGCATCTCTCTAAGCTTTGCTTGTACTGTGCTTTTGATGGAATTAAATGCTGTCCTTGTAGAGGTGGATGAACTATCCTGCTGGTAAATCCTGTGGAATTCTTGTTTTTCATTTTCAGATGAAAAGTGATGAGCATTTGAAAGAAGATGGTAGGGACATGCGAGTAAAGAACATGGACAGAAAGACAATGTGGAGACAGAATCAATACTAACTGTTATGAATACGAACTGGGAGGAATATGAGAAATTTAAAATGTGAGGAAGAGTCAAGGATGACTTGTAGATGACTAACTAACCCAAGTCACTACGAAGGATGGTGGTACCCATAACAGAAAAAGGAAAGCTTATTACAGGTAAGGGTAGAATGGATTCTATTTTATACATATTGAATATGAGACACCTAGGGAACAGCCAATTGAAGTAATCACATAAATAGCAGGTGATCAAGGATTAAATTTCAAGAAGCAAACTGGAACTGGATAAAGAGCATAAAATCATCTGCAGAACTGTGACAGTTAAATCCATGGAAACTGTGTGTTCATCCTTTGTTGCTGAAGAAGACCATGCCATCAGAGAAATGATGACATGACTTGCACTTGACTTTGTTTGGAGTGGGGGAGGCCTGGGCAGGTCACCAGCCTCATTTCTTCTCCAGAGCCATCTGAATCCAGTGACCAGACAGTCATCAGGATGACTGGAGAGGGCCCAGGATGAGGCAATTGGGGCTAAGTGACTTGCCCAAGGTCACACAGCTAGTGAGTGTCAAGTGTCTGAGGTGAGATTTGAACTCAGGTCCTCCTGACTCCTGTACTGGTGCTCTATCCACTGCACCATCTAGCTGCCCCCCACAGGAGCTAAGGAGATCACCAAGGGCATATACACAGAGAGAAGATGGCACTAGAATATTAGTTAAACAAGGAAAGCCAAAAGCATCTCAATTCCTTAGCCAGTCTACCTCTGTGCCCAATCAATGTGTACACATTTATACCACTCCTAGGTTTAACCTTAGAAAGATCAAAGAAAGGGTACTTTTAGTAAAAGAATATTTAGAGCATTTCTTTTTGTGGAAGCAAAACAACCCAGAAACAAAGGGAATGTCTATCAATTGAAAATGGCTGAATAAGTTGCTGTATATGAATGTGATGGGAGTACTAGTGTGCTGTAAGAAACAGATAATTTAAAAAAGACATGAAAATACTTCTATGAAATGATGCAGAGTGAAGTGAATAAAACATAAATTTATACAATAATACCAATATCATAAAAACAAAGAATTATGAGAACTTTTAAAACCTGTAAAAAAAGATGAAATCACCAGAACATGAGAACAAGTTAAACAATAACAACTCTGTAAAATATCATTTTAAAAGTTGTAAGAAAAGATGGTGGAACCAAGAAGGCAGAGTAGTAGGAAGAAGTACAATAAGGTCCTTCCCAAAACTCTAGTAAACAGATCTAGGAGCCCAACTCAACATAGCCTAAAGAGATATAGCGGTTTGTGAACACTACCAAGAAGCAGTAGCGCTTTGAATATGATATTTAAGAAGGTAAAGGATATAGGCTTATTGCTAAGAATAACATTTCACAAAGCTGAGTATAATCCCATAGTGGAAACAACTGACTTTTAATGAAATAAAGGATTTCCAAGCATTACTGATGAAAGGATCAGAGCTACACAGAAACTGAAATTCAAACAAAGGACTTAAGGAAAACATAAAAAGATAAACACAAATAAATAATCCTAACTCCTAAGGGACTAAACAAGGATAATTTTTTTATATTCTAATATGAGGAGATGATATATGTCCCCTCTGAATTCTATGATCATCGTAGATCAGAGAGGGAATTTAATTAGATAAAGTCTGGCAGCAGTTCTTCTATCACAATGATCTTAAAAGAATAAATGGAAAGAAGGATGAAAGAGGAATGGGGTGAGATGGTGGTACAGAAATGAAAAGGAAGGCTAGAAAAAGAATCTTAATCAGGTAGGTAAAGTAGATGTCTACATAAACAAAGAATACAGGAGTGGGGAGAAAGGCTGACACTTAAATGTCATTCTCATCTGAACATATAAACACACATATATGCAGCTAAGTACATAAAGACATTTTACTCATTAGAGAAATAAGAGGCAAAGGGAAGAAGGAATAATTATAGGAAAGGGAGATTAAAGGAGAGATTAGTTCTAGACAAAACAATCTTTAAGGATGTACAAAAATATTTACAACTCTTTTTGATGTGGCAAATAATGAGAATCTAAGGGGGTATCCATCAACTGGTGAATTTCTGAACAAGTCTGGTATATAAGTGTGATGGAAAAAAGTTGTGCTGTAAGAAGTGATAAAGGAATGACCTTAGAGACCTCTGCAAAGAACTGTATGAAATACTGAAGAGTGGAACAGATTGAACCAAGAGAACAATTTATACAATAACAAAAATTTTGTAAAGAGAAACAACTGTGAAAGGGACTTAGGAACTCATAACAGTATTCCATGATTCCATAGGGATGATGACAAAACATGCTACATACCTCCTCACAGACATGTTTAAAAGACTCAGATTGGTCAACAAGACATTGTCTCAATATTGTCTTTTGGACATGGCCAATGTGAAAATCTGTTTTGACTGACTATATATGGTTTTAACAAGGATTTTGCTTTCCTTCAGTCTTAACTAGGGTGGTAGGAGGGTTGAGCTTGGGGTAGAATAGGGAGAAGCTGGATTTTTGCCAACTGAAAAAAATGATGAAATCTATAAGAACTCGTACAAATACAATAATCAGTCATGATTCTAGAGGACTACTGATGACACGTTATCCATTACAGAACAGTGAAGAATTCTGGGTGCAGAATGAGACATAGGTATTTTTCTACCCGACCATGGAGGGAATTTGTTTGACTTGATTATGCATTTGTTATAATAAATTTGTTTTTCTTGTTTCCAGTGTGGTGGGAAGGAGGGAAAGAAAATCAATTTCTGTTCATTCAAAAAATGAACAGTACCCTCCCTAAGGGGAGGAGGGTACAGATGTAATATGCTGCATCCACTTTCAAATAAGGGCAGTGTATTATTGATTATACTTTGTTTGTAATATAAAAACAAAATATCAATGATATTTTTAAAAGGGGAGGGGAAAAGGCTGATTCTTGAACTACATCTTGAAGGAATCAGAGATATTTTATGAAGTTGAGGAGAGAGTACATTCCAGGCATGAGGTTATAGGAGATGAAATGTTACATGTGGTGAGGCACAAGGCTAGTTTGGTTGAACTGCAGAATGTGAGAGGGGTAGTAGGTTGTGAAGGGCTTTAAAAGTTATAGGAATAATTATGTTTGATTATACAGGCAAAAGGAAGGTACCAGAATTTGTTGAAGAGAAGTGACATCATTAGATAATAAAAAGTGCCCTGAAGGCCATGTTTTCTGATTCAGTCAGTCCTTACTCTCTAAGGAAAAAAATTGAATATGGGTGCAGCTACTGCTTCCTTAGTCAAAACCTTGGGCAATGGGGTGGTGCTGGTAAGAAGAGAATAGTGAGGAAATGTAACATTATGGGACAGAGTATTGAATGAGATTAGAGCAAACAGAAAGAAAGCGAAGCAAACAAGCTTTATGGAGGCAGGGAAGACTAGTTTTAGTACAGGTGTAGTCAGGGAGGGTGGGTACAAGGTATCTGCTGCAGTCCTTGATGAAGTAAGGTGTCCAACATGGATAAAATGATGTGAGTTTTTAATAAGATTCTTATCTGGGCCAAGCAAGACCAGTAAGTGGAGGCAGGGAGCAAAGAACTGGACCTGAGGTTCAAGAGTGGTATTGACTCATCTGAGATAGGGAAGAGTAGGAGAAAATACAGGGGAAAATTGATGTCTAGCTGATATTCAAACTCCTACTGGAGGGAAATGCCCTGTTACTGCTAGTCTTATTTTGACAGGCTGAATTAGATTGTTTGAGCATCGTGAAAGGCTTCTTGATTTACTGGCTCAGGTGGGCTAATGCATTTCTAAAGGCAGTCCAAACTAAGGTAGCAACTATATGACTAGAAAAAAGGGGTCAGAAGCAAGAGAGATGGAGATAAATAGCTCTGTTACCTTCCTGAATTAACTTTTTAATGAATTTATTTGTTTTCAATATTCACTTCCATAAGTTATAAAATTTCTCTGCCTCCTTTCCCTCCCCAAGACAGCAAGCAATCTTATATAGTCTCTACACATACAATCTTATTAAACATATGTTCACATTAGTCATGCTGTATAGAAGAATTAGAACAAATGGGAGAAAGCATGAGAAAGAAAAAAACAAATAAAAAGCAAATAGCATATTTCTTTGTCTGGATGTGGATGTAATTTTCCATCATGAGTCTTTTGGAGTTGTTTTAGATCCCTGCATTGCAGAGAAGAGCTAAGTCTATCAAAGACAGTCATGGCACAATGTGGTTGTTACTGTGTATAATGTTCTCCTGGTTCTGTTCACTTCACTCAGCATCAATTCATATAAATCTTTGCAAGTTTTTCTGAAGTCTGCCTGCTCATCATTTCTTACAGCATAATAGTATCCCATTACATTCATATACCACAACTTGTTCAGTCATTCCCCAACTGATGGGCATCCCCTCAATTTCCAGTTCTTGGCCACCACAAAAAGAGTCCTAATTATTTTTATAATGCGGGTCTTTTTCAATTTTTATGACCTCATTGGGATAA
Organism: Notamacropus eugenii; assembly: GCF_028372415.1. NCBI lineage: Eukaryota > Metazoa > Chordata > Mammalia > Diprotodontia > Macropodidae > Notamacropus > Notamacropus eugenii. The sequence continues at coordinate 323,992,138 of NC_092872.1, forward strand.
AATCCTAGAAGTGGCATTGCTGGGTCAAAAGGCATACAGTTCAATTCCTTAGGACATAGTTCCAAATTGCTCTCCAGAATGGTTTGATCAGTTCAAAACTCCACAACAATAAATTAATGTTCCCATTTTCCCACATCTTCTCCAACATTTATAATTTTCCTATTTTGTCATGTTAGCCAATCTGATAGGTGTGATATGGTACCAAGGAACTGTTTTGATTTGTATTTCTCTAATCAATAGTGATTTAGAGCATTTTTCATGTAACTATAGACATTTTTGATTTCATCCTCTAAAAACTACCTATTCATATCCTTTGACCATTTATCAATTGGGGAATGACTTGTTTTCTTACAAATTTGACAGTTCTCTATATATTTTAGAAATGAGGCTTTTATCAGAGACACTAGTTCTGCTTCCCTCCTAATCTGGGTTGCATTGGCTTTGTTCATGCAAAAGTTTTCAATTTAATGTAATCAAAACTATCCATTTTGTATTTTGTAATGTTCTCTGTCTCTTGCTTGGTCATAACTTCTTCCTTTCTCCATAAATCTAACAGGTAAACTATTCCTTGCTATCCTAATTTGCTTATAGTATCGCCTTTATATTATCTTCTTGAATTTAAAAAATAAGGTAGGACTGGCTATTGAAGTGCAGCTGATGGACTAGAAAGGAATTAACCAAACTGTCATAGAGTTCATGAAATATAAAGTAGGACATGAAGCATAATCTTCAGACTTCATCCTACTGCTTCAAAGACTTCGGAGAAAAGATAAGAAGCATCCATACCATTTCAAAAAAGGAAAAGAATTTCAAAAGGGATGAGAAACTCTCAAGAAGAAAATTCTGAAAATCGAAACAATGACAAGAACAAGGAAGAAATATAAAGATACTACCACAAATTCAGATTATAAAACGATTTTGTAAAAGACCAAAACAAGAGCAGGTAATAAAAACTAAGTAGAAAAGAAAGGTTTAGAAAAACAGTAAAAGAAAAGGCAAAAAGCTGAGGGAATGACAAAAATGTAAAAGTATATGAAAAGTATATTCAGCAATGAAGCAAAAAACAAGAAAATGTTTAAATAACATAACAAGTAATAATCTCCATTTGCCTTAATTTTCAGAGTTAAATAAATTTAGGAAGGAAAGACTCAAGGAAAGATAGATAAAGCGAATTCTAGCAAAATCTTAAAAACAATTCAAAAGCAGAGAAAACTATATCAAAATCTGTTTCTGAGAAATAAAAATGGTCTTTATGCCTAGAGAAAGAAGAGATAAAGTAGAAAAAACTAAACAATATAAAAAACATTTTAAATAAAATATCACAGCTCCAAAATAATTTTAAAATTATTCATTGTGGCCAAGTGCTATTTATACCAGACACATAAAATTTCTATATTAGGAAAACAATGAGCCTAATTAATCACAGTGGCAACAAAAACAACAAAACTATGAGATCAGATCAACAAAAATATGCGTAACCTCTGACCAAGCAATACCACTAACAGAGAAGTATCCCATGGAGAGAAAAAAAGGGGAAGGGGAAGAGGGAGAAGGACCTATCTGTACAAAAATATTAAAAGCAGCTCTTTTTGTGATGGCACAAAATTGGAAATTGAGGGGATGCCCATCAATTGGGGAATGGCTGAACATATTGTAATGGAATTACAAATGAAATAATTAGTAGAATTGTGGAATGATAAGCAGACGAATTTCAGAAAAACCTGGAAAGGCTTATGTTTCTGAAAAGCGAAGTGAGCAGAACCAAGAGATTGCACAAAATAACAGCAATAGTGTACAAAGATTTACTGTGAAAGACTAGCTATTCTCAGCAATACAATGATCAAAATTGCAAAGGATTTATAACGGAAACTGATATTCATATCCAGAAAAAAACAGATAGTCTCTGAATAAAGATCAAAGCATACTATTTTTCACTTTTTTGTTCGTGGGATTTTTTTTTGTCTGTTTTTTCTTTCTCAGCCTGACTAATATAGAAGTATGTTTGCATGACTACACATATATAACCTATACCAAATTGCTCAGAAGGAGAGAGAAAATTTGAAAGTTAAAAAATTTGTTAAATGAATGTTAAAACCTATCTTTATATGTTGAGAAAAATGCTATTTTTTAATTTAAAAAATAAAAATAAAAAATGCAATATCTATTTAAAAAATATATTGTGTCCTATAAGAAACTGAAATACTAACAGTGTTCAAAAAAACCAAAGGTCATCAACTACAAGGTTAAAGACCCTATATTATTCAGCAAAAACTGCTGGGAAAAGTGAAAAATAGATTGGTAGAAATTAGAGTTACTCTGATATCTCAAACCATATTCTATAATAAAGTCTAAATGTATAAATAACCTAGATATAAAAAGTCACATCACAAAAAAATTTAGAAAGAAAGACACTTTTTTACAGTAATAGATAAGTATTCTTTATCAAATAAAGGCTAAAGAGAATGACACGACATAAATATATAATTTTAAGTAAGGAGAATTTAATATTTAATTTAATGTGGAGAAGTTTTTGCACAAACAAAATCAACAGTATAATGAGAACTTTCTTAACTAAGAAAAAAATCTTTTTGACAAATTTCTCTGTTAAAGGACCAACTTTTAAGATACATAGGGAATTGATACAAACAGATAAGAGCCATTTACCGTTACCAATAGATATAAACAACAAGTTTTCAAAAGGAGGGCAAACGAACAACAATTGCAGGAAAAAAATGCTTCACATTACGGATAATTTGAGAAATGCTGATTAAAACAGTCCTTAGATTGCAATTCATTCCCATCAGACTGGAAAAGGTAAAAGAAAGGGAAAATGAAAACTGTTGGAGGGTCTGTGAGAGCTGAAGCTGAAGCACTGTTGATGGAGTTGTGAAAGAGTCCAAGCTCATCATAGTGGTGCATATTTGTAATCCCTGTAACTAGGGAGGCTAAGGACGGTGAATTGCTTGAGCTTAAAGTTTTAAGCTGTAATATGGTAAAAACTGATTGATGTCTGCATCATGTCTACTATGGTGAGCCCCCAGGTTGCCTAAACGAGGGCTGAAAGAACTCAAGTTGAAAAAAGAACAGGAGTGCCAATGAGTACAGGAACTGAACGAATGAGTGGCTGATAAACTTCTAATCAAGGTGAGATATGGAGATCCAACATCAAAAATAAATAAAGCCATTCTGAAAAATAATTTGAAACTATATGAAGTACAATCACATGTAGATTTCCCTGCCTGTGGCTACTGCTCCAATTACTGACTGGGGTCTGAGATTTTCTTTACTAAGTACCCTTGGTTATCAGATGTCCATATAATATATATATATATGTGTATACACACACACACACACACACACACACACACACACACACACACACGCAAAACAAAGGCTTAAATGAAACTAAGAATTATAAGAGACGTGAGGCAGGATTCTAGTTCGAGCATACAAGATAGCGTTGTGCCCAGCTAGGGCACAAAAGAGAAATCCAAAGGCCTGTAGTTGGGTGGGAAATGAAGAGAGGAATGATCTGGGCAATAGCTAGTTTAAAACCCTCTCAGTGCCCAAGAGAATTTTTTCCAAAGCTATAATTGCAGAAAAGATATCTATGTATCTACCTGCTTTGGTAAATAGTTTCCTCACCACAGCCTGATATGTCAAAAAAAAAAAAAAAAAAAGGTAATGGGGAGCCACTGAAGGTTTCTAAGCAAAACAGTTACTTGTTGGCAGCTATGTGGATGGTGAATTCATTGGTGAACAGAGTGACTGAAAGCAGGGGAATTAGAGTCCAGTCTAATAGTGACTGAGGAAAATGTCCCAAGGGAGGATGAATGCCAAAGATATTTTGGAGGAAGAACCTGCAAAGCTTAGCAACTGTTTTATCATGGGGAGGGAGAAGTTATAAAGTTACCCATTCCACATTGAGACTTTTCCCATAGAGGTTTTGATGTATCTCAGATCAGCATAAGAAATTATTGTAAATGGGAATTAGGGGAAAGTTTTATAGAAGCCACAGACGATACATGAAGGTCAGCAGATGACACCGAAAAAGTTTACAAACTCAGAAATGCATAAACTATGTTTATGACCAAGTACTTAACCCAAATTTTACAATAAGGTACTGTAAAAACCCCATAAAAGAAAAAATTCAGACTTCTTTGGTACGAAAGGTCAAAAAATTTTACGCAGATTTTCCAGATCATGGGGGCACTGTGCCCCTAACCACTCTTGAGATGTGGAAGGAATAACTGTGTAGGTTACTGTGAAGTTGTGAACTTCAGTAACTAGAAGATGACAAGCCTATATAACTCTCGATTACAAGATGCAAATATAAATTAAAATAACTCTGAGGTACCACTTTATCCCTATCAGATTGGCTAATATGACAGCAAAAGAAAATGATAAATGTTAGAGAACTTGTGGGAAAATTAGGACATTAATGCACTGTTGGTGGAATTGTGAAATGATCCAACTATTCTGGAGAACAATTTAGAACTACACCCAAATGGCAATCAAACTGTGCGTACCTGTTAATCCAGCAATGTATTGGACAAAGGTCTGTATCCCAAAGCGATCACAAAAAAGGGAAAAGGACCCACATGTACAAAAATATTTATAGCAGCTCTTTTGGTGGTGGCAAAGAATTGTGAAACGAGGTGATGCCTATCAACTGGGGAATGGCTGAACAAGCTATGATATACGAATGTGATGGAATGCTATTGCTCTATAAGGAATGATGAGCAAGAGACTTTCAGAAAAACCTGGACTTAAATGAACTGATGCTGAGTGAAGTGAGCATAAACAAGACATATACACAGTAACAGCAACATTGTGCGATGAACAACTTTGTTAGACTTAGTTTTTCTGAGCAATGCAATGATCTAAGACAATTCTAAAGGACACATGATGGAAAATGCAGAGAAAGAACTATGGAGTCTGAATGCAGATCAAAGCACACTATTTTCACTTTTTTGTTGGGTTTTTCTGTTTCTTCTTTCACAACATGACTAATGTGGAAATGTTTACATGACTGTATTTGTATAACCTATATCAGACTGCACGTCATTTTGAGGAGAAAAAAAAATTTTAAACTCAAAATCTTTTCAAAAAATAAATGTTAAAAACTATCTTTACGTGTTATTAGAAAAAAACACTATTTACCAAAAAAAAAAAATGTAATTGGGAAACATTTAACGAAATAAATCTTTCTGTGACTTTCTCTTACCTAACAAAAGACCAGTGGCTCTCAGTCTGGGACTCAAAGATCACCACTATTTATCTGGATTTTATTAGACTCGTTTCTCACTGCTCCCTCAACATAAGGGAAAAACTTGAAAAAAAAAGTATATGAAGAAAGTCGCTGAACTATGAATATTTAATCTAGCGATAGCACTACTTTACATCCACCTAAAACAGAAAGGGAAAAGGACCTACATTTATGCAAAAATATTTATAGCAACATTTTTTGTTATAACAATGATAAAGATAAGAACTAGACTTGTGAAATTACTGGTACAGGGAAGTCTCAGGTGAGGAAACTCCTTCTACTAACGTTAATCCATAACTGTTTTGCAATTTATTGGTTTACACTGAGGCCTGGGACTCTGAGAGAGTAAATTAATTCCCAGAATCACATAGTAAATATCAGAGGTAAGGGTTGAATTCAGGCCCTCTTTACTTTGAATATAGCTGTCTATCCACTATACCAGGGGTTCTTAACTTTTTTGTTATTGTTCATGATCCCCTTTTCACCTCCTTGGGCAGTCTAGAAAAGCCTATGCACTTCCTTGGAATACAAACCAATTATACTGAAATACAAATATCAAGTTATCAAAAACAAAGTTCATAGAATCTCAGTATTATGCTACATAAAAAACTAAAAAAAACAAATAATTTATTCAGGACAAGCTGATTCCTTGAGAAGGGATCTCTCCGTGTACTTGCTCTCAGGCCTACTTAGAATTTACCAATGGGCAAGAGAGGATGACACAGAAATACAAATATTTTAGTAGTGAATTCTCATTTGGCAAGTGAAGGACTGAGCAAGAGGTAACAAAAAGGAATCTGTCCATCTGCAAGCTGTTAGATGCTAAAAGTCAATTTGAATCTATCACTGCCACCTGTCAAAATCCAGCTTTCATCCTCACTTACCAGTGTAATATCTCTGGAGGCTGCTGCAGCACTCATATGTAAGCTTGGCTGTCTGACTGAACTACTGCAGTCTAGGGCACGGGCAAAAGTACCAACAGATCTGAAAGAGATGAGAAAAAAAAACATGAATTTTCTGTGAATGATAAGAGTAGGCCAAGAAGATGCCACACAATTCCTAGTAACCAAGACTGAGCCCATCTCTGATACCTTTTCTAATGGCTACTAATATCACCTACACTAAATTCATGTCTTTACTCTTTGCATGATTTTTAAAAGTACCCTTTGTTCTCTTGGCCTCAGTTTCCTCAGGTACAAATTAAGAGTTGAAGCTAAATTATTTGTCAGAGATCCCATGGTAAAGCTAATAATGCATTATTCTCAAAAATGTCCTCACCTGACAATTATATTATAGTTCCAACAATGAAACTTCATGCTTTTGTCCTAAAAATGCTGATACATCCCCCAAAGTATCTATAATAATTGGATAGGAAAGGCCTATGGTATAACAAAAACAAAACAAAACAAAAACACTGGATGAGAAAATAGAATCCCTGACTGCCAACCCATCCACAGACAAGCTCTGTGATCTGGTTTGACTTGTTTTATTCAACAGGGCCTCATGTTCATCATGCATAAAATTACAAACTTTTTAAGTTCTTTTCTACTTTACCATAAGCTCTAATTCCTACAATTCTCTTTGTGCTAACTTCCTTGTTATAGGGATAGGGCTTTGTGAAATGTGTGGCTCTATACATATAAACTATCATATGATAATGATGAGCCAAGAACTTATTAAGAACCAAGTTGCAAATGAGGACAAGTAGGCTGAATTATCCATCCTCTGGGGACTCAAGAATGGATGGAAGATTGAGTGTCTCTCAATCTGTGTAACATATACTGTTAAGAGACTTCCTACAGAAATAGCAAATGGTAAAATAAGAAATTAAATTAAATTTTAAAAAGATTCTGGGGCTCAGGAATGCTGTTCCTAGAGTCAAGAGAACACATTGCTGCTTCTGCAAATTTCAAGTGCCATGGAGATATATCCAAATTTTATATATATACATATACGTGTATATATATATATATATATATATATATATATATATATATATGGCTGCCTGAATACACAAAAGTGTAAGAATTGTTCTGATAGAATCAGTTCTATGCTATCCATGTGAAATTTCCCTTTTAGAAGAAAAGATGAAAAAATCTGAGGGGTACTATGTTCTACTCTAATTTGCTAGGTAGAATTAAGTAACAATTCCAAAGGAAGAGACTTTCATCACACAATAACACATGATAAGAAATGTTGGAGACTCATCAAATCAGGGTAGGTTTACAAGGAATCAAAGGATCTTCAATTTAGAGCTGCAAGATATTTAAGAGATTATTCAGTCCAACTCCCTCATTTTGCAGGTGAGCAAACTTAAGCCTAGGCAAGTGAACAGACTTGCCCAAATTTACAGACATAGTATCAGAATCTAGATTCAAACCCAGGTCTTCAAGACTTTAAAACTATAGCTTTTTCCAATGCAACATATTACCTCCTACAGATCAGGGCATTTGATTCCATCACATAAAGATGGAAAAGAAGTAAGGACAGAAAAGGAAAGCCAACATCGTGGAGGAGAAGGAAGCACAGTCCAACTCTACACTCCAACTCCTCCAAAAAAGAACTATAAAACCCACCAGACCAAATCCTTCATGGAAAATTCAAGGAAAAGACTTGAGTAATTTTTTTTGCCTAAGATATACACTAAGGCACCTCAACATTGTGTGGGGTGCAAGAAAAGATGAAAACTGGGAGGTTTGCTGCCAGTTACCCAATTTTGAGTCATAGATCCAGGGTGAACTGAGGAGACTTTATGCCATAGGGTGGCAGTCACATGTCGTTTATCCTCCATTTTCAAAGAAGACTAATGACATCACAGTTGATGTCTTGACTTTAGATTTAAGAGATGCAGAGTTACACAAAGTCATTAGCCTCAACTCTTTTCCTAAGACATCAAAGTCCAGTAGCAGGACAGAAGTCAAGATGACTGGCAATGACCCAGGATGCAGTGGATGACCTTAGCATGTCTGTTTGACAAAGTTCTAATCATTCTATAGCAATTGCTTCCACTGCCTTCATGGCTACTGGAACAAATTATTCTTATCTGCCCATTCTTCTAGGGAATATTTTCATAAACTTAGAATAATCATCTGCCTAACTCATCAATGGGTTTAAGCCCTGTCAGTTACCTTCGACCTGACTTAGACTGTTTGTTGAGACTGTTTACCAGGGTTTGGTCACTGTGCAAGCTACAGTTTCTTGGAGTCACAAGTGAGAGTTGGGTGAATCAGGTGGACACCAAAGGTACATGAACACCTTTCCACAAGGAAAGGAAAGGTTGCAGGCCCTAAGGCAGTAAACTATGAGAAGATCCAAGTTCAGAAGCAAATAGTATGCAGCTCAGACCCAAGAAGGAGAGTGGTATCTCATTTCTACCTTCTACCCTGGTCTGAAATATGCAGAATAATAACTACGGCAGGGATACCAGAAGAGACCCTACAGTTTGATTACTCTGAACCAGTAGATCTTTCCAGCTGGCTGAAAATAGTTACAGTCAAGCAGCAGTACATTAATACTCAAACTCTCAAACCAATATCGATAACTTGTAGATAACTGGATGGGGGGTAGAAATTAGACTTTGCCCTGGATCAGACCATTTGGGAACACTGGAAGCTTGCATGTTCTCAGCTTGAGCTAGCTCTGCAATCTATGAATAACACAACACTCAATAATCCCAAGAAAGAAGCAAGAAGATCAGCCTTGAGTTTCCTTTCAGAAGTGTGCAGAGACCAGAATGAGTATCAAGTCCCAAGTCAGGGGCAGGGTGTTGACTAAACCAACTGAAAAAGAATCCTACCATAAAAAGGTATTATGTTGACAATGATGTTCAAGACACAAACACAGAAGAAGAGAATGATGCCAAAACACCTACAAAGTTGCAGAAAAAAATCTTAGGCACAAATTCAAGATAGAGGAAGAGGAGAGCAGAATGTATTAGAAACCAGAAACCAACAATATGGTGTTTACAATACACTTCAAACAGAAAGATATACACAGAATTAAAATAAAGGGTTGAAGCAGAGTACATTCTGCTTCAATCAAAATAAAATAAAAAGGCATAGTTAGCAATCATATACTGAACAAAAAGCAAAATCCAGAAAAGTCCCAATTAAAAGAGAAATTACATTTTCCTAAAAGGTTCTAATCAATACTAAACATATATATATATATAACAAGTGGAATAGCAATACATTTTAAAAATGAAATGAGTTACAGGAAAACAAAAATAATAAAATATTAATGGTGGAGGAGGTCAGACCTAGATAAATGGAACCAAAAACTAAACAAAAAAGAAGTTAGGGATATGAAGAGAATTTTAGAAAAATATCATCCCTCTGAATAATACTGAATGATAATAGAAATGAGTGTGAAAACACTAAAAAGCAGAAATATTAAATGAACTCTTTTAATGACCAAAATTCAGCAAAAATTACATTTTAAAAAGGGCTTTTGAAGAAAAGATTAAAAATGAATTGTAAACACTTTAATCCTAAATAATGGGTGAATCAAAGAACAAATTATTGACATTAAAAATGACATAATATAGCAAAATGTATGGGACACAGTCAAAAGAGTATTAAAGGATGATTTTATATCTCTAAAACTCTTTTATTAGTAAAAGATCTTATAGAAGAATAGTGCATGCAAGTTAAAAAATTAGAAACCAACAAATAAAAAACTTCAATGAAAAACTCATAAGAAATTCTTAAAATCAAAGAAGATAATATTAAAAAAACTGAAAACAAAATTTGAATGAGCTTTATGAGCTTAACTGAATTATGAATATATGAATTATAACTGAATCATTAAAAAATTATTTAACAACAAAACAATAACATAACTATGTCACTGCTCAGTCATTTTTCAGTTATATCTGATTCTTCCTGACCCCATTTGGAGTTTTCTTGACAAAGATGATGGAATGGTTTATCATTTCCTTCTCCAGCTCATTTTGCAGATGAAGAAAACTGAGGCAAACGCGGGTAAGTAATTTGCCCAGGGTAAATGACTTGTTCAGTTGGTGTGTTTGAGGCCAGATTTGAATGTAGGAAGAGGAGTCTACCTAGTTCCAGGCCCAGTGCTCTATCCAATGCACCACACAGCTGCCCAGATAAGTCATAACCAAATTTCATTTTTAAAAAAATAAAGAAAACTACCATCATCACGTATGAAAAAAAATAAATCCACAACCAAGTAAAAAGATAAAAAAAAAAATTAAAACAACTGTTAGGTACCATCTCATATCTATCAGACTGGTTAAAATGACAGAAGGGAAAAATGACAAGTGCTAGAGGGGATATGGAAAAATTAAGACACGTTCACCGTAGGTAAAATGTGAACTGATCCAACCAACTTTTCCTTAAAAATTAGAATGGAACAAATGGAAGCTAATGACTTTAAGAGAAATGAAGAAACTATAAAACAAAACCAAAAGAATGAAAAAATAGAAGACAATGCGAAATATCTCATTGAAAAAACAACTGACCAGGAAAATGGATCCAGGAGAGATAATTTAAAAATTATCAGACTACCTGAAAGCCATGATCAAAAAAAGTGCCTGGACATCATCTCTGAAGAAATTATCAAGGAAAACTGCCCTGATATTTTAGAACCAGAGGGTAAAATAGAAATTAAAAGACTCTACCGATCACCTCCTGAAAGAGATCTCAAAAGGAAAACTCCTAGGAATACTGTAGCCAAATTCAAGAGTTTCCAGGTTAAGGAGAAAATACTGCAACCAGCACAGAGAGAAACAATTCAAGTATTGTGGAAATACAATCCAACAGACACAAGACTTAGCAGCTTCTACATTAAGGGATTGGAGGGTTTGCAATATGATATTCTGGAGGTCAAAGGATTAAAAATAAGAATCACCTACTCAGTAAAACTAAATATAATCTTTCAGGAGGAAAAATGAACATTGATGAAAAGACCAGAGCTGAATAGAAAATGTGACTTTTAAATACAAGACTCAAGAGAAGCATGAAAAGGTAAACAGGAAAGAGAAATCAAAAGCGACTTATTAAAGTTGAACTGTTTACATTCCTACATGGAAAGATGTTATTTGTAACTCATGAGACCTTTCTCAGTATTAGGGTAGTTGGAGAGCATATGTATATAGACAGAGGGCACAGGGTGAGTTGAATATGAAGGGATGATATCTAAAAAATAAAATTAAGAGGTGAGAGAGAGGAACGTACTGGGAAAAGGAGAAAGAGAGAAGAAGAATGGGGAAAATTATCACACAATAAATGAGGGAAGAAAAAGCTTTTACAGTGGAGGGGAAGAGGGGGGAGGTGAGAGGGAATGAGTGAACCTTACTCTCATTGGATTTGGCTTACAGAGGGAATAACATAACACACTCAATTGGGTATGGAAATCTATTCTACCTGACAGGAAAGTACAGGGGAAGGGGATAAGAGAGAGGGGAATGATAGAAGGGAAGGGTAATCAGAAGCAGACATTTTTATGGAGGGACAGGGGCAGGATAGGATGGAGGGAAATATGGCTAGTCTTTCACCACATGACTATTATGGAAGTGTTTTGCATGACTACACATGTATAATCCATATTGAATTGCCTTCTCAATGAGGGTGGGTGGGGAAGGAGGAAGGGAGAGAATGTGGACGTGAGCTTTAAAAATGAATGTTAAAAATAGTTGTTACATGCACCTGAGAAATAAGATATACAGGAAACAGGGTATAGAAATCTATCTTGCCATACAGGAAAAAAGAAAGAAAGGGGATAAGAGAAAGGTGGTACGCGAGTGGTGTTGACAGAAAGGAAGACAGATTAGGAGAAATCAGAATGCACACCCGCTTGGGGTGCAGGAAGGGAGGGATGGGGATAAATTTGGAACTCTGGTCTGGTGGAAGTGAATGCTGAAAACTAAAAATAAATTAATAAATAAATGTTCTCCTGGTTCTGCTCACTTCACTCAGTATCAGTTCATGTAAATCTTTCCAGATTTTTCCTTCAGTTACTTTTTTAAAGGCGTTTCTGTTCCTACTAGCTCTTGTCCCTCACCACTAATCCTCTTCTTCTCATTTATTACCCACCTTTTCCTTTAGTTTTATTAGTTCCTCTTTCCTTTTTTACCTAGTTATATCTCTTTCCCCCTCTTTTTTTCCTCAGTCAAGTAGAATCTCCCTTCCTTTTCAGTAATTTTCAAAAATTTCATATTTTGTCCCCCTTTCCAAAAAAGATTTCTCCAACTCTCATCCATTTCCTTTCTCTTCATTATTAACCCTCTTTCTCTTATTAAAGACTCCTAACATTATCTGGTCTCCCTCTTTTCTTTGTATTCTTCATACAATCAAAGTATCTACTGTAGATTCTTCCCTATATGAGCACTTTCTGCCACTGCCTTGTAAGGCTTACTCATGGAATCTCCTTTTCCATTGTATCTCATTCTCAGAACAATATCAATTATTGCCAGTGTTAGGAGAGGACACTGCCCCATAGTGGGGTTTCACCCTCATCACCTTTCTTGATGATCTTTCCCCCGCTACATTTGCCTATAAATCTCTTCTTTGTGTTCGTATATTCTCACTCCTGATACCAGCTTTAACCGGGGGTTCCAACTCCCACCCTGTCAAGACAAGTAGATTTACAGGCAACAAATCTCTCAGGCCTTATTTACTGCAAGGCCATCAACGTTTATCTATAGGGACATTCATCAGTGGAACCTCCTCCCACCTTCAAAGCAAGGTCTCCATCCTTGCCATGCCCCCTTTCAAGTTTTCACTCTCCTCCTCATTCCACTGCCTTGTAGACTCATCTCTTTCTTTGACCACAGAGGCCACCTTGCTCTCATTGCTAGTCCTTGATTTGACCTAAGAATATAACTGATTCTTTTCTATTTCAGCTCTCCCCTTCCCAACTTTTATGTACCCCCTTCCATGTTGTAATGCAGTCCCACAAAAGAAGCATTCGCCTACAGGCAAAGTATCACCAGGTTCCATTAATGATAATCCTGTTCCTCCTCTTCACTGTTACCTCTACCAAGTTTCTACTTTCACAACTTTCTCTGTGTATATCTTTAGAAAAAAGTCTCATATTGGTCTTTTGGTTATAATGTTGCTGCTGTTGTCACCATTTATTCACTCCTTCAATTCTGTTGTTTGGAGTACTCAAAAACCAAATAATCTCTTCAGTTCTGTTCTTTCTAAAAGTGTTCAAAATCTTCATTATTATTCACCTTTTTTTTCATTTTTGTTCATCTTTTATCCTGTTACGATTCAGCTAAGATTTTGCAGGGCAAGTCACCCTGGGGTATAGCTTGAGTTTTTGGAACACATTTTTATATTCCTTCTTCTTCTAGTAGGTGTGGAATAGTCTTTTGTTATTCAAATATTCTTTGCTTTGTATTAGGTATTTCTCCTGATGGCTTGTAGAACTTCTTGTCTCTCAAATGAACTGCTAAATTTAATACAACGTCTCTCGGCATTTGCAACCTTGGGTGGATTATTTGTTTTTAATGAAGGTCATATGTGAATTTTTTCAATTGGGATTTCATTTTCTACGTACAGAAGGATCTAGGCAGTTCTTTTATTATTTCCTTCAATATGGTATTAAGATTTTTTTGTTCTATAATATTCTTTTGAGAGAATTATGATCCTTAGGTTGTCTCTATGCATCTTGTCTTTGAGATCCATGTTTTGCTTGCAAAGTAAGCATATTTCCTATTAAAGTTATTGTTCTTTGCTTCTCTTCTAGACTCCCCTCACTTCTGTGCTTATCTACTATTCTCTCTTTTGTTTCTTTGGTGAGGCTTGCTGTAGCAAATTCAAATTTTTTCTATAATTCTCATTTGTCTTCTAAACCACTCGAGGACAATGTGTTTTGCTTCTATGTTCTCAAATTCCACAGGGTCATCCATCTCATTAAGTGACAGATCATTTTCCTTTATTTTGTAGTATTCATAGATTACTGAACTCATTTACCAGCTCTGGAGTCATAATTCCTTCTGTTGCTATTGTATTTCTTCTCAATTTATCTATTTATGTTCACAAGGCCTTTGAGATTTCTTCTTCCTTGAAATCTTTAGTATTTTCAACCTTCCTCTCTCCCCTCCACCTATTTTCTTTATTATTCATTTTCTGACTCTAACTGTGTTTTCTTTGGGGGTTGATCTTGAAGTGTCTCAGTCTCCTCCCACGCTGAGCAATTTACAGATCACCAGACTAAATCTCTGCCTCAGATGATTTTTGAGTGGTCAGAACTGATCCCACATGGATGCTGAACTATTTCCTCAGGCTTAGTGAAGCACTACAGACCTTCCCCACATACACAGCGTCCCCTACCAGTAAACTGTCCAACTTCCTCTGTTCTTCAGTTATCTGACCTGGTACAAGCAATTCTGAGCCTGTTTTCTCTGGCACTTTCACCCAGCAGCTTCTGTTCCTGAAAGGGTATGGCCAAGCTGGCTGTCAAGCCCCATTGTAAAAAGAAAGAAGGGGAATTAGGACTAAGGTATACAGAGGACTGGGTTTTAATGTAAACCTGTGTTGTGTCTGTGTTGTGTGGTAGTGGTAGTGGAGTGAAAGGAGTGCTGAGCTCAGTCAGTGAGTGACAGTTCCTGAGCTTTGGAGGATTTTTTTTTTAACCTTCTTTTGGATTCTGGGTGTCCTAAACCATGGAAAGAGCTGAAGTTGCTTTATCTTTGGTGCAGATCTGTTTTGGAGAGGTTTGAGAGTTTGTGGGGAATCAAAGAAAATGTCTAATTCACCATCTTAGTGCTCATGTTACTTGAAAGTCAACGGAGCCTTTCTTTAAAGTATAATTTAATAAAGTTAGGTACTCAAGACAGAATAGTCAACGAATATAGCAATCTACTGTTTGATAAACCCAAAGACCCCAGCTTCTGGGATAAGAACTCACGGTTTGACAAAAATTGCTGGGAAAACTGGATAACAGTGTGGTGGAAACTGGGCACAGATCAATACCTGACACCATATACAAGAATAAAGTCCAAATGGATACATGATTTAGGTATAAAGATTGATACTATAAACAAATTAGGGGAGCACAGAATAATGTATGTCAGATTTAAGGAGAAATTTTTGACTAAATAAGAGATAGAAAACATTATGAAGTACAAAATGGATAATTTTGATTATATTACATTGTAAACTTTGCACAAACACACACAATGCAACCTAGATTAGGAGGAAAGCAGAAAACTGGAAAAAAATTTTTGCAACTAGTGTCTGTGATAAAGGCCACATTTCTAAAATACATAGAGAACTGAGTAAAATGAACAAGAATATAAGTCATTTCCCAATTGATAAATGGTCAAAGGATATGAACAGGCAGTTTTCAGAGGAAGAAATTAAAGCTATCTCTAGCCATATGAAAAAATGCTCTAAATCACTATTGATTAGAGAGCTGCAAATCAAACTAAATCTGAGGTACCACATCACACCTATCAGATTGGCTAACATGACAGAACAGGAAGAAGATAAATGTTGGAGAAGATGTGGGACAATTGGAACACTAATTCATTGTTGGTGGAGCTGTGAGATGATACAACCATTCTGGAGAGCAATTTCGAACTATGCCCAAAGGGTTACAAAAACGTGCATACCCTTTGACCCAGCAATATCACTTCCGGGACTCTATCCCAAAGTAATGATAGAAATGGGAAAGGGTCCCACATGTACAAAAATATTTATAGCAGCTCTCTTTATGGTGGCCAAAAACTGGAAATCAAGGGGATACCCATCAATTGGGGAATGGCTGAACAAGTTGTGGTATATGAATGTAATGAAATACTATTGTGCTATAAGAAATGATGAACAGGAAGACTACAGAGAGGCCTGGAAAGACTTATACGAACTGATGCTGAGTGAAAGGAACAGAACTATAAGAACTTTGTACACAGCAACAACTACAATGTGTGAGGAATTTTTCTAGTAGACTTAGTTCTTCATACCAATGCAAGGATCTAAAAAATTCCCAATGGACTCGAGGCAAAATGCCTTCTACATCCAGAGAAAGAACTATGGAATTAGATAGCAAAATGAAGCCGACCATTTTCTTTTGTGTTATGTTTTGCTTTCTTTTATGGTTTCTCCCACTCATTTTAATTCTTCTATTAAATATGACTAAGGTGAAATTGTACTTAATAGGAATGTATGTGTAGAACTCATACAAGATTGTACATCGTCTCAGGGAGGGAGAAGGGAGAGAGGGGGAACAAATCTAAGATATATGGAAATGACTGTAGAACACTGAAAACAAATAAAATAATTATTAAAAAAATAATGAAATATAATTAATGTCTTCCTAAAACCAAAAATAAGCATTACCTGTAAAGGGCATAAGCAAGAAGTTAATCAGGAAAGCAAGGATGTCCATTATCACCAATACTATTTAATGTTGTAAAAGAAACACAAATCATAGCAAAAAGACAAGAAAAAGAAATTAAAGGTATAAGGAAAAGCAGAGAAGACAAAAATCATCACTTTTTGCAGATGATATAACAAGTTAAAGAAAACCTTCAGTGAAGTTGCAGGATATAAAATAAACTCATAGAAATCAGCCTCATTTCTGCATATTAACAACAAAATCCAGGAGAAAAAGACAGAAAGAGAAATTCCACTTAAAATAACTATGGACAGTAATAAAATATTTGAGAGTCTACTTACCAAGGCACACAAAGGAACAATATGAACAACTACAAAACAAACAACCAGAAAAATATTAATTGCTCATGGATAGGTCAAATTAATATAATGAAAATGACAATGACACCTAAATTAACTTACATTTTGAGAGCCATACCAACCAAACTATTGAAGAATTACTTTACAATACTAGAAAAAAATAATAAAAAAATTCATCGAGAAACAAAAAGCCAAGAATATCAAAGGAGTCAATAAACAAAAAGGAAGGGTACCAGATTTCAAGTTATACTACAAAAAATGTAATCATTAAAACAACAGATTAGGTACTCCAATTGGGTACATGATTTGAACATAAAAGGTGACATCATAAGCAAATCAGTAGAACATGGAAGAAATTACCTGTCAGATCTATTGAGAGGGAAAGAGTTCATGACCAAACAAGAGACAGGGAAGTTCACAGGAGGCAAAGTGTATAATTTTGGTTACATAAAATTAAAACACTTATGCCCAAACAAAACCAATGCATCTAAAACAATGAAAAGTAGGAAATTGGTAAATATCTTTGTAGCAACCTTCTCTGATGAAAGACTCATTTCTAAGCTATACAGAGAAATGAGTCAAATTTAAAAGAGAAAGTGGCATAAATTATCAAGGAATAAGACACTCACCATATAAAATCTGCTCTATATTACTGTTAAGTGGAGAAATGTAAATAAAACAACACTGATGTAACATTTTACACCCATTAGATTGGGTAAGGTGACAAAAAGGAAAATGACAAATGCTGAATGGGCTGTGGCAAAAGAGGAACACAAATGTACTAGTATTAAGAGCTGTGAACTGGTACAACCATTCTGGAAAGCCATTTGGACCTATGTCAAAATAGTATTAAACTATGACCCAGAAATACAACTACTTCATCTCTACCCCAACGAGATCAAGAAAAGAGGAAAAACACACATGTACAAAAACATTCACTCTTTTTAGACTGGTAAAGAAAGAGAAACTGAGGGGATTGCCTGCCAATTGGGAAATGAACAAACAAACTATGTTATATAAATATGATGGAATACTGTTGTGCTATAAGAAACAATGAAGGGGGATTTCAAAAAGGTCTAGAAAGACTTATATGAACTGAATCAAAGAAATGAGTAGAACTAAAAAAATTTATAAAATAACAGCAATATTGTGAAGATAATTAACTTTGAAAGCCTTAGCAATTTTGATCAATACAATGAGCAATCACAAGTCCAAGGGACTCACAAAATGAAACGTGCTATCCATCTATACATAAGAGAGAGGATTGTGTGCAAAATGAAGCATATTTTCTCTTTCTTTTTTTCTTAGGAAAAATATTAAGCAGGAATTTGTTTTGCATGATCATGCAAATTTGTTATGTTTTGTTTCTCTTGCTTTCTCAATGAGTAGGGCAGGGGAAGGGAAGAGGCAGAGAATTTGGGAACTGAAAATAAAAATGAATATAAAATAACAAAACATGTAATTTCAAAAGGAGGGAAAACAACTGTAGGATCCAGAAAATCCTCATGCTGACTGATCAATCTGAATTAAGTACTGAAGGAAGGTAGAAATTCTAAGAATTAGAAATGAGGAAATAATACATTCCAGACATTCAGGTAGGAGACAGAATGTCATGTACTTGGAAGAGCAAGAAGATCAGTCTGACTGGATCATAGGATATATAAAGATGAATAATGGCAAATACTTCTGGAAAGACTGGCTGATGCCAGATTATGGAGAGTTTTACAGGCTATGAAGTTTTTTATTTCAAAGGCAATAAGGAACAAAGATTCCTGAATAAGGGAAAAACTATTTTTTTTTTTGGTTGTATGGAATATACTTTGCAGAAAAAGAAACTAGAACCAGAGGGGTCAATTAGAAGGCTATTACAAAAAGTGAAGAGCCTCAACCCCATAGGTCATGTTAATGGACAAGAGAGAACATGTATTAGAGTTAGAGTCCATGAGAGGTACAATATATAAAACCAGACAACTCATTATATCTTAGAATGGGGGAGAAGGAAGAGTCATGGATGACTACTGAAAGTAATGAACCTGGATAAATAAAAGGATAGTGATACTCTTTAACAGAAATAGATAAGTTTGTTGTTCAGTCATTTCAGTCATGTCCAACTGTTTGTGACCCTTTGTGGGACTTTCTTAGCAAAGACATTGGAGTGGTTTGCCATTTCCTTCTTCAGTTCATTTTATGGATGAAGAACTAAGGCAAACAGGGTTAAGTGACTTGCCCAGGGTCATACAGCAAGTAAGTGACAGAGGCCACATTTGAACTTAGAAAGATGAGTCTTCCTGAATCCAGGCCTGACACTTTATCTTTTATGTCATCTAGCTACCCCAAACTTTGCTGTGTCTCTCTGTTGGGGAATCAAATTGCAGTCTCCCTTGTGACAGGCAGGGATACTCATTACTATACTAAAAAGGAAAGTCGGCAGGAGGCTAATTTAGGAGAAAAGAGAATGAGTTTAATTGTAGTCATGTTGAGTTTAAGATGCCAATGGGACATCCAGGAAAAGATCAAAAGAAGCATAGACTTAAAGTTGAAAGGAGCCTTAAAGATCATTAGAAACACATTCAACCTGTTGCCAAATCTTATTGTTTCCATCTACAACATCTCTTCCCAACTGACTCCTTCATTCTACTTTCAGAAAAATTACCTTAGCTTCGGCCCTCATCATTTCTCAGAGTACTGCAATGGTGGTCTAATTGGTTTTGCCTTGTCCCTTCCTGTCCATTTGCCATAAAACTACCAAGGTGATTTTTTTCTTAAGTGTACATCTAACCAAGTCATTCTTCAACTCAATAAATTCCAATGACTCCCTATTGCCTCTAAGATCAAAGAGTTTTTAAACCTTTTCTCAATCTTTCCCCAAACTATCTTTAAAGTCTTCTCCTCCCAGGCTATAATCCAACCTAACTGGCTTATTTTTAAACCTTTTCTCAATCTTTCCCCAAACTATCTTTAAAGTCTTCTCCTCCCAGTCTATAATCCAACCTAACTGGCTTACACACACACACACACACACACACACACACACACACACACCCACACACACCCACACCCCACACACACCCACATACACACCACACCACACCCACAAATACCCACACAATTTCCATTAGAATGCAAGCTCCTTGAGAGGAGGGACAATTTCATTAATTATATTTGTATTTCTAGGACCTAGGACAGTGTCTAGCAAAAGTGCTTAATAAATACTGATTGATTTAAGACATTATTATTAATTAGTTAAGGGATTATATGTAACTTTGGCAACCATTTGGAGTCCTCAAATAAAAGCTAGAGTGCAGCTGACCAGCCACTTCCTAATTGCCAGTCCCAACTTCCTTATTCCCCTCAACTATAATTCCAACATTATCTCACTCCAGATGTGCAAGTCTCCCCCAATTCCAAATCAATTTATTTCCACTGTTCCCTTTGGAATGCTTTCACCATAATGTCTAAATTTCTTCCCTTCTTGTAGTACTCATTGACATCTGGTTCCTTCTCGATAATACAGCATCCCTGGCAATCCTTTCCAGCAATGGCTGCACCTTCATTCATCCCCCCACCTCACTGGTGGTACCACTTCTAATCTGTTTTTGTGACTATCAATTAGCATTTCTTTTCATTTTAATTTTTAAAATTAGCAATTCTTTTAAGGTCCTGTTATTTACCAACCCGCAGTGTCTGGTTCACAGTCTTCACCTTCAACACAATTCTCTCCCTCATTCTAGATTTCAACATGCAAAATGCTCCTTCAAATGCCCTAAATTCTTATTTCCTCAATGTATTCAACTCCCTTAACCTTACTCTTGCATCCTACTTACCTAAACTCAGGAATGGTCATATTCTTCCAGTTTCACTTTACTTCCTGCTCACTAGCTGTCACATTCCTGTGCTGGTACTCTTCTATTTTTTCTAGCTCCATTTTATGTTTTATCATCCTATTAGGATATAAGCTCCTTGAGAGTAGGGATCAGCTTATTTTCTTGGTTTTTGTATTCCTAGCACAGTGTTAATAATGAACACAGAGTTTAATAAGTACTCTCTGTTTTTAATTTTTCCATCACCCAAAAGTGTTCCACTTCCACATTCAAGTGGAATTTTTTTTGACTGATCATAATTTATTATCTTTCCTTCTCTCTCTCATTCCTCCTGTCCTCATTGTCATCTCCAATCTCTCCAACTTTTGGTACTGTAACATAATATCCCAAGCCATCACCCCTTCTCCAGTTATACTTTTCCCTTCCTAATTTTGAACTCATGGTAAACCAGTTCAACTACACTATCCTCTGAAACACTTGATTCCCTTGTCCCCTTCCCCTATCCCCAATCATGTCTTTCCAAACCTAACCCTCATTTTCAATCTCTCCCTAACAACTGACTTTTTCATTGCTGCCTACAAACTTCCCTAAGTCTCCCCCATCCTTAAAAAAAAAAAATCTTCATCAGAGATTATTATGCCCAATGACTATGATCTTTCACATTTGCTTTCCTTCTCAATCAAAATCCTTGAAAAAGCATTCCATGATTACTACCACTATTTCCTTACCTGTCACTTAAGTCCTCTGAAATCTGGCATCTGGACTCATAACACTCCTTAAAGTTACCAGTGATCTCTTAGTAGCCAAATCTATTAACTTTTTCTGGTCTCATTCTTCTTGACTTCTCTGTAGCATTTGACATTACTGATCAATTTTTATTTCTGGTTACTTTCTATTCTTTTTTAGTCCTGATCCTATGAATGTGATCACTCCTCGGTCTTTTCTGCTGGATCCAGATCATGCCCATTGCTTTCCAAGGCTTTGTCCAGTGGTCTCTTCTCTTTTTGCTTCATGATTTCCAAACCTATTCACTATTAAACCAACTATTTATTACGTATCTACACTCTGCTAATCAATGGAGATACAAGTACAAAGACTTAAACAATCCTTTTTACATCCTAATGGGGAACACAAGAAGTACATTTAAAAAAAACATACAGTATAAACATAAAGTTAACAAACACAAATATATACAAAGTATTTAAATAAAAGAAAGTTTGAAAAGGAGGCCACCAGAACTCAAAGAAGAAAGATTTTATGATACAAAGATAAAGGACTCCATTCTGAGCTTATGGGATAGCCAGTAGAAACACCTAGGAGATGGGAGTGCTGTGTGAGAGAGAAAGCAAACTTGGCTGAATCACATCATGCAGGAAAAGAAGTAATATAAAATGAAACTTGAAAAGTTGGCTGGGGTAAATTTGTAAAGGGCTTTAAAAGCTTAATAGAAGAGTTTATATTTTATTCCAGAAGCAGCATGATTCCTTTGCAATTAGCCAAGTTGGGGAAAAATGTTTAAGTTAAAGAAAATCACTTTAGCAATATATAGAACAGACTAGCATGGTAAAAGACACGGCAGAGTTAGCCACTAGGAGACTGTTGCAATAAAAAGGTGAAGTGATGACAGCCTGCATCACCAACTAACAGACATTTCAAACTGACATCTTAAATTCCACATGTCCAACAGGATTCATTATTTTCTTCCCATACTCTTCATTTCTCTGAGCCTCTCTTATTTTTGAAGACATTTGAAGACACTATCATCATTCTAATCATGTAGGCTTGAAACCTCTGTTGCATCCACAACTCCCATTACTTCACAACCTGGCTCCTTTTTACATTTCCAGTCATCTGACACTTTAAATCCTTCCACATAAAATACAGTCTAATCACATCAATATACTAGCTGGTCCTAAGAGGATGGAAGAGTGAAGAGAAAAGCTTTTATAAAGACTGTACAGGCAGTAATAAAGAACAGGGGAAATTTGTTAACATTAAAGCCTGGAGCAGGGAAAGGATATATGGGACCAGTTCTCAGAAAAGACAGAAGGGACTGGAGGTGAAGACAGGGGGAGAGGGGGATGGATGAAAGGACGGACAGAAGGAAGGAAGCAAGGGAGGGAGGA
The DNA here is from genome assembly GCF_028372415.1 of Notamacropus eugenii. Classification (NCBI taxonomy): domain Eukaryota; kingdom Metazoa; phylum Chordata; class Mammalia; order Diprotodontia; family Macropodidae; genus Notamacropus; species Notamacropus eugenii. The sequence goes on from NC_092872.1 coordinate 324,015,023, forward strand.
AAGAAGGGAGGAAGTTCTATCTCTTTCTCTGAAACTAAGAAGGAGAAAAGGGTAGGAAGAGATTTTACAGAGGCTTTTATGCATGTATCAAGGGATATAGGGAATGTTCAAATGATGGCTTTAATTTTGTCAGTAAAGTAGCAAGAGGACATTTGATGAATAACAGGAACTGAAGGGGCATTTGAGTCTTGTGGAGAAAAGATTAGTACCCTCTCTGTCTTATAATAAATGTGATTTCTTAATTCTATCTATTTCTCCTTTTGTCAACCTAGTTATTTTACATAGGCTTAAGCACACTGAATCAGTAGGAAGAGATGGAAAGAGGAGTTTGATCATAAAAGGAAATTTCAGGGTTCCACATCATGGAGGCTAAAGATTAAAGTTATAAGTAATGGAAGATGAAGAGATTTGTGAGACCCAGGTGTACACTGAAGAGCTTGATATAATGAAGATATATACTCAAATCTTGGTAAGGAATGAAGCTTTAAAAAAAGGGGTTGATAATTCACAGAAACTATTAATCACATTTATTAGTTTCTCTGCTGAGCACAGCAAGGTTTAACAACTAGCAGTAAGGGAGACCTAAGATCATATCCTGCCTTACTGTTATAATACATGTATTTGTGCCCACATCACTTAGGCTTCCTGAGCCTAAGCTTTCTCATCTATAATATGAAAGGATGGACTAGAAAGCCTTTTAGGTCCTTTCTAGCTCTAGATCTATGATCTTCTGAAGTCAAACATAATGATGCTAGAAAATATCGATGATTTTCTTCTCCTCTTTGCTTATGTTTATGCCTCTAATTTTTCTTTCATCTTGTTGACATAGCTAACATTTCCAGAATTACATCAAATAATAGTGGGAAAAGTAGGCAACCCTATACTTATTGAAAAAGGTTCCGTGTTTCCATGGCAAATAATATTAGTTCTTAGTTTTAAATATATACTTTTGTTTACATTAAGGAAGTACCTTAGAGTTTTTAACATAAATGTGCTTTATTTTGTTGAAAGTTTTTTATGCAGCTATTAATACAATGATATGGTTTTGTTACATAAAAGTAACAGAATATTACTATGGCATAAGAAGTAATGAATGAGGAGCTCAAAGAAGTGGGGGAAGACCTGTATGAACCAAGGCCAAATTTCTAGCAGAGCAACACACACAATGTCCATAGAACAATGAAATGTTAAAATAACAATGAAATGCACCTAAACTCTAATTAGCTAAAACGAGCAATCTTGACCCTAAAGCACAGCTGATAAAACAAGCTTCCCTCTTCTCAATTGAGAATGACTACAGATGAGGAATGCTATAAAATAGATGCCAGATACAGTCACTGTGATGGTTTATACTCAAAATGGCTTTGCTTAACTGTGTTTCAATGAGGAAGAGGAAAAAATATAAAGAAAAAGCAATTTATATAAAACAAAAGTATCAATTAACAAACAACAACAAAAAAGAATATCTTCAGTTTGACATTTAAGGTCTTCCACTACAGCCATACCAGCAACATCAACGAAAAAACCTAGAGAGAAAAGAACCTGTTTGTCCTTCATGCTCAAAGAAGACCAAAATGACATTACAATACAGACAAGAACTTGTTAGTGACAATTCCATAGTGCCTTGTAAGGAGGCTGCTACCTCTAGAAGCAAGGTTTGAGATACAGCTACCCCCACCTCCAAGGCACAGTCTTACAGTTTAATATTAAAGTTTCAGATCCTTCCTAAAGCAGCCTAAAAACAGGAGGTGACAGAAAAATGCCAAGATGTCCCTAAGCAATAGCAAAGATTCAGAGAAAAGAGGAGATGACACATGTAGATTACCCTCAATCGGGAGCATAATTCCCACAAAGTAGCTGTTCAACCTCAGCCAAAACAATGTCATTATCTACCTGAATTGGCTGCCAGACCCCAACCCAAGCCAGCACTGAAAAAGGTGTGTTAGACCTCAATTAACTTCAAGATTACAACCAAGAACATAGGAAAAAAACATAAACCTGAGCTGTCAGTTTGCTGACCCTATATAGTAATAACTGTATTTCCACCATGGAGCCAGGGGAGTAGAGTGGGGATAGCTAAGAAACTGAGGACCTTTTCCTTGTGCATGGCAGTCACAAAAAGGTACTGAAGTCCAAGTCATCTGGAAATATTAGGGCAAATAGCATTCAATGTGGTATAGTAATAAGAATACTCAGACATAATACTTGGATTTGAATCCTCCTTCTATGTGACCCTGCTCAAGGAACTTAACCATTCTGAACTTCCATCTCACCATTTGCAAAATCAAAAATTTTACATACCGTGCCACCACCAGGAATTGATCAATCTGTTTATCAATTAATGGATTATATGCTTCCCAAACTTTTGTTTCAAGTTTTGACTGGTCTCTTCCATCTTCCTCACCTAGAAAAGGGAACACATTCTTTTGGAAAAAAATAGATCCAGAGTAAATATTTACCGTTTATTACCTCAAAGTACTTCTCAGGAAATCACAATGGGATTCACATTCAGATAGAATAAGTTCTTAAGTTGGAATCTATGAATTTCTTTAAAAAGTTTTTTTGATCACTGTATTATGATAAAAATCAGTTTCCTTTATTCATGTATATTATACATTTAAAAACATTATTCTGATGAGTGAAATTGTGGAAAGCTTCTCTAGAGCATCAAGGAGGTCCAAGACATTAAAAAAAAGTTAAGAATGCCTGCTAATGTTATTTACAATTCTGGTCAATTATACTGAGATCTTTATTAGAGAATGCATCTAATGCAATCTGTTTTTAGGACAAATTTTGAATAGAAAAATGTTAGCAGGTTTCTAGGCAAGATGACTAGATAATTCTTTAAGTCACTCATACTGAAAAGGACCAAAATAAATAAACATCCTCCTCCTGTCTCCTCCACTTACATACACAGGAGAAAGAAAATCCCTTTTGAAATATTAGCCTAAACTAATATGGACATATGTTTAATATGATTTTACATGTTTAATGGGTATCATATTCCCTCTTAAAAGGGAAGGAGGAGGGGCTGGAGGGAGAGAATTATGGAATTCAAAATTTAAAAATGAATGTAATAAAGGAAAAAAAATAAGGAGTAACTAAGAATTTTTTTTAAAATACTACTGTAACAACTTAGGCTGAAATCTAGTTACCCAGGGAACAACAGTTAAATATTCTTTTAAAAATTGATCCTATTTTCAAATAAGGACAAATGACTTAAACTGAGAATACTCCCTTCCTTATCCTGAAATGAATAAAAGTGAGACACACAAATCTTCATCCAAAGAAGCAGTGAGCTGATACAGTACACTTGCCTCAGTGTAATACCTCAGTCAGGTAGTGTAAAAATTATTATCCTAGTTTTACAGATAAATGAACCAGTTTCCTAAGTCAAGCCCTAAACATTACATCATGCTGTCAGCTTTCTATGGGAATTAAAAGGACTGCTAGTCCACAACTGTTTCCTTTCCCTTAACTTCACAAAGTTGAATGTAGAATGATTTGGTCTTGGTCTAGAAACTGTCAAGTCACATAAGTTGAGAAGTATGGGAAGGAAGATAACCATGAAAAATAATATACCAGAGTGGAAAGTGTGCTGGACTTGGATTCACAAAAACCTACATTCAAATCCTCCCTCTTCTCCTCATTGTGTGTGACAGTGAGCAAGTCTCTTAAATACTTCCCAGCCATCTCACTGGCTGTCTTGCTGTGCAGACATGAAACCAAGCCTTGCTTAGTGCCTACTTATTGTTGTTAGCCTTGGCCATCCACTACGTCTAAGATGTGCTCTAGCCACACACGTCAGTTTATTCCCCTGGTTATATAATCATGCTCCTTAAGGCTTCAAGAGTATTTCTTGTCCACACTCCTCCCCCAGGAACCCCTATTTTCCTATTTTGGAATGATGCATTTTTACCTGATGCAACACCAAAAACTATTACCATTCTGGAACCATGATCAAATTAAATCTACCATTTCTCCTAGAGAGAGTATGCCAGTGAACTCTTCCATAGCTCCATTTACCACCCTATAAGTTTCCAAACCAAAATATTCCTCTCAGGCTTCCACTCCTGCTCCTGAAGGGATAGGGAAGGAATTTTTTTATCTTTGTACCTCTGAACCTAACCCAATGCCTTACACAAATAGTACAATTTGATGCTTATTGAAAGAACCAATGAGGAAAATACTTAAAAAAAAAAATTTCAAGGCAGCAGCAGAACTTTTTAACAATTAGAATTTCCCAAAGATAGAACAGACTACCTCATAAGGCGTCCCTAACAAAGACTGGATGATCACTTGACATGGATATTTTAAAAAATACCAATTCCTGCTCAGTTCAGTTCCTCTACAAGTCCATTTCTAACTCTAGGATTCTTGTTAATGTTCTTGCTAATGGCTTGACTATTGAGAAAAAGCAGAGAAATTTAGGAACTGGCACAGTCTTAGAATCAGGAAGACTCATCTTCATGAGTTCAAAACTGGCCTCAGACATTTACTAGCCATATGACCCTGAGTAAGTCCCTGAAACCTACTTGCCTCAGTTTCCTCATCTGTAAAATGAGCTGGAGAAGGAAAAGGATAAAACTACTCTAATATCTTTGCCAAGAAAACCCCAAATTGGGGTCATGAAGAGTTGGGACACCTCTAAAACAACTGAACAACAACTCTTTAATTAGAAAGTTTTATTTTTGGTTAGAAAACTTTTAGTTTTTTTTATTTCTAGTTGGAAAGTTTTATTTTCCAACCTCTGCTCTCAACTTTATCAACAAAAATGAACCTCATGTCATATATGTTCTAGAGATATAAACGTAAATGAATTATTTCCCTTTATACAAAATGATATTCCTTAAATGTATATTTGATCATATCATTCCCCTACTCAATCTAACTCCAGAGGCCTCTAGAATCAAATACAAATTTCTCTGCGTTGCCCTGTGCAACCTCATCCCAACCTATCTTCTCAGCCTTACTACACAACAGTCTCCCTTTGCACTTTAAGATTCAGCCAAACTGAATTTCTTTCTGATCCTCAAACATTCAGTATATGTACTTTGCACTGGCTATCCCTGATTCATGGAATGCACTCTCTCCTCACATCAATCTCACAGAATCTCTCCCTTCTTTTAAGATGCAGCTCAAACAACATCTTCTACATGAAGCCTTTCATGACTTCTCCCTAAATTTCCTGTCTGTCTGTCTGTCTGTCTATCTATCCATACTTATTACAATGTAAGGAGCAGGAAAAACATTCATTCTTTGTATTTTAATCCCCAGAATATAGCACAATGGCTGACACAGAGTAGCTGCTTAAAAAATTCTTGTTGATTGTTGATGGAAGAGAAGCTTAAGAAATCCTTTGCACAGGCTGTCCCTCCTGGAAAGCACTCCCCCTCTGCCTCAATGAATCCCTGGATTTCTTTAAAGCTCAGCTCAAACACCAACCCCTACCTATCAGACCTTTCCTGATCCCTTACTGCTAGTGCTATACCCCTTGCAAAAAAGAAAAAAAAGATTTTGAATATATTTAATTTATACTCAAATGTGTATTTACTGTCTGACAGAATTATCCTCCTTGATGGTAAGGACAATTGTATTTTTTTTTTATTCCCAGTACCTAGTCTAGAACCTAGGACGTAGCATGAACTTAATAAAAACTTGACTGATGAATTCTAACTCTTCCCTTTCTAATTCATCTCTTTTGTAAAGTGGATTTTTTTCCTAAAAAGGTTTGCTTTGTTCACATAGACACCTGAGAATTGGCCCACTAAATACTGGAAAGCCAGCTGGTAGGAAATGAAAAGAAGCAGACAGATGCTAGATACGTTTCTACTGAAAGCTATATCCACACAGCAAAAAGCTCAGTCTCTTACAGCCACTCTATATTTGCATAGTCAAGATAGCTTTCAACCTCAAAGGATTCAATTTCTTAGACACAACATCTTAGCAACTTTCTCTTTGTACAGGGGTATGAAGTTGAGGGAAGGAATGCTATCTGATAAATATAAAGTTCAAATGTACTATGTAAAAGAAGATCTTCTCTTTAGGGAAAGGACTTGCTGTTTCCCTAATGCAATTTTAGTTCACTGGCTAATGTTCCCACACCCATGACTTACTCTAGGCTGGCAACATGTTTCAGCAAGGCAATATAATATGCATAAGCTTACCCTCCTTTAGCAAATCTGTTATATCTGCTTGGTATCTGTTACCCACTCTAATTTCTCCTTTATCAGCCAGAAGAGTCTTCTGCTGCGGATCATAAACTAGAGAATAGAAGAAGAAATCCTAAAATACAAAGACATATAAAAACCAAAAAAAAGGTTATCAAGTTTTTATTTTTTAGATTAATCAATAAAAAAAAAAAAAAAAAAAGAAAGACACTGTGGCAAAGTGAACAGAGATTTAGCTGCAGGGTCAGGAAGAACTTAGTCCAAGTTCTGCCTCTGACATATACTGACTATATGACCCTATACAATTTACTTATCCTCTTAGTACTCCAAGCAACTCTCTCAAATTAAGTTGCAGAATTTTCACTGATCTGCATCTGCAGAAAGTTACCTACACTGAAGAAACCATAGATCCACATCAAATAAGAAAAACAAACCCCAAAACCTATTACTAACTAGTCTAGAAAATTTGGTTATTTTATTATTACCGCTACTGAAACAAATAGCAATTTTAATGCAATTTAATTACAGGGAGAAATGAATCAAGTAAACTACCCTTAACATAACATGAGAGAGACCATATACAATGTCCTCTAAGGTCTTTTCCCATTCTAAATATTGCGATTTTGTGATTCAGTTCAACAAGGATTAAGGACCTTCATGTCTGCCTAATAATGTGCCACACTTGACACAAATTTCCTTTTTAAAAACTGCCTTCAAATTTCTCTTACTACATAAACATCCTTCATTACCAAATGCCTTTCATAGACCTTACAGATGCCTAACTTCATAAAACTCAAAACAATGCAGACCTGTTTCCCCATGAAGAAAATGTGGAACAAAAGCTGATGTATGTTTTTCTCAGTATGCTGTTATAGCAGTATCAATCAGTCACTGTCTAGGTAGCAACGGGAATGAAGAAGAGTTACTTACTCCCAGTTCCACATCATAATTATTATTTTAAGATGCTGACATTTAGTGAGTCACTGAGCACCCAGATGGGAAACAAAGTTTAGCATAAGGGAGAAAATATTTGACTAAATATCAGAGAACCTGAAAAGAGGCTAAGTCAGCACAGATGGAGGCACTGGTTGTAGATGTAGGTGAAAAGGATGATCTAGCTGGCCACCTCAGAAGTTGGGTATGAACTCTGATCATGACACGTTGCTAATGTACATCTGTGGATTTTTCTAAGCACTTTTACCTTCCTGTGTATGTATTTTTGATCCCTCTCTTAAGAGTTTTCTAAACCATCTCTAATTCTTTCTTCATTCTTTCAGTTTTATCAGACCATTTTAATAAACAATACAACATATCTATATCTATACCTATCTATCTATCTATCTATCTATCTACCTATCTATTTATCCATAGATAGATAGATAGATAGATAGATAGATAGATAGATAGATAGATAGTTATACATACACACACACCAGTGAATAGTCACTACTTCCAAAATCTATTTCTCCTTTAAGTCCTGAACTGGCTCTAAATTTAGGGGAAGTAACACCCACAGAGATTACAAGAACTTCTATAAAAGGTGTGTTTGAACACAGCACTCCACACAACAAGAGAAACACTGTTTTCTCTTGTTCCTGCCAGGAGCCCTACAGGCCCTCTGTAATAAGCCATCTGTTTTGAGGTTTCCCATCAACAAGGGCTCAGACCAAAGTAGGTTTGAAATCATTCCTTTCCAAATTCTGCAAATTACCAGCACGTACTTATAGCTTGAACATAAGCAGCTCCTTCCTAAGGAAAAACCAACTATAGCTATCAAGAGATGTGAAACAGAATTAACTTGAGGGGCTCTGTTCCACTTGCTAATGTACAGACGCAAGACCAGAAACATTTCAAGTTGGAAGAGTAAGAACTTAAATGAGTTACCTACTGGGAACAAGTGGAAGTCTCATATCCTCAGACGTTAAGGAAAACAAGAACTGTTAAAAATTCACTGAAACTGAAGTTCACAGATTCATGTACAGGCCTTGGACTTCAAGGAAATAAAACTACCTACATATATTTCTGTTCAAATTAAGATTCTAAGTGTTGAATACTGACACATTTTTTAGGATAATTTTACTTGGATCAACATGTTGTGAGGCTACTGAGTTAAGAGATAGTCCTGGGAAAATATCTGTTCAGTAAAAACCAAAATTAAGGTCTCGAATGGAAGCCTTTCCTGTCAACCAAATACTTCATTTGTATATATGGGATCCCAAGCAACAGCAACTCTACATCTGCTAAACTCATAAAATGTTGTCTTTAGATTGCTCCTGGGGCTGAGGCTGACACTGTAGGACTTCCCCAAGAGTCAGAGACACTCAAAAATAGAAAACAGTGCTTCTTCATCACTTCGTGCTCAGTTATGAGTCGTCATATTGGCCATTTCTCAGTGAACTTGAAGGTATCTATAACAGAATATAAGTCTTTTTGAAGGCCCTATGAAGAGGGACAAAGAGTCATACCTCCCGCTCCAGGTATGATTTCAGGGACTCCGTCTCGTTGAGCAAAGTGACACTACATTTGCCTCTAGAAAAAAAAAGAAAAGAATAGTATTTGAGGAAAAGAAATATAACTGTACAGCAACAATGGTGTATATAACTAATTTTGATAAAGAAAAAAACTAACTCTATTTTGAATTTCTAGAGTCATTACCTGATATGTGTGGCAGGAAGAGACTCCAGCTGCCGAGACAGGAACAATTCTCGGTGTCTTAGCTGATGCTTAAGTTTTTCTGGTAAATCAACCATTTCTGGATTTTCCATTTCTTCTTCCATTTCCCCTGAAGGAAAGAATTTAAGATCACTAGGATATTACTGTCAGGTCCCTTCTGATCAATCAGAAGGCATAACAAATGACTTATCTAAACAAACATCGCTGAACTGAATCATAACCTCCCACACTTATTATCTCACCTAGCCCCATAAATAACTCTCTGAGCAGGAGGAAAAGCCCAAAATTTCTGTATTCCAAGGTTAAAAATTACAAGCAGAAAACATGACATATTAGCTGGAGACACATGAAAATGATGCTCAAGGAAAAAGCAAATTGTTAAAAGCAAACAAAATTACCATGATGACCATAGCAGTAAACAGAACTCATCAAAAGTCAGAAGTAGAAGATGCTAACTTGGCATTCTTTTTACCTAAAGAGGTCTCTGGTGCCTTCCTCACGTTCTTCTCGCCTTTTTTTCCAGACATATTTAGAGAATTTTTGTCCTCACATGGTAATTACACATCTCGACAAATGTACTGACATAATAGATCTAAGGATACTACATGAAAGCACTGACAGGTTTTGTCAACACAGATGGAGGTCAGGAGTCAGGCAAGATTGTGGCAAAGAAAAACAATCTAGGTCTGTGGGGCTCCTGAATTGCTTAATTAGATTAACATTCATACAGAAGAAATCACCAGGCCCACATGTAAGGGATATCAAGAGTGAACTGTGGCCCTACAACTAGAAGGTGAGAATGAAGGCAACAGAAATCAAATAACCAAAAAAGCCCTAACAGGAAAATCTTAGAGGTTAGAATCAGATCAACTATAGATACTGAAAGAAATCACAAACTTCCCAAAACAAGTTTAACCCTGACAGCCAGGTGGATTAACTATCTGACACATCAGATGAGGCCCAAAGACAGAGTAGCAACTCTGAGGACTGGGGGGTAGGGGACCAGAAAGAAAGCAACATAGAGAGGAACCATAATGATGAGGGCCCAAAACACACAGAGAGCAGCCAACAAATCCATTACAACATGAAATGCTATAATGGATAAAATGTACCAAAGGGGAAAACAGAAGAATTTTGGGCAAGTAGAGGCTGAAAAATCTTCCTCACTCCACTTTCTCTTACTTGAACTTGAAAAACAAACATCCCACCTATATAAGTAAGGCTCTAAACCTGAATAGAATATTGACAGCTAGCCTCATGTGGTTCCTAAAGAACAGCAAACCAGAACTAACCAGAGGCTTTCCATAACTCATGTTTTCCAGCTACTCTGCAGACAAGAATGACAATCTGGTGATAAAGAAAATTTTTCAAAAGAAAATCCAGCCAGAGGTCTAACTGCCGGCTCATTTTCTTTACTGAAATACATAGTTATCACTTCTACCCATTTAAAGCTGCAAATATTAGGTTTCAGACAGCAATTAAGGAAAGGACCTATGTTTTCTTTATACGTAATTCCTTCCTCCCTATCTCTACCTGCAGTCAAAGGTAAAAGGAAGCAGCATGCAAGCAGGCTGTTTATTTTTTTTTTAAAGCAATTTCTTATTCTTACCAGGAAATAAATCTGCTTCTTATAGTGTATTTTACTCTAATACATCCTTCTCCTTTTTCCCTCCCCTTCCCAGGGACAAATATTAATAATATCCAAGCTAAGGGAAAATAAACAGAAAAAAAAATTTCCTCACAGAGAAAAATCTCTTTTCTTACCTTCCTCGTCGTTTTCTCCCCCTGGTCCGGTTTTATAGTAGACTGACAATGCTATATAACAGACAAACACCACCCATTATGGCAGAGGTTAAAGAGAGAGGTTGTTATGTACATTTGATTTTGGTTGTGTGCATCTAATAACACTGTCTTCCTTTCCGAAATACAACCAAAAGAAACCTACATCAGCATCCTCAGTTGAGCCTTAAATAACATTAAGAGAAGATATCTGTGACTTTGGTATGCCAAAGGTACAATAGATAACAAATGGAAAAAAAACCAGTAGTTGAAAGGATAAGGTATATGACAAGGGGCACACCTATTATTTGTAGATGAGACAACCTCATCTGTCAAGCACACTGTGTAAGGGATTCCTATTTAAATCACAGAAAGGATTAGACAATTTCCAAGATCCTTTCCAATTCTGAGATTTAGTAATTCATCTAGGTGGTAGTTACACTTGGATCAAACTCTGCCTCAGATATTTACTAGCTTTGACACCTTGGACAAGTCACTTAACTTCCCTTAGTTGCCTTATCTATAAAATGGAGATAGTAATAACACCTATCTCCCACGGTTGTTGTGAGGATCAAATGAAATGATATTTGTAAAGTACTTTGCAAACCTTAACCTTAAAGCTTCTATATAAATGCTAGCTATTGTGATTACTGTTATTATTATAGAAACCCAAATAAGAAACACAGGCAAGAAACTCCACTATCTCATAGTGGCTATTTGGCTATATTTCCTTAGCCAAAAGGGAGAAAATGGTTTATTCAGTCAGTAACATAGAGGATGCAGGGAACATAAGTCATGATTAAGAATGAGCTTTCTAAAATCACTAAAGAGTATGTCCAAAGAGGATAAGCAGTAGGAATCCAGTCAAATTTAGTTTCACATAGCCAAGGACTGTGCTGAAAAAAACCCTCTGCAAACTGGGAGAGAGTGTCCCTCAGAACCCTGTGCACCAAATGCACGTAAGTGGACAGGAATGAATGTTTTGCTGTAACTACTTTACTAGATGCTTCCTGATTTGATAGTAGGTCTTCAAAGGACTTGTTAAAGAGCAGAGAGGGCAAGCTGCTCATTTCATAAAAGAGAAATAGTTTTATTAAATGGACCAAATAAAAATCAAATAAATTTTATCTTTTATTTTTTATTTTTTGGTAAAAATCATGAAAAACAAAATAAAGAAGTTGCAAATTAGACTTCTTATTCCTGTCATCACAGGCAAACCAAATGCTAACCAATCCTCAGCTGTTTCTCACCAGGTATCATTCTTGATTTCTAATGATTCCCTAGACAATGCAAGTATCATTTTATGGTTTCCATGTGAATTAAGAAAGCTCAACAACTACACATAGGAACTTTCTGTAACACCACCATTCTTTGGGAGAAAGGGGCAGGGAGGGAAAAGACAGAGAGACACTAGAGAGGTGAGGTGATACTCTGACAGTAATACAATTAGAGACTATTAGGGGTGTGGTTCAAAAAACAAATTTCTGTAAACACATTTAGGATATGGTCCCCTTAAAGAAGCTAAGAAGTCCCTCCAAAAGCTACTAGTACAGAAAAAGCTAAAACCATTAAATAATCAAATCCTGTGTTTTGAAAAGGATGGTAAGAACTAAGAGATTTAGGAAAAAAAATTAAAAGACTTCCAAAAAAAATTTTTTTAAGGGTAGGGATGAGATCAGAGGGAAACTATTTATCCCTTGTATAGTTTAATTTCTCCTGAAATGAAAAAGTTAAACCATGGCATTCAATATAGGGTAGACTCTTGGTTATCCAACATTTAAGTCTTCATTTCAGCAGTTTTCAGGACCCTGTGGCAGGAAATACAAAAAATGAATAAAATGTAGGCTTTGCCCTCAATTGCTTACAATTTTTATTTCCCCATTCCTGGTGCTATTTTCTAGCTGTCAAGCAGAAATGAAAGCAACATCAATTTGTAATAACAAAAACTATCAAAAGTTTGGGAAACAAACCAGCTAGAAAGAAATATGTGACCTGTATAAAAACAGTAAATCTATAATTGAAATAAAATAAGACCTAAATGACTAGAAGGATTTTCAGCATTCATGAATGGCCAAATTAATATGGTAAAAATGATGGTACTTCTTAAATTAATGTTTCTTTAATGAAAAACTAATCAGAATACCAAGAGGTTTTACACAGACCAGGATAAAATCATGATGAAATTTATGTGGGAAAAGAGATAAAAATATCATCCTTTCCTATCTTCCCTCTTCCACCCCTGAAAAAAAGCCAATAAAACTGATCCTGCTTTTCAAGACTTTAAATATATTACAAAATAGTTATTATCAAGAATCCTACTACACAAAAATAAATCAATAGGTCAATGGAATAGAACCAAGGTGCCTGACCATTCAACCAAACATATAATCACAATATTAGTGTTTCAAAAATAGTTAATGCTTTAGGTTCTGCAAAGAGTTTTTTATATATCACTACATTTTCTCCTCACAATATTGTGAATTAAAACTAAAGATAAAATTATTCCATTTTTTACACATGTGTAAACTAAAGCTCATAGAGTATTAGTGACTTGCCAGTAGTCACAAAGTTTTTTATTTTTAATAAATAAATGTCAAAATAATGTTAACAAATGTTGGTTGCATTTCAGAATGTTGCAGTTTAAATGTGGCATTTGAACTAAGGCTCTCCAGAGCCTTGGGAAGCTGCACTTTTCATCATAACCATAAAAAAGGAATTAGGAAAAGGAATTTAAACAACCATACTTGGGAAAACTAGTTACCAATTAAGTGGAAATATATTTGGATTCACATTTTACACTATAATTCTGACTTTTAAATGTATAATACGGTCTGAACATAATATTAATTTTCAATTTGCATATGCTTTCATGCAGTAACTCTGAACCATACAAACCAGGTTAAAATCTCAACAGTAGCCATGTATGAAACTTTACAAATTGCTACCCAAAAGTTTCAAGAATTCCCTGGCCCCTTCATCTTTTTAAAGCTGTTATAGGCTCTGCTCTTTCTGAAATATCATGTTAACCACAATATTTACTACTTCATGACCTAGGGCAAGTCATGTAACTTCCCTGGACCCCAGCTTCCATCTGCAAAATGCAGGAGTTGAATGAGAGGTTGTCTGGGGGGGTCCCCCTTCAACTATAATTACAAGAGATCTCCTACCTTCGCCCCAAACAGCTAAAATTCCATTTCATTACCCTTCTTAGACTTCAGCCCTCAGAATTAAGTAAAAAAATTTTTTGCCAAGTAGATTCTTTTGAACACAGGTAAGCCAATGATATACCTCAAAATGCTTTCAATTCACTTTCCCTCCTATCACCATCAGTTCTACCTAGTCCCCTTCAAACTCACGTTTTTTGGCTTCAATGGCCTTCAATGTACTTGGAGCAATATGCCAGTTTCCAGCCAACTTAAGGCAAATACTAAGATTTTTACTACAATATTGTTCTGCTGACCTCCTGTGGTCCTGTTCCTCCTAGATGAACTTATCTGCTTAATTATTCAGAGAAAAGGTAACCTTTTTTCTTCTCCTTCAGCTAAGATGTAAAAAAGAGACATCGCCTGAGAATTCTGAAAGATCAAGGTTTAAAAGGCCACCTCATATGGCAAGATCTTCCTGAAAGACAACTCCAAACTAGTTGTTGGATGTTTTTTGATGTCTGATCCCTACCCTTGAAAACCAGGGAAAAGGGAGACAGAATAAACTCCAGAGGCAGTGGTGCAGTGATTGAAGATCTTACCTCAGGTTTATCTCAATCAAGTAGGATGAGAGGGAATATCAGCCAGCCTCATGGCATTTATAGTGGATTTGGATCACTGAATTTGGTGTCAGGAAGACCTGAACTCAATTCTTGTGTCAGACAGTACTTCTATAGCACCAGACAAGTCACTCTGTCAGCTTTTAACTTCTCATCTGAAAAATGCAGATAATAATAGCACCTATCTTCGAGGTTTCTTATAAGGATAGAAACACTAGCTATTACTAATCTCACCATGGGATATGGGGTACATGTTGTGTTTGGAGAGGATATGGAGTCAAAAGTGTTTCTTGGTAGAAGGAATTTCAAAAGTAAACACACAAAGCCTCTGGGCTAGGAAATCTTAAAGCACAGACCATGAATGTGGGCACTAAATAACTATCTAGGGTTACCAAGATGCAACACAACATCTGCTTCAGGTCCATGGTAGTTTTATTTACACATAAAAAAACCTCAATCTTCCAATTAAAAACAAATGAAAAGAACTAAGTACATACCAAGCACTAAGCACTGAAAATATATATATGGAGAAAAAGAGAGAGAGAGAGCAAGCATACATTTCCCATCTGGCTGCACCCCACTAGTCTTCCTCATTGCTGCTGGGGCCAGCCATCTCTTCATTTTCCATCCAGGTCTTTCCCCCAGGACTTCTTTGAACTTGCCCAACATGGCTTTGTGTAAGTTAATTCCCCCTCCATTTTTAGCTTTTCTTTGGTGAGCTGTCTTCCCCTATTTGATTATAAGTTCCTTGAGGGTAGATACATATTTGTATTCCTAGGACTTATAATGCCTGTCAAAGAGCAGTTGGCATGTAGCTTAATAAATGTTCTTTGACTATCCGATAGATTATAGCGGAAAACAACAAGCATAAGGGACTGGTAACTAAATATGGACACTTAGGTTCATAAAATTACAAGGACGTTGACTAGGGTTATGGGGGAATACACTGAGTCAGCCTTATAGGAAAAATGACAGAGTTGATTTGATTATGGTTCCAGAATTAGAAAGTGGGAATATGGATGGGGATTTGGGAGTGAAGGGAAGCATGGCTGGTAGCTGCCTGAAACTGTGGGCCAGATAATTTAAAGTCAGGTCACCAAGATATGAGGATAAAAGTTCTAGAAATGGGAAGGTTAAAGCTCTAAGATATATCCTTTTGTCCCCAAGACTGGCAATCAAGATGATAGTGGGGGAGAAGAGGGCAGAGTAGCAGGAAGAATAATAACAAGCATCTCCTCCAAAGACAGATAGACAGAAAATGTACCAGACTGAATTCTGATTGGGAAATACATGAAGAAAAATCACAAATCATTTTTAAGGCCTAGGTTGACAAGGGGTTCTGCAAACAATGAGAAGTCTGGGTAGAAGCATAAAAAGAGATGAGAGTGAAAACATATATGTCAAACAAAAATGAGAGAGAAAAAGGTCTGAACCATCATGAAGTAAACCACACAACACAATCTCTTCTATGGACCTAAACTGATGAATAGAGGGAGTATTAAAAGGGTACAGGGAGGAAGAACATAGAAAAGAATATGTAATATGCTCTAATCAAGTCAACTGCTTAAAAAAGGAAAGGAAAATAACTCCTGAAATCTCTAAGGAAAAAGTGAACCCTGGAGAATGAGCAAGGAGACCAGAGAAGGAACTGAAAAGAGGGTAAGAAACATGGAAATCTTCATTCACCGGTGAAGGTGGGTACCATCAACTGATGCTCCCATGGGAGATGACATGATACGTATATGTAAGGAAAATTTTGTTATCCTTTTTAGAGTATAGTTTCTCAGGAACCCTGCCACGGCAATGTCTAGTTTCCAGCTGTTTAATAATAACTCTCGGAATATTTTCAAGGATCCTGAGACTGTAATTCTTAGAATCATGAGGTAAGGGGTAACATCATGTAATATTTAACACACTTGCGCAGAATGACAATACTGTTAAAGTTAACCCATGAATTTAATGTTGGCAAGATGCCTTCTTCATCTGCTGCCCTATAAAACAAATGGGTACTGGTCAATGAGCAGGGGTAACCATGGGGATTCCCATAGAGAAATCTGTGTGTGCCTCAATTGGCCCCCACTGATGTTTAAGGGAAGTTACATAAGCTTGTGCCTGTCTTGATTGACCCCATTAAGACATAGGAGTAGTTTCCCCCCACTTCTTGCCAGCCCCTGTAAGAACGGTGATTAGGGAATTCCCTAATTAGGGAATTAGGAGTTAGTGCTTCTATTATCAGCAACCTTTCAGAGAAGATTAGACTTGAACAAAGTAAGATTATTAACCCCTCCAAAGCCGTCTTCCTGTTCTGCCTATCTGACCAGATCAAGGCTGGAGTCCGAAACATCTAGTGCCTCCCATATGTTATCTGTGAAATAATACTCTATAAAGGAAAAGAGGGGTCATACAAAGGATTTTAATGCTTAGAGAAAGCACTCTCATCCTAGATAGTTCAGGCAAAATGAGGGAGGAAAATTACCGTGAAGAGGACATAGGTTGACAAAAAATTCCATAATCGAGGACATAAGAAAATTCCTAATGTGAAGGAACATGTTCTCTATCAGCTAGAGGAAATGGTATTTTTAAAAGTGAGGCACAATAGAAAAGAGAATGGAGTGCGGCAGAGCAACAAGGCCATAATATAGAAACTATTTAGAAGAATGAACCCAAAACAGTTACCTTAGAAGTTTTAATTCCATCAGTGTAAGGCCCATGAATCAAGTGAATAAAAAAAAAGCAGGAGTTGCAAACATCATCAGACAAAGCCAAAACAAACTTCAAAGTATTAAAAGGCATAAAGAAATTACACTATGCTGAAAGCAGTCACGGACAACAAATATCAATAGTAAATTTATATACTGCAAATGCCTTAGTATATATATAAATTCATAAGGAAAAATTAAGTGTATTACAAGAAGACAAACAAATAGTAAATATATCCTTCACAGACCATAAACATAAAAACAGTAACCAATTCAGAGAATATAAACAAAACATGCAAACTGAGATGGATACTTAACAATGCAATTCTAAATGAGAAGTTTAAAGGAGAAATCATAGAAACAATTATTATGTATAAGAAAATTGTTGGGACTGGAAGCTCAATTCCGTGTGGACAGTCTCGGGCAGGTAAAAGTGGGACTTCTAAATCTTAGAGTCTTACGAGGCCCTCCATGAACAGCGGGGGTTCGAGAAGGTCAGACCGAGCTAGCTCGGCTAGCTCGGGTATTTCCGCCTTTCCCCCGGAGATACCTGATGGGTGGAGTCTCCCTGCCCTCGAGGTCGTCCCGGATTGGAGCACACCTAGTTACCTAACAGCATGGTATTGAGATGCAAACTGTGTGGCTGAAGATTAAGTAGGAATGAGGAAGCCTAAAAGCGCTCTTAGCACGTGTGGAGCCAAAGAGAAAAGTAGGGCTCCGCTTCTTTTCTTTCCTCTCTCCCCTCCCCCTCTCTCCCCCGCTTGTACTTCTACTTCCATTCCCTTAAGCTTAGCCTTCTTAGGAAATCTCCCCCTCTTCGTCCTAAGAAAGAAGACCCCCTGCACTTGTAACCGAAACCCTGTAATAAAGCTCAACCCCTGTTTGACTCTGGAACGTCCTTTCTCTCATACGTGCATCCGGCGTGGCCAGCCGAAGACCTGGACAGGTAAGAAAGACTCGGGTAGCCCAATACAGGCCTCTAGGCTTGGCAGAAAATAAGAGAATTATTAGACTGCCTGAAAAATAGGAACAAAGGGCCCATACATCATATTTTAAAAGATCTCTTGGAACCAGAAGACAAATTAAAAATCAACTAGTCACCTCCTCCAAACCCCAAAACTCCCAGGAACATCATAGTCAAAATCCAGATTTTCTAGGTCAAAGAAAAAAATACAATAAGCAGACAGAAAGAATTCAAATACCAAGTCAAGATCACAGGATCACTCAGTTTCCCTATCTGTTAAATGGGGAGAATAATAGCACCTAACTCTCAGGGTGATAGTGAGGATCAAATGATATAATTGTAGAAGACATATATAGAAGGTACTATATAAATGTTATTATTAGGATTGTGTCATCATTATTATTTAGCAACCACTTAGTATATACAGAAGTGCAGAGCTTGGAACATAATATTCCAGAAGGCAAAGGATAACTTGTCTTACAAAACTGCATTAACTCTAAAGAGGAAAAAAAACAAACTTAAAATTAAAAAAGAGGACTTTCAAGCATTTTTGATGAAAAGATTAGAGCTACAGAGAAACTTTGAAATCAAATACAGAAAGTGAACATGAATGAACAATCATAATGAACTAAACAAGGATAAACTGTATACATTCTAATACAGGGAAACGACATGTTTCTCCTTAGAACTCCATTATCATCAGGGGAAAGAGAAGGATTCTAATTAGACAGAAAACGTGGGAATGGTTCTGTTAAGTCTTGATGATCTTAAAAGAAGAGAGAGGAAGAGGAATGGGATAGTGCATAGTAAGAAAAGGAAGACGAGGGAAAATTATCTCATAGGATAAAGAAGGCAGTATAATTGGATTCCAGAAAGGTAGTGTCAAGATTGCTAAAGCTTTAAGTGAATTGAGGCTAAATAGGAATTGTAAAGAAAAATGCCAACAACCACAAACACAACCACAACCACAACAACAGGAAAAAGACTAATGTACAGGGTATACAGAATCATAATAATGGACAACAGAAAAAAAACTGCATTATTCAAATATAATTTTACTATTTCTAATTTTATTTTTGTTTTTTCTGACAGGAATAATAATCTTTGTGCTGTAGGGGACAGAACAAAACTGACTAATAAAAAAATTCAAGCAGAGCATATGTACCTGCCCTTAGTAAATTCAAGTCACAAGGCCCAGGCAAACTATTTTCTAGGTCACTCAAAGGACTGAAGTTCACAGAGGATATGATTAATAAGTAACCATCTGTAATTTCTAAAAGACCATGAAAAATAAGAGAGGTAGTACAAGGATTAAGAAGGAGAAGTATGGTGCTGATTTTTCAAAAGGTTAGAAGAATGGAATCTACAAAAATAGGACAGTGTACTCTACTTCAATTACTGGAAATAATTCTACAGCATGTTATTAAAGGGATGGATAGTGAGCAACTATACAAGGAAGCAACAGATTCAAAGAACCAGCAAGACTTCTTCAAGAATAGGTTGTGCCAGATTAACTATTTTTTTTGATGGGGTTAAAAGCTGGTAGATAAAGGGTATGCTACTGTACCCCACAGAACTTGGCTCTGAGGCTGGCACGTAATATATCCTTAGTAAAAGCTTGTTGATTGATATAGTTTGCCTTAATTTTCAAAAAAAAAGTGATTCTTAAAATTTTTCATTTTAGTTCTAAATGAAAAAAAAATCAAGTAAATTGCATAAACGTAGTGGAGAAAAAAAAAGAGGGCTGTATACAAAATGCCAGGCCTCTATAATATACAACTTTCTTATAACAACACAACTAAGATCTACCTGCATATTTCAAAACTGTCCTTTTTCTGGCCTTCTTTTTGATCTTTCTTCTTTTTTCTCCATTAAAAAAAAAAAGGCTGTCTCGACATCTTTTGCTTTTGTTCTTTCTTCATTTTTCCCTCTTCTATGTCTCCGTCTCCTGGTTTCTATCATTTGCAATGTTGTACAATCTTACAAGTGTAAGAGGAAAATGCAGAAGTTTGCTAATTCTAATTTCTCTAATTATTAGAAATTTGTAGCATTTTATACGTTTCTTGATAATTTGGTTTTCTTCCTCTGAAAATTGTCCATTAATATCAATTTACAGTTTTTTCTTGCCCCCCTCCCCCCTTGCAGGTACTGTTCTTATAAATTTGAATCTCTTTTAATAAATTTTGGACATGAGTCCTTTATCAGACAAATTTTCTATGAAGCCTTTCCCAATTATTTGTTTTCCTTCTAATTTTAATGGTGGTTTTTTTTGTATTAAAATAATCATCTAATAAAAATTGTCCTTTCTTTTTAAAAAAAGAAAATTATTTCACATAATTGGGATATGCAAATAGAAGTCTACACAAACAGGAAGGGGATAGGGGGACAGCTGACACTCAAACCTCTTTCTCATATGAACTATTCAAAGGAGGAAAGAAAAAACACACAGATTGTAGATATACATTTCACTCCACAGGAACACATGATATACAAGGTAGGGGGGAGAGGATGGAATAAGAGGAAGATAAGTCCTAAGCAAAACAAACTTTAAGGCTGTACAAAAATATTTATAGCAGCTGTTTTTGCTGCAGCAAAGAACTAGAAACCAAGGGGATACCCATCAATTGAAGAATGGTGAAGACATTATATAAATATAATGGAATACCACTGTGCTGTAAAAAATTATGAGGATAGTTTCAGAAAAACCTACCAATATTTGTATGAACTGATGAAAAGTAAAATGGACAGAGCCAGGAGAAAAATGTTTATATTAAGACTATAATAAAGACAAAGAACTTTGAACCAGATTCCAGAGGTGACATGATAAAACACGATATTCAACTCCTGACAAAGGTGAATGCAGAATGACATTTCTCTTTTCTCATGACCAATTTGGAAATTTGTTTTGCTTGACTATATATGTTTATAATAATAGTTTTGTTTTTCTTTCTCAATTTGAAGGGAGAGAGGAGAAAAAGGTGGATATTTGCAGACTGAAAAATAACACTTAATTTTAAAAATATTTAATTAGCTGGCTAAGATTAGGAAATAAAAAAACATCAAGAACTTCAGTCAAGAACCTCCCCCATGACATCAAAAATTAATAGGTACGAAAGGGCCGACAAAGAGAGCCCTGTGGAACAGCTGGCACGTAAAATCCCCTACCCAGGTTCTCTACTACTAATCAATTTTTTTTCTATAGCTGCTAGAGTCTCTCTGGCTCACCAAAGTTAGCAATAAGATCAGCTAGCATTAAATATTCTAAGAGCCTGGGGCTTTTTAAAGATGTGAAGGAGAAATGAGAAAAGTGTTTTTAGGGAATGAGGTCTGGCTCCAGCACAACTTAAGAACAGAGGGAGTTTTGTAGGAGAGGATTAAGCAGGTGTAGTGTGGAATGAGGTTCTGGTTTCTCTGTCATACAATTAATTAGCTAAATGTTCTGTGACTTTCTTCCTTCTCTCTTCCTTCTTCCCATCTCTCCTAATCTGCACAAGCTTATCCCACTTGCACAGCAAATCACTCCTTTCCTGGCCATCAAACCACAGCAGACTTTCCTTGTCCATCACAGATCAACAGCCACATCTTGCGCAGGATATATATCCTCAACCTAATTTAAGATTCACCCCACAGTCACCTGTCCTTAGCTTTGGTCTCTGCCTTCAATAGACTTTCTTCCTTTACCTAAGGCACCTATAAATCTTGGCAGAACTGATTAAGATACAGTTGATCAATCATTTATTAAGTTTGTACTGCATGTCAAGCACCAAGCTAAGCACTGGAGATAAAAAAAAGACAGGCTCTGCCCTCAAGGAGTTTACAATATAATGGAGAAGACAACATGTAAACAAAATATATACAAACTATACATAGGATGAATAGGAAATAATTACCAAAAAAAAAAAAGGTATATTAGAATTAAGAGGAATTGGTAAGGGTTTGTAAAAGATGAAATTTTAGTTGGAAGGTTTAGTTTGAAGGAAGCCAGGAATGTCAGTGGGCAGAGATGAGAAGGGAGAACATTCTAAGCATGAGGGACAGCAAGAGAAAATGCCCAGAGCTGAGGATTGGAGTATCTTGTTCATGGAACAGAGCAAGGAGTACGTTCTGGGAAGTAAACTATAAGAAGATTGGAAAAGGAGAAGGGAGCTAGATTATATAAAAGGCTTCAAATGTCAAACACAGCATTACGTATGTGATCTTGGGAAGGCAATAGGGAGCCAGCAGAGTATACTGAATAGGGGAGTGACACAGTCAGACCTGTACTTTAGGAAAATCACTTTGGTTGCTGAATAATGGTTACTAGAGTAGGGAGAGAATTAAAGCAGGCAGATCCACCAGCAATCTACTGCAATATTCCAGGTGTGAGGTGATGGGGTACTCATCAGTCTAGGTATGAGGTGTTAATGTATGAATAATGTGCTTTTAGAAAAATGCTGTAAAGGTAAAATTAACAAGTCTTGGAAACAAACGGGATACGTAGGTGGGATGAGGGGGAGATAGTGAAGAGTTGAAGATGAGTACTAGGTTTTGAGCCAGGAGTCGTGAAGATGATGTTGTCCTCTATATCACTGGGAAAACAGGAAGAAGGAAGTTTTCAGAGAGAAAAGAAATGAGTTTATTTTAGACATATTGTATTTAAGATGTCTACTGAACACTGACTAGTTTTATTTTGGAAATGTGTAGTTTTGGACATCCACAAGGGACTGAACTCCCTGAAAGGAAAATGGGAAGGTGAAAAAGGGTAGTAGCAGAATATTATTTCACTGCTCTTGCTTCTACTGTCACTTCACAATTATTTGTCAACTATACTAATAGATGTGTGTACACCTAATCCCTACATGTGCAAAGGGGAACAATAAAAAGAACTCCCTTATATGGTTAGCATTAGAGAACATATCTAGAATCCACTTTAGAGTCCTATTATTAGGATTTGACTTTACATCACAAAGGCTTTTATCATAGAGGTATCTTACAAAAAAATCCCTGCAGAAGGTATTCTGATAATACTACAATTTATACACAGATGGTTCCAGTGAGAAGGCAGCAATTTTAAGATTAACAAAGAATCAATTCTTAAGATACTTAAGAGATAAGTAGTCAACAAAGTAGTCAACGAAAATTTCCAAATTTGGAAAAAACCTTATTCCAACCTTATTCCAACAACAACTTTATTCCAACCTTATTCCAACAACAAAAACATGACTGAAGGCTATTAGTGAACCTTATTCCAACAACAAAAACATGACTGAAGGCTATTAGTAATTATCAACCCACAAAGTTCCTTTCCATCTTTAAAAAAAAATTTTATGCAAAAAATCTACATATGCACTGAGAGTATGATGAAGAAAACCTATTATCCAGACTATGATATGCAAGTCAATGTAGAGACTGGGTCAATTAGTGCAAAAACACTGATGGGAACAAAGGAAAAGAACTTTCTCTAGAAACAAAAAGTTGGAAAAAATTTATAATCTTTGAATCAGACTCTTCAAAGTCTCTCAACCCTTCTAAATCCAATCAGTTGCCAAATTTTATCCACTTTATCCCTACAATATCTCTACTTCTCATATCCATCTTTTTACCATATTGTCACTAATATATACCTTTCCCCTAGGCAGGTAGATGATGCAACAGAATGTGAGACTTAGAGTCTGGAAGACCTGAATTCAAATGCTGTCTCAGACAGACTAACTTCAAATGCTATCTCAGACAGACTAACTCTGGGTAAGTAAACCTCTGCCTTAAGAGATTTCTGTCTAAATTTCCTCATCTATAAAATGGAGATCATAATGGCAGCTAGCTTCTAAGGTTACTTACTGTAAGGATTAAATGAGATTACACTTGTAAAGCACTTTGCAAATTTTAAAATGGTATATAAACTACCTATTATTATTATTATCTGGATTATGTTGCAAGAGCTTTTTATTGCAATACACATAATAACTATGGAAAACTCAAGATGTTAAAAAATAAAAATAATACTGTAAATTCAGCACCACATCTTTAGTTATTGAACTAAAGTTCATAGTTCTATAGTTTCAAAGGATAAAATTATATGGCTGTTCTATTTCACAACATAACCTCCTCTCCAACCCATTCATACCAACACATTTTCAAATCTAAATTATGAAAAAAGATTTAAGTCTTATGAAAATTAATGCTTAGTAAGAACCAACAGGGACTCCACAAATTACATGGACAGTTCTACCTCTGTGGGGTTAACTTCCAAGATTTCCAGGGAGAAGACAATTTTGCTTAGTGAGAGAGATAGAAGAATATCTTTATAAACTATCTGCTTCAGTCACAGAGATCTATCTTTGGGCACTCTCAGGATAATGAATAGAGATTTGCTGTGCTAGTTTTAGCAACACTTCAAAAAAAAAAAATCTCTGCTCAGTTTAAAGCTTATCTGCTCCAAACATAGTCTTTGTCATTGTTGTTGTCATTCAGTCATTTCAATAACATCCAACTCTTCCATGACCCCATTTGATGCTGAAGTGGTTTGCCATTTCCTTCTCAAAATCATTTTACATATAAGGGAACTGAGACAAACAGGGCTAAATGATTTGCCCAGGGTTAGAGTCTGAGGCTGGATTTGAACTCAGATTTTCTTGACTCCAGGTCCACTGCATTAGTCCAATCTTCCACAAAGAGACTTCCAAATTGCAGAACACAACATTCATGGAAAATAGAGAAAGCAAAATATCTGAAGTCTCTTTGATATGTAAAAAGCTAGCTAGATCATAGTATTATTAGGTAATATCACAAATGATTATCATAAACCTAGAAGATCTCTTAGAGACATTGCACAGATTCAATCCAATCCTCACAGCAGTATTGTTCAATATCTTTAACAAGACTTTGAGGAAGGCAAGGAAGACAGGCATTATCAGATTTACAAAAGACACAAATTATTATCTGATAAAATCAATCAAGACTCAGAACAGCTTGTGCTCATGAAAAGAATTAAAAGATTTGAATCCTGCCTCTGCCACTTACTAGGTATGTAATCTCAGGTGAGTCAGTTTCCTTATCTGCAAAATGAAGGAGTTGGACGCGTGTTCTATAACACCTGACTTCTCTCACTCTGCAATTCTGTGATTAGGGTTAGGTGAGAATGCTGTGTCTACAAGGATAAAAGCCCTAAAATCTGTTTTGAAAAGAATCAAGGACAAGGAAGATATGGTTGGCTAGCAGGTGACATAAAAAAAAACTGACTAATAGTTTAAGACTGGACATTATAGCCACTTTCCACTAGTTTTCAAAAGACTCCCAAAAGAGATATTATGCATCAAAGGTAGAAGAATAACAAAAAAGCAAGAAGCCCAAGAAGAACAACTTAAATAACAATTCACAAAGAAAAACTAATCCTGAGCACTAATTTAGCAGCCACTAGCACACCTGCTCCAACAGGATGCAAAAAAAAAATAACCCTCACAAAATGATGCCCACTGACCCTGAGCTCAAATAACAGGCCTCCCAGGTTACCCACGTTAAGGCTACACTAGCAAATCTGATGCACAGGTCAACACTTAGAATAAAACTTAACCCTAGATTCCCTGACACCCATCACCATACCCCCATGGAGACTGGTTCTAGGCTATGGAAGTTTGCTAAGGCAGGAACAGACAATAACCCCAGGAGGCAATATATCTTCAGGAGCAAAAACCTAATGGGGACCACACTATAGCATCAGCATAGCAAAGATCTGAACTGACTTGTGGTGGGAGACAACCCCTTAGCAAATAACAAGGTATTTCTGCCACACAGGTTCAGATGGCCCTGTAGCATCAGTATTACCAAGCTTTAAACTGTCCATGCAGAGACAAAGTACCCTATGGCACCAACCAGGCAGTTCTGCATGTGAATGGGGCAAACAACTCCAAAGCACCATGGTACAAAGGCAAACAACTCAGTATCACCAGTGCAGGAACTCATTCAACTGCCCAGAGTGAGTAGAACAGGACATGATGGGGAAGTGGGAAGAGAAGCTGAGTAGCCCTCTAATAAGCCTGAGGGAAAGAGCTATACAACTGGTACCACTTCTGAACACACGTCACTAAAGGTAGAGACATATTCTGAGGAACCATGAATCGCCCAATGTAGAAGGAGGCTGAGTTACTTCAAGATCTAGTCTCCAAGGAAATACGCAGTGCTTCTTAAACTGTGTGTCCCGTCCCAACCCACAATTTAAGAAGCTCTGGAAGGGGTTGCAAGTGGAAAAAGTTTAAGAAACTTTAAGAGGTTCTACGGGGACAGAGTTAGAAAGTGAAATAACCAAACAACTCAAGAAGAAAATTCAAAGACCTTGAACATAAGCAGATAAATTAACAGGGAAAACATGCCCTCCAGATCTAGTAAATAAGTCTAGGCATCTTAAAAAAAAAAAAAAAAAAAAAAAAAGGTAAGATAAATGATTTTGTGCAATGCATGGACAACATGGAACTACAACACATTGTTTCTGAGTCGTTCAAAAAAGAAATAAGAACTATGAAAGCAGAATTTATGGCCTACACAGAAAAAATTAGAAAACCTAGAATCTGCAACGGCAATTGTCACCAAAGAAACAAAAGAGAAAACAAATTAGGAATTCAAATATATAGAAGAGAAAAAAAAATCTAGAAGAGAAGCAAAAAGCAATAACATCTTTTAAAATAATCTCAGTATGCAAGCAAAACATACTGTCTCCAAGATAGGATGTATAGAGACAACCTAAGGATCATAGGTCTCTCAGAAGAACAAGAGGAAAAAATACCTTAATCTTAACATGCAGGAAACAACAGAAGAGAACAGGCCAGAACTTCTGAACATAGAATATAAATTACACTGAAAGAATTAACAGATTGCCTGCAAAGGGAAAAAAAACCCCCAAAAATTCAAGGCTTCAAACTCCAAGACATACAGTGGTTAAATTTAACAATTCAATTTAGAAAAAAGAAGTTCTTCAAGCCATCAGGAGAAAGATTTTCAAATATAAAAGAAAGGAAAGGAAATTCAACTAACCCAAAACTATTTTGCATCCATCAGAAACAGTAGGACAGCATGGAATGCACTCTAAAGAGCAGTGGAGCTCAGGATGCAGCCCAGGGAAATCTACCCTACAAATGTGAGTTTAAACATACGTAAAAAGAAATCAACATTCAATAAAGAGGAATTTAAAACATTTTTAGGAAGAAAACCAGAACTGAAGATGATCCTGTAGTCTCAGAAAGAGAAGAGCCTACAGGGAACAAAGGTGAGGACAAGGGAAAAAAGGACTAAGGTCTGGGGGGGAAGGGGAGATACGTGTGGAAGAAGAATTTGTAGCAACGGTGGAGAAGGGAGTTCCATAGATGAATGCTCCTACGGAAGAGAGATGTTCCATGCACAAGGATAAGCACCTTGCCCTGCATATAGTCCAATGGATTTGGTGCTTGAAAAAATAATCACTAAAACTACATCAAGAGAGGGGGGAGTTGGAACTCTGGGGGGCACCTAGTACCTGGGAATAAGAAAGCAAGGAACCGGGGAGAAAACAAGGAAAAGCAATTGGGGATAAAAAAAAGTATTCAAGGCAAAGTATTAAATCACTTGGGGAGGGAGGGAAAGAATAATCTGGGACATGATGGGAGAGGGGCCCTACCATGGAGCAACAGTTCCTTCTGAAATCTGCAATAAATGTCACTGCTCCAGGAATGAGATTCAATAGAAAAGGGGAATCCATGAGATAGGCCCTACAGAGCAGTAGAAAAAACCACTAGAGTGGACAAGGAAAAGAGAGAAACCAGATAACTGTCGGGGTCATGATCAGAGAATGAGGAAGAAAGCAGAAAGAGAGGTGGATAATGAAAGGAGTAACAGAAATTCTTTTTGGAAAGAGGTGCAATAAAAGAAAAAATAAAACAAGAGCTAGTTGAAGGAGAGAGGAAGGGGAAATCTACTTGAATAAGGGGCAAAAAGGGGGAAGAAAACAATTACATAATCAGCTAAAATCTGGAGGGAAAGGGAACTAATAAATAAAACCCCAAAGGGGCTAGGATAACAAGTGAGACCAGAAGATCAGCAGTGAGGGGAACAGAGTCGATAGAAACAAGGTCACCTTAAAAAAAGATTAAAATAACTGAAGAAGAGGGAAAAAATCTTGGGGGAAAAAACCCCTCAATATTAGATACAGATGGAAGAAAATATAAGCCTAATTCTCATAATTTTAATTGTGGTATTAAACAACCCAATAAAACAAAAAAGCAACAAATTGGATAACAGAGAAAAACCCTACTCACAGCAAAACCAGAAAAAATAAAAACAGAATATATGATACAGTTATATACTAACAAAACTGAGAACACAAACATGAAAATGGAATATCTTCAAAAACATAATATACCCAGCAGTTTTTACAGAAAAGGAATTTTTTCCTAAGTAATGTTTTTCATTCTATCAAAAACTGGATTACTGAGTTCCTTTGATTTCTGATTCTCCCTTACTTAGTCTGTTCCAGTGCTCCTTCTCTCTATATATTTTTAATGAATAAAAAATTGTTTTAATGACTGTTACTTCATAATATAGTTTAAGGTCATGAAATGCTCTTCCCTACTTTTCTTAGTCATTTCTTGTGATTTTCTAGATCTTTTGTTTTTCCAAATAATTTTTTTTTGTCAAGTTCTTTGAAGTGTGCCTTTGTTAATTTGATTGGTATAACATTAAAAGTATAAATTAATATTGGTAATATTACTATCTATGTAGACACAGAGTAAACATGAACATTGGAAAAAAAACTGCTAGGAAAGCAATCTGGCAGAAACTAGCCTTAGACCAATACCTTATACCATCTTCTACCATACATCCTAGGTGGATAAACAAATTTAATATTAAAGATCATACTATAAAATATTTAGGAGATAAATTCATCATATACTTCTCCAGCCCTGAGTAGATGTATTCTTAACAAAAGATGGACAATTACAAAAGAAAAAATGAAGAATACTTTGAATACTTGAAACTAAAAGTTTCCGCACAAACAAAAACCTACCATAAAAAGGAAAGTGACTGAACTGGGGAAGAAAATCTTTGTATTAAATTTTTTTGCTAATTGTTTAGCATCCAAGATATATAAACAACATATTATTATATTATAAGTATTACATTATACATAGCCACCACATAAATAAATATAAATAAAAGTCATCCCCAACAGATAAATGGTCAAAAGATGTAAAAAGTTCTCAAAAGAAGAAGTTCTAAGGAGTAACAACGAAACGAATATTCCAAACTATTAAATGCAAATCAAAATAACTAAGAGATTTCAACTCACACTTCAAAAATATCAAAAAATGGCAATGGTCAATGGTGGAGGAGTTAGAGGATGAAAGGCACTGTAATTCATTATGAAATGGTACAAACATTTTGGAAAGCAGCTTGGAATTATGCAAAAAAGTGATTAACACATCAATATACTTTGAAAAAGAGACTTTTACTAACTTTGCTGAAGACATCAATATGAAGAAAAGTCCCCATATATACCAAAATTATTTATAGCAGCACTTTTTGGGGTAGATAAGAATTGGAAACAAAGTAGATGTTCATCAACTGGGGAAAAGTCAAATAAATTTTATTACATGAATGTCACGTGTAAGAAATTATGTGTGAGATGAATACATAGAAACATGGAAAAATCTATATGAACTGATGCAGCATAATGAAGTAAACAGAACCAAGGAAACAACATACACAGTAATTACAGCAATGGAAATGGAAAGAGCTATGTGCCAAAAAAATCAAAATTAAATATAATAAAATTACACGTTCAAAAACTACTCAACTGAAGAGATAGGAGTGGACACCCACAACTCACTCACTCCTTTGTGGAAAAGAGAGGTCCACAGGTGTTAAACACTGCACGTTTTCAGACTTTTTCAATATACTGACCAATTGTCTTGATTATTTTTCCCCTCTCTAAAAAATATTATTAGTCCTAGAAGATGATCATGTAGATTAGATCTATAATTATAAGATCCATAAGATAATCTTTGGCAGGGAGAAAGATACTTGTGATATGATGTAAGAAACAGAAGGTGTCAATAAATACTTATTTTTTAAAATAGATAATTGTGTTTTCTCATGATTTATGCTCATTCTCTCAATGTCTTTTTGTCGTGTTGCTATGGGCAGGATTTCTAACATTAAGTCAAATAGCAATGGATATTCTTGCTTTGGCCCTAATGTTACCTGAAAGGCTTGTAACTCTCCCCATTACATATATCTTGTTTAAAACTTCTGCATCAAAATTAATTAGTGATATTGGTGGTTTCCTTTCTTTGCTTTGCCTCTTCCTAGTTCAGCTATTAAATCCACACTGCTATCATAAAAAGAGCCTGGAAGAATATCCTCTTTTGTCATTAATGCAAATAAATTATGTGATACTGGAATTGCTCTTTTAATGTTTGATAAAATTTACATGTGAATACCATTAGTCCTAACAGATTTTTTTTAGCTTATTTTATAATTGTTTAGTTTCTTTTTCTGACAGTCATTTAGTCTATTTCTTCCTTTATTAATATGAATATTCTATATTTTTATCAATTTATTTCCTCTAAGTTACCAGTTTTGAGAAAATATATGTAATAACTTATATGATTATATAATATTGCAATATAAAAGTATATATATTATAATAACAAAATAGTTTCTGATCATTTCCTTTATTTCTTCTTCAGTTATCAAATGTTTCTCTTTCATTTTCGATACAACTTGATTTTCCTAGGTGAAAGGGGAGTGGCTTCTGGCCCCAGCCCTGGTCCCAGGGCAGCAGCACTATCCACTTTTGGAGCCCTTATGCTAAAGACCCTCGGGGAATTGACTGACTGATCTGAGTCACAGTTCTGAGTGGCGGTCCTGGGGTGAGGAAGAGCACTGGCATGCTGGAGCTACTGGAGGCTCTGGAGAAGGAAACCTACTCACAGATCCTGAGTAGAAAGGAGTACTTGTGGTTACTCACAGACCAGAGCACAGGCCAGGAGAGGAGGAAAATCCTCTCCCTTGATTGTGCCACCTTGCAATAACTGAAAACTTACAGGTCCCTAGAGTATACCCTCCACTTGACAAAGGACTCAAAAGTCAAGTAACTGGCTGGCAAAATGCCCCAAAAAGGGGAAAAAAAATAAGGTTTCTTGGTGAACAGGTATTTTCTTCCATCCTTTTGGATGAGGAAGAACAAAGCATATCATCAGAGGAAGACATCAAAGTCAAGGCTTCTACATCCAAAACCTCCAAAAATTACATGCAATGAGCTCAGGCCATGGAAGAGCTCAAAAGATATTTTGAAAATCAAGTAAGAGAGGTGGAGGATTGGGAAGGGAAATGAGAGTGATGCAAGAAAATCATGAAAAATAAGTCAACAGCTTTCTAACGAAGACTCAAAAAATTGCTTAAGAAAATGACACCTTTAAAAATAGAAAAACTCAAATGACAAAAGAGGTCCAAAAAGCCAATGAGCAGAAGAATGCTTTAAAAAGCAGACTACATGAAATGGAAAAGGAGGTTCAAAAGTTCACTGAAGAAAACAGTTCTTTAAAAATTAGAATGGAGCAGAAGGAAACTAATGACTTTATGAGAAACCAAGAAATTACAAAACAAAGTCAAAAGAATGAAAAAATAAAAGATAATGTGAAATATCTCACTGGAAAAACAACTAACCTAGCAAACAGATCCAGGAGAGATTATTTAAAAATTATTGGTCTACCTAACAACCATGATTAAAAAAAGAGCCTAGACATCACCTTTCAAGAAATTATCGAGGAAAACTGCCCTGATATTCTAGAACTCAAGGGTAAAATAGAAATAGAAAGAATCCACTGATCATCTCCTGAAAGAGATCCCAAAGGAAAACTCCTAGCAATATTGTAGCCAAATCCTAGAGTTCCCAGGTCAAGGAGAAAACATTGCAAGTAGTCAGAAAGAAACAATTCAAGTATTGTGGAAATACAATCAGGATAACACAGGATTTAGCAGCTTCTACACTAAGGGATCAAAGGGCTTGGAATATGGTATTTCAGAGGTCAAAGGAACTAGGATTAAAACCAAGAATCACATACCCAGCAAAACTGAGTATAATACTAAAGGGGAAAAAATGAAATTTCAATGAAATAGAGGACTTCCAAGCATTCTTAATGAAAAGACCAGAGCTGAATAGAAAATCTGATTTTCAAATACAAGAATCAAGAGAAACATGAAAAAGTAAACAGGAAAAAGGAGCCTTAAGGAACTCATTAAAGTTGAACTGTTTATATTCCTACATGGAAAGATGTTATTTGTAACTTATGAGACCTTTTTCAGACCAACCTTTAGTTGGAGAGAATATATATGTAGGTGTGTATGGGGATGTATTTATGTGTATATTATACATATATATATGTAGGTATGTATATGTACATGGGTGTATGTGTATACATGTGTATATGTACATATATACATATATATGGAGAGAGAAAGAGAGGGGGTGGCGAGGGCACAGGGGGAACTGAATATGAAGGGAGAATATCTAAAAATTGAAGTTTACTGTTGAATGGAATGTACTAGGAGTAAGAGAAAGGGAGAGGTAGAATGTAGCAAATCATCTCATATAAAAGAGGGAAGAAAGAGCTTGTAAGGAGAGGAAGAAGGGGGAGATGAAAGGTGATAATTGAGCCTTATTCTCATGGGATTTGGCTTGAGGGAATAACACACTCAATTAGACATGGAAATCTGCAGGAAGACAAAGGGGAAAGGAATAGGAGAGGGAAGATGATAGAAGGGACAGCAAATTGAGGAAAGGGATAATCAGAAGCAAAACACTATTATGGGAGGACAGGTCAAGGGAGAGAATGGAATAAATGAAGGGCAGGATAGGACAAAGGGAAATGTAGTCAGTCTTTTACAACATAAATATTATGGAAGTGCTTTGCACTGTTATACATGTATGACCTATATTGAATTGCTAGTTTTCTCAATGAGAGCAGGTAGGGAGGGAGGGAGAGAATAAGGAGCTCAAAGCTTTAAGAATAAATGTTAAAAATTGTTTTAGCATGCAACTGGAAATTAAGCTATACAGGCAATGGAGTACAGAAATCTATTTTGCCCTATAGGAAAAGAGGGGAAGGGGGATGGAAGAAGAGTGGGTAATAGAAGGGAGGACAGACTGGAGGAAGGGGTGAATGGGATGCATGTTGTCCTAGGTTTGGGGGTGGGGAGAGATGGGGAGAAAATTTTGAATTCAAATTCTTGTGGAAGTGAATGTTATGAACTGAAAAGAAATAAAATATATTTTAAAAAAAATAATAAGAATATCAACAACAAAAATTACTTTAGCTAACTGCTTATTTATTTTGTTATTTTTGAAGGCTCCTATTTAGATATTGCTATTATGTTATCAGTACTGGTATTGAATCTTTATCTGTAGTGCCTTTGAGTATAATGTAGTTTACTTGCCTGTCTCTTTTTATCTTGTTTATATTTACTAAGGCCACCTACAATGCCTTTGAATATAATGTAATTTGTCTGCTTTTCTTTTTATCTTACTTATATTTACTATACTTATAATAAATGAAAGTTTTTGTTCCATTATTTCAGTCATATCCCTCTCTTTGTGACCCCATTTGGAGTTTTCTTGGCAAAGATATTTGAGTGGTTTGCCATTTTCTTCTCCATTGTGTGAAATCACTGATTGTGAGAGATGCTTTCTTTTAAGTTTAGTTGGAGCAAAATAGATTATTTCCAGCTCCTCATTTTGATTAAATGTGAATTTCTATGTTTCAACTATGTTTCTTACGTATATTGTCAAATTTGCTTTTGTATTCTGCTGTCCTCTTCCATTTTGTGGGTGAGTTCAATCATTCATATTCACAGTTATGACTGTTAATTGTCTATTTTTCTATATCCTGTCCTGCTTTTTCTGTTCTTTGTTTCCACCTCCCTCTTAACAAATGTGGCAGAAGATTGTCTGACAAGTGTAATCTACTAAAAACAAAGTAATCTTCTAAAGCTCTTCTCCTTACCTTGTCTCTGATCCCAGGTTTTTAGTTTTTCTTGCTTTCTTTTTAATCCCTCTCACATTGACAGAATTAGGAGTTGATTTTGTTCATGAGTATTCCCTTATCTATCCTTTTCAGACCTTTCCCTATTTACCCCTTCCTTGTCCTTGTCCCCTACAATAGTACAGTGATTTCTAAGTGACTGTCCTACAAGAAAACTCTGAAGCCTTTTCCTCTTATCTCTGGTGGACAGTCACTGTAGGAGAAAAAGGAAAGGCTATCTTCCTAGAATCAGGCTTAGAATTCTTCCTTTCCATATAACTGTATCAACTTATTTTTGATTCTTTCAAAAACAAGGGATAGTATATTTTCTTTTCTTATCTTTAGGGACAGTCCCAATCTTCCAGAGTTTTCAGTATTAATACCAAGAGTACAGCATTAATATCTGAATCTGGTCATCTACCAATGTTGCTCAGACCTGCTAATGGTAACATTATCTTGTGGAAGAACCTACAGCATTTTTGACCCTTTCCTGCCATTGCTATTACACTCCAGTAAGAGACTTACTTGGTAAGAGTAAAATATTCTATAAAATAAGAAGAGAACCATTTTTTTTTCTGTTGTGAGCTTCACAAACACAGAGAAGTGGGGCTAACAGGGTGGGATCGACAGTAATAACAAAAAACATATAAACACACACATCCCTCCTGAACTATGAGATTCAAGCAAAGGGGCTTTCTCAGTCTTCCTCTCACATAAAATTTCATTATCTCTTGTCTGCATGCCTTTCAACTGGCTGTCCCTCCTCACGGAAATGCACTCCATCCTCTCATCTCATAGATTCCCTCTCCTCCAACATGCAACACAAGCATTACCTTCTATATGAAGCCTTTCCTGATCCCTCCCCTCAACTGTTAGTCTTTCCCGTGTGAAACCACCTTGTATCTAACTACTTTTTTATTTGTATTTTCTTTGGAGTTATTCTGAATATATTTATATATAGGTATTTCTTGTTTCTCCTGCTAGAATGGAAGCTCTTTGCCATTAGGATTTATTTTGTGTATTTATATCTCCAGTACCTAGCACAGTCCTGCAAACTGACAAATATAACCAAAAAAATGGAAACTGTCAATATTGGAGTGTTAAAACCTGAGCGCTGTTTTAATATGCATTTTTCCTATTCTTATTGTTTTGGAGCATTCTTTCACATGGTTTTTAATAGTTTATGGTTCTTTTGAAAATTGTTACTATCCTACTTATCTTGAAGAATGGCTTTTGAAAAAAAAGATATTTTTACCCCATTATCTGCTTCCTTTCTTATCCTTGATGCATTAATTTTGTGTGGAAGTTCTTCCATTATATGTACTGAAAGTTATCTCTTTTATTTTTGTAATAGTTCTAGTTTAAACTAGCAATACATCAGCCATTAATATCTGTAAGAGGTATATGATCTGTTTTTCTTCTAATTTTTTTGTGGTATGATTGTTAACATTCAGGTCACATATCTAACTGTTGCTGTTTCCCTCCCAGCCTGATGTCTTTCTTTTCTTTGCCTCATTAAAGGGGCCATGCCCTGGCTACTTCTTAAACAGGCCTATTCAATGAATGGGCGCCACCTCACCCTAAGTGGGTACCTGAATGGGCCTTGACCTAAAGGGGCTAAGGTCTCCCAGTGCATTCTGGGTCACCTCCAGTCATCCTGATGAATATCAGGTCACTGGATTCTGATGGCTCTGGAGAAGAAGTGAGGCTGGTGACCTTGCACAGCCCTCCCTCACTCAAAACAGTCAAGAGCAATTCATATCATCATTTCTCTGATGGCATGGTCTTCTTTGGCAACAAAGGATGAACACAACAACAACCTAGCACAGTACTTAGCACACAGCAGATACAGAATAAATGCTGGTAGACTAATAAGAGAGTTGAAAGAAATCTTAGATAGCATTCTTCCCAGCTCCTTCATTTTACAGAAGAGTGACCAACCCTCAGAGAAGTTAGGCGAGTTGACCAAAGACACACAGGTAGCATAAATTGAAACAAAGTCCTCTGACTCCAAATCAAGCACTTTTACCCCACTTGCCTGACCATCTTATTTGAGTAGTTTTTAAAAATCTTGTGAGAGAATAACAAGCAACAGAATTTTTTATTGTTACATTTGTGGTTTTTATAAGGTATTATCACTAAGGCCAGACTATGCTTTCACAACTTAGCTAGGGCTTGGTTTATGGCCTATGCATATCCCCTTAAGATATATCCACCTCCTTACTTAGATTCCCCAAGTCAAACAGAAACTGATGACAGTACTGATATAAGGTTCTGTATCTATAACATTCTTAGTAGCTTAGCTTGGACTCACAGCCTTGTTGCCTGCAAATCCCACTCATATTCATCTAGAACAAGGTCTGTTGCTAGATCTCTGTAGCCAAGGCCCAACCTTATATTTCAATTCAACTAACTGACTTCAGTTCCACTAACTCTGTTGGTCCCCTGCATGGTATCTCCAATCCTCTGGAACAGGACTTTTACTCTCACTTCCACCATCCTGCCTAAAGACTATAATCTTGTTCCTAAACACCAGTTTGCACAACTAGACCACTGCTATCAGATCGCACTAATGTCAAATGTCTACTTAAGTAAACATTCTTTGTAGTGCCTATTACTTGAAACCTGCCCCAACCCACCAGTTCTATCCCTAGGTCTCACTTTGTGGTCATTACTCTCTGATCTGACCAATCATCACAGAGCAGGCTCCAGTTTGGCCATTCAGATAACCTTCCCTGTTATTTTCTCATTAGCTAGATGAAATTAACCTAAGAACCATATTCAGTTCAGAACCACGGTTCCTCAGTCCAATCCAAAGTAAAATGGATACCTAAATAAGTAATAAAACAGAACAATGAACATATAAATCATACACACCCACACCCTCAATAAATATTTCCTTTCCAATCTGTGCTATCCCTTATAAATTTACAGTCTATGCTCATGGCCCACATATATACCATTTTTTCTCAGTTTTTAAATCGTTCATTTCCCAATATTCATAAACTGTTAGATCAGCAGTTAAGGTTGAAATTCAAGTATTTCACAGTTATTAACACCTTGCAACAAATCAGAACCTTTAAAAATGGATAGAGAAAGAATACCTTCATTTTATAGAATAAAGTAGATTCTTTCAGGCTTCCCATATATTTCTTGGTCCCAAATTAGCTATTTTCTACTCCAAAAGCTGTCTGCATAGTAGATATCTTTCTTCTGTTTCCACAAAACAAAAGCTACTTAATAGCCAATCCCCAAATAGTCCTCCTTTCCCTGTTTCATTCACTAATACAGATTCAAACCCTGGTTTAAGTACTCACATCTAATTCCTCACAATGGTTTTCCACTAGGAAAATAAAATGGATTTACAAGTAAATTCTATCAAACAGTTACAACATTTAATACCTATACTCCAAAAATTATTCTTAAAAAGAGTAACAGAAAGTACTCTACCAACGTGAGATAAATGTTGTGATATTACTCAAATCTGGGAGTGACAAAAGAGAAAAAGAACTATGTGGATAATCTCAATAATGAACAATGATGCTAATTTTTAAGATAAAATCCGTAACAAGAAACTATAGCAATATATCCAGAAAATATTCACTATGACCAAGCTGTATTAACTCAACTCATGATAAAATGGTATAACATTAGAGAAATAATTACAATAATTAATCACATAAGCCAGACAGCTAATTCCCAAAAGGGATTATTTCAACGGATACCGAAAAAGCTTTTGACATAATACAGGCTTCATTTATGTTAAAAATCCTAAAAAGTACAAAAATGGAAGTTATCTTTTAAAACCAAGAACCACCCATTCTGGAGAGTAATTTGGAACTATGCCCAAAGGACTATAAAAATGTGCATACCCTTTGACCCAGCAATATCACTTCTAGGGCTGTATCTCAAAGAAATCATAAAAAATGGGAAAGGGACCCATATGTACAAAAATATTTATAGCAGCTCTTTTTGTGGTGGTCAAGAACTGGAAATTGAGGGAATGCACATCAATTGGTGAATGGTGGGGCAAGTTGTTGTATATGAATGTAATGGAATACTATTATACTATAACAAATGATGAACAGGCAGACTGCAGAAATACCTGGACAGATTTATATGAACTGTTATTGAGTGAAGTGAGCAGAACCAGGAGAACATTATACACAGTAACAGACACAGTATGCCAAGACTGTTTTTGATAGACTTAAGTTCTTCACAGCAATGAAAGGACCTAAAACATTCCCAAAGGACTCATGATGCAAAATGCCATCCACGTTCAGAGAAAGAACTATGGAGTTGGAACACAGAATGAAGCAGAGTGTTTTCTCTTTTGTTATGTCTGGTTTGCTTAGTTTTACTCATGCTTTCTCTCATTCGTTTTAATTCTTCTATGTAACGTGACTAATGTGAAAATGTGTTTAATAAGAATGTATGTGTAGAGCCCATATAAGACTGAATGCTCTCTTGGGGAGGGAGGGGGAAGGAAGGGAGAGAAAATTTAAAACTTAAGGAAGTGATTGCTGAAAACTGAAAACAAACAAATAAATCAATCTGGGGAAAAAAATAAAAATGAAACCAAAATAAATAAACAAATAAAGCCAAGAGCTAGCATTGTCTACAAAGGAATAAGACAAGAAGCTTTCCTAGTACAAATGGTATTAAATATGATTTGACTTAGGTATAGAAATGTGAGTAGAGCTAGAGGACAAAGTTAAACATATAAACCATCAACAAAATAGGAGACAAATTTATCTGTCTACAGATACTATACTATGTTGGTGTACTTAGAAAATGGATGAGAATCAGAAAAACTGAAATATTAGTAACATAATGAAGGGAGAAGGATAAAATAACTCAATCCAGGAAAATGCCAACATTTCTATACAATATTTTTTAAAATCTGAGAAGAAATGATACTAAGGGAAACTCCATTCACTATCATTACATAACAAATAAAATATCTCAAAATAGAAAACTAGGAAGCATTCTGTAGAAACACATGGGACTATAAATAATTGCAAAGATATTAACTTTCACAATTGGGTCATGTCAATATCATAAAAATAACAACATTTCCTAAATTAACTTACAGGTTTAGTGCCATGCTAAATTACACAGAGGTATACCTTTTTAGAACTAAAAAAAAATTAATTTAAAAGTCCACTAAGAAAAATAAAAGGTCTAGAATATGAAAGTAAAAATTAAAAAGGGGCACAGCCTCAGACCTCAACCTATATTGTATAGCAATAGTCATCAAAATTACTTGCTATTGATTGAAAAAAAGAAAAAATAAACAGATAAACTAGATAGGCTAGAAACAAAAGCAATCAAAAACCTTGCCTACTGTTTGATAAGCTCAAGAACATAAATTAATAGAGGAAAATCTCCCTTTTGATAAGAAGTGCTCAATAAATTGGAAAGCAATTTAGTAGAGGCAGGGTTTAGACCAACTTCTTTTACCATAAACCACAACAAGCTCTAAACAGACGTGATCTAAATATAAGCGCTCACATTAAAAAAAAAAAGAGATAAACCATTTGCAACTAGGCCTAGAGGAAAATTCTTAACTAAACATGGAATAGAAGATAGGAACTTATGAAATGTAAAACAGACAATTTCATCTACAACACACTGAGTCACTAGGTATCAGGTGCTAAGTGCTACAAAGGCAAAAGAAAAAAAAGAAAAAAGGGGAAAAAACCTAGTAACTGAACTTAAGAAGTTCACAGTCCAGTGGGAGAGACAACATAGAAACAACTATGTACAAACAATAAATATACAGGATAAACTGAGCATAATCTCAAAGAAAAGGTCAAAATTAAGGAAGACGAGAGCAAAAGGTGGAACTTCAGCTGAGATGTAAAGGAAGTCAGAAGGCAAAGATGTGGAAGGTGAGCATCAGGCATGATGAACACCCAGTGAAAATTCCCCAAATTAGGAGATTATTCAAGGAACAGCAAGAATAAGAAGAAGAGGAGTGAAGTGCAAAAAGACTGAAAAAGCAGGGAATGGGGTCAGGTTATGACAGATTTTAAAAGTCAAAAAGAGAATTTAAATTGCATGCCTGGAATAACAATGAGCTTACTGAGGGGAGTTGAGAGTGGGGGAGAGGGGAGACTGTGCCACCCGGTGGTGAAGCATAGGGAACTGTCTGACTGCATGACATATGGCCGTTTAGGTCCTCCAGTGTGTGGCCTCGAGGCCCGCAGTGTCCCCACCCCAATAACTAGTTCATTTTTGGTGACTCTGGAAAAAATGGACATACATCATTCTTTCCTTGCCTTCCTTTATTCTGGTTCAGTGATCATTAGGTTGTTCTGTTTCTCAGAGGAGCCCACCACATATGTGGTGTACATTTTTTTAACATTGCCTCCTACTTCCAAATGTTAACTAGTTGTCTTTGGAAAATTATCTTTCTTTCTCTTTCTTTTCATCTTTATTTCTGACACCACAAACAACCCTAACCCTAACTGAAAAGTATAAAGGCAATCAATGATATTGACACGAATTAAGGAAAAGAAAAAGCTGTGGAGTGAAAGAAGATAAAAGAATCCGAGCCACTGAATGCTACAAGCACCAAAAATACTCATAACTAATAATGACACACAAGAGAAAAGATGATGAAATATATGTACTTTCTAATAAAAAAAGAGATGAGGTATACTAGACCAGAACATTTTCTCATTGTAAGAAACAGTCTACACTGGCTATTTTTGCTTAATTATTTTCCTTTGTCAAAAGGAAAGGTTCCAATATGGATGGACAGGTAATAACCATGATGAAAGGACAAAAGGCATCAAAAAATATCTAAAACTTTTTTTTAAAAATGGTTTTGCTATAACTACCAATCTGGACTCAGAAGAAATGAGAAAAGATATCTCCATTTATTTTGTTGGAGGTGAGGGTCTATGGGGTATGAATTGTTGCATAAAATGCAAAAATGAGTCAATGTGTCTAGTTGGTTTTTCTTAGCGATATTTTTCTTCCTTTCTTATAAGGGAAGGCTCAAAGCTCAGGATAGCAGGATGGGGTATATCAGAAACGACTGAGATAAAAAACAAAAGATGGCAACAGAATTTTTAAAATGTGACTTCCATCCAACATCAGTATTTAGGAGAAATAAAACTGCTTTTCAAATTACATAACACATAGTTTTCTATATTTTAATTACTAACATTGGAATAATGTATTTTTCAAA
This sequence comes from Notamacropus eugenii, assembly GCF_028372415.1. Taxonomy (NCBI): domain Eukaryota; kingdom Metazoa; phylum Chordata; class Mammalia; order Diprotodontia; family Macropodidae; genus Notamacropus; species Notamacropus eugenii. The sequence goes on from NC_092872.1 coordinate 324,056,297, forward strand.
CTGCACCATTATTTCAGCCATCTTATTCAATTCAATTCCACAAAATTTATTCAGTAATTATGTGTGAGCCACACTGAGCCAGTCTAGGGATACCAAGATAAAAAAATTCAAATATTTGCCCTTAAGGAATATTATATTGTGGATAAACTGGGTTCTTGTGGATTAACCCAGGGGGCATAACAACGTATATTATTATTCCTACATGGAAACACATTCTTAATATTTCAATTGGCTTCTTCTCAATTCTCATCCTCCCTGACCTCTCTATAGCATGACACCACTGAAACCCCTCTTGTCTCTGGATTTTCCTCACATTAGTACACTTTCATGGTTCTCCTATCTGCTTAAATGTTCCTTCTCAGGCTCCAGTGCTAATTTTTTATCATCCTTGCATGCCCCCTGACTATGAATATTTACCAAGACTTTCCTGAGCCCTTTCTTTTTTTCTCAATTTTCATTTAGTGATATAATCAGTTTCCCTATGGTTCAACTGTCATCTTTATGCAAGCAACTTCAAGATCTATATATTTAGCCCTAATCTCTTTCCACAGCTCTAGTTTCTACATCAAAAACTGCCCACTGGATCAGATGGTCTCAAAGGTCCTTTTCAGCTCTAAATTAGATCTCAAATGAAACATGTCCAAAATAGAAATTTCTTTCCCCAAAAACCCAATCCTTTTCTGAACTGCCCTGTTACTGTCAAGGATATCACCATCTTTCCAGTCACCCAGGTATTTTAATTCATCGTTCACTCCATATAACTCATCACCTGTCACATTTTGTCATTTCTATCTCCATAATATCTATTACTTAATAATATTCCTTACATATATCTTTTATTTATCTCCATAATATCCCTTTCATTCTATTTACAGGGCTAGATCAGGATCTTATCACTTCTCACCTGAACCACTGTTAATATGATCCTAATTTAATCTCCTTACCTTAAGCTTCTTTCCATCATAATCCATGAACCATACAGCAGCCAATGTGATTCTCCTGAAGAACAAATCTTACACCACTATTCAAATTTCAGAAGCTCTCTATTTCTTCTAAGATCAAATATGAACTCTGCTTAAAAGCTGAAGTCTTTCACAAGACTCTTTCCTACCTTCCCAGTCTCCTTAACCATTATAAGATGAACTCCTTGAGGGTAGCAATCATGTTTTTATCTTTCATTGAATCCACTATTATGTGTTAAATAAATACTATGAGAAATTCAAATACCAATTTTGCATTTTATACTCAATTCTGTAACTCTATTTTGTGTTTGATATAAAAACCCAAGCTTCTTTTTTGTCTCTAAGTGAAGAAGCTCATGAGTTCAAAAGTTCAATTTTTCTGAGAGTTAGATGCCAAAGTTTTAAGCTTTCCCACAATCACTGTTAATGAAAGAGAAACTCTGAGCTGGAGTTTAGAAGTACAATTCTCCCATAAAATTCTATGAGAATGCTTATCTCAGCAACACCTGCAAATCACTCCTGCCAAGAGAAGTTTGCATACTCCTGCATGCCTATGGCATTCTGTGTTAACCTTGAGAAGCAGATTAGCTGACCTTGTTCCATCTTTAGTATCTTCCTCGCCAGTTAAAAGTAGTCTTAAATCATACCCAGGCACCTTTGAGCCCGCTACTACAAGTTCACTATCACTGGCCTAGTAACGTAGTTTAGACTTATGAATTCACAAAAAAATTCCTTAGAGACAGAGATGTTGCCCTGATTTCACATACTGTGTATGCTCACTTTCATTAATTTAACCAATGCTGCCAATGTTATAACTAGTAGTATGATCTCACCTATTCTGGGCTGTTCTTTGTTCTATACTTATAAAATCGAGTTACATCTCCAGTTCTTGATCTTTGGCTAGTAACTAAGGGAGCCACTGACCCATCTTATTGTCAGGTTAATTCCCTATCAATAAAATGTTATCTTGCTATAAGAAACTTACCTTAGTTTACTTTAAATTTCACTCACACCAACTGACATTATACCCTTCACAAAATCTGTACTTCAGCCATACAGGCCTATCTGCTATTCCACACACATAATGCCTTCTTTTCTCAGTGTCTTTGTCCTAATTTTCCCCGTACTCACTCCTTACTCCTACTTCTTGGACTCTCTGGCTTACTTCAAGATTCTATTCAACTGCTACCATCTACATGAAGCTTTTCCTGATTCTGCCAGGGATTAGTGGGCTCCATCCCCAAACTATCTTGTATTAGTTGTGTGTATCTGTATGGGTGAATGCATGTATATATGTCTGTATCGCACACACGCACGCACGCACACACACACACACACACACACACGTATGCATATATGCTCTCTCCCTGATTAGAATGTGAGCTCCTTAAGGGCCAAGGCTGGCAACCGGAAAGGAGTGAAGGGGTATATGGGAGTAAGGAGGGAGAATGGAAGAATTTAATAAATGTTTGTTGACTGAATGTCTAATCAATTACTTACAAGATAAATCAATTTGTGGACACAACCCATTCTCAGGTTAGAATCTGGATTTCCTGGACACAAGGATCAGGGTTTAGATGTGGAAAGAGGTAAGAGACAGACTTATGGCAATCTTTAAAGTGCATTTCAGGACCATTCAAGAAATTGACAAGATTTAGTACAAAAAAAAAAAACCAAACAAACAAAAAAACCATAAAGTGTTGTATGAGTATGAGGAAATAACACAACTACCAGATTCAGAGGCCAAAATAAGTAGCACCAATTTTCTGAAAGCAATAGATTCTTCGATAATTACAGAAGGAAGATTTCCTTTCCATTTGAAAGTGAAACTTTTAGAGAAATTTATGACTTTGTGCCTAGAAAATGAAGACTGCGTTGGCATTTTACTTTTTTTAACATTGTCCTAGAAAAAACTTTATTTAAATTCAGTTTATGCTATGTTGATGAGGTATGAAAAGTTTATATACATACCATCACATCATCTAAAACTGCAAAATAATCATAACAGAAGTTCATTTTCCAGTAAGATTATACAGATGTTTCTTGTTTTTATTGATAATGGCTATTTTCTTACTTACTGAGCTTTTTTAGTTTTCTCAGCTACAAATTTGGATAATATCTCACAGGGCTGTTGTGAGGCTCAAGTTAAATGATTTATTTGAAACCTTAGAGCATTATTTCATTATCAGCTATTGCAGCTTCTGCTCTTCTTCCTACTAAAAGGAAAACACACTGAAGACCATTTAGCTCTCAATAACTCTATCATAAATACATCCTCAAGTTAGCTTAAGACAAATCAATCATTACTTAGTGTAGTGGTATTACCTACAAACTGACCTGAAAACAGAGACTCAATGAAATAAAATGTGTAGTGTTTCTCTACTATTTAGTAATGAGACCAAGGGATACTGCTGAGTTGTGAAGAATATAATGTTAACAGAAGTTTATTACATTGACTTATATTAAAATTCCATCCATCCCAAAGGTTCATATGGACTATTTATATCCTACCTATCTAGAGCCTTCTGAGCTCATACTGGTCTGATCAGACACATATGACCCCAACATACTGATGTCATTTTGGTCCTCTTCCAGTATGAAGGACAACAACCAATCAAACAGGAAAGAAAATTAAATCAATTTTCCTAAAGACTTATATCAGATTTAAACAAATGCTTTAATGATACTTTATTAAACATTTGTAAATTTTTTCATAAATTCTAACATTTCTATCTATCATTACATAAAGCTCATGAAAGTAAGCACTTAGGTTAAAGGGGAAGAAAATCTGACTCGAAACATGCAATGTAAAAGGGCAGAGCAGTATAGCAAATGAGTTAATTTTCCCACTCAAAGACATATGGAAACCTTTTGCAAAGGACAAGGAAGGAAGAAAAGAAAGAATTTCTGGACCTTTTCACCAAAATTAGGACTGAACAGTCTATAACTGAAGATATGACTAAAGGGTTTCAAGAAAGGCAGATAATTTTTTTAAGTTGGTTTTCCATTACTGCATTCATTCAGCAGGTCTCAGACATGTTTCAGTGGTATAATATTTCAAAGCAAGAAAACAAACGAAGGCTAAAAATGGTCTTTGCCATCATGTGCCAATGGAATGCCTCAATAATCAATGCTCAAAAAAAGAGGTATCATTTTATTAGCTTTTAGAATACAGTTCCTCTTTATCAAGGAGTAGTCAGGGTAGAGTCAAAGTCTGAATGCATTCTGAACACCAATCTGATAAAATTACTAGACATTACATTGACCGGCACCACACCAGTATCTGTGGCCTGTACTTAGGCTCTCAATTAGCCAGTGACAAGCACCCTCCCAGGTCCTGCTGTATTCCCAGCCCCAATGAGAAGAGTATGAGACAAGTGATTGCTCCCTCCCCTTACCTAACCTCACCCAGTCCCAGAGACCCAAAAGGAGGTGCAAGTCCCAAAGGAGCACTCACTTGCATGTTTGTCCGCCAGGGCAATCAGGGTGCTTGAGATGTCTCTCCTTCTGTAGAAACACACCACCTTGGCTTCCACATTCCCATTGGCTGTCTGTAATGGTGAAGGCACATGTGGGTTTGAGAAGCATAAAACAGAAAATGTCAACTAAGTGATTAACTTTCTCCATGAAGTTGTGCTATATTGGCCTGAGACAATCCTGAGATAACTGTCACAGTCCAAGCCTTTGTTCCCACTAGAAGTCCAAAGTATATACAATGTGCCCAATGATACAAGCTTTCTCCTTAAGGGAGACCAAAGACAGATGGTTGCCTACTCTGTGTGGTCTTTCCTATCATAACTGCATAAAATAATTCTGTGGCGTCAAATTCAGATAAAAACAGATCTCTGGGAGCCAAAAACTGACTTAGAAAACCACAAATTAACATTATCTATATTGTACTGTATTTTATTTACTGTATTTTTATCATTTCCCAACTGTATTTTAATCTCAGATGTACTTGGGAATTTTGGTGGTAGCATGGAGTCCAGGCAAGACTGACACCTATGGCATAGAACCATACTGACTTCAGTATACAACTATGAGAAATGAAGGAAAAAAAATTCAGCTTTTCCTTATTTTAATTCAACTCTTTCACAAGAAGAAATCTGACAAAAGCAGTGAGTCTCAATTGTTAATAAAGAGTTCAAATCCCTTTTAAAAAAAGGCTTATATTGTTAACTTGAAAGGAGTCCACTGCGGCTCTCTACACTAAAGAGTGTTAATGGTGTTTCCTAGTATGTTGGAAAACATTTGGATTTTTCAATCTCAAAAATTATTCTCCATGACAAAAAAGTATTAAGTGATTTCTCTTAAGTTTAGTCACTGTTTAAAAACAAAAATATTCTTCACAAAAGTTAGGACCGCTAACTGTCAGGGGAGAAAGACATGCTGAAAGAAGCTTTGGTGCTAAACATCTTGTCTGAAGTTAGTACCAACAGTGGTAAAATGTATGGTGACAGAGAAGGATTAGGGAAAGAAATATGAAAGGAAACAAAAATGCTAGAAAATGGGCTAGGGAAAAAAGGAAACACGATCTGAAAATTCACACTTCAGAGAAAAGGTAATCCAACACTTATCGGGAGGCAACTATAGATGAGAAGTGGCCTGAGAAACACTGTGGGGCAATGGAGAAAACAAAGTTCACTGAGTACAATAGCAAAAATCTTATTAATTGAGAATGACTCTAACTACAGATTTCCACTAATAACACTAAAATACAAAGAAAGGGCAAGAGCCTAAGAAAAGACAACTTTTATTTAATGACAACCAGGACAATGAACAAAGAGGAACAAAAATGCAATTGACATCACTAAAGAATACCTGGAAAGTGGGTAACAAAGTTTCCCACCTAAACTGTCCTGAGGGTCATCAATGGGTCTGGAAAACTGGGTAGAACAGTTCTGAGTATATCTTCCTAGTCCTTTATTTTCAAGAAATGTTCTAATTAAAGTACTGTTACTATTATCCTGAAGATCCTTATTTCTTCTGTTGATTTTTCTATCCATTGAACCTGATTCTCTCCCTTTTGGAATTACACAGAGACATCAAAGAACAATGGAAATCTTTGCCCTAGCAGAGTTTCAGACAGTTTGGTCTACCATCATACAGAACCCAGAACTTCAAATATTGTTGGGTTCAAGGGCTTAGCAGGGGAAACAGAACTCCTAGCATGAAAAAAAACAACAGAAGTTATGTTTAGAAAAGGAAAGAAAGCTCCCTCCTTTAAAATAAGGCTGTGACTTCTCAATGTCAAAAAACTTGGGCTTCTGGGATACACAAAAATAGCTTATTTTTATTACGGGAAAACATAAAGGAACATAACTATAAGCTTCTCCACAGCAGAGACCGCCCTTCTGCAATTAAGTCAAGTGTTCACAGAAAATTCTGAACTTAAAAATTAACAATTTCATACTACACTGACCAAAAAGTTAACTCCTGGGAAGGGCCAAAGTTAGTTAAAAAAAAACAAAACACCAAAGTCAGTGTCTTGAGGTTTTAAACAGGCTATAAATGAAGGATTCTAGTGATTTCATCTTGATTACATGTGGATCTAAAGAACAGGTTGAGAGTCAGGTCCTAGGAAGTTGGAAGGCATTTTCCCAAGCAAATGCTATTAGAAACAGTGTGTTGAGTAACCAAGTGTGCCCAAAATTTTATTTTTTTTTAACCTATAAAGTATTTGGCACAGTACCTGGTACAATAGCAGGCAGTGTAATTGATTGGTATCAACAGAATACTCTTTCACCCTGATAGAAACCCCAGGTATAGCAATGATCCTATACAGGAGTATACTCAGTTCTAAAGTGGCATAGTAGACACAAGTGTTGGACTTGATGTTAGGAAACCCCCAAGCTCAAATCCAGTGTTCAACACTTACTAGCAAGTAAGCTGAACTTTCAATCTCTTTCTGCTCTATAAAATAGGGATAAAAACAGCACCTTCCTCCCTGTTGTCAGGATCAAATGAAATAACATATATAATGCTTTTACAAACTTCAAAGCACACTGTAAATGTGCTGCTACATTAATGAGCCTCAAATAGAAAACAAGTGGAACGCTGTATTCAATTTGGGGTGCCATCTTTTAGTAAAGGCGATAACAAACTGGAACTGTACCTGTTGTTATCAAGATAGGTCCGGCTTCCCTTTTAGGGGACAGAGAGGTCTTCTTCAAGATGAGGTATGAATTTACTGTTTTGGTTTCCTTCCCCACCCCTACCTCCCCAAGCATAAAATATCCAGGTTTTACTTTAATTCTCATTATTCAGGACAGACACCATTCTGACTTAGTGTTGCTAACTGCCAGGGGGAAAAGGAGAGAAAAAGAGGACTGCAGAGTAGTTCTTCAATTGAATTAACATTCCTTTTAATCTTCGAAATCCTTTCACTGCATTCAAATCCTGAACCTAAGTCACTGAACTGATCTGATCTAGAATAATATTATCTACCTACACAAGAGAAGAGAGTCTCAGGCTAGGCCAATCACTCCCTTGGTATTCTAAACTGGAGGACAAAGAGCCTTGTAACAGCCCTTATAATGGGTGAACTGCAACATAATAGCTCTAACAATGGCATTAAGGGTTAAAACTGAATCAAAAAGATTCAGGAAATATCAATTAGCTAAGAGACTGTAATTTGTAGCCACCAGAAGGACCACAGGGAGCAAGATCATTTGCAGGGCAGTGTACCTGGAGGCTCTAGCCATGGGTTTAGGAGTGGAGAGGAGAGCAAAAGGGTAAGCCCTAGGGCAGACCTCAGAAAAATAACAGTAAGAAGGACCTGTGACTTGGGGCATCATTCCCCATACCTTGGGACTAGAATTTGATTACACTAATAGCTGCTAAAAACAAATAAAAATAAATAAATAACAATGAGTAAGCACAGGAGAAAACTCAACCACAGATCTACTATGGGGATGGAGAAGATCTGGGTTTATATTCAGAGGAAGAAAACAGAGCCAAAAAAAAAAAGCCACTTCTTTTTCAAGGAAAAATGTCAAATGATCCCAAGCCTAAAAAGAGTTCTTGAAGGAACTTAAAAAGCTCTTTAAAAATCAAATAAGAAAGATGAAGGAAAACTTAGAGAAAAATAAGAGCAATCCAAGAAAAGTACGAAAAGAAAGTCAACCAATTCAAAATAGAGAATTAAAAACTTAAGAAAATAATTCCTTGGAAACTAGAATTGGGCAAAAGCAACCTAATGACATTCTAAGCCACCAAGAAATAACAAACCAAAATCAAAAGAATAGAGAAGTAGAGGAGAGTGTGAAACATTTCATCACACAAACAACTAATCTGGAGAACAAACTGAAGAAAAATAATGTAAGAATAGTCGGCCCATACCTGAAAATTACAATAAAAAATTTTGATACAATATTACAAGAAATTATCAAGGAAAATTGCCCTGAAGTTCTAGAACAAGGCAAAATAGCAATAGGAAAAATCTACCAAACACTACCTGAAAGAGATCCCAGGAAGAAAACTTACAGCAGTATCATAGCCAAGTTTCAAAGCTCCCAGGTTAAACAGAAAATATTGGAAGCAACAAGAAAAAAAATTTAAATATCACAGTTACAATAAGAATTACATAAGACCTATTCACTACTACACTGAAGGACCTTAGGTCTTGGAATACCATATTTTGTAGAGCAAAAGAACTGGGGTTATGACAACGGGTAACTTAAGGTAAAATTTAAAGTTAAGTATAATCCTGAACTTTAAAAAAAAATGGACACTTAATGAACTGAAAGACTTACAGGTATTTGTTACAGAAACAGCAGAACTTAAGGGAAAATCCAACATATAACATATAGGAGAAATGTATGATAAACATTAAAAGCCAATTATAAGGGACACAATGAAGTCAAATTGTTTACTTCTTACATGTGAAAATATTATCAACACTCATGACTCATAATTATTTGGGTACTCTGAAAAAAGGGGTGGGCTGAGATGAATGTAATGGAGTGATTCTAAAAAGAGAAACATACAAATGAAGCATGAAAAGAAGAATGGATACAGAAGAAGCTAGTAGGAGGAAGGGCAGGTAGTGCTGGAACCTTACTCTCATCAGGAATGAATGGGTTAAAGAGAGAACAACATACATATCTAAAAGGGTATAAAAGAAATAAGAAGGCAAGGGAATAGAGTGGGGAGAAAATAGGGGAGGGGCTCTTGGAGCGACGGATAGATTAAGAAATAGGAGGACAAGGGAGTGTATAGAAGTAAAGCAGAGAAGGGATAAAAATAGGGTAAGAAGGGGAGTGAAGAAAAATAGGAAGAAGAAAAACACAAAAAATTATTGCTTAGAATGTGAAAGTGGGATGAATTTACCCAGAAAATGGAAACTGACAGCAGATTAAAAATTTGAATTCAACAAAGATAAAATAAAGGGCAGGAGTAGAAATACATTATGTAAAAAAAGTATCATGATCTCAGACAAAGTTAAAGCTAAAGTAGATTTAATCAAGAGAAAAGAAACTATACTATGTATCAGCAATATTATTCAATATTGTTTTAGACCATTTATAATAACTAGACAGTATAAAATACCTGAGAGTATATCAGCCAAAACAGACACAGGAACTATATGAACATAAACATAAAATACTTTTTATACAAATAAAGTTAGATTTAAATAACTGAAGTAATATTTATTGTTCATGGGTAGGTAAAGCCAATATAACGAAAAAATTACAATTTAACTTATTTATTCAATGCCATCAAATTAAATCACTAAAAATTTATCTGAGTTAGAAAAAAAATAACGAAGTTCATACGGAAGAACAAAAGGTCAGGAACTTCAAAGACACCAGGGAAAAAAGATGTAAAGGAAACATACTCACCAGTACCAGACCTTTATAAGGTGAGAGCATTGTAGACATATAAAATGGATAATTTTAATTATTTTAAATTAAAATTTTCTTGTAAAAATAAAACATATGCAGCCAAAAATAGAAGGAATGCAGAAAACTGGAGGAAAAATATTCATAGATAATCTCTCAGGCAGGATGTGATTGGGTTGAAGTGTTGCTGTGTTGTAGTAAATGATAAGCTGGTTGATTTAGAAAAACATGGGAAGACTTGGACTTCTGAAGGAAGTTTCTTTAGAGAAATAGATGATAAGCGAAAATAAGCATAGTATGGTCTTACATAAGTGTATGTTTATATATGTATGTATATGTGTATGTGCATATGACAGATACACATAGACAAATGGACAGACAGACAGATAGATGATGGATAGATCAGAGCTTAATTGTGGCCTTCCTTAAGATTATGGGGAGGATGGGGGAAGGGAGAGGGAAAACTAAAGTAAAAAGTGCACAGCAAAGAACAAAAGAAAACATACAAAGAAGCAAAGAAAAGCTGGACAGCTTTGAAAACTATGTGTAGTGTCTATTACATAGGTTTTCTTGAAATAGCAATTTAGTGTTTTATGTTGAATCCTCCCATGTTCTGCTGTGTATACATAGCAGTTTTTTTCTTTTCTTGTTTTGTATTTATGTTTAAAATAAATTTTTTAAAAATTGTCATTACTACTGACAAAAACCACATTCATTTCTACAGATGAATCATGATAGTGCCAAAGACTTGGCACTATTTTGGTGTTGAGAACTTTATTTTCTGGGTATTCAGTAACTGTACTTGCTAGGCACCTGGAGAGGCAGCTGCCCAGTCTCACATATTGTTTCCCTGGAGGACAGCTGTGAGACCTCAGATGAAAGCAGGACCAGAGATCTAGGGGGTGGTGCTACTGCCAGGGCTCTTGTTTAGCATCCCTACACCCACCTCATCAGAGGCATACATACAGGGACAAGCACTGGTGGCAAGGATGGCAGACTCATTCTCCACGAGGGTTGTTCCCCTCTCTGAAGGCTATATGAACCAGCTATGCCTAGACAGAAGTAGGGCCAATCTAGTGGAGAGTATTACTCTTTTGCTAATTTGTTATTACTCATATCAAATTTAACTCTTATGGCTGGCTTTGAAGGGCCTCTACTAACTCCCCTGAATTCTCTAATCTTATCTCTCCTGAACAGGAATTTTCTAATTTAGCTCAAAACCTATTTCTATTATCCCTTCCTATAAGACCCTCTCCTTATCTCTCTTCCTTCCTTTCAGATCTTGCCCACCCCTCAACATTCCAGTCAACTTCAATCTCCCTATGAAACTGCATATAAACTACTTTGTAATCTGATCTGAACTATTATTGGAACTTAAGCATTATGACATAAAATCTATGACATGGCCTCGTTGTTGTTGTCATTCCATCATGTCTCACTCTTTGTGACTCCATGGACCATACTATCCAAGGTTTTTTCTTGGTAAAGATACTGGAGTGGTTTGCAATTTCCTTCTCCAGTGGATTAAGGCAAACAGAGGTGAAGTGACTTGCCTAGGATCACACAGCTAGGAAGTATCTGAAGATGGATCTGAAATCAGATCTTTCTGACTCCAGGCCCAGCACTCTATCCACTGAGCCATCTAGCTACCTTATGGTCTCATATGGCCTCAGTATTTAGAATAGAAATAGAGCAAGAATAACAATAAATATTTAAAAATTTACATTTAAATAAGCTTTCAAGTTTACACAGAATTTTTTTCACAGAAATTCTAGTCATAGTCAACATAATCCCAACACCCCTCATCTTATAGACCTCAATTTACAGATGGGCAAAGTGCTTTACTTGCTCAAGATTACAATGATTAAGCATCCAATCTGAGAATGGAACCCAAATCTTCATTCTTTGACCACTGTTCTTTCCATTATTTCTTGTATGTGAGTCTTATATTTCCAATTATCTATGATGCTAAATGACTGTAAACATTTTTTTATCCTCAGTGTTAAAGATGCAATAGGTGCTGAAAACATATTGACATATATATTAACATCAGAATCATCAGCATTGGGGCGTAAGGAAGAAAGAAGAGGATTTGCTTAAATAATCAAATAAACAATTACAAAGCTATCAATTAACTAACCCTTAGTATTTAAAGAATGCTTGATTTTGAGGCTGGTACCTAGAAGATATCTCAGGTAGTTCAGATCTTCAAAGATTTGCAATTTCATTGAACAAATAAGACACATATCTATAAGCATACCTATAAAATGTCTAAACTAAAAATACAGTGCAAAGATGATACATACAATGAGTAGCATCTGTAGGGCAGGAGAAACTAGAGAAGGTTGGGGTTTCACAGATATAAGTAAAGATGATAATAAAAAACATTCTAGCCAAGACAGGAAGCTATAAAGAGGTGCTGGACAGATGCCATATTTTTCTTTTAAATAACAGTACTCTGTTACCATCAGATATCATGGGAGATTACACTTGTACGTCAAGGGACTGAGTCAAGAGTGTTAAAACTCAGAAAGAACAAAAAACTAACAAAAAATGTTGAAAGAAATAAGAAAACCTATGTTTGGAACAATACAAAGATCAAATAAGAACAAAGTTGCTCAAAGCATATGGGACTACAAAATAAGTAATAGGACATTCCCTACAAGGGAGAATGATAGTCAGACTAGGGAGGATTGGTGGAAAAGCACTATACAAAGAAAATGAAATGTAAGTAAATGAAGGGATAATAAATGGTTCTCAGTAAGGTCAAGTGACAAGATGTACTGAAAAAAGGCAAAGTAGATGGATTATGGATTTGTTTTAAATAAACAAAAACTACAGATTAAGAATTATTATAAGTAAAGCTGATGCAAGTTTTGGTGAAATGGGTTTATGGGGAGTGTCAACCTAAGTCATGATATACTGGTGTCATCAATTTGTCTATATTCTAGAATCTCAGAAGTAACTTACAAGCAGCATGGCACAGTAGACAGAACACTAGACTTAAGAGTCAAGCAGACCAGGGTTTGAGATTCAACCTCCGGGAGTTAATTTCCTTATTTGTAAAATGAGGATACCACATAATGCTCAAATAAGTTAATATATGTTAAATATTTTACACACCTTAAAGCACTATGTAAATATCAATTACTATTAATAATCATATTAAGTCTAAAATCCCGGCACAAAATAAATTAGCATCACATTACCTTATTGAGTTCCTCTATTCTTCTTATCAAGTATGGGTTACTTGAAGAATTTTCAAAGTAGACATAATCTGAAAATGTTCACAAAAGAAAATGTCAAATACAAATGAATCCCATGCACTCAGTAAAACCTCCCTCTTCTTCTTCCCTCAGCTATGTTAAGGTTTTCCTCAAACCAAATGAAATATAGCTTTTGCTTAATTTAGCTATTCCAAATCAAAGATCAGAATTCAGGACCTCATGAAATTTCAAGTCTCCCCAAGTTATGGATGATCTCCTCCCACTCCAACTCTTGAGTCTAATAGTTACTATCTTACCCAGTATCCTATAAGTGAATTGTAGGAGTCTTGGTTTAAATCAGTAATTTCTTTCCTGGAGCTAATACTTCAGGAAAAGAGAACAAGGTATGATAACACTGGGAAGTCAGATGGGAGGCCAATAGGAACACAGCTGTTACATATGGGGAAGCTTCCTGGGGAAACTCATGGTCCCAAAGATAAGATGAAATAATTAGAAGCATATGGTTCCAGTATTTCCATGGCACTATTTAGAGGCACCAAATAGTAGAAATATGGCTAAAGCATGTGACAACAAAGCCCATGCTGGATAGTAGGATAGCATGGAAGCAGAGAAGCATGGGCAAGAAAAACAATTTGAAGCTGAGAGGTATGGTACAGTGGTGATAAACATAGTTCTTAGTCCTGATTTACCTAAATGGAGGTGAACAATGTGATAAATATAATGATCAGGTATGGCTGTGTTGTTCTTTCCTTGCGGCTTCTTTTGCTCTAAATTCCATATATACAGAGAGAACCAAAATTGGGAAAGAAATCAAAATAAGGCAGGACTATAAACAGCCTAGTACTTCCTATCTGAATGGAACTATCTTAACTTATTCCCAATATTCCCTCTTCATAGGAGGGGGCAAACTTACTACCAGGTATACCTCTATGATAATTTCATGATATGATCATTTCCAAATGGATTTGTCAATAACAACTATCCTACTCCCATTCCGAAGGAGGCAAGCCCAACAGATATCACCCCTTCCTTGCCCACAACCTCACCGCCACATGAATGATTTCCCCCACTGCCACAATGTCCCACAGACAATGATGCTAAGATGCTATACTGGCATTCTACTATCAATTGCTATCCCTATGGTTAACAACTCCCACTACTAGAAGTCAGCTACTCCCATTCCATCATCTCCTTTTTTCCCCATTCATGCTAATTTTCCTCAGACCTACCTCTCTGACATCTTATTCTAACCCAACTAAAATTTTGTATTGTAACCTTTGTTCAAGAACTAACAACCTTTTCTTCGTCTAGGAAATTTCTTCTTGTGTTACATCCTCCTACTTGTAGTCACAGAGATCTAGTTTCCTCCAAAAATATATATTGGCTACAAATTCCACCATTTGCTATATCTTCTCATCTCCCCATCCCTTCCCAAACCCTTCTCCTGTTATTCCCCTTCCCTGCCCCACCCCCTCTGTCAGAGAGGGAATCAAAATACTCCTTGTTACTCACTGGCACTTCCAGACTCTCCCTTTGGTGCATATAAGTAATACCCTAACTTCCCAGTTTCTTAATCTATTCAACTCCCATGACCTACTCTTGATTATACCTAAGCTATAATCATTTCTCTCATATTAATAACTAATTATTGTACTGAAACCAAGGTTTTTCTCTTTTTTTTATTTCGTCATCCAGAAAACAACCAATGTGGGAAATCTTTCTAAAAGACTTACCCAGGCAGGATAGCTGAGATCTTATCAAAGACAATAAAAGAAATTCTAAGTTTAGGCTAATAGTTGCATTCCCACTCATTGTGTTTTACTTAGACAGATCTCTTTGTCAGGTGATATGGAAACTGGTAAGTCTCTTTGACCAAGATTTAGGTGATCCAATTCATATACTCCCAAACCCTCACTGTAATATAGCCCAGCTTCTCATGGTAATATTTCCTCACTAACTGTTAATCAATCAGAGCTGACTGACACCCTCCTGAAAATCTGCTCTTCCAATGGCATATAAACTGTGAGCCCACTGCCATGAGGAGTCTTTGGTCTAAGAGAGAGATGGACAATTGATCATCCTTTTATTAAAATGTTGGTATTATTACTAAAATGATTAACTCACCAGAAATGATGTCTCTCAAACCTTTTTAAACACCACAGCTAAACAGTTACAACCTTGACCTTCATTCAACCAAAAGCATTCAAATGCTGTGTTCATAAATTCCAAAATTCTTTTACCTGATCATTACTGCTTATAAATTTCATCTTTCCCCTAAGCAGGGGTAAGGTAACCTACAGCCTCGAGGTCAATGCTGCCCTCTAGGTCCTCAAGTGGCCCTCTGACTGAATTCAAACTTCACAGAGCAAATACCCATACCAAAAGGATTTGCTCCATAAAACTTGGGCTCAGTCAAAAGGATGTACCCAAGGACCTAGAAAGCCACACGTGGCCTTGAAGTCAAACATTCCCCACCCCTGCAACCTAACTATTTTCATCAGGACCTCCATTCCCTCCTCTCTGTAGTTCTTTGCTAGGCCATCAACACTGCAATGGCTCCCCTGCCTACCAACCCTTTGTGAATCAACTCAGCTAACTTTACTAGATTCCAATTACTTATCCTCAATTACTCGTCCTCAAGCTCTAAATACCATCTTTCTTCATTGTTTCTATTTGTATGTTGCTGAACCAAGTTGGAGTGATTACAAAACTCACTGACTCTAATACAAATTAATGTTATCGAATCTCATTTGGAAGGCAGTAAGGTGGCCCAGAGATAGAACACTGGACCCAGAATCAGAAGAATTTAAGTTTGAATCCTGCCTCAGACAATTACTAGCTGTGTGACCCTGGACAAGTCACTTAACCCTGTTTGCCTCAATTACCTCATCAGTAAAATGAGCTAGAGAAGGAAATGGCAAACTACTCCTATATCTTTGTCAAGAAAACCCTAAAATAGGGTCATGAAGAGCCTGACATGACTAAAATGACTGAACAACAACAAAAATCTCATTTGGAGGAGGTAGCTAAGTGGCTCAATGGATAGAGCTCTGGGCCTTGGACTCAGGAAGACCCAGGTTCAATTCTGGTCTAAGACACTTACTGGCTTTCATCTAGGCAAGTCACTGTTTGCCTCAATCCACTGAAAAAGGAAATCAAAATCTTTGCCAAGAAAACCCCATGAACAATATGGTTCACAGGGTTACAAAGGGCTGAACAAAAATCTCATTTGAGAGGGCCCAAATGAAAGGGCTCTTGCAGCTAAGCAAGTATTCTATTCCTCACTAATTAATTTGCTATCCCATTCTCAATAATAGGTTTTCCAAACTTTTCCCTGCTTGCTCAAGCTTCAACAGGCACCTTTTAACCACACCCTCTTGGCCAAGAACCTTACCTTATACATCATCTGAAAAGCTGTGTTCATTCAGAGCTCTCCCTTCCATCCCTCCTCATCTCATAACATTACTTTCTCCTTTATCTGCTGTTACTCTATTATAAAGAGCTGACCCATCTAATTGAAATGGCAAAGTTTTCTGCACTTTCTAAGACATTCCTCTCAACTTCTCCAGCAAAGTGTCTCTATTATCATCTCTATTCTTTTGTCTCTGACCTCTCCTGATCTCAAGGGTGGGCAATCTGCAGCCTCAAGGCCACATGTGTGGTCTTCAGATTAAGTCCAAATTGTACAGAACAAATCCTTTTATTAAAGAGATTTGTTCTGTGAAGTTTGGATTCAAAGGGTCACACTTGAAGACCTAGAGAGCCACACTGACCTCAAGGCTAGAGGTTCCCCACCCCAGTAGCTAGCTCTTTCCCTGCTACCTACAAACAGATTTACACATTTGCCAAATTCTAAAAAATAAAACTAAATAATTCTTATTGAAGAACCACTGCCTAATTTCAAAATGGTAAAAGGATATGAATACTGTATTCAGACAAAGAAATCCAAGCTATCAAGAATCACACGAAAATATGAAGTAATTCAATAACAGACAACTACAAATAAAACTAATTCTGAGGGACTAACTCACAACCATGAGATAGGTTAAGAAGACAAAAAAGGAAAATGACAAATGTTGGAGGGGTTATAGTTAAACAGATACAGTAATAAGCTGTTCACAGAGCTGCAAACTTGCCCAACCATTGTGTAACACAATATGAACTGTCCAGAAAGTTGTTAAATTGTGTATACCTTTTCACTTAGCAGTACCATTACTATATACTATAACCTAATGAGATGAAAGAAAAAGGACACATACATATGAAAACATTTATAGCACCTTTTTCATGATGGCAAATTAGGGAATGAATATGAACATCATGGAATACTACCATGCTATAAGAAATGATTGAAGAGGATTTCAGAGACTTTCATAAACTGATACAAAGTGAACAGAATCAGAATAATTTATATAATAACAACATTGAAAAGATAATCAACTTTGAAAGATTTAGTAACTCTAATCAACAACATAATGACCATTCATAATTTTCATAAATGAAACATGCTATATCCACCTCCAGACAGAAAACTGATTTGGAAACAGAGTGCAGATTGAAATTTTTTTTTCAACAAGCATAATCCAAGAATGTCTCGTATGACTACATATATTTGCAATGAGTTTTGTTTTTCTTGCCTTCTCAGTGGGTAGGGGAGGGGGGAAAGGGAGAGAATTGGGAACTGAAAACTAAATAAATTTTAAAAAAATAATGAAAGTAGCACAGAGTTGGGTGCAGAAGGACTTTGCCTCTAGGCAATCCCAGGAAAATGGGGCAAGAGAATGTAGAGGGAGGCCATGGGGTAGAAGAATTGTGAGGGAATGAAGAGTAGAAGGCCAAAAAAAAGTTGCTTTTCTTTTCTGCAGGAAATGACTTGGGTTCAATAACCCAGAAACAACCAAGCTGTGTGTTTCTTGGCTTTTCATAATGAGATATTTTCTCTTCCCATCTCCCAATAGTGGTAAAGTTTCAGTAGCATAAGTGATACAGAAAGAGAGGCTACTGACTGTGTCAAAACATTTCTCCATGATCTTGTGAGAGAAACCAAGGATTCCAATTGAAACATCTGTATCATCTCCAAAATGGATACCAAGATCTACCACATAAGGGAAGAGCAGCATCAAAGAAGAGAGAAGAGCCCAGAGTAAGAAATGTAAACAGGAGAATGAAAATTTTCCAGTACTTTGCTTAGAATGGAGGAATATTCTGGATAAGTCTCTTCTTGTTTTACCAATTATTTATCCTTGTGGTATAGTCAATAACAGCTCAAATTATTGGGAGACATCCCCTATGCATAGAGATGTATGATTCTGGCAAGTTTATCATCAACTCCAATGCCCTCTAGGTGAATGTACTATTTGTACTCAGTAAAGCTGGTAATGCCATCTAGTTCTATAATATTTCTGATCTGGATTTCAAGGTGTCTGGCTAGTCAATCAATAAACATTTATTAAGCACCTAAAATGACAGTACAGGCCCAAGTCAAAACCTTGACCCTAAAAGAATTTGAGTCCCATTTGTCCATAGGTCATGGAAAATCCCACCTTGAACTCTCCTAAAATCTTCCCACTTGATCTGGCCTAAATCTATTACCTTTAAACTAGCCTAGCCCTCCACTGTCTGTTGCCTCCGACTACTTCCCACCCTTGATCCTGTGGGAAACAAGGAAGGAGTTCTGTTTACACAAGTTAAAACTTCCAGCTTTAAATGATCAGAGTTGTGACCTAGCACAGTCAGGTAAAAGGTCAGAAACTTGTGCGCAGGCTTGCCAAGCTGTTTGAGGGAAAGCCTATCAGAGAGGAGAACATGAAGTCATGTGGTCATTGGATGGTGTGGTGGGAAGTACAAAATTTGGAATAGTATACAGCACTGGTCTGAACAGAAGTCTTCCTGTAGCCTTACTTGGGAGCTACCTGTTCATTCATGGGGAATGAACGTAGAAATTAATACAAGCTTTCCTGATTTCACACAAGGATTGTTCTTTGTTTAAGGTGAGCACAGTTAGTGGCTTGTTGGTTGGGTTCATTTCTCACAATTCCATCAAAATCCCATTTTCTTGGTTCCTGGTGTCTGACTTCTAGCTACTGGCCACTCCCATCAAGACCCTCCCTAAACTCCTCCTCTAATCATCCCAGACTACTTGGCCAAACCTAGATCCTTCCCATAATTTTTCTGTATATAAGACCCATCCCATTTCCATGAAGGTACTCAGATTCCCTAAGAATATGATAAGATTTGATACAGTTTCTTAGGAATCTGGCCAATAAGGTGGATCTTTAATAAAGTTTGTCTTTCTCTGGCTGGAAGAAGGCTTGAGTCAAATTCATTCAGGCAAGATCCGGCGTGTCAGTATTTTGGAGTCCTGAGCACTCCACAAAATAGATCAAGCATTGTACTAAACACAGGGAATACAAAAAGAGGTAAAAGACAGCCAAATTAATCACATTAATCATAAATTAATGGTGGAAAAAAAAGCAAACAAAAATGTACAAACTATACACAGGATAAATAAGATAATTTAGAGAGGGAAGGTACTAAAATTAAATGGGGTAGAGGTATTTTAGTTAGGACTTAAAGGAAGGCAGGATGCCAGTAAGCAGACATGAGGAGAAAGAGCATTCCTGGCATAGGGAACAGCCAAAGAAAGCCAAGACATAGAATGCTTGTTCTATGAGCATCAAGAAGGCCAGTGTCACTGGACTGAAGAATTATGTGGCAGCGAGCAGGAAATGTAAGAAGGAGCTAGGTTAAGAAGCTAGGTTATAAATTTTCTATTTAATCTGGGAGACAAATGAGAGTTACCAATGTTTACTGAGTTGGAGTGGAGAAAGAGAGGAATGTGAGAGACATGGTCAGACCTGCACTTTAGCTAAATCACTTTGGAGGATGGATTGGAGTAGTGAGAGATTTAAGGTAAGCAGACTGACCAATAGACTTCTGAAATAATCCCGGTGGTCAAGTGATAGAGGACTACCCTAGTGTGGTGACAGTGTCAGAGGAGAGAAGACAAAGTATTCAAGATATGCTACAAAGGTGAAACTGAGAATCTTGGCAACAGAGTATATTGAGAGGAGGCAGCTGTGAGACACATGACTTCTAGATTATGAGCCTAAGATAGTGCTGCCTTTCAAGGAACAGAGAAGATAGGATGTGGGGAGAGTCTGAGGGAAAACTAAGGAATTCAGTTTTAAACATGTTGAACTTAAGATGTCCACTATACATCCAGTTTGAGATATCTGAAAGGTAGTTAAGAGATGTGAGATTGAATGTCATTGAAGTAAGAACAGGATTGAAATAAGACTAAAGACTCATTAGCATAAAGATTGTAATTTAAACAATGGGAATTGATATGATCACCAAGTGAAGTAGTATAGAGGGAGAAGAGGACCTAGGCCAGAGTATTATGGGACACCCCCCATTACTAGGTATGACCTCGAGGATCCATCAATGGAAACTGAGAAGGAATGACAGGTGAGAGGAGAACCAGGAGAGAGTAATATCCTAAAGCCCTAGAGAAGAAGTATCAAGAGTGTGTTCAACAATGTCAAAGGTTACAGAAAGGTTGAGGAAAAAAGGATTGAAAAAAGGCCACTGGATTTTGTAATTAAGAGATCATTGGTAACACTGGAGAGAGAAATTGTGGTGGTTAAGAAGAGAGTTACAAAGAAAGATTGTATACACTTACTATAGATAGTTTTCTCAAGTAATTTAACCACAATGGGCAGAAGAAATACACAACAATAGCAGGAATGAAGGATCAAGTGAGGGTTTTTGATGGATGAGGGAGATGTGAATAAATTTGCAGGCTGTAAAGAAGGAACCAATAGGCAGGGGGAGACTGAAAATAAGTGACAGAATGGGGATGACAGAGAGGGAAATCTACTGGAGCAGTCAGAATGGAACAGAATCACTTGAAAGAGATGGAATAAGGCCATCTCTTCATGTAAGAAAAGGGTGAAGGAAGAGAAAGTGGCAGAAGGCATCTGAGTAATATGAGTTGAGGATGATGAGAGAAGGAAATAATGATGAATGGCCTCAATTTTTCTGTAACATGAGGCAAGGTCTTCAGCTTAGATGGTGGGAGAAGAGGGAGCCATGAGATGTGTGAAGAGGGATTAAAAGGTTTGGATGAACCACTGTGGAGAATAGGATAGTAAATTGGTTAAGATGGGTATTAGAGGATTGCTTAGCAGCAGTGAGGGCACAGCTGAGATTGTATAACATAAATCTATAAAGGACCCAGTCAGAACAATTGCATGATCTTCTCCATCTTCATTTAGCAGCATACGTGTAGGAACAAAGGATGGTAGCAGTGATCGAAGGCTGACGCTTGGCAGGGAACAAGTAGCAATATGAAGGGGGCTAGGGACTAAAGAGAAGAAGACAATATAAAGTTGAACTTTGTCACCATGGGCTCAAGATGGGAAAAAGAGAAGAGAGTAACTAGTGCAGACTTGACGGCCCAGGAATTGAGGTCATGGTGTGGAAAAGGTAAGAGATGGCAGAGAGAGAGGGGTGAAAAGCCAATAGATCAGGGTCAAATATGGAGATGTCAGTATTCTTGTACATGTAAGTAGTACATTTGTGGGTGATGGTGCAATCAAGGCTATGACCATCTTTATGTGCATCTGCAGTGGGGTGGAGAAACAGGTCACAGGAGGCAAATAAATGAAGAATTGAATGGTTAAGGTATTTGAGGGAGAGGCAATATGTATGTTAGAGCTCCTTAGTATAAGAGCATGAGTTGGAAGGAAAAAAAATTGTAAGCCACCTACCAAATTTATTGAGGAAGGAGGGGGAGTAACCTAGAGGTCAGTGGACAACAGTAACCAGGACTTTGGTAAGGGTGGTACAGATAAACCTCAAAGGGAAGTGGGGGTTAATGAGTGAGGGAGGTAGTAATGGAGCGAGGGAAACTGGAACTGGCAATGGGGAGCAAAGGAATATTCCAACTCCCCTGCCTCAGAAAGTAAGATGAGTGGAGTAAGTGAAAGTACAGCCAGTACAGGAAAGGGTGAAAAGGAAGGATGTGTCAGCAGAGGAGTGAGGTTCCAGTGATAACTAGAAGATGGAGAGGAAAAGATTTAGGAGGAAGGGAAATGTGTTGCCTATGAAAGAGGCATTCCAGAAGGTGTAGAAGGTGTGGGTAAGTGTTTGATTAGAACTCTGGGGTAGGAGGATAAGGAAGATGGGAATGTGTGATGGGGTTCGGATAATGGCCTAAACAGGTTCAGAATCACTGTGTAGAAAATGTATAGGATATGATTCAATCTGCTATTCTCCTGATCCAGGGAAAGTCTGTCATTCTATTCCTGATCCATCTCACTGGCTAATTCGTAAATCTCCTACAGGTTTAATGAAGGAATTGAAATGCTTCAGCAATTATCTAATATTAAAAGGAATTGGCCTTACTACTTTGGATTTGGTTTACCCTGGGCCTTACTCACAGTAGTGCAATCTTCTTATATTATCAGTGGCTGTCTCTTCTCTCATATCACATATGGATTTTGCGAGAGTAGGTCTCTAACTTCTCACTATTCTTTATTTTTCCCCCCACCCCCACCCCCTTCATCCTCTCTGTCCCTTCTCCCTTCCACAAAAGATAATCACTGAGAGCAGTGGTATCAAACTCAAATAGAAAGAACCTATGAGGGCTTACCAAACCACAAGTTAACATTATTTATGATGTATTTTTATTTCATTAAATATTTCCCAATTACATTTTAATCTGGTTCTCACTAAGGAGTTTAGAGACAAGGATGACAACTCTAATTTAGAGATTACAGGGATATAATTCATCAAGCTCTTCTGCCATTAATTTTTTTAAATTTCCCTTAAATCTTTAGCTCCTAAATTCCTTTTGTTCTCCTTTATCTTGCCACACAATAGGCGTGCAGCAGGCCAAAGATTTCCTCTCCACACAAAGGTGGTTTTCCTGTACATTTTGGGGGGGGGGGGTACCCAAAATCCTTTGGTGGGCTGCAGGCTGTGCAGGCCTACAATGGTCATTACTTAGTCTTTTTTCTTATTTATTACTTATTCTCTTTCTTTTATTTATGCCTTTAAGAATAGATGCAGATTGAATATTATTCTCATTTAAAGGAGGGAATGCTTCATTGATATAGACCCTAGAAACCTCAATGAGTATTAGTTCATCCCTCTCATTTTATAGTATAAGAAACTGAAGGCCAAAGTGATGAGAAATGGATTTGTTCACCCATAACACAGATGCTAAGTGTCAAAACGGTGTTTGAATATGTCTCCCTGATTGCGAGCCCTGAACTCTACTTCTTAAATCTTCCTATATTTTTCTACATTCTTCTATATCTCTGTACTGTTCATATTCATTATTTCTAGTGACAAATTAATAATCCAACCATATAATACAATTCTTTTTGCCATTCTCCTATCATTGAATACAATCTTTTGTCATTATGAAATAGAGTAGGGCTGCCAAGTGGTACAATGTATTAGAATGTGGGCCTGGAGTCAGGAAGATTTATCTTCATGAGTTCAAATCTGGCCTCAGATATTTACTAGCTCTGTGACCCTAAGCAAGTTACTTAACCCTGTTTGTCTTAGTTTTCTCATCTGTAAAATGAGCTGGAGAAGGAAATGACATGTCAATATTTTTGCCAACAAAACCTCAAATGGGGTCACAAGGAGTGTGACACAACAAAAAAACTACTAAACAATTATTTTGGTACATACACTGTACCTAACACTCAAATTCTTGGGCTGGAAACACGGTAGCCAAATCTTTGGTTCAAAGGGTATGAAAAACTGAATAACCTATCTAACATAAAATTCCAAGTAATTTTTGAGGACAGCTGAACCAATTCAGCACTCCACCTGCCATGAATTAATATAATGATCTTTTCAAGGCTACTTTGGTTTTTTTCCCATCTTTAGTCATTTGATGCATGTGCAAGTACACTAGAGAGAATTATTTTAACTTGCATTTCCTATTTGTTATGATGCTGATTACCCTTTTGAAAATAATATTTTGACAGACTTTGCATTAAAGTTATCATATAAATATGGCTATACTTACATGGATTTATACAAAATGACCAAAGCAAAAATGAAAGAATATACTACACAAAATGAAGAAAACAGAAGCAAAAATATGCACAGGGAAAAAAGGGTTTGTCCAGAAGGACTAGGAGAATACTGCGAAGAAATGATGCAAGAGATAAAAAAATTAAATCAGAATTGAAATGAAGTGTGAAAGAAGATAGTAAAAGAATAAGTGAAAACCTTACCCATTAAATAGACTCCTTGAAATACTGAGTGGAAAAGAATGAATGATTCCATGAAACAAGAAATAGTATAACTAAATCAAAAAACTGAAAATTTTTATAAGAAAATATAAGGTGTCTAATAACAAAAAGTGATCTGGAGAACTAATAGAGAGAAAATTTATGAATCACTGGACTTCCTGAAAACTTAGACGACAAATTTTCAAAAATATAAATGAAGACTGCCCAGATCTATTAGAATCAGAGGACAAAATGAAAATAGACTCCTAGGAATGTCATAAGAAAAAATCCAAATCTTTTAAGTCAAAGAAAAAAATACCATAACTCGAAAGCAAAATATAAAGGCTTACAGTCAAGAAGATTTGGCCTTCACAACTGAATATAATCATACCAAAAATGGACTTTTCACCAGAGTAGGAAATGTTCAGGGGTAGCTAAGTGGCACAGTGGATAGAGTGCCAAGTGCCGGGCCTAGAGTCTGGAAGCCTTGAATTCAAATCCAGCCTTCAGACACTTACTAGCTGTGTGTCTTTGGGCATGTTACTTAACCCTATTTGCCTCAGCTTCCTCATCTGTAAAATGAGACACAACAATAAAATAGGAACTTTCAAGGATACTGGATAAAAAGACCAGACCCTGACAGAAATTTTGAAATACAAATACAGTAGTTAAATGAAACCTAGGAAAATAAATACATAAGAACAACTATAGGGGAAAAAACAATGACATGCTTATACTTAATAGGTGTTAAAAGACAAATGACCCTTTAGAACTCAACTGTCTTCAAAGGTTATAGAGGGAACAGAAATACATACAAGCATAACAACTTTTGTTTGTTTTGCAAAAATAAAGGGAAGAGGAAAAAGGCATACACTAGATAATATATGAGGATGATTATTAGCTACAGTAAACATATGTATATATATATGCATACATATGCATATGTATGTTTACTATATCTAATAATCATGATCCATGAAAGATTCTAAATTATGGAAGTATCTTGCACATAAACCTTGCTCTCTGAAACAACAGAGAGATGAATATAGACATGTTTGAGCATAAGCAGAAAGTTGGCATAGAGATAATGCTCAAAAGGAAACAAGAGAATTAAGACAGAGGGCAGAGAGACTTAGCTAAATGAAAGGCAATAAAGGAGCCCACTGCTTCTACCTATCCAGAAAATACCTAAAAAGGACACCAGATTAAATAATGACCAAGAAATCATTATTATTATCATTACAAAAAGAAAAAGAAGAGCATGTGTACCACTAACAAACAGAAGCTTTCTGGCATCCAGAGAGGGGGGCTGGCATGACACTACTTTCTGGTAGTCAGGACTGAAAGGAAAACTCCTGACCTTAGTGCCAGAAGCACTCTGACTAAAGACTTTACAGAGGAAGTCTACAGTACTCACACGCAGTGGCAAAAACTTGCCAGTGCATTCCACACAGATACACCACCACCACCACAGGAGGAGGTGACATTGAAGAGATAAATGATGATGATATGCTTACATTCTAAAAGAGGGAAAAAACAAATGCCCCTCAGAATAATAGTGTGTAAAAAAGATCAGTGAGGGAACAAAAAAGACAAATACAGGGGATTTTTAAAAATATTAATGTTATTAAGAAGCAACTTTTTGTGGTGGCAAAGAACTGGAAACTGAAGGGATGTCCATCAATTGGGCAATTACTAAACAAGTTATGGCATATGATTGTGATGGAACGTTATTGTGCTATAAGAAATGATGAGCAGGATGGTTTCAGATAAACTTGGAAAGTTAGGTGGACTGAGGCCAAGTAAAGTGAATAGAACCACAGGAATATCATATACCGTAATTGTAATATTTTAATGATTTTTTTTTGTGAAATATTTAAATACTCATCAATATATATAAAGAGTAGAGTTCTTGAAAATAAAGTTAAAGAACTAGTCAGTCAAAGACAAGATGAGAAACTGAATACTGATAATAAACTTATTCTGCTACCTTCCTTAGAAAAGGGAAATTAAAAGCTTAAGGGGATATAATGAAGGGAATACACAATAAACAATCTTAGCTGTGAACATGAATAGGATGAAGTAATTTATAAAATAGAAAGGAACAGCAATATGGATGAGAAAGAAGCAAATTAACAAAGATGACAAAAATTAGAATATTAAATGATGGAAGGTTTATAGTGGAATAGGTACAATAATTCATTTTAGGTCCCTGAGAAGATAAATGACAAAAAGAAAGGTTCCATAAAGCATGAAAACATTTCTAGCAATATTTTTTGTGGTAGCAAAGAATAGAAAATAAAGTACATGCCTATCAAGTGAGAATAACTAAGCAAACTATGGTATATTAATATGATAGAACAGTGTTACAAGAAATGTCACTGAAGAGATGAATGTGACTGTAGTGGGGATTTCCTCAGGGTTACCGGCATTCAGTCCCAACTCCCATCCCGAGGGACTATAACAGAGCCTGGTCTCAGTATAATCTAGAGGACCAAAAAGTTATTGTTATCTGTGCTTTCTGTTTGTACTTTTCTGCTCAGTATCTGTATAAAAATCTGACTCTCCCACCTTGTAAGATTTAAAATGCAGCAAACCACAGACTTCAGAAAAACTTGAAAAAACTTATATGAATTAATACTGAGTGAGGTGAGCAGAACCAGGAAAACATTGTACAAGTTACAGCCACATTGTGTGATGACTAACTTTGATAGATTTAGATCTTTTCTCAGCAATACAAGGTTCAAAGATAATTCCAAAAAGCTCATAACTGAAAGTGCTATCCACATCTAGACACAACTACAGTCTGAATGAAGATGAAAGCATGCTATTATTTGCTCTCTTTTTTGTTTTGTTTCTTCTTTCTCATGCTTCATCCCACTGGTTCTAATTCTTTTTTTTACAACATAACTAACGTGAAAATATGTTTAATATGAATGTATATGTAGAGCCTATGTCAGACTGCACACCATCTTGGGGAGGGAAGGGAGACAGAGAAAATTTAAAATTCAAAAACTTGTGAAACTATATGTTGAAAACTAAAAATAATTTTTAAATAAAATAAAATATAGGCAGTCAGAAAAGAAAAAAACTGTACTTGGGCTGGAAAGATTGATGGCCTCTTAAAAGAAGTTTGTTGGCAAAAAACAAAACAAAACAACAACAACTCTCCTTCCTGGGACTCTGGCCAAGTTCTGGAGGTAGAGATGGAGAGACAAGAGGGAAAAAAAAAAAAAAAGAGGAAGGGGGAAACTTCTTCCCTCACATCTATCAAAGAGAAAAAAGGTCACTTTTACAAAGTGGCAGGTTTCAAGGCTACACTCTGGAACAGAACTAGGACTTAACCTTTTTCTAGGTCACAGAAAGAGAAAGGGTTTGTGTGAGTCAGGATGCAATCAAAATTAACTGAATCTGATTGAAATAACTCACTAGAACTTAGGGAGCCTTACAAACTAAAGTTAAATAATAGTTAATTTTAAAATAACTTTTACATCAGTATGTGTGTTAAAACTGGAAACTTGAATAAATTATGAGATTCCTATTCATTTTTTAAAAATCACAGAGAGCAATGGGTAAGTTAATAAACTATGGGTTCTTTATTGTGGAGTCCAGACTTCAATTAAATTAAATATGCTCATAAGTGTGATAATGTGGGTACATTTCTGTTAGCATTAAAATCATAACCCCAGAGTGTTTAAGGTAAGTCAGAATTTATTATACTCTTTGGCACTAAGAAATATTTGGAAAATGCATGGATCTGAAAAAGAGACACTTCAGAGACAAAGCTTTGAGCTCTCCAGTATAAGGGAAGAGGGGACTAGGTAACAGTGGATCTTTTCCAGAGTCTCACTCACCTTGACTGACAGGTTCAAAGATTCCACATTCCCAGTGGGAGTAGACACAGAAGTGAAGTTTATTTGAGTAAAAGTTCCAAAAAACAAACAAAAAGAAAAACACCCTTAAGATTCTCCTCCCTGTGGTACCAGCTCTGACCAGGCTAGGGCTACAGTGAAAAGTAAGAAGTGTTAAGATCCTTTACCCAGTCACCTTGGCTCTGACCCAGCTAAGGTTACAGTGAAAAGTTAAGAGCAACTAAAATTTTTTAGCAGATTCTGTTAACTCCTCTCATCCCAGATCAGATTAAGGAAAGTGAGTACAAAAAAATGGAAGGAAATTTGAGTTACCCTCCCCCACCTGGCAAAATGAAGGAGGGGCACAGCAGTTACAGTGGGGGGTCCCACTGGCACTGGGTCCCTGGGCACCCTGAAGCTCACGCCTCTAGGCAAGCAGATGAACCTCTCTTCTCAAACCCCTGTGTCCTTGCTCCCACAGCACTGGAACCTGGAGCTCCAAGTTCCCTGAAATTGAGTGTCCCTACCAGGAAGCTCGCAGTTTCCTCAGAGACCCTCCACCTTATCCACCAAATCCCCCTCTCAACTGATCCCTGGACCTTTAATTCAGGTACTAGACTCTACAACCTCCCAGCACTCCCTGGCCCTTAGTCCCTCCCACACAAGGAGCAGTGTCCTCTTTCTCCCTCCTTCCCAAATCTCTTACTCAACCACCCCCATACCCAAGCTTTGAAACTGTGGGGAGAGGAGAAAAGGAGATGGGCTAGGACAGTACAAGGTCAGAAGCCATCCAGCCCCTGCATCCACTGGTTAAGCCCAACCTTCTATCAATAATTTTTTGTGATGATTGGGAAATGCAATTAACATCATCTGAAGATGTCTACAGTATTATCGTACTTCAAATTGTACTGCAAAACTCTCATATTGTAAAATTTGAGTGAAATGATGTTAGACAAAGCAATTTTTAATCTCAATTTTGTTGACACTAAAATAGAGGAAAAAATGTTTTAAACCAGTGACATTATTGTATTAAACTCTGCTAACTCTGTCTTACAGCTAAAAAAATATGGCTCTCACTTATGAAAACTGTAAGATTGTTAACTAAATTACTTGGGATTATTGTTATAATTTTAAAACCTAAAATTGATTCCCACAGCAGCTCTAAGGGTAGGCAGGGTAGACACTCCCTACTTCCCTCCCTTAGGAAGATGGCCACGGTTACCTCTAATGTAGGGCTATAGGGGGTGATTGGAGGCCACAAGAGCCAGCTACCGTATACGGGGCTCTTAAAAATAAAGCATGGAATCCCCCAAAAGACATCTTGGCAAGGGATAAGAAAAATCAGTAAATCTTGCTGTTCTAAATCAGAATGTGTAGTCATTCCATATCCCAAACAAGTGGGTAAATTAGTACTCGGGTTTGTCATCTGCCTCCCTACGTAGTCATGTGAAAGATTAAATCTCTGGAATACAACATTCTTTCTGAATGATATGGGGACAATTAGACAAGGGGAAAAGAAGGTAAAGAGACAATGTTAATCATTATCCCATAGACTAAGGCTGGGATACATCTGAGCTGCTATAATAAAAATTATATTTTTTTCTATATCTTAAAAAGTTTAGTAAATGAGTATTTAGTCTAGTCATCTGCCTATTACTAGATATGTATACCTATATGAAATAAGGTCCTTAAGTGTTTCAAAATGATATAATGTAATGATTATTATAACTATAGTAAAGCTAGCCTCTCATACGCAAATTTATTTGTATAACTATTGAACTCAAGGGTGGAAAGCTTCTACTTGCAAAAGTATTGTTACTAATATTTACATGTGATGGAATCCTAATAAAGATAGGCCCCACTGAACACAGGTCTACTGCCCACTGCCACCCACTAGCCACTCACCCCAACCCCAAACACTCAATATCCTCACTTCTTCATATATGCCTCATTCTCACTAGAACAACAAGAGTATCCATGAACTCATATTTCCCACAGAAACAGCAGGTGCGTCCATGCACTCAACCACAACCACATCCACTGAGTCTCAGACAAGACTGCAATACTTAGCCAATCAGAAAGCAGCACCACCAGGATGCCCAAGTAGAATGTGGATCCCAAAACAATAGAAGCACCTGCACAGTAATAATAAAGAACTGACCCAGAGTGAACTTATGACATAGTCTTATTATAATATCATTATCATACGTACACACCCCCCCTCAATGGGTGTTTCTGTATGCATCGTGAGCAGTCCCATGCACAGTTCCACTGTGACTGGGACCCCTCCCCTACTACCTAATCCCTTAACAAACCCCTCCTGCCTTTTTAACATTTATAATTTGTTATGTAATTGCATCTCTACCCTATAAAAATCTATCTTGCTTTCTCTGAAGTCACAGGTTCATCATTACTTAGCCTGCTTCATGAGAGGTGTCAATCTCAATAAATGCTTCTACTTGGATTAGCAGTGGTCTGACTGAATTCTTTGAGATGGTGCCACCACAACACACCATGAAACTGAAACAGCAGCATGTGCAAACAAGTCAAATCATCACTTTTAACTACAATCTCCCCTCCAATCCTGGTGAAGAAAAACCAGCACCCTGAATCAAAGACTCTTTGGAATGCCAATGTTCCCAAACTAATTGCTATAGCTATCATCCTAGGAAGAGGTACAACTTGGCAATTGCTTCTGCAGTTACTATAGACTTATCTACTGAAGATCCAGTCAAAAAAGTTCTTGTCACCAAAGTTATTGGCAGTGTCAAATGGCTTAAAAATCACAGATTCGTATGATTTTACAAGTGGAAATGATGTTAAAAAAGTGCCATTACCATCTGCTTTGTCATTGCACCAAAAGAATCACGGGACCTTTCCATCTTACTTACAGCTAAAACCTTCCATGTGTCATCTCCTGCATTAGAATGAGAGCTCCATGAGAGGAGATGCTGTTTTACTTTTCTATTCACATCCCTAAAGCTTAGAGCAGTACTTTATACACAGTAGGCATCTAACAAACGCCTTATTCATTCTATCAAAACTGGTGCTAAATTAAAACTGGGTTCAAATAAGAAATATTAAGTCCTTCTACGATGCAAATATACTCTTGATACCTAAACTGGAGACAATAAAAACAGAGAAAACTATAGACTAATATCCCTAACAAAGATTTATGCAAAAATTTTTAATAATATTAGCAAGGAGACTACAACAATGTATCAAAAAGAGTATACACTATGACCAGTGTGGATTTATACTAGGAAATGTGTAGCTGACTGAATATTAAGAAAACCACAAACATAACTGGCATATTAAATAACCAAAGAAAATCCACAAAAATCACATAATTATATCAAGAGATGCAGAAATTGCTTTTGATAATATTCTTTTATGTTAAAAACACTAGAAAGCACAAAGAAAAAGGGAGTTTCCTTCAATAAGGAGTATATATCTAAAATCAATAGGTACTACTATTTGTAACAGGAATAAACTAGAACTTTCCAATAAGATCAGGGATAAAGCAAAGATATGGAATATTGACATTACTATTCAATAGATCACTGGAAATGCTAGCTATAGCTAGCTACAGCATTAAGACAACAGAAAGAAGTGGAGGGAATAAACACAAATAGGAAACAAATCATTCTTTTTTTCATATATTATGTTTATTTAGAGAACTCTAGAGAGTCAATTTAAAAAATTAATGGAGGGGAGATCAAAGCCATGATGGTAGAGTAAAGGCAAGAACTTGCCTGAGCTCTCCCCCAAACCCCTCCAAATACCTTTAAAAATGGCTTTAAACAAATTCTAGAGCAGCAGAACACACAAAAAGACAGAATGAAACAAATTTTAAGCACAAAGCAACTTGGAACGTTGGCAGGAAAGACCTGTTGCACCAGGCTGAGAGAGGAGTGCAGTTCAGCGCTGGTTGCACCAGCACAGCCCCCACCACAGCAAACCAGGAGCAGGTCTTGGAAGCAACTGAATCAGCAGCCACAGCAGTTGCTTTTGGAGCTCTCAGTCCACAGATGGTAATGGGGGCAAACAACTGGTCAGAAGGAGATTACAGGGATCTTTTTGCTAGTACTGAGGCAGGACTCTTGCTGCTTCGCCCATATTCAGATCTGGGTCACAGTCCTGGGTGGCAGTCCCAGGGCCAGAAAGAGCACTAGCATAGCAGAGTTTTGACCAGAGTGGAGGTGAGACCCTCGTCATAGTTTCAGAACAGAAAAGGGGGCCTGTGGTCACTCATAGACCAGAAGAGTAATAAACAAATCTCCTTAGATCATACCACCTTGGAAGAACTGAAAACTTACAGGTACCTAAAAGTATCTCTGAAAACAACTGCATAAGACCCCTGAAGTTTGGAACAGTGCACCCTCCACCCGGGAAACAGAGTCCTACTTTCACAAACAGTTAAAAGTCAAGCAATAGGCTGGGAAAATGAGCAAAGAACAAAAAAGAGCAAAAAACACTCTGACTATAGAAAATTACTATAGTAACAAGAAACATGAAAACACACACTAAGAAGAGGACAACACATTGAAACCTCCTACATCCAAAACCTCCAAGAAAAATATGAATTGGTCTCAGGTCATGAGGAGCTTAAAAAAGATTTTGAAAATCAAATAAGTGAGGCAGAAAGAAAACTGGGAAGAGAAATGAGAGTGACACGAGAAAATCACGAAAAGCAAGTCAACAACTGGATAAAGAAGACAACAAAAAATAGTGAAGAAAAAAATAACTGAAATAACTTCAGCAAATCATTAGCATTTCTCTATGTTACTAAGAAAATCACACATGAAAAGAAATTCCATTTAAAGTAAACTAGAGACAGTATAAAATACTTGGGAGTCTACCTGCCAAAGCACATACCAGAACTTTATGAATACAATTACAGTACATATTTTACACAAATAAAAACATGTCTACATAAGTGGCAAATTATTCATTGCTCCTGAATAGTATGAGGCAATACAATAAAAATGACAATACTTGAATTAATTTTCTAATTAAGTGCCATAACAATCAAACTACCAACAGATTGCATTATAAAACTAGAAAAAAATAATAAAAATCTAAAGGAGTAAGAATCTCAAAGAATTAATGAAAAAAATGGGCAGTAAAGGGATCTAACAGTACTTGATCTAAAACTGTATTACAAAGCTATGATCATTAAAGCAATTTGGTACTAGTTAATACAATAGTTGATCAGGAAAACAAATTAGGTACACACAACATATACAAGCAAATAAGCACAGCTGCCTAGTTTTTGATAAATCTATATATTCTAAAACTGGGGCAAAAATCATTACTTAAGCAGAAAAAAAGCCGCTGTGAAAACTGGAAAACTATCTGTAAGAAACTGAGGAGGGCTGGGGGGAGGGGAGGGTGCGGTGAGAGACATTCTCCCAAGACTGGACTACAGAGGACAGGTCTCCTGGAATGAATTCAAGGACACAAGCATTCTTGAGGACAAGATAAAGATTTATTACACTTTTCAGCAGGCACGAGTTCTTAGGGAACTTGCAATTTGAATGGGATACAAATAAAGTTTACATAATATTTTCTATAGTAAAACATGTGCCAAATAAACTAATTAGGTAATTCAGGGCAGGATTAGAAGAGTGGCTACTTCTTAAAGAAACATTCATTTTTAGTATCTACTGTGCAAGTATTTTACCCAGAGTTCATTGGGAAATAGCCCAAGGAAGAGCTACATGGAGGAGCTACCATAGGTTTTAGGGCCTGAAACAACACTAAGTCAACTAACAGTCAGGACTGACTCAGGAATATCAGGCTGCTCTCATCAATATCTTGTTAGACAAGATAAATGTAAGTGAGTATACATAGGTCTAAGTCTAGGATACATATGACTGGTCAGTAAGTAGTAAATGTTGTTATGACCCAGTACATGGCCCATTCAGCCAGTATACAGCTGGTTCAGACTAATAAGTTCTTTAGGTGCAGCTGGCTACTATATCAGGAAGGTAGATAATGGTCGTTGCTGGGGCAGGCTGTCCTTAGGCTGGGAGAAACTGCCTAGGATAGTGTTTTGAGGCTAAAGAGAAATGTCATTTTAGAATTGGGGTCCAAACACATGCACCCAAGCATCCCATCAAAACTAGATATAGACCAACATCTCATAATGTAAAGAATATAAGCTTCAAATGAGTACCTATCTTAGACGTAAAGGATGATATAATATCTTAAACAAATTAGAAGAGCGTGGAAGAAATTAACTATCAAGTCTATGGAGAGAAGAGTTCATGACCAAATAATAGAGAAGATCATAGGTAGTAAAGTGGGCAATTTTGATTATGTAAAATTAAAAAGTATAAGCAAAATCAATGTGTCTAAAATCAAAAGAGAAGCAAATAGGAAAAAATCTTTGCAGCAAGTTTCTCGGACAAAGGTCCCTTTTCTAAGATATATAAGGAACTAATTCAAACATAAGAATAGGAGCAATTTCACATGAAAGGTATGAATAGGGACTTTTCAGAGAAAGAAATCTAAGCTATCAACAGTCATATGAAAAAATGCTTTAAATCACTCATAATTAGAGAAATGCAAATTACATTCTGAAGTATCACCTCAAAGCCATTATACTGGCCAGCAATAATAATAGCTAACATTTATTATGTGCCAGGTTCTATGCTAAGCACTTTACTTGCTATTATTATCCTTATTTTACAGATGAGGAAACTGAGGTAAACAGAGGTTAAGTGATTTGCCCAGCATCACACAACTAGGAAATGTGAACTCAGATCTTCCAGACTCCAGGTCAAGCACTCTACTGCACAAACGAGAGAACTAAGTTGATAGAAAAGGAAATAACAAATGTTGGAGAAGCTGTAGTAAAACAGATACATTAATGCGCTACTGCTGGAGCTGTGAAAGGGTTTTTTCTTTCTGGAAAACAATTTGGAACTATGTTCAAAAAAGTTATTACACTATATGAACTATTTTTATGCCATAAAGAAATCAAAGAAAGAGGGAAAGGGATTGTTTATACAAATAATATTTATCGTTCTTTTTTCCTAATGGCAAAGAATTAGAGGGAACAGCTAAGTTACATATGTGCATGTGATGGAATACACCCATACTGTAAAAAATTTTGGAAGGGATGGTTTCAGAAAAACATGGAAAGACCTATATGAAATGATGCAAAGTGAAGTATGAACAACCAGAAGAAAAATTTATACACTAAAAATAAAGGTAAATAATTTGAAAGAACAAGGAACTATGATCTATGCCATAATCAACCACAATTCCAGAGAACTCATGATAAAATGTTACCTATCTCCAGATAGAAAGCTGACAGACTGAAAGTAGAGACAGAGGTATATTCTTTTTTCTTCCCTTTATTTTTGGACATGGTCAACATAGGAATTTACTTTGTTTGATTATATGTTTGCAACAGGGGTTTTGTTTTTCTTACTTTCTCAATGGAGAGTAAGGAAGGGAGGAAAAGAATGCATACATGAAAATAAAACTGTATTTAAAAAAAGAAGAAATGTGAAGAGAGAACTCCCTCAGCTTTTTTGATAAGACAGGGGGAAATATATGTGTAACAGTGCATTTAATAGCAGACTTATTTTTTATATAAGTAGCTTAATTTTTCATAATTTTTTCCTCTTCAATTTTTTTTTTAATCATTACAATAAAGACTTTTTTTTTGGAGGGGGGGAGAAGTGAGAAATGTCAGTGATGAAAAAAGGTAATTTTTTTTAAACAGAAAAATGCAGAAAAACAAAAATACATCCATTATTGACCACAACACAAAGCAAATTATAATCAATAAAGCATTTGAAGAATTCAAATTTAGATGGAAACTAAATAAATCCTAAAGAATTTTTGAGTCAACAGTGCATTACTATTCCTGATGTCCAACAGTACCATGTATAGTTATCATTTTTGTCAATCAGTTCGGTGTGAAGTAGAATCTTGGAATGTTTTAATTTGTTCTTGCTGTTTAGTCTTTTCAGTCATGTCTGACTGTCTGTTTTCTTAGCAAAGATATTGGTTTGCCACTTTCTTCTCCAGCTCATTTTACAGGTGAAGAAACTGAAGCAAACAGGGTTAAACTAATTTGCCCAGGATCATATAGCTAAGTGTGGGAGACCAGATTTGAATTCAGGAAGGTGAATACTGAGGCCCAGTACTCTATCCACAGTGCCAGCTAATTGAGAAGGTGACTGGTACTAAAGGGATAAATAACCAACAAGGTTTTGGTTCAAGTCTCACATATGATAAATACTGAAGGACTCTAGACAAGTCACTTACCTTCTCAGGACTCAAGGCACCTATAAATTTCAGAGAAAATGCTGCCTTGAATTTAGTAGAGGAAATTTCCTTACCCAAGAGGTTTCCTACATGAAAGAAAGCACAGGTCCACTTCCATTTCTTCATGTCTGCTTAGATTTCTTCTACTGAAAACCATCTGTACAAATCTATTGACCATTTATCTATTTGGGGTATACTCATGGTGGTGCAGTAGATAAAGTCCTGGGCCTGATATCAGGAAGACTCATCTTCATGAGTTGAAATCCAGCCTCAGATATTTACTCGTTGTGAGACACTGGGCAAGTCACTTAAACCTGTTTGCCTTAGTTCCTCATCTGTAAAATGAGCCAGAGAAGGAAATGGCTCACCACTCCAATATATCTACCAAGAAGACCTAAAATGGGGTCACTCAAGAGTCAGACATGACTGAAATGATAGAACAACAAACAACTTGTAACATATTTGAATGACTTCTTTGTAATAATGATGAGAAATAAGAAATGCAAGATTTTTCTCAGTTAAATATTTCCTTTTTAATTTCAGCTATATTAATTTGAGAAGCTTTTTAATTTTAAACAATCAAAACTATTCATTTTACCTAGTGATTCTCTCTATCCCTTAAGTGATAAAGTCTTCACCAATAAGTAACAGTGAAAGGTTTCTTGTTGTTTGCTCCTCTGATTTACAGTGTGATTGTTAGTTTTATCTATCATACATTCATCCAGAGGTCATAGACTATGAGTTGTTAATTTAAACATAATTTGTCAGAATGTTGTACATTTTTCCTAGCATTTTTGTCAAATACTTTACCAAATACTTTTTCAGTAACTGTTGCCTTTTGACTTATCAAATACCATGTTAACAGGTTGCATTTGTTTCTACTTTAATCATTACCTCTTTGTAAGATAGTTTCAGATCTGGCTCTCTTCATCTGGTGTCCCTGATCAGAATTTGCTTTTTATCCACATCATGTACTTCAATCACTCAACCAACCCCTCAGTTCTCTCTCAGGCACTAGCTACTCTCTCCTCTTTTCCTTCAGCACTTAACACAATACCTGGCATACTGAAGGCACTTAATGTTAATTGACTTGTTGACTTCTGTATACAATTCTTATGAGTATCTTGTCAAGTAGACATACAAGCACTTTATACTTTCTGTGATTATATTATTTTTCATCCTTCCTCACCCCTCCCCCTTCTCCCTCTCTGCTGGAGACTAACATATTTCTTCCCTGACAAAATGAGGCAATTTACCTTGAGCTTCCCACTCTTTTCTTCATTCCTCAGAACATTTATCTTCTCCCACTATCTCTTTTACCCATCTCACACCTCATTGGGCCAAGGGAAACCTCTCTATATGCCCCACTTATTCCATTCCGGTATGTCTTTTTTAACACATTGCCCTCTCTAACAACCCCACTTTAATGAATCTTCAATCTCTACCTGCTTCTCTACCTTCTGGCTACCTCCCAGCTGCCTACAAGCAAATCTATCTGTAAAAAACCTTCACCTGATCTAACCATGCTGTCATTGCTGTTCACTAAGTCATGTCCAAGTCTTTATGCTCCCAGCCTCTTCTATCCTACACCATCTCTCAAAGTCTGTCCAAGATCATGTTCATCAATTTCATAATACCGTATCATCATCTGCCATCCTATTTTTCTTTTGCCTTCAAGCTTTCCCAGCATCAAGATCTTTACCCAACTTCAAGTCCTTCCCAATGAATCCCATCTTCACATTATGTGGCCAAAGTATTTAAGCTTCAGAATTTGTAGTCTGAATTAATTTCTTAAACATTGACTGATTTGGGGGTGGAACCAAGATAGGAGAGTAGAAAGATGTACCTACTCTAGCTCTTCCCCCACAGCCCATAAAATACCTGTTAAAAATGACTCCAAACAAATTCTAGAGCAGCAGAAGCCACAAAACAACAGAGTGAAAGAGATTTTCAGCCCAAGGTAGCCTGGAAGGCCAAGAAGAAAGGTCTGTCACACAGGGCCCAGAGCAAAGCGCAGCCCATGAAGCCCAGCCCAGCCTTGGCTGAGCAGGCACCAACAGGAACAGGACCAGAACAGGCCTCAGGGATGGAATCTGCCCCAGCAGATGCGATCCTCAGATCCCTCAACCTATAAATGCCAAAGACAGCTTCAAAGGTCAGTGAGAAAGCTTTTTCGCCTAGGTAGTAAGGGAGCAGGGCCCTTTCCTAGTGGCAGCACCAGGCAACAGCAGCAGCAGCAGCAACAGCATCCATTTTTGGAGCCCTCAGGCTCAAGATCCTGCTGATCTGGGTCTCAGCCCTGAGTGGCAGTCCTGGGGTGAGGAAGAGTCTGGCTGACATGGTGGAGCTGGTGGAGGCTCTGGAAAGGGAATTCTACTTGCAGATCCTGGGCAGAAAACTTTTGGTAGCTCCCAGACGAGACAGCAGGTCAGGAGAGGAGGGAAACTCCTCTCCCTTGATTAGGGCCACCTTGGAGGAACTGAGAACTTACAGGTCCCCAGAGTATAACCCCCTCTTGACAAAAGACTCAAAAGTCAAGTAACTTGCTGGGAAAATGCCCAAAAAAGGGAAAAAAAAAATAAGACTATAGAAGGTTACTTTCTTGGTGAACAGGTATTTTCTTCCATCCTTTCAGATGAGGAAGAACAATGCTTACCATCAGAGGAAGACATAAAAGTCAAGGCTTCTGCATCCAAAACTCAATGCAATGGTCTCAGGCCATGGAAGAGCTCAAAAAGGATTTTGAAAATCAAGTTGGATAGATAGAGGAAAAACTGGGAAGAGAAATGAGAGTGGTGCAAGAAAATCATGAAAAGTGAAATCAACAGCTTACTAAAGGAGACCCAAAAAAATGCTGAAGAAAATTACACCTTTAAAAATAGGCTAACTCAATTGGCAAAAGAGGTTCAAAAAGCCAATGAGGAGAAGAATGCTTTAAAAAGCAGAATTAGCCAAATGGAAAAAGAGGTTCAAAAGTTCACTGAAGAAAATAGTTCTTTAAAAATTAGAATGGAGCAGATGGAAGCTAATGACTTTATGAGAAACCAAGAAATTACAAAACAAAACCAAAAGCATGAAAAAATAGAAGATAATGTGAAATATCTCAATGGAAAAACAACTGACCTAGAAAATAGATCCAGGAGAGACAATTTAAAAATTATGGGATTCCCCGAAAGCCATGATTTAAAAAAGAACTCAGACATTATCTTTCATAAAATTATCAAGGAAAACTGCCCTGATATTCTAGAACCAGAGGGTAAAATAGAAATGGAAAGAATCCACCAATCACCTCCTGAAAGAGATCCCAAAAGGAAAACTTCTAGGAATATTTTAGCCAAATCCCAGAATTCCCAGGTCAAGGAGAAAAAAATGCAAGCAGTCAGAAAGAAACAATTCAAGTATTGTGGAAATACAATCAGGATAACACAGTGTTGGGATTGGAAGCTCAATTCCGTGTGGACGGTCTCGGGTGGGTAAAAGTGGGACTTCTAAATCTTAGAGTCTTACGAGGCCCTCCATGAACAGCAGGGGTTCGAGAAGGTCAGACTGAGCTAGCTCGGCTAGCTCGGGTATTTCCGCCTCTCCCCCGGAGATACCTGATGGGTGGAGTCTCCCTGCCCTCGAGGTCGTCCCGGATTGGAGCACACCTAGTTACCTAACAGCACGGTACTGAGATGCAAACTGTGTGGCTGAAGGTTAAGTAGGATTGAGGAAGCCTGAAAGCTCTCTTAGCACATGAGGAGCCAAAGAGGACAGTAGGCTCCGTTTCTCTTCTCTTCTCTCTCCCCTCCCCCTCTCTCTCCGCTTGTACTTCTACTTCCAATCCCTTAAGCTTAGCCTCCTTAGGAAATCTCCCCCTCTTCCTCCTAAGGAAGACCCCCCTGCACTTGTAACCCAGACCCTGAAATAAAGCTCAACCCTTGTTCGACTCTGGAACGTCCTTTCTCTCATATGTGCTCGACTCTGGAACGTCCTTTCTCTCATATGTGCATCCAGCGTGGCCAGCCGAAGACCTGGGACAGGTAAGAAAGACTCGGGTAGCCCAATACAGGCCTCTAGGCCTGGCAACACAGGATTTAGCAACTTCTACACGAAAGGATCAAAGAGCTTGGAATATGATATTCCAGAAGTCAAAGGAACTAGAA
The DNA here is from genome assembly GCF_028372415.1 of Notamacropus eugenii. NCBI lineage: Eukaryota > Metazoa > Chordata > Mammalia > Diprotodontia > Macropodidae > Notamacropus > Notamacropus eugenii. Next base: position 324,096,875 of record NC_092872.1, read on the forward strand.
TTAAAACCAAGAATGACCTATCCAGCAAAACTGAGTATAATACTTCAGGGGAAAAAAAAATGGTCATTCAACAAAATAGAGGACTTTCAAGCACTCTTGATGAAAAGACCAAAGCTGAATAGAAAATCTGACTTTCAAACACAAGAATCAAGAGAAGTATGAAAAGGTAAACAGGACAGAGAAATCATAAGGGACTTACTAAAGTTGAACTGTTTACATTCCTAAATAGAAAGATAATATTTGTAACTCTCGAAACTTTCCTCAGTATTTGGGTAGCTAGAAGGACCACAGACACACACACACACACACACACACACACACACACACACACACACACACGCTGAGTTGAACAGAAAGGGATGATATCTAAAAAAATAAAATTAAGGGGTGAGAAAGGAATATATTGGGAGGAGAAAGGGAGAAATGGAACGGCACAAATTATTTCTCATAAAAGAGGCAAGAAAGTTTTTTCAATGGAAGAGAAAAGGAGGGAAGTGAGAGGGAAAAAGTGAAGCTTACTCTCATCACATGTGGCTTAAGGAAGGAATAACATGCACACTCAATTTGGCATGAAAATCTATCTTATACTTCAGGAAAGTAGAGGAGGAGGGGATAAGTGGGTTGTGGGGGGGAATGATGGAAGGGAGGGCAAAGGGAAGGAGGGAGCAATTAGAAGTAAACATTTTTGGGAAGGGACAAGGTCAAAAGAGAGAACAGAATAAATGCAGGGCAGGACAGGATGGAGGGAAATACAGTTATTCTTACACAACATGACTCATGGAAGATGTTTGCAAAACTACACATATATAGCCTATATTGAATTGCTTGCCTTCTCAGTGGGGATGGGTGGCAGAGGGAGGAAGGGAGAGAAGTTGGAACTCAAAAGTTGTAGGAACAAATGTTGAAAATTGCTTTTGCATACAACTGGGAAATAAGAAATACAGGTACTAGGGTACAGAAATCTACCTTGTTCTACAGGAAAAGAGAAGATGGTTTAAAGGAAATGAGGAGTGTGATAGAGAGGAGGGCAAATTGGGGGAAGGGATAACCAGAATGCACAGTGTTTTGGGGTGGGGGGAGGGGAGAGATAGGGAGAAAATCTGGAACTCAAAATTGTGTGGAAATGAATGTTGAAAACTAAAAATAAATAAACATTTTTTAAAAAGAATAACAGGAAAAAACAAAAAACAAACAAAAAAAAAACCACTGACTGATTTAATCTACTTGCTGTCCATAGAACTCTCAAAAGTCTTCTCTAGCACCACAATTCAAAAAGCATTGATTGTGTGGGATTCAGTTTTTCTTATAGTCCAATTTTCACAGTCATACACTGCTACTGGAAAAACCACAGCTTTGACTATATGTACTTTTGTCAGTGAGTTGATGTCTCTGCTTTTTAATATGCTGCCCAGATTTGCCATAGTTTTTCTTCCAATGGACAAGTCACTATCTGCAATCATCTACATAAAATCTGACACAGCTTCCATTTCTTCTCCCTCTATTTGCCAGGAAGTGATGTGAACAGTTGCCAAGACCTTAGTTGGTTTTTTTTTTTATGTTAAATTTCAAGTCAGCTTTTACATTCTCCTACTTCACCCACATCAAGAGACTCTTTAATTCCCCTTGACTTTCTGCCATCAGGGTGGTATCATCTGCTATATGTAAGATTATTGATACTTCTCTCAGCAAATTTAATCCTGGCTTTGACTCATCCAGTCTGGCATTTTGCATGATGTCCTTGGCATATAAGTTAAATAAATAAGGGAACAATATACAGCTTTGTCATACTCCTTGTCCAGTCTTAAACCAATTCCACGTTCGGTTCTAACTGCCATTTCTTGGCCCTGTCAACGAACTTGTTGGTCATAGCAAACACTCTTTTTCAACAGCGCAAAAGGCAACTCTACACACAGACATCACCAGAAAGTCAATACAGAAATCAGATTGATTACATACTTTGCAGCCAAAGGTGGAGAAACTGACAGTCGGTCAAAACAAGACCTGGAGCTGACTGTGGCTCAGATCATGAATTTCTTTTTGCAAAATTCAGATTTATATTAAAGATCTAACATATTTACTAGCTATTATCTTAGATTTCTCTTCCCTTTCATGGATGAACAACTTATAAAGGCCACCTACAATCAGTACCTCCACTTTCCTCCTCCACTGTCTTCTAAAGCCTCTGCAGTCTGGCTTCTGATCTCACTCTTTAAGAGAAACTGCTTTCTCCCCAAATTAATAATGATCTCATTGTCAAATCTAATGGCCTTTTCTGAATCCTGATTCTCCTTGCCCTTTCTACAGCATATGACACAGGTAAATTTCTTCCCCTCCTAAATATTCTCTCCTCTTCAGGTTTCCCTGTCACTACTACTTCTTGGTTCTCCCCAAAACCTGTCAAATTACTGTTTCTAATCTCTTTTTTTCTGGTTTCCTACCCATTGCAGTCATCTGCCACTTTCATGAATCTTTATGAAAAAAACTATCTATCTGGTTTTCTATCCATTGCAGTCATCTGCCACTCACCTTGAATGTTGTCCCAGGCTCTGACTTAGGCCCTCTTTTCATCTCTATACAGTCTTGCTTGGTGATCTCATCAGTTCCCAGGAGTTCAATTATCCCTACTAAGATGATTCTCAACTAATTATTCAGTCGTAACCTCTTCCTTGAGTCATAGTTTCAAATCATCAACTACTTTTTAGACATCTTAAACTAGAAGTTCTATAGAAATCTCAAACTCAACTTGTGAAAAACACAACTCATTACTCTAAAACTCCCCTTTTTCTCACTTTCCTCTTACTGTAAAGGATAATACTACACTACTCCATCAGCTTGAAAATATTCTAGTATTCCACAGTTAGTTGTTCCTCATGAAAGACCCTCCATCTATAGAATCCAGGCATTTCACCAGCTATGCTCCCCCACCTGGAATGCTCTCCTCATCTGTTTCCTGGCCTCCCTGGCATCTTTCAAGATCCAGCTAAAATCCCATTTTCCAAAATGATAGTTTTCTGGTCCCCCATAATTCTAGTCCTTTCCCTCTGTTAATTATCTTTAATTTCTATCTTGTAGATATCTGTATAAAGCTGTTTGCATGCTATATCCCTCATCATATTGTGAGTTCCTTGAGAAGAAGAGACTGTCTTTAGCCACAATCTAGGAAAGGAAATGAAAAGAAAGAAAAATTCTATTAGAAACAGGAGAATTCAAGGATCTGAATGGTATCATGCTGGGTGTGTGTGGGTGTTGACATAGACTGGAATAGTTTCTCTTGAAGCAAAAAAGTATCAAATTCTTTGAGATGAGAGAAAAAAAGATCAGAATCTAGCTAATGTGATGAGAAGAACAAAGACATTCAGTTAATTTTTTTTAAAGCCTCAGTTCTGCTTTTTTTTTAAAGGTAAAACTACTAAGAAACGGAAAAAACAATTACTACTTTGAACGTTAATGATTTAAGTTCACCTATAAAACAAAAGAGAGTTGGACAAGGGATCAATGAACAACTCAAAACTTGCTAGTTACTAGAATGCTATCCATACAAATAGGTACTGCTTCACTTTTGTCTGAATATCTCTCATACTTAGTATAATAACTGGCATTTGATAAATGCTTATAAGTTGACTGATTACTAGGAATACAACTAAAATATATGAAGTTGTCAAATAAAGACTAACACTTTTCTAGGCTTTTATCACAAACTAATTAGTAGTAATTTCTAGTAGGTCTTGCTTATCTAATTTGTTCCACTAAACTCGTTTTCTAATTATTTAGCCAGTACCTCAGAGTTTTAATAAATCACTAATTTGATATATAATTTGGAATCTAAACAACATGAAGCCTCTGCTAAATTTTTTCATCATTTGTTTGATGTTCTTGATTTCTATTGTAAAAATCTACTTTAATAAATTATTTTCATTTACCTGGTTATGTTCCTAAATCTGTAACATATTTTAAGGATCATCCTCATTCTGATTAAGTTGATGTGCCAAGCCATGAAGCTACGAACACTGAATATTCTTCCATTTCCTTACTGTTTCCTCTACACGTTGACATGTAAATTAACAGGAAAATAGCTACCTTGGATAACACATAGCTAATTAATACATTTTAAAGTTTCAAATGAATTGTTCTCTTCTTTACTCATGGTTTTTACTGAAAATAAAGAGAAATGCTGATGACTGTTGTGTATTTACTTTGTTTATTGCTATTTTAATGAAGAAATCAACTGAATTGTTTTTAACGATTCAATAAGAAACCTTTACTTTTATGGATCTGGATATCACTATGAACACAAAATACAAACAAGCAGATCACATTTGTCTACACCTCAATTTGATATTGCTCTTGTCCATATTTTCCTATAGATAATCCAGAGGTGCTTCCATGAATATCTTGAGGCCTTTTTTTTAGCTCACCATGAAGTATCATGAAGCATCAATCGTCATTCAGTCTTGTTAAACTGCTAAAAACTGAGCCACATATTTTATTAAGTTCTTTCTCTCTGATAGGATCCTTTACATCATTTTTTCTATACAATTTGTTACTAATACACTGCAGGTCAGTCATATTTTACACCTACTTTTCCATTTTCTTTTGAATAACCCACAATTTTAAATCTTTAGAGGAGCCCTACACAATCTGCAGCCTATGTTTTTCCCAAGCCATCCAAAATCCTTTGGCATGCTGGGACACAGGTTGTACAAGCCTGCTTTAGACACTTCAGAACTGCATTATTTGCAGCCATCTACTACAATATATTTGTTAAAAAGAGCCTTTATTTCAGAGACAAGCTTAAGGTCAAATAATTCCCTTACAATGCAATAAAGCCCAGTTTCCTCCTCCTTTTCTGAGCCAAGTTCTCTGTCTATCCATAGCATCTGTGCCATACATAAATATTCACTGAATACCTCTATGGATTATTTGTCCAACTGCATAGCACAGTCTGGAAAACGGGCAGTCTTCATCAACTTAGATTTTCTTATGTGGATAGTTAGTCTGAACCTCTGAGTAATTAAGGATCTCATCTAGGAGACTTAATGCAATCAGTACAACAAGACATACAAACGTGAGCCATTTAATAGAGAAAGGCTTGCTTCACAAGACTCAGCTCAAACATTATCTCAATCTTTCTCCCAATCTCCCCAAGTAGCTACAGTCTTCCCCCCCATATTAGTTTCCAGTTACTCTGTATATTATATATATGAGTTTATTGCATGTTGTTTCATTCACTAGAATGCAAGCTGCTCAAGGGCAAAAACTGGTTTTACTTTACGTTGCATCCCCAGTGCTCATCACAGTTACAAGTAAACAGATAGGGGGTAAAAATCTGAGATATCAGTAATATAGGGAACTCGCAAGTTAGCAAACTATCAATATAACAAAGCTGGCCCCTTCCTGACAACTAGTAGGCTTAACAAGATGTCTACTGTGCTGGGAGCTTAAGTGACTTGCCAAAAGTCAAAGCCAAGATATGTCATAGGAAAGTCAGATCTATGTACTAGGACCCGACGTAAGCATTTAATAAATGCTTGTGGACAAAATGATCCTTGGCACGCTTTTTCCCTTTCCCATCATGATACCACCATCAGTAAGGAAGTGAAAAAAAAGAAATGACTAAGCGATAGTTTTATATTTGGCTTTCTTTCATACACTGTTCAGGTAAAACCTCTCTGTTTATGCAAGGCTGTTGCTCCTTAGAAAGTAGACAGTTGGGAAAAAAGATCAAAAAAGGAAGCAGTACATTCTAGCTATCCTACAGCTACTCCAAACAGAGTCTGAGGAAGAGTACCATATAGAGTTGTAATCACCACAAAATCATCAAAGAAAACAAGAGTGGATCATTTTTCAAGCACAGGTAATCAAAAAGGGACAGCCAGAGGTCTATAGTAATCAGGGATATATACGGTCCAGCAAGAAAGGTCTGCAGAAAACCGCTGCAGCAAGAGTATTGTGCTGGGGCTGATGGCTATGAATCAGGGAAAGGAACAATTGTGGATCCAGCACAAAGAAAATATGGTAACTTGTATCAGTAGAAAACCTGGAAACCAGTTGATTATGTAACGGGGCAAAGAGCAATGTTTAAGACGCAACATGGACAAGGTCTGAGTATATATATCTTGAAAGGAACAGGAAGAGGAAGCCAAGAACTGTACTCCTTTGATCCCAAAGCCAGGTCCCATATCCAGCAGACTCAGGCTGGACACTATAGATATACGTACCAAGGAAAGAAACATAATCACAGATTCTGAGATTCTATAGCTAACAGGGAGCAAGAAAAGGAGTGAACACACAGCTGTCATTCGAAATTTACAGAGCAGGGAAGTCATGAATCTTTTTTGTACCATAGCCTCCTTATTAGGAAGTCTGACAAAACTCATGAAACCTTCTTAGAAAGTTTTTAAACACATAAAACACCAATAGAAAATAAACCAATTACACTGGGATACAGTTATCTAAATGAAATTTTCTGTAAGTTCAAGTAAGAAATAATGGTTAAACAAATAAACAAAAGAGGCTGATGGTAAAGAGTTATAGAGCCAGGGCTGACTAAAATGCAAATCCAAAAGAGTAAAACTACAACACTGATAAGCAAAATTTCAAAGAAATAACATAAGATACTCTGGAAAATATAAAGCAAGAGTTTTGAAATAATATTTTAAATACAATAATAGCTGTAGAGATTTGGAGACGAAACAGAACAGCAATAGACAAAATCTGGAAGGAGCAACAACACATTAGTATAGGAAAGCCAGAACTTTAATGAAGTAACAGACTTTATGAAAATTGAAATGAGCCAATCATAAGTTAATTAATATCATGAGCCATCTAAAAATGTGAAACTATAGAAAAAATACAAGAAAATATACCTCACATTAAAAAATAAATGACCTAGAAAACGAGTCATGGGGGGAAATATCTAAGAAAAACTGAAAAATCATTGAAAATCACAACCCAAAAGAAGTCTGGATATCACATTTTAATAAATCATTGAAGAACACTTCCCAGATATGTTACAACCAAGAGAACAAGGTGAAAATAAGAAGGCTACATTGAGAACTTTCTGAAAGAAATTCCAAAATGAAAACTGCCAGGATCACCAAAACAAAAATCTACAGCTTCCAAATCAATAAAAATAAAACTGCAAAAAGGAAGAGTTCAAGTACAAGGGAGTCATAGTCCATATATGATAATTAGCAGCTATTACTAAAAAAAAAAAAAAAAAACAACAACAACAACAAAAACAAAAACAGTTTGGAATACAGTATTCCAAACAGCAAAACATGTTTGCCCATTTATTTCCCTTTTATTTTTAGTTTTATTGGACTGGCTGGTGCAAAAATTTTTATTATCATGTTAATTGTTTTATCTTCTGTGGTCTTCTATCATTTCTTTGGTCATGGAATGCTACTGTATGCTAAGAAATGATGAAAGGGGATGCAGAGCCAAGACGGTAGAGTAAAAGCAGAGACTCACTTGAGCTTTCCCCCAAACCCCTCCAAATGTCTGTAAAAAATTACTCTAAACAAATTCTAGAGCAGCAAAACCCACAAAATGACAGAGGGAAAGAAATTTCCAGCCTAAGACAACTTGGAAGGTCAACAGGAAAGGTCTGTTGCACCAGGCTGAGAGAGGAGCACAGTCCAGGGCAAAACATGCCAGCACAGACAGGGCCCCAGCAAACCTGGAGCAGGCAACAGGGGACTGAATCACTGGCAGCTGTGGCAGTTTCCAGCCTTCTCAACCTATAAATGCCAAAGACAACTTAGAAGGTCTGGGTGAGAGAGGAGCATGGTCAGGCCCTAACCCCAGGGTGGCGGTGGTGGCAGCAGCAGCAGCGGTGGAGGTGGCAGCTGCTAGCAGCTGCTGCTTCAATAGCTCTCAGCCCACAGACAGTGGGAGGATCGACTGGCATTGCAGGGATCTCTTTGCTGGTGCTGAAGCAGGATTCTCTTGCTTTGCCCATGCTTCGAACTGGGTTGCAGTACTGGGGGGCAGTCCTGTAGTGAGAAGGAGTGCTGGTGGGGCGAAGCTTGCGGCCACAGTAGAGAGGGAATCCTCACAGTTCCAAGGCAGAAAAGAGTGCTTGTGGTCACTCACAGACCAGAGCACAGGCCAGGAGAGGAGTAAATACCTCTCTTTTGATCATACTGCTTTGGAAGAACTGAAAATTTACAGGTCCCTAGAAGTATCTCTGAAAACAGCTGCATAAAACCCCTGAAGCTTGGAACACTACACACTTGATGCTGCTCCACACTAAGCAGACCCCTACCTTAACAAAAAGTCAAATAGTCAAGTAATTGACTGGGAAAATGACCAAACAGCAGGGAAAAAAAATCAGACTACAGACTCTTACTTTGGTGACAAAGAAGATCAAAACATACAACCAGAAGAAGACAACAAAGTCAAAGCTCTCGTATCCAAAGC